>NW_026645080.1:615045-1230090 GCF_030020395.1 Manis pentadactyla
CCGCAGGGCAGAGAAAACATGGCAGCATGAGTAGGACAGTGGGAATGCCCTCCCATAATCACATATATTTTTGAAAATACAACAAATTCAAATAATCCTAAAAGAGAGACCAGAAGACACAGGACAACAGCCAGACTACAACTACACCAATGAGAACCCAGCGCCTGGTGAAAGGGGTAAGATAGAATCCCCAGCCAGGCATGACCTGAGTGACCCTTCCCCAGCTCCCGGCAGGAGAAGAATAGGCAGAGCAGGAGGGAGACGGAGCCCAAGACTGCTGAACAACCAGCCCCAGCCACCTGCACCAGAGCACAGACACAGTGCATGCGCGGGGGGCCCTGGATACTAAGGAAACAGGGCAGCAAGTCCTCTGAGCAGGTGCCGAAGATGATGCCCCTGTGACAAAGAAAATCGCGGGCTTTTTGAAAGTCTGAAAGGGACAGGGACTTAACAGCTAGAAGGAAACCACACAGGTCACAGACCAGCAGCTGAAAAGTACTGGGAAAACCGGGCACACTAACACCCTGGGCAACAGCTCTGAGACCCCTCATGGAGGTAAACCACCAAGCAGCTACCCCGTCCACTACCAATCCAGGCACTGTGAAAGCAGAGAAGCAGCCTAAGGCAAAACGCCCACAGAAAGGGAAGTTCCTCCACTCCGGCCAGGCAAGACACAAAGACCCAGTCTACACGCAATTACCCAACACAAGCCACGAGGGGTCGCAGTTGTCCCAGTAAAGAAAGGCCAGCAGCATTTGAAAAGTTTGGCCCACCCAGCTGACAGCCAGTTGCACCTGTCCACATGAAAAGGCAAAAAAATATGAACCAGACAAGAGTAACCCAGACAGCTTCGGCATCTGCTACACCTTCCCCTGAGAAGGAACCTGGGGAGACAGATTTAGCCAGTCTTCCTAAAAAATAATTAAAACAAAAGTCATAACCATGCTAATGGACTTGCAGAGAAATATGCAAAAACTAAGGAAGGAGAATACAGAAATAAAAAAATCTCTGGAAGGACTTCAAAACAGAATGGACGAGATTCAAGAGACCATTGATGGACTAGAAAACAGAGAACAGGAACGCAGAGAAGCTGGTGCAGAGAGAGATAAAAGGATCTCCAGGAATGAAAGAATTTTAAGAGAGCAGAGTGACCAATCAAAAAGGAATAATATAGACATTATAAGAATACCAGAAGAAGAGGACAGATAAAGGGATAGAAAGTGTCTTTGAAGAAATAATTGCCGAAAACGTCCCTAAACTAGGGGAAGAAATGGCTTCTCAGACCACAGAGGTACACAGAACTTCCATGACAAGGGATCCAAGGCGGGCAACACCAAGACACATAATAATTAAAATGGCAAAGATCAAAGACAAGGACAAAGAATTAAAGGCATCCAGAGAGGAAAAAAAGGTTACCTACAAAGGAAAACCCATCAGGCTATCATCAGACTTCTCAACAGAAACCCTACAGGATAGAAGAGAATGGCATGATATACTTAATGAAATGAAACAGAAGGGCCTTGAACCAAGACTACTGTATCCAGCACGAATATCATTTAAATATGAAGGAGGAATTAAACAATTCCCAGACAAGCAAAAGTTGAGGGAATTTGCCTCCCACAAACCACCTCATCAGGGCATCCTACAGGTTCTGCTCTACATGGGAGCACTCTTAAAAAGAGCACAGAAAAAAACACCCAACATATGAAAAAGGGAGGAGGATGAATAAGAAGGGAGAGAAATAAAGAATCATCAGACCGCTTTTATAATAGCTCCACAAGTCAGTTAAGTCAGACAGTAAGATAGTAAAGAAGCTAACGCTAAACCTTTGGTAACCACAAACTTAAAGCCTGCAATGCAATAAATTCATACCTTTCAATAATCACCCTAAATGTAAATGGACTGAATGCACCAATCAAGAGACACAGAGTAATAGAATGGATAAAAAAGCAAGATCCATCCATATGCTGCTTACAAGAGACTCACCTCAAACCCACAGACCTGCACAGACTTAAAGTCAAGGGATGGAAAAAGATATTTCATGCAAACAACAGAGAGAAGAAAGGTGTTGCAATTCTGGTATCAGACAAAACAGACTTCTAAATAAAGAAAGTAACAAAAGACAAAGAAGGACATTACATAATGATAAAGGACTCAGCCCATCAAGAGGACAAAGCCATTATAAATATATATGGACCCAATACAGGAGCACCAACATACCTGAAACAAATATTAACAGAACTAAATGAGGAAATAGAATGCATTGCATTCATTCTAGGAGAGTTCAACGCACTACTCACTACAAAGGACAGATCCACCAGACAGAAAATAAGTAAGGACACAGAGGCACTGAACAACACATTAGAACAGATGGACCTAATAGACTTCTACAGAAGACTACATATGAAAACAACAGGATGCACATTCTTCTCAAGTGCACATGGAACATTCTCCAGAATAGACCACATACTATGCCACAAAAAGAGCCACAGTATATTCCAAAAGATTGAAATCTTACCAACCAACTTTTCAGACCACAAAGGCATAGAACGAGAAATAAAGCAAAAAGGCTCACAAACACATGGATGCTTAACAACACGCTCCTAAATAATCAATGGATGAGTGACCAAATGAAAATGGAGATCCAGCAATAAAAGGAAACAAATGAGAACAACAACACTAAGCCACAACTTCTGTGGGACACAGCAAAAGCAGTCTTAAGAGGAAAGTATATAGCAATCCAGGCATATTTAGAAAAGGAAGAACAACCCCAAATGAATGGTTTAATGTCTCAATTATTGAAATAGGAAAAGAAAAACAAATGAGGCGTAAGGTCAGCAGAAGGAGGGACATAATAAAGATCAGAGAAGAAATAAATAAAACTGAGAAGATTAAAACAATAGCAAAAATCAATGAAACCAAGAGATGATTCTTTGAGAAAATAAACAAAATAGATAAGCCTCTAGCCAGACTTATTAAGATTAAAAGAGAGTCAACCAAATCAACAGTATCAGAAAAGAGAAAGGAAAAATCATGAGGGAACCCACTGAAATACAAAGAATTATTAGAGAGTACTATGAAAACCTATATGCTAACAAGCTGGGAAACCAAGGAGAAATGGATAACCTCCAAGAAAAATACAAACTTCCAAGACTGACCCAGAAAGAAACAGAAAATCTAAACAGACCAATTACCAGCAATGAAATTGAAGCAGTAATCAAAATCTACCAAAGAACAAAAACCCCGGGCCAGATGGATTTACCTCTGAATTTTACTAGACATAGAGGGAAGACATAATACCCATTCTCCTTAAAATTTTCCAAAAAATAGAAGAGGAGGGGATACTCCCAAACTCATTCTATGAAGCTAACATCACCCTTATAGCAAATCAAGGTAAAGAAACCAGCAAAAAAGAAAACTACAGACCAATATCCCTGATGAAAGTAGATGCAAAAATACTCAAAAAAATATTAACAAACGGAATTCAAAAATACATCAAAAGGATCATACACCATGACCAAGTGGAATTCATCCCAGTGATGCAAGGATGGTACAACATTCGAAAGTCCATCAACATCATCCAACACATCAATAAAAAGAAAGACAGAAACCACATGATCATCTCCGTAGATGCTGAAAGAGCATTTGACAAAGTTCAACATCCATTCATGATAAAAACTCTCAGCAAAATGGGAATAGACGGCAAGTACCTCAACACAATAAAGGCCATCTATGATAAACCCACAGCCAACATTATATTGAACAGTGAGAAGATGAAAGCATTTCCTCTGAGATCGGGAACTAGACAGGGATGCCCACTCTCCCCACTGTTTTTTAACATAGTACTGGAGGTCCTAGTCATGCAATCAGACAAAACAAAAAAATACAAGGAATCCAGATTGGTAAAGAAGAAGTTAAACTGTTACTATTTGCCAATGACATGACACTGTACATAAAAAACCCTAAAGACTTCAACCAAAAACTACTAGAAATGATATCAGAATACAGCAAATTTGCAGGATACAAAATCAACACACAGAAATCTGTGGCTTTCCTATACACTAACAATGAACCAACAGAAAGAGAAATCATTAAAACAACTCCTTTCACAATTGCATCAAAAAAAAAATAAAATACCTCGGACTAAACCTAACCAAAGAAGTGGAAGACATATACTCTGAAGAATACAAGTCAGTCTTAAGAGAAATTAAAGGGGACACTAACAAATGGAAACTCACCCCATGCTCGAGGCTAGGAAGAATTAATATCTTCAAAATGGCCATCCTTCCCAAAGCAATATACAGATTTGATGCAATCCCTATGAAACTACCAGCAACATTCTTCAATGAACTGGAACAAATAATTCAAAAATTCATATGGAAACACCAAAGACCCAGAATAGTCAAAGCAATCCTGAGAAAGAAGAATAAAGTAGGGGGGTTCTCACTCCCCAACTTCAAGCTCTATTATAAAGCCATAGTAATCAAGATAATTTGGTACTGTCACAAGAACAGAGCCACAGACCAGTGGAACAGACTAAAGACTCCAGACATTAACCCAAATATATATGGTCAATTAATATTTGATAAAGAAGCCATGGACATACAATAGTGAAATGACAGTCTCTTCAACAGATGGTGCTGGCAAAACAGGACAGCTACATGTAGGAGAATGAAACTGGACCATTGTCTAACCCCATATACAAAAGTAAACTCAAAATGGATCAAAGACCTGAATGTAAGTCATGAAACCATTAAACTCTTGGAAGAAAACAGAGGCAAAAACCTCTTAGACATAAACATGAGTGACCTCTTCTTCAACATATATCCCCGCGTAAGGAAAGAACAGCAAAAATGAACAAGTGGGACTATATTAAGCTGAAAACTTCTGAACGGCAAAAGACATCATCAGTAGAACAAAAAGGAACCCTACAGTATCGGAGAATATATTTGAAAATGACACATGCAGTAAAGGCTTGATGTAAAGAATATATAAAGAGCTCACACACCTCAACAAACAAACAAAAAATAATCGAATTAAAAAATGGGCAGAGGAACCGAACAGACGGTTCTCAAAAAGAAATACAGATGGCCAACAGACACATGGAAAGATGCTCCACATCACTAATTATCAGAGAAATGCATATTAAAACTACAGTGAGGTATCACCTCACACCAGTAAGGATGGCTGCCATCCAAAATACAAACAAAAACAAACGTTGGCAAGGCTGTGGAGAAAGGGGAACCCTCCTACAATGCTGGAGGGAATGTAAATTAGTTCAACCATTGTGGAAAGCAGTATGGAGGTACATCAAAATGCTCAAAACAGGCATACCATTTGACACAGGGATTGCACTCCAAGGAATTTAAACTAAGAATGCAGCAATAAAGTATGAGAAAGACCAATGCACCCCTATGTTTATCGCAGCACTGTTTACAATAGCCAATAATTGGAAGCAACCTAAATGTCCATCGATAGATGAATGGATAAAGAAGATGTGGTACATATACACAATGGAATACTACTCAGCCATATGAAAAGGGCAAATCCTACCATTTGCAGCAACATGGATGGAGCTGCACGGTATTACGCTCAGTGAAATAAGCCAAGCAGAGAAAGAGAAATACCAACTGATTTCACTCATCTTTGGAGTATAATAACAAAGGAAAAACTGAAGGAACAAAACAGCAGCATAATCACAGAACTCAAGAATGGTCTAACAAGTACCAATGGGAAAGGGACTGGGGAGGATGGGTTTGTAGGGAGGATAAGGGTGGGAGAAAAAGGGGGTATTAAGATTAGCATCCATAGGGTGGTGGGAGAAAGGGGAGGGCTGTACAACACAGAGAAGGCAAGTTGTGATTCTATAACATTTTGCTATGCTGATGGACAGTGACTATAAAGGGGAATATAGGGGGGACCTGTTATAGGGGTAAGCGATAGTAAACAAAGTGTTCGTCATGTAAGTGTAGATTAGTGATACCAAAAAAAAAAAAGAAAAAAAGGCAGTTCCTGTGTGGTAACATCCAATGAGTTCTACAAAAGTGTATAAAGGGAATATAAAAGTGTAGTCAAGAGGTCTGTTTGTGTTTATAAAGAGGATCAAGGCCTAATTGGTCTAACCTGAAAATGAACTAAGATACGATATGAAAAAGAACTTCCAACATCAGCACTCTCTGGAAGACCCATACCAGAAGATGATCATCAAAAAACCCAAATAAATATCAGCGCGATGCTACAGCTGTAGATGCCCTCATCCCACCAGTTCCTGGATTTGCCATGGGAATGAAGAAGGAGATATCTAAGCTGGCCTGTGCATACAGTAAAACAACAAATTTGACTGGATCTATACTGTTGGAACTCAACCAAGAATTAGAAGTGCAAATTGTAATACTCCAAAATCTTACGACGACAGACTATTTACTGTTAAAAGAACATAAGGGATGTGAACATTCCCCAGGAATGGGTTGTTTTAATTTGTCTGATTTCTCTCAGACTGTTCAAGTTCAGTTGGACAATATCCGCCATATCACAGATAAGTTTTCACAAATGCCTAAGGTGACTAACTGGTTTTCTTAGTTTCACTGGAGGTGGCTTGTAATTACAGGTATGCTTTGGTTATGTAACTATCCTCCTATTTTGTTAATGTGTGTGCACAATTTAAGAATCAGCTTAAAACCTATACATGCTGAAGTTACTCTACAAGAAGATATGTCCAGGAAATAATCAATCTTCCCAGGTTTTCTTCCGCCTGCTACTTCTATAGCTTTTCTTCTTCCTTCCTAATTACAACCCTTAAATAGAATTCATGCCTCATATCAAAGTTACCTAGTATCATAATTCTTCCAAGTCTTAAAGATACCTCAAGACAAATGCTGATCTTAGAAGCTACAGGGCATAAATATGCAAAGAAATAAGAAGCTAACCATTTCAAACAATAAGGCTTCTCTCTCACTTACCAACTTTACATTTCCCTGTACGGCTCCAGAAAGTGACTGGTTAGCCAGAGACGGGTAAGATTCCTCAAGGGAGGAACAACCTTAGACAGGCACAGTCACAGTGGGTCATCAGGTGACAAATTGGAGATCAACAGAGGTGAGGCTTAGAACCTCACCCCCCTGTTCTGAGAGAAATCTTCTCCATACGTGGATGTTTTATTGCCCTTGTCTAGCTTTGATTAACACATTGTCTTCAGGCACACACCTGTTCATCTATATTTGCTCTCTTACAACACTAAACTATGTTTTCTACCTTAATCTTGTATGTACCTACCACTTCAGCATTTTATTACAAATAATAATAATAAAGAGAGAAATGTGGTATTCACATATAAATCAAGTGTAAATATCAAATGAGTATTCATATATGAACTGACTGTTTATAGATCATAATGCATGAGCACAACCGAAAGTTTCTGTAATGACTGCCCTTGTACTGTTCACCATGTAACTTATTCACTATGTAAGAATTTGTTCTCCATGTAAGAACTTGTTTGTTATGCCTCAGAAGATTGGAGACAAGAAAATTAGGCTTGGGGTGGATTAATGATTGTGCATTGAGCATTGATTACCCTACACAGAATTTTACTGTTGTTAACAACCATTTGATCTATAAATAAGAGAGATGCCCTCACAAACAAACCAAAGAAAATGTACGCACTTGCAATTTTAAAATAAATAAGTAACCGGGATGTAATATATAGCATAAGGAATAGAGTCAAAATTTTGTAATAACTTGGTATGGTGATAGCTGGTACCTAGAATTATCATGGATATATATATTAAATCACTATGTTGTACACCTGAAACTAATGTAATGTAATACTGTGTGTCAACTACCCTTCAATAAAAGGTAAATATCTACAAAAAAAAGAAATAGATGTATTAGATAGATGATAGATATTCATAGATTAGACGAATAGATTGACAGAGATGACAGATAAATAAGATATATATAGATGACAGATGATAGACTAGATAGAATAGATGATATAGGGAGGTTAGATTAGACAGACAGATGATAGATAGATACAGTTATGAACTGAATTTTTGAGCCCTCACCTCACCATCTTCCACTCCTCTAAACCCCCGCCGCCACCACACACACACACACACACACTCACACACACACACACACACACACACACACACACACACAAGTTCATATTTGAATTGAGACAGGGTTGAAGCCCTAACCCCCACTGTCATAGTATTGGGAGGTGGGGCCTTTGGAGGTAAATGGGTTTGGAAGATATCATGAAGGTGTGGGTGGAGCTGCCATTATGCAATCAGTGCTATTAAGAGGAACAGAGGGCAGAGCTTTCCCCTCGACCCTGTGAGAACACAGCAGGGATGCGGACATATGCAAGTAGGAAGAAGGGACATCACCAGGAACTGAACTGCCTTGGTCTAGGACTTCTGCTTCCAGAATAGCGAGAAATCAGTATCTATGGATGAAACACCCACTCAATGACACTCTGGTTATCAGCTTGAGTAGACAAACATAGATATGTAGGTAAACAGAGATGCACTTAGACGATGGATGGAGAGAGAATATGCATAGATTTATGTGCTTAGCTGTCTGCACAGGTATCTGTGTCCAACCACCTCCGCACTTTGAAGTCTGCTCCGTATGGGGGGAACACCAGGAGCACAACTTTTGCACCTTTCTTTTTTAAAGTGTCGGCTGCAGTTTCCGCTAACTGGGGTCTCCGTTAACTCTCAGCCGTGTGTGTGTGTCTGTGCGTGTGCGTGTGTGTGTGTACACCACTGCACCTATTGGACTACAATCACAGGAGATGCAAAAGAAACAAAGGAATGCAGGATATGGCAAACATCTTGCAAACACTGACCAGAAATAATAAAATTTTCCACTAGCCTCTGGGGATATCTTTGCCAAGTGTTTCTATGCAATTTTAGAAAGATATTTCTGGAAATATTGCTGGGACCACTCTGAACCATCAAGTTAGTTATGGTAACAAGATAGGATAGGAGAGCAGCAAAGAGCGCCTTTGGTGTGTCCCCTATGTATCAGGACAACGTGTACAGGCTTTAATTCTACTACACCACTTCATCACACCATGGATGACGTGGGATGAACTTATGCAACACCTTCATCTGTGAGTAAACAGTTACTTCAGAATCACCTCCCTTAACAGAAAATAAATACGTGTGGGGACATAAACATTCCTAGAATTCCTGCCACCATCACCCAAATCTTTATGCTCAGTGCCCTTTAAATATGAACGGAAACATAGCTCTCAACGCTACTATTCCATTACAAATAGACGTCACTCACATCTAAATGCCTAAATGCATGGAAACTCAACCTCCACCTTGACAGCAGTGGGGAGCAGTTTCCCCACAAGCTAGCTGGCCTGCCACCTCAGCAAGCCCATGGGCCACTTTCCCACAAGAGCCACGCGTGTCACCAAAAGGCAGTTTCCTTAACCAATGACTACACGCATGCTCTTTGGAGATGGGCCAACAAGGAGGGCCGCCGAGGTGACATCGGTGCACAGTCAAAAAGACATACTACTGGGCATGCACCTACCTCGGAACCCGAAGGCCAGCCACGGTGCTCCCTGCGTGGGGCCTTGCATATGCCCGCAGCTCACGCCGCCACCACAACAGGAATGGCCCAGGAGCAGAGAATCCGGAGGGCCCTGGCCCGCACAAGTTCAAAAGACCAGCCGGCCAACCACACCATCCACACCCAGCAGACTAGTGCTACCTACACAGAAGTTCGCACCCAAGGCCACCCCTCTCAAGACCCAAACACATAGCTAACTCACATAAACAAACACATGGAATTGAGACTGAGAAGGACACAGAGGAAGCAAAGTGCACCTAGTGACAGAACGTTGAAAAAAGTGAGAAAACAGATACATAGACAGATGATTGATACATAGATTGAACAGATATACATACATATGGATGATAGATAAATTAGATACACAGATGATAGTAGATAGATGATATATCATAGATAGATAAACGACAGTCAGAAAGACAGGTAGATAGATTACACAGATAGATAAAGAGATAGGTAGGTAGGAAGATAGGAAAGCATCATGCTAAACAAAGCTATCTTTCACTCAAGACAATCTATGTGCTCCCTTACAGGAGACTCACTTGAGATCCAAGGACACAGACAAACTACAAGCTGAAGAGGCAGGGACAGGTATCCTACACAAGTGAAACAGAGAAACAAACAAACAAATGGATTCTGTTTGAGTCCCCTGAGACAGTCAGTAAAAAATAGCTCTACCTAGCCACGGTGAATTCTTTTTGTTTGGTTTCGGCAGTGCCCAGCCATAGATTTAGTGGTACAGCAACGTCCTTCTCATTTTTTCTCACCTCAACAACTGAAATGCTATAATAATATGCGTCTGGGCTTTTGAAATCAGTGCATTTTATGATGTTCACGAATCTAAAGAAGTAATAACCACCTAAAGAGGGAAGTTTGGACACCCAAATAAACACGTCATTCCACAACACACTCTTTGTTCCCAACTACTCCTGTGGAGAAATAGGTGTTCCTTTTTATTTGTTCCTCCTCCTATCAGCATTGATCACGCCGATGTCCCTCAAACATGGTGGTGAGCAAAGCACCAAGTATACTTTTCGGTCTACAACAGGCCCAGAGGAAGGATACTTGTGGTCTTCAGGGAGGCCTTAGGCAATGAAGGAGGCTAAATACATTCAGCAAGTGAGAAGGAGGTAAAAGAGGACAGAGGACAGAGATACGGGTTCATGTCCCTGCACCACCATTTACTTTTTTTATAAGCACACGCCGCTGACTCGACCTGTAAGTGTCTCAGAGATATCAGTGCTCTAACTACGCCTAGTAACCTTGCAAGATTTTTGGAACTATAATGTTGGGAAGAGACGTAGGCCATGTTGTCAACTGTTCTGTACATAAGGATAGATAGGTAGACAAAAAGATGATTAATTCATAGATAGATAGAGAGATGATAGATGATAGATGATAGATAGATAGATACATACATAGATAGAGAGTTAGATGATAGGAAAATAGATAGTTATATAGATAGAAGGATAGAAGGATATAAAGATAGATATATAGATACATAGATGGACAGATAGACAGATAAAAATACATATCGATTAACAAAAAACTATTGCTCATAACCAGGAGATCAATGGTGAAAGCACATAGCGAAACTACAAACAAAAGGAAGAATGAAATCCAGTTTAAAAAGTGCAGTAAGCAGCCATAAGAAGAAAACAAATCCTTCCATTTGCTATGACGTGGATGGAGCTAGACGGTAGTATGCTCAGTGAAATAGGCCAGGCAGAGAAACACAAGTACCAAATAATTTCACTCTTGTGTGGAGTATAACAACAAAGAAAAACTGAAGGAAAAAATCATCAGTAGACTCACTGAACCGGAGAGTGGACTAACAGTTACTAAAGGGAGAGGGACTTTGTAGGGTGTTTGGGAAGGGAGGGATAAGGGCGGAGAGAAAGTTAGGGGACATAAGGTTTAGCATGCATAATGTGTGGGTTCTGTGGGTCATGGGCATGGCTGTACAACACAGAGAAGACAAGTAGAGATTTTACAGCATCTTACTACACGCTGATGGAGAGCAACTGTAATGGGTTGTGTGTGTGGGGACATGGAGAAGGAGTCTACAGCATCCAACTACGCTGATGGACAGCGACTGTAAGAGGTTTTAGGGGGGTACTTGGTGAAGAGGGGAGCCTAGTAAACTTAATGTTCTTCACGTTATTGTAGATTAATGATAACAAAAAAAAGTTTTTAAGTGCAGTAACGGCACAGCTCTGAATCATCAGAATAAAAGGACAGGCTTTGAATGCTCCAATCAAAAGACACAGGGTTAGAAGAAGGGATGAAAACTCAAGACCACCTATGTGCTCCCTTACAGCAGACTCACTTGAGATCCAAGGACACAGACAAACTTCATGCCGAATGGGTGGGTATAGGTACCCTACACAAGTGAAAGTGAAAAAGAAACAATCAAACAAATGAATTCTGTTTGAGTCCCCAGAGACAGTCAGTAGGAAATAGCCCTATCTGGCCACCATGAATTATATTTATTTGGTTTCAGCAGTGCGCAGCCATGATTTAGTGGTGCAGCAACGTCCTTCTCATTTCTTCTCACTTCAACAACTGAATTACTGTAATAGTGTGCGTCTGGGTCTTTGAAATCAGTGGTTTTTATGATGTTCACGAATGTAAAAAAGTAATAACCAGTTAAAGAGGGAAGTTTGGACACTCAAATAAACACGTCACTCCACAACACACTCTATGCTCCCCACTGCACCTGTCTAGAAATTGGTGTTCCTTTTTATTTGTCCCTCCCTCCTATCAGTGGTGATCATGCCGATGTCCCTCAAACATCTTTGTGAGCAAAGCACCAAGTTTACTTTCTGTAGACAACAGGCCCAGAGGAACAATACTTGTGGTCTTCAGGGAGCACTTAGTCAATGAATGTGGCTAAATACAGTCAGCATGTGAGAAGAAGATAAAAGAGGATAGAGACACAAGTTCAAGTCCCTGCAACACTATTTCCTAGTTTTGTAGGTACAAGTGGTTGACTTGACCTGCAAGATTCTCTGTGAACCCAGTGCTCTCCAAACGGCCTAGTTACCATGTAAGATTTGGGAAGCATAATGTAGGGAAGTGACATAGGCTGTGTTGTTAACTGCCCTGTACACAAGGTCCGACGGGCATATAAATAGATGATTGATTGATTGATAGACAGATAGATAGATAGATAGATGATAGATAGGTAGATAAATAGATAGATAGATAGATAAACAGACAGATAGATAGATATAGGTACATATCAACTGACACAAAGCTGTTGCTCATAACCAACAGAGCAATGGTGAAAGCACATAGCGAAACTACAGACAAAAGAGAAGACAGATATCTAGTTTAAAAAGTGCAGTAAGCAGCCTTAAGAATAAAACAAATCCTACCATTTGCAACAAAGTGGATGGAGCTAGACGGTATTATGCTCAGTGAAATAGGCAAGGCAGAGAAAGACAAGTAGTAAATGATGTCACTCATGTGTGGAGTATAACAACAAAGAAAAGCTCAAGGAAAAAAACAGCAGCAGACACACAGAACCCGAGAGAGGACTAACTGTTACCAAAGGGAAAGGGACTGGGCAGGGTACGTGGGAAAGGAGGGATAAGGGCGGGGAGAAAGGGAATGGGCATTTTGATAAGCATATATAATGTGTGGTGTTGGGGGAGCATGGGGAGGGCTGTACAACACTGAGAAGACAAGTAGTGATTGTATAGCATCTTACTACACGTTGACAGACAGCAACCCTAATGGTGTGTGTGGGGGGACAAGGTGAAGGGGTCTACAGCATCCAACTCTGCTGATGGACAGCGACTGTAACGGGGTTTTCGGGGGAATTTGGTGTACTTGGTGATCATAATGTTCTTCACGTGATTGTAGATTAATGATAACAAAAAAAATTTTTTAAGTGCAATAAGTACACAGCTCTCAATTGTCAGTATAAAGGGACACGATCTGAGTGCTCCAATCAAAAGACACATGGTTAAAAGAATGGATGAAAACTCAAGACCACCTACGTGCTCCCTTACAGGAGACTCACTTGGGATCCAAGGAAGAAGACAAACTACAAATTGAGGTGGTGGGGACAGGTACCCTAGACAAGTGAAAATGACAAAAAAAAAAAGATATGCTGAAGGGTTTGAAGATGGCGGCTCACGTGAGAGGGGAGGCGGAATCCTCCTCCCAAAACCAAAACCATATACATACGTACTATATGGAAATAGAACAACTACACCAAATCCTGGAAGAGCAGCAGGGAAGAACGCTGCTTTGGCAGGCTGTCACCTCAAGGAGAAGTGTGACGTACAGTCCTGGAGAAGTGCTGTGGGAGCATGAACCTACTGTAAATGTACTGTGCTCTGGAGGATCGGTGGGGATGGAAAGAAAAGACAGGCGGAAGACTTCGAGAGACTTGTGATTCCAGCCACATGTGGGAAAACACAGGAATCCACAACTGGCGGCTGTGGGACAAAAAAATGGCAGACAGTCTGAGAGACTTCCTAACAGCGAGAGAACTGCTAAAGGGGCATGGCTTCCACAGAGCTTGCCGCTCAGGAGAAAGGACAGGTTCGTCAAACTGAACAGGTGCACTCTGCCCGGCAGGTGGGGAGTTTTTCAGGAATTCCGGGCGCTCCATCCCCCCGGCTGGCCTCGCAACTTCGAGGCCCCTTACCGTGATGTGACTGGTACACGGACTACATCACAACCAGCACAAGCCTGCAAAACGGCCGCCCCCACCTACGGTAGCTTCTCCCTGTGTGCTCTGCAAACTGGCCCTGGCAGTGGAGACAGGCACTGCGACCGGGAAGCAGGAAAGACCTCTTTACTCCCGGCAGGGGTGCGCACTGGCACCGCTCCCCTGGGACCCCTGCCATCCCCCCAAGGGCTGAGCATCCCCAGAGAGTAACGCTTCTGGGAGATAAATGGCGCCACCTACAAATATGAACCTTCAAAGGAACCTCATAACTGGACTCGAATCAATCATCCTGAGAATGAGGTCTCAAAATAAATATCAGGAGCATGCTCAGGGAGCTACAGAAAATAAAACCTTCACTGTCTCTGGAGTGCTATTCTCTCTCTCTGTCTCTCTGTCTCTGTCTCTCTTTCTCTCTCTCTATCCCTCCCGGGAGCGCTGCTGAAACCATGTTCTGAGAGGGGTGCTGCGACAACTGAGCAGGAACAGCACAGCTCTCGGGTCCACCCAGCCTATGTCAGGACAGTCCCACATGGGCTCTGACTGAACTGCATATGGGGGACGCCGCTCGTCTAACACCGCAGGAAAGACAACAGTGCCGCATGCAAGCCTACCCATCAATGGCTAGAGGCTACGTGGCTCCACCGATACCAGGTGACGTCAAAACCACTTTCTTCATCTCCTTGGCAATCTTTTTTACCTAAGACCCTTGAAAGCAGTACATGGTAAGATACAACCTACCAGTCTAAACACCACCTCACCTCTCAGTTTTACACTAGATGTTCCTGCATCACAGCTTCTCCTCATCGTTCCAGTTTTCTCGGCTCTTTGGTGATCTGGAAAAAAGGAATAATTAGTCAGATTTGGAGTGAAGTGGTATGGGGTTTAGTAAGATTCTGCTTAACCACAATCAGTAGAACCAAAAGACACCCTTTAGTATGGGAGAATATATTCACTGATGCAATATTTGATAAGGCGTTTCCATTGAAAACATATATCAAGAGCTCACGAACCTCAACACACAAAAAGCAAATGAATTCAATTACAAAATGGGCATAGGATCTGAACAGACACTTCTCCACAGAAGCAATTTCAGGTTTCCGACAGGCACATGAAAAGACGCTTCACATAGCTAACCATCAGAGAAATGCACATTAAAACCACAATGGGGTATCACCTCACACCAGTTAGGATGGCCACCACCCAAAAGACAGACAGCAACAGATGTTGGCAAGGGTGTGGAGAAAGGGGAACCCTCCTACAGTGCTGGTGGGAATGTCAGTCAGCTCAACCATTGTGGAAAGCAGTATGGAGGTACCCCACATAAACATAGAACAGAAATACCATTTGACCCAGGAATTCTTCTCCTAGGAATTTACCCTAAGAGTGCAAGAGCCCAGTTTGAAAGGGACAGATGCACCCCTATGTTGATCACAGCACTCTTTACAATACCCAAGAAATGGAATCAACCTTAGTGTCCATCAGGAGGTGAATGGATAAAGAAGATTTCGTACATACACACTATATAATATCATTCAGCCATATGATGAAAACAAATCCTCCCACCATTTCCAACAACACGGACAGAGCTAGAGGGTGTTATGCTCAGTGAAATAAGCCAGCTGGTGAAAGACAAGTATCCAAGGATTTCACTCCTATGTGAGGTATGAGAACAAAGCAAATTAGAAATTAAAAACAGCAGCAGACTCACCGAACCCAAGAATGGTCTAACATTTACCAAAGGGAAAGGGACTGGGAGGACGGGTGTGAACGGAGGGATAAGGGGGTAAAGGGGGCATTACGATCCGCACACATAATGTAGGGCATGGGGGGCCACGGGGATTGCAGTATAACACACAGAAACAGGTAGTGAATCTATAGCATCTTACTATATTGACGGACAGCGACTGTAATGGGGTGTGGATAGCAGACTTGATAATGGGTTGGAGGGGGGAGGAGGGGGAGTCTAGCAACCATAATGTTGCCATGTAATTGTACATTACTGACACCAAAAAGTAAATAAATAAAAGTGATTCTGTTTGAGTGCCCAGAGAGACAGTAGAAAATAGCCATTCCCGCCACCTTGGATTCTTTCTGTTCGGTTTTGGCAGGGCCCAGTCATAGATTCTTTGGTATCGCGAAACCTTCTCATTTTTTCTCGCCTCAACAACTGAATTGATGTAATAATATGCATCTGGGCTTTTGAAATCGGTTGATTTTATGATTTTTACGAATGTAAAGAAGCAAAAACCAGATACTGAGGGAAGTTTGGATGCGCAAACGAACACGTCACTCCACAACACACTATTTGCTACCAACTGCTCCCGTCTAGAACTCGGTGTTCCTTTTTACCTGTCCCTAATCCTATCAGTGGTGACACCGATGTCCCTCAAACATGGTGGTGAGCAAAGCACCAAATTTACTCTTCTGTCTACAACAGGACTGTGGTACAGGTCCTCTCAGAGGAAAAGCAGTAGCAGCGGGAGAAAACCCAAAGACATAGACATAGAAGACCGTACAGTACAATGAAAACTGACACAAGGGACTTCTGAGACCTGTACTTATTTCCTTCAAAGACACGAAAGAAGCCGCCCCCATACAACAAAACTGCACCACTACAGAGAAAGCACAGGCAGAGAACAAGAAGAGATCTGGAATCTTACCCCCACTGGGCCAGGGAGAGGAGTCATCACGGCAACAGCAGCATCAGCTGGGGCTTGCCCCACACTCTCTGTGCTCATCGCCATTAAAGATAAGTTCGTGGGCTCGGCTCGCTGTGGCTCTCCCTAAGCACCCGGAGGCATACACAGCGGGGACTGAGGGGTCGTCAGTGGCATCTCACCCGCATTTATGTTCGCACGGTTTGGAACATAATGAACGGTTGGCGGACGAGCGAGCGGCACAAGGTATCACTGAACGGGAAGCTGAGCTCTGAAGCCGAGTCCAGTCATTCACTGTCACCACTGTTCAACAGATCCCGTGACATGAAGATTGATGTGCACGAGCTGACACACTCACATTTCATAAGAGAGGTCCTCACCAAGTACAGAGAAGGGAGAGGAGGGCACGCCTAAGTGAGAATGCACGGTAGCCTAGAAGAGGAGGTGACTAGAGAGGTGGGTCTTCAACGATCCTTGTTCTTCTGCTGGGGTGAAATGTCTTAAAAACCAGAAGCAAGAGGTGGGAACCCCCAGAGGAAATAATTCAGAGACAAAAAGGCACAAGACAGGATCTTTTCAAGGAGCAGGGAGCTTGGCTCATAGGGATGGAGATGTAGACAAAGTGAAGGTCAGACCGTGAGTTGGGGCTGGAGAATTTCACATTTTATTCTGTAACAATGTCAGTGCTTCCACAGTGAAGCAGTGAACAAGCAGGGCCTAGGTGCACCAGGAAAGACCTGATAAACCAGAAGCAGGGTTACTGACACGGGACACGAGCTCCACAGGTTATAACATAAAGGATGAAGATTCAGGATCGGGAATGGACAGGCTGACTGCTGAGAGGAGGCGACGTTGCCCCGCAAGCATCCAGCTTGGCTGATGGGCAAGAATGGCGACACCATTGAGAGCAAGAGTCTAAAGGAGAAGCATTTTAAAAATAAAAAGTTTTTCCCAGTTTACTGTGTTGTATTATTCACGTACAAGACACAGGCCACCAAAGCTAGATCAGAGAGAAAATCTGGGTGGCCGGTCCCAGTCAGAATGCGGGATGTGGCTATGCTAAGACCCGGTCGCCTGGCTGGCCATGGCCGAGAAGGCATGCCTGGCTCCAGGAGTCCCAGAGAAGCTGGGAAGGCCCGGGAAAAGGCAGGCCGTTCCCCAGACAGCATCTGGGTGCCTCCGTGCCTGGCTGTGTGCAGGCCCTGGCCTCCGGGATCATGGGGGGTGCAAGGGTGGCAAGGCAGTTGATGCACACCGCGCCCCGGATGCTGAGCCCATGCATAGCCGGCACCCAGACGGGCTAAGCTGTGACAGACGAGGGCACTGCAGCCTTTGACAGACCCATGGTGGCCTCATTGGTCTGAACAACTGCACGACCCTCAGTGGGCAGTCCCGTGGGCTAGGGATACTACGGTGGTTGGCCTTGGGGTCTCACCGTGGCCTTGGACTAGGGTCTCCTCTGGGCGGGGCTGGTGTGCTTAAGCCAATGGGGACGTGGTGATGCGGCCCCTGGGTGATGTCACAGTTTCCCAGGCCACTTGGTGATGCGTCCCCTGGCTGATATACATACAAGGCTCACCATAGCTGTTCAGCTCAGTGTGTGCTAGGCCTGAGAAAGAGTTAGTGGCAAAGGAGACCCTCTCCGAAGCTTCACACAAAATCCTCGGATCGTTTGGCGCACACCATAACCAATTTTTCCGTGTGCACAGTTTCATCCTTACTAAGTTTCGTACCGCACAATGATCGCCGACTCCCCAGCACCACCTTCTTCACCCACTGGTCCTTCCTGTCCCCGGGTCGCTGCCCCCTACCCCTCCTGCCAGGGAGCACCCTGCACCTGCCCGCTGCCCTGGTCACAGGCTGTTCCACCGGGATCCTGTGCCTTTAGCAGCTGGCATTTCCCAATTTTCACAGCAGAGTTCCCACTTCCACGGGGAGCATTCCTGGGCCTCTGGACCATCCTAGTCTCTCAGCAGATGCTGGAGAGAGACCACCTAGACGAGCACCTCCTCTTCAGGGCACACGGGCACCACTACCAGCCCGCCTCGTGGTGTCCTGCCTCTGCAAAACCGCCATAAAGAGTCAGCCAACAGACAAGGCCTTGGGCAGCACAAGCACCGGCCCAATGGCTGGCTCTGACGCTCAGGGTGAAATGATGGACACGACGCCACCATCGCTGGCTATCATCTTTGTGCCCGCCCCGGCCACGCACGAGGTCATGGGCAGCACCACTGCTGGCCTACTGTGCACCCCAGACAAGCAACGCAAGGGCAGTCATCATCTGGTCTCATCTGGACCCATACGATGCTGTGGGAAGCACATACGACGGCCTCGCCCCTGTCCATAAGTGAGCCTCGGGCCCAATGGGCACTCCAACGCCCTGGGGAAAGGCTCAAACAAAGGCCCCCAGCCCCAGACTAGGCCCCCGCACCACCATTTAATAGTTTTGTAGTCACATGCTGTTGACTCGACGTTCAAATGTCTCAATGAACCTAGTGCTGTCTGTCTCTAGGGCCGAGTTACCTTTCAGGCTTTTGTAAACATAAGTAGGGAAGTGACATATAAGCCATCTTGTGAACTGTTCTGTATGTAAGGATAGTTGGGTAGACAAAAATGATGATAGATAGCACGGATAGACAGATAGATAGATGATAGATTAGATAGGATAGATGATAGGTATAGGTAGATTGAATAGATAGATGACAGATAGATAGATAGATAGATAGATAGATAGATAGATAGATAGATAGATAGATAGATAGATAGAAAGAATAGATAGATAGATAGATAGATAGATAGATAGATAGATAGATAGAAAGAATAGATAGATAGATTAGATAGATAGATAGATAGATAGATAGATAGATAGATAGATAGATAGATAGATGGATGGATGGATGGATGGATGGATGGATAGCCATGGTAGATAGCCGTGTTGTTAACTGTAAGGCTGGGGTCACTGATGGGAGGAGCAAGCACGACGGACACTGACAATGTGACAATGTCTCCAGCTGCTGCCCCCTCCCACATGGGACACTGATAATGTGCTGAAGTTCCTGGCTGTTGCCCCGTCCCAAACTGAAAAATATGCCTTGGGCTAGCCAAACCACGCATTGCTGTAAATCTAAGCTATGCCTCCCCCTACCTCTTTAAAATCTCGCTCCCTGTCTACTTACGTGTGAATTCCCCAGCCTCCATTTCTATAGACTAGGGAAATCTCACCCGGGTGTTTGCATTCATATAAACTACCGGGAACTTAGTTGCCTCTCTTCACCTGCTTATTTCAGCTAGAATTATCTTACACTGTTCTGTACATAAGGATAGATGGGTAGACAAAAAGGTGACGACAGGTACATGACAGATAGATGACAGGTGACAGATGATAGATTAGAAATAGATACATTAGATAGATGATAGATATTCATAGATTAGATGAATATATTGAGTGATGACAGACAGATAAGATATATATAGATGACAGATGATAGACTAGATAGGATAGATGATATAGGTTGGTAAGATTAGACAGATAGATGATAGATATCGATAGATTAGATAGACAAGAGATAGACGATAGATACAGAGTTATGGACTGAATTTTTGGTCCCTCAATTCACCATCTTCCGCTCCTCCTAAAGCCCTGCCCCACCACACAAACACACACACACACAAACCCACAAAGTTCATATTTGAATTGAGTCAGGGTTGAAACCCTAACCCAAACTCTCATGGTATGTGGAGGTGGGGCCTTTGGAGGTAATTAAGTTCGGAAGATATCATGAGGTTGTGGGTGGAGCCGCCATTACGCAATCAGTCCTATTAAGAGGGTCATAGGACAGAGCATTCTCCCTCGACCCTGTGAGGACACAGCAGGGATGTGGCTGTATGCAAGCCAGAGGAAGGGACCTCATCAGGAATTGAAACTGCCTTGGTCTTGGAATTTTGCTTCCAGAATGGCGAGAAATCAGTGTCTATGGATGAAGCCCCCTCTAAATGACACTCTGGTAATCAGCTTGTGTAGACTAAACAGATATGTAGGTAAAGAGAGATATACTTAGAGGATGGATGGAGAGAGAATATGCATAGATATCTGTGCTTAGGTGTCTGCATAGGTATCTCTGCCCAACAACCTCTGCACTTTGAAGTCTATTCTCTATGGGGGGAACACAAGGAGCACAACTTATGCACGTTTCTTTTTTAAAGTGTGGGCTGCAGTTTCCAATAACTGGGGTCTCCGATAACTCTCAGTCATGTGTGTGTGTGTGTGTGTGTGTGTGTGTCTGTGCGTGTGCGTGTGTGTGTGTACACCACTGCCCCTATCGGTCTAAAACTCACAGGAGATGCAAATGTAACAAAGGAACGCAGGATAGGGAAAACGTCTTGCAAACTATGACCAGAAAGAGTAAAATTATCCACTACCCTCTGGGGATATCTTTGCCAAGTGTTTCTAGGGAATTTTAGAAAGATCTCGATGGAAATGTTGCTGGGACCACTCTGAAACATCAAGTTAGCTAAGGTAATAAGCCAGGACAGGAGAGCAGCAAAGAGCTCCCACGGTGACTCCTATGTATCAGGCCAAGGTGTACAGGCTTTAAATCCACTACAGCAATTCATCTCACCATGGCTGACATGGGATGACCTTATGCACCACCTTCATCCGTGAGTAAAAAGTTACTTCAGAATCACCTCCCTTAACAGAAAATAAATAAGTGCGGGGACATAAACATTCCTAGAATTCCTGCCACCATCACCCAACACTTTATGCTCAGCGCCCTTTTCATACGAATGGAAACATAGCTCTCAACGCTAGTGTACCATTTCAGATAGACCTCTCTCACATCTAAATGCCTAAATGCACTGAAACTCCTACCCCACCTTGACAGCAGAGGGGAGAAGTTTCCCCACAAGCTACCTGGCCTGTCACATCAGCAAGCCCATGGGCCACTGGAGCACAAGTGTCCCGCGTGTCACCAAAGGTCAGTTCCCTTAACCAGTGATTACACACATGCTCTCTTGAGATGGACCAACAAGCAGGGCGGCCTAGGTAACATCGGTGCACAGGCAAAAAGACCTACAACTGGGCATCCACCTGCCTCGGGCTCCGCAGGACAGCCAGGGTGCTCCCTGCGTGGGGCTTCAGATATGCCTCACAGATCACGCAGCCGCCAGAGCAGGAAAGGCCCAGGGACAGAATGGCCGGATGGCCTTGTCGTGCGCAGGTTCAAGAGCCTAGCATGTCAAACAAACCTTCCACACCCAGCAGACTCGTGCCACCTAGACAGGAGAAGTTCTCACCCAAGGCCACTCATCTCAATACACAAACACACAGCTAACTCACATAAAAAAAACACAAGGAATTGAGACTGAGAAGGACACAGAGGGATCAAAGTGCACCTAGTGACAGATCGATGACAAAAGTGAGAAAACAGATGCATAGACAGATGACAGATTCATAGACAGGATTGACATGAACACATATAGATGACAGAATAATTAGACTGACACACAGATGACAGTAGATAGATGTAGAACATAGACAGATGACAGATAGGTAGATAGGTAGATACATTACAAAGATAGATAAAGAGATAGGTAGGTAGGTAGATAGGAAAGCATCAGACTAAACAAAGTTATCTTACAGTCAAGATCATTTAAGGGCTCCCTTAAAGGAGAGTCACTTGAGATCCAAGGACAAAGACAAATTACAAGCCGAAGGGGCCAGGACAGGTACCCTATACAAGTAAAACTGAGAAACAAACAAATAAATGGATTCTGTTTGAGTCCCCAGAGTCAGTAGAAAATAGCCCAATTTGCCACCGTGAATTCTTTTTGTTTGGTTTCAGCAGTGCTCAGGCATAGATTTAGTGGTGCAGCAACTTCCTTCTCATTTCCTCTCACCTCAACAAATGAATTGCTGTATTAATATGCGTCTGGGCTTCTAAAATAATTCCTTTTTATGATGTTCACGAATGTAAAGAAGTAATAACCACCTAAAGAGGGAAGTTTGGACCCTCACATAAACACTTCACTCCACAACAAACACTTTGTTCCCAACTGCTCCTGTCCAGATATAGGTGATTTTTTATTTTTGTCCCTCCACCTATCAGCAGTTATCACGCTGATGTCCCTCAAACATGGTGGTGTGCAAAGAACAAAGTACACTTTTCTGTCGACAACAGGCCCAGACGAAGGATAGTTGTGGTCTTCAGGGATCACTTACTCACTGAATGTGGCTAAATAAAGTCACCAAGCGAGCTGTAATTATAAGAGGACAGAGGACAGAGAAACGGGTTCAAGTCCTTTCACTTCCATTTACTGTTTTTGTAAGCACACGCGGCTGACTCAACCTGAAAGTGTATCGGTGAACACAGTGCTCTCCTTATAGCTTACTTACCTTGCAAGATTTCTGGTAGCATAATGTAGGGAAGAGACATAGGCTATGTTGTTAACTGTTCTGTTCATAAGGATAGATGGGCAGACAAAAAGATGATTGATTCATAGATAGATAGGTAGACAGAAGACAGATGAAAGATAGATAGATAGGTATATAGATTGATAGATGAAAGCCATTGTAGATACATGATAGGAAGATAGATAGATAGATAGATAGATAGATAGATAGATAGATCCATAGATACATACATACATACATATATACATACATACATACATACATACATAGACAGACCGTTAGATAGATAGATACAGATACATATCAATTGACACAAAGCTATTGTTCATAAACAGGAGTTGAATAGTGAACAACATAGCTAAAATACAAAAAAAAAAGGAAGAATGAAATCCAGTTTAAAAAGTGAAGTAAGCAGCCTTAAGAAGAAAACAATTACTACCGTTTGAGATGACGTGCATGGAGCTAGACGGTAGTATGTTCAGAGAAATAGGCCAGGCGGAGAAAGACAAGTACCAAGCGATTTCACTCAAGTGTGCAGTATAACAACAAAGAAAAACTGAAGGAAAAAAACAGCAGCTGTCTCACAGAACCCGAGAGTTCAGTAAAAATTACCAAAGGAAAAAGGACTGGGCATGGTGGGACTGAAGGGAGGGATAAGGGTGGGGAGGAAGAATGGGGACATTAGGATTAGCATGTATAATGCGTGGGGTCGGGTGAGCATGGGAGTACTGTACAACACAGAGAATACTAGTACAGATCATATAGCATCTTAATACTCACTGATGGATAGCGACTGTAACGGGGTCCGTGGTGGGGGAAATGGTGAAGGGGTCTACAGCATACAACTACGCTGATCGACAGGGAGTGAAGAGGTTTTTCAGGGGGACTTGGTAAAGGGGGGCGCATAGTATACATAAAGTTCTTCACGTGATTGTACATTAATGATAAAAAAATTCTCTAAGTGCAATAAGTGCAGAGTTCTGAATCATCAGAATAAAAGGTCAGGCACTGAGTGCTGCAAACAAAAGACACAGGATTAAAAGAAGGGATGAAATCTCAAGACACCTATGTGCTTACTTACAGGAGACACACTTGAGATCCAAGGACACAGACAATCTCCAAGAAGAAGGTGTGTGGACAAGTACCATACACGAGTGAAACTGAAAAACAAACAATCAAACAAATGGATTCTGTTTGAGACCCTGAGACAGTCAGCAGAAAATAGCCCTCTCTGGCCACCGTGAATTCTTTTTGTTTGGTATCAGCAGTTCCCAGCCATAGATTTAGTGGTGCAGCAACATACTTCTCATTTTATCTCAACTCAACAACCTAGTTGCTGTAATAATAAGCATCTGGGCCTTTGAAATGTGTGGGTTTTATGATGTTCACGAATGTGAAGATCTAATAACCACCTAAAGAGGGAAGTTTGGACACTCAAATAAATACGTCACTCCACAATACACTCTTAGCTCCCAACTGCTCCTGTCTAGAAATTGGTGTTCCTTTTTATTTGACCCTCCATCCTATCGGCGGTGATCACGCTGATGTCCTTCAAACATGGTGGTGAGAAAAGCAACAAGTTTACTTTACCGTCGACAACAGGCCCAGAGGAATGATACTTGTGGTCTTCAGGGAGCACTTAGTCCATGAATGAGGCTAAATACAGACAGCAAGTTAGAAGGAGATGAAAGAGGACCGAGGATAGAGAAACGGGTTCAAGTCCCGGCACAACCATTTCCTGGTTTAGTAGCTACACGCGACCGACTCGACCAGCAAGTGTCTCGGTGAATCCAGTGCTCTCCCTACAGCCTAGATACTTTGCAGGATTTCTGGAAGCATCGAGTAGGAAAGCGATATAGGATATATGGTTTCTATTCTGTACACAAGGACAGATGGGCAGAGAAAATGATGATTGTTCGATTGATTGATAAATTGTTAGACAGACAGATAGATAGATATAGGTACATATCGATTAACACAAAGCTACTGCTCATTACCAGGAGAGCAATGGTGAAAGAACATAGCGAAACTACAAACAAAAAAGAAGAATGAAATCCAATTTAAAAAGTGCAGTAAGCAGCCAAAAGAAGAAAACAAATCCTATCATTTGCAATAACGTGGATGGAGGTAGAGGGTATTAGGCTCAGTCAAATAGGCAAGGCGGAGAAATACATGTACCAAATGATTTCATTCATGTGTGGAGTATGATAACAAAGAAAAACTGAAGTAAAAGACAGCAGCAGACTCACAGAACGCGAGAGTGGACTAATATTTACCAAAGAGAAAGGGACAGGGGAGAGTTTGTGGGAAAGGAGTACTAAGGGCGGGGAAAAAAAATGGGGGCATTAGGATTAGCAGGTATATATGAAGGGTGGAAGGTCATGGGTAGGGCTCTACAACACAGATAAGACATGTAGTGATTCTACAGCATCTCAGTACATGCTGACGGACAGCGACTGTAACTGGGATTTGGGGGGGGTCATGGTGAAGGGGGTAGACTGGACAACATAATGTTCTGTATGTGATTGTATATTAATGAGAACAAAAAAAATTTCAAAGTGCATTAAGAGCACAGCTCTCAAATATCAGAATAAAAGTACAGGCTTTGAGTGCTCCAATCAAAAGACACAAGGTTAGAAGAACTGATGAAAACTCAAGACCATCTACGTGCTCCCTTACTGGATACTCACTTGAGATCCAAGGACACAGACAAACTACAAGCTGAAGGGGCGGGGACAGGTACCCTATACAAGTGAAACTGAGAAACAAACAAACAAATGGATTCTGTTTGAGTCCCCAGAGAGAGTCAGTAGAAAATAGCCCTATCTAGCCACCGTGAATTCTTTTTCTTTTGATTTCAGCAGTGCTCAGGCATAGATTTAGTGGTGCAGCAAGTTCCTTCTCATTTCCTCTCACCTCAACAAATGAATTGCTGTAACAATATGCATCTGGGCTTTTAAAATCATTGCTTTTTATGATGTTCACGAATGTAAAGAAGTAATAACCACCTAAGGAGGGAAGTTTGGACACTCAAATAAACACTTCACTCCACAACACACTCTTTGTTCCCAACTGCTCCTGTCCAGAAATAGGTGTTCCTTTATATTTGTCCCTGCACCTATCAGCAGTGATCACGCCGATGTCCCTCAAACATGGTGGTGTGCAAAGAACCAAGTACACTTTTCTGTCGACAACCGGACCAGACGAAGGATACTTGTGGTCTTCAGGGATCACTTACTCACTGAATGTGGCTAAATAAAGTCAACAAGCGAGCAGGAAGTATAAGAGGACAGAGGACAGAGATATGGGTTCAAGTCCTTTCACCTTCATTTACTGGTTTTGTAAGCACACGCGGCTGACACTACCTGAAAGTGTATCGGTGAACTCAGTGCTCTACTTATGGCTTAGTTTACTTGAAAGATTTCTGGAAGCATTATGTAGGGAAGAGACATAGGGTATGATGTTAACTGTTCTGTACATAAGGATAGATGGGACGCAAAAAAAAAGATTAATTCATAGATAGGTAGGTAGAGAGATGACAGATGAAAGATAGATAGATAGGTATATAGATTGAAAGATGATAGACATCATAGATAGATGATAGGAAGACAGATAGACAGATAGATCCATAGATACATAGATACATACATACAGAGATACATAGATAGACAGACAGACCATTAGATAGATAGATACAGATACATATCGATTGACAGAAAGCTATTGTTCATAAACAGGAGTTGAATGAAGAATAACATAGCTAAACTACAACAAAAAGGAAGAATGAAATCCAGTTTAAAATTGCAGTAAGCAGCCTTAAGAAGAAAACAAATACTACCGTTTGCAATGACGTGCATGGAGCTAGACAGTAGTATGTTCTGAGAAATAGGCTAGGCGGAGATAGACAAGAACCAAGTGATTTCACTCATGTGTGTAGTATAAAAACAAAGAAAAACTGAAGGAAAAAAACAGCAGCAGACTCACAGAACCCGAGAGTTCAGTAAAAGTTTCCAAAGTATAAAGGACTAGGCAAGGTGAGTCTGAAGGGAGGGATAAGTGTGGGGAGAAAGAATAGTGGTAATTGGGATTAGCATGTATAATGCGTGGGTTCGGGTGTGCATGGGGAGTACTGTACAACACATAGAAGACTAGTACAGATCATATAGCATCTTACAACTCACTGATGGACAGCGACTGTAACGGGGTCTGTGGGGGGGGACATGGTGAAGGGGTCTACAGCATCCAACTACGCTGATCAACAGGGTCTGAAGAGGTTTTTCGGGGTGACTTGGTGAAGTGGGGTGCATAGTAAACATAATGTTCTTCACGTGATTGTAGATTAATGATAAAAAAATTCTTTAAGTGCAATAAGTGCACAGTTCTGAATCATCAGAATAAAAGGTCAGGCAATGAGTGCTGCAAACAAAAGACACGGGGTTAAAAGAAGGGATGAATACTCAAGACACCTACGTGCTTACTTACAGGAGACTCACTTGAGATCCAAAGACACAGACAATCTACAAGAAGAAGGTGTGTGGACAAGTACCATACACGAGTGAAACTGAAAAATAAACAATCAAACAAATGGATTCTGTTTGAGTCCCCAGAGACAGTCAGCAGAAAATAGCCCTCTCTGGCCACCGTGAATTCTTTTTGTTTGGTATCAGCAGTTCCCAGCCATAGATTTAGTGGTGCAGCAACATACTTCTCATTTTCTCTCACCTCAACAACTGAGTTGCTGTAATAATAAACATCTGGGCCTTTGAAATCAGTGGGTTTTATGATGTTCAGGAATGTGAAGATATAATAACCAGCTAAAGAGGTAAGCTTGGACACTCAAATAAACACGTCACTCCACAATACACTCTTAGCTCCCAACTGCTCCTGTCTAGAAATTGGTGTTCCTTTTAATTTGACCCTCCGTCTTATTGGCAGTGATCACGCTGATGTCCTTCAAACATGGTGGTGAGTAAGCAACAAGTTTACTTTTCTTTCAACAAGAGGCCCAGAGGAATGATACTTGTGTTCTTCATTGAGCACTTCGTCAATGAATTTGGCTAAATACAGACAGCAAGTTAGAAGATGAAAGAGGACAGAGGATGGATACGCGGATTCAAGTCCCTGCACCACAATTTCCTGGTTTTGTGGGTTCACAAGGCTGACTTGACCTTTAAGTGCCTTGGCGAACCCAGTGCTCTCAATACGGCCTAGTTACCTTGCAAGATTATTCTAACCATAATGTAGGGATGTGACTTAGTCTATGTACTTAACTGTTCTGTACACAAGGACAGATGGGGAGAGAAAAAGATGATTGATCGATAAATAGATAGATAGGTATATAGATAGACAGACAGATAGATATAAGTACATATCGATTAACACAAAGCTATTGCTCATAACCAGGAAAGCAATGGTGAAAGCACATAGCGAAACTACAAACAAAAGAGAAGAATGAAATCAAGTTTAAAAAGTGCACTAAGCAGATATAAAAGAAAACAAATCCTATCATTTGCAATAACGTGGATGGACTAGAGGGTATTGTGCTCAGTGAAATAGGACAGGTGGAGAAAGACAAGCACCAAATGATTTCATTCATTTGTGGGGTATAACAACAAGAAAAACTGAAGGAAATTAACAGCAGCAGACTAACAGAACCTGACAGTGGACTAACAGTTACCAAAGGGAAAGGGACTGGGCAGGGAGGGTGGGAAGGTAGGGAAAAGTTTGGGCAGAAAGAAAGGGGGCATTAGGATTAGCATTTATAATGTCTGGGGTGGGGGTAGCATAGGTAGGGCTGTACAACACAAAAGAGAAGTACTATTTCTACAACATCTTTCTACACGCCTATGGACAGCGACTGTAATGGGGTGTGTGTTGGGGGAAATGGTGAAGGGGTGTACAGCATTCAACTACGCTGATGGACTGTTACCGTAACAGGGCTTTTGGGGGGGACTTTGTGTACTTGGTGATCATAATGATCTTCGCATGATTGTAGATTGATGATAACAAAAAAATTTTTGTAAGTGCAATAATGACACACCTCTCAATTGTCAGAATAAAAGGACAGGCTCTGAATTCTCCAATCAAAAGACACAGGGATAGAGGAAGGGATGAAATCTCAAGACCACCTACGTGCTCCCATTCTCGAGATTCACTTGGGATCCAAGCACACAGACAAACTACACGCAGAATGGGCAGGTACAGGGACCCTACCCAAGTGAAACTGAGAAACAAACCAACAAATGGATTCTGTTTGAGTCCCCAGAGACAGCCAGTAGAAAATAGCCCTATCTAGGCACCGTGAATTCTTTTTGTTTGGTTTCAGCTGTGCCCAACCATACATTTAGTGGTTCCGCAACTTCCTTCTCATGTTTTCTCACCTCAACAACTGAATTGCTGTAATAATATGCGTCTTGGCTTTTGAAATCAGTGGGTTTTATGGTGTTCTTGAATGTAAAGAAGCAATAACCACCTAAGGAGGGAAGTTTGGACACTCAAACATGTAACTCCACAACACTGTCATTGCTGCCAAATGCTCCTGTCTAGAAATAGGTGTTCCTTTTTATTTGTCCCTTCTCCTATCAGCGGAGCTCACGTCGATGTCCCTCAAACTCGGGGGATAGCAAAGCACCAAGTATATTTTTCTGTCTTCAACAGGCCTAGAGGAAAGATACTTGTGGTCTTCAGGGAGCACTTATTCCATGAATGTGGCTGAATACTGTCTTGAAGACAGAAGCAGGTAAAAGAGGATAGAGGACAGAGATATGGGTGCCAGTCCCTGCACCAACATTAACAGGTTTTGTAAGCACACGCGGCTGACTAGACCTGCAAGAGTCTCAATGAACCCAGTGCTCTCCCTACGGCCTAGTTACCTTGCAGGATTTTTGGAAGCATAATGTAGGGAAGTGACATAGGCGATGTTGTTAACTGTTCTGTACATAAGGATAGATGGGAAGAAAAAAAGATGATTGATTCATAAATAGATCGATAGATGACAGATGATAGATAGTTAGATGATAGACATGATAGATGACAGGAAGATAGATAGATAGATAGATAGATAGATAGATAGATAGATAGATAGATAGATAGATAGATAGATAGATAGAAGGATAGATAGAGAGATAGAGAGATAGATAGAAAGAAAGAAAGATAGAAGGATAGATAGAGAGATTGATAGATAGACAGACAGACAGATAGATAGATTCAGATACATATCGATTAACATAAAGCTATTGCTCATATACAGGAGTTCAATGGTGAAAGCACATAGCGAAACTACAAACAGACAGTTAGAATTAAGTCCAGTTTAAAAACTGCCGTAAGCAGTCATAAGAGGAAAACAAATCCTACCATTTGCAATGATGTGGATGGAGCAAGATGGTATTATGCTAAGTGAAATAGGCCAGGTAGAGAAAGACAAGTACCAAATGATTTCACTCGTGTGTGGAGTATAACAACAAAGAAACTCTGAAGGAAAAAAACAGCAGCATACTCACAGAACCCAAAAGCGGACTAACAGTTACCAAAGGGAAAGGGACTGGGCAGGGTTGTTGGGAAGGGAAGGACGAGTTAGTGGAGAAAGAAATGAGAGATTAGGATTAGCATGTATAAAGCTTGTGGTCGGGTGGACTTGGATAGGGCTGTACAACACAGAGAAGACAAGTAAAGTTTCTACAGCATCTTACTACACGCTAATGGACTGCGACTGTAATGGTGTGTGTGTGGTGGTTCATGGTGAAGGGGTCTAGAGCATCCAACTCCGCTGATTGACAGCATCTGTAAGAAGTTTCTAAGGGTGCCTTGGTGAAGGGGGGAGCCAAGTAAGCATAATGTTCTTCAGGTGATTGTAGATTAATGATAATAAAAAAGTTTTTAAAGTGCAATAAGGGCACAGTTCTGAATCATCAGAATAAAATGAAACAGGCTTTGAGTGCTCCAAACAAAAGACACAGGGTTAAAAGTAGGGATGAATATTCAAAACCACCTACGTGATCCCTCACAGGAAACTCCCTTGAGATGCAAGGACACAGACAAACTACAAGTCGAAGTGGTGGGAACAGGTACTCTACACAAGTGAAACTGAAAAACAAACAATCGAACAAATGGATTCTGTTTGTGTCTCCAGAGATAGTCAGTAGAAAATAGCCCTATCAAGCCACCGTGAATTCTTTTTGTTTGGTTTCAGCACTGCCCAGTCATAGATTTAGTGGTACAGCAACGTCCTTCTTATTTTCTCTCACCTCAACAACTGAATTGGTGAAAATATAAGCATCTGGGCCTTTGAAATCAGTGGGTTTTATGATGTTCATTAATGTAAAGAAACAATATCCAGATAAAGAGGGAAGTTTGGACACTCAAATAAACACGTAACCCCACAACACACTCTTTGCACCCAACTGTTCCTGTCTAGAAATTGGTGTTCCTTTTCATTTGTTGTTCCATCCTATCAGTGGTGATCACGCCGATGTCCCTCAAACACGGTTAGGAGCAAAGCACCAAGTTTACTTTTCTGTCGAAAACAGGCCCAGAGGAAGGATACTTGTGGTCTTCAGGGAGCCCTTAGTCAATGAATGTGACTACATACAGTCAGCAAGTGAGAAGTAGATAAAAGAGGAGAGAGGAGAGAGACACGGGTTCAAGACCCTGAAGCAAAATTTCCTGGTTTAGTAGGAATATGTGGCAGACTCTACCTGCAAATGTCTCGGTGAACCCAGTGCTTTACCTGCAGCCTAGTTAGCTTGAAAGATTTTTGGAAGCACAATGTAAGGAAGTGACACAGGCTATCTTGTGAACTGTTTTGTACAAAAGGACAGATGGGCAAACAAAAAGATGATTGATTGATAGACAGATAGATGGATAGACAGACAGATAGATAGATAAAAGTACATTTTGATTAAAACAAAGCTATTGCTCATAACAAGGAGAGCAATGGTGAAATCACATAGCGAAACTACAGACAAAAGAGAAGACAGAAATCCAGTTTAAAAAGTGCAGTAATCAGCCATAAGAAGAAAACAGATCCTACCATTTGCAACAACGTGGATGGAGCTAGTGGGTACTATGCTCAGTGAAATAGGCCAGGTGGAGAAAGAAAAGAACCTAATGATTTCACTCATGTGTGGAGTATAACAACCAAGAAAATCTGAAGAAAAAAATAGCAGCAGACTCCCAGAACCCGCGAGTTTGCAAACAGTTACTAAAGGGAAAGGGACTGGGCAGGTTGGGTGGGAAGGAGGGATAAGTGTGGGGAGAAAGAAAGGGGGCATTAGTATTAGTGTGTATAATGTGTGTGGTGGGAGTAGCATGGGGAGGACTGTGCAACACAGACAGGACAGTAGGGATTCTACAAAATATTACTACACGCTGATGGGCAGCGACTGTAATAGGTTTTAGATGCGGAATGTTGAATGGGAAGCCTAGTAACCGTAAATTTCTTCACGTGATTGTAGATTAATGATAACAAAAAAAAATTTTAAGAGCAATAAGGGAACAGCGCTGAATCATCAGAATAAAGGGACATTATTTGAGTGCTCCAATCAAAACACACAGGGTTAGAATAAGGGATGAAAACACAAGACCACGTACGTGCTCCCTTACTGCATACTCACTTGAGATCCAAGGACACAAACCACAAGCTGAAGGGGCGGGAACGGGTACCCTACACAAGTGAAACTGAGAAACAAACAAACAAACAAACAAATGGATTCTGTTTGAGTCCCCACAGACAGCTAGTAGAAAATAGCCCTATCTAGCCACCGTGAATTCTTTTTGTTTGGTTTCAGCAGTGCCCAGCCATTGATTTAGTGGTTTAGCAAAGTCCTTCTCATTTTTTCTCACCTCAACAACTGAATTGCTGTAATAATATGAGTCTGGGCTTTTGAAATCAGTGTGTTTTATGATGTTCACAAATGTAAAGAAGTAATAACCCCCTAAAGTGGTAAGTTTGGACACTCAAACAAACACGTAACTCCACAACACTTTCTTTGCTCCCAAATGCTCCTGTCTAGACATAGGTGTTCTTTTTATTTGACCCTCCTCCTATCAGCGGTGATCACACCGATGTCCCTCAAACATGGTGGTAAGCAAAGCACCAAGTATACTTTACTGTCTACAAGAGGCCCAGAAGAATGAAACTTGTGATCTTAAGGTAGCACTTAGTCAATGAATGTGGCTAAATACAGTCAGCAATCAAGAAGGAGGGAAAAGAGGACAGATGACAGAGAGATGGGTTCAAGTCCCTGCACCACCATTTACTGGTTTTGTAAGGACACGATGCTGACTCGACCTGCAATTGTCTCAGTGAACCCAGTGCTCTCAATACAGCCTACTCATCTTGCACTGTTTTTGGAAGCATAATGTTGGAAAGTGACATACGCTATGTTGTTAACTGTTCTGTACATAAGAATAGATGGGCACACAAAAAGATGGTAGATTCATAGATACATAGATGACAGATGATTGATAGATAGATGATAGTCATGAAAGATAGGCAGATAGATAGATAGATAGATAGATAGATAGATAGATAGATAGATAGATAGATAGATAGATAGATAGACAGATAGATAGATAGATAGATAGAAAGATAGATAGATAGGTAGGTAGGTAGATAGAAAGATATTAGGAAAGATAGGTAGATAGACAGATAAATAGATAGATTGATAGACAAATAGATAGACAGATAGACAGACAGACAGACAGACAGATAGATAGATAGATAGATAGATAGATAGATAGACAGACAGATAGATACATAGGTAGATAGGTTGTAGACAGACAGACAGACAGATAGATAGATAGATACATACAGATAAATATCGATTAACACAAAGTTATTGCTCATAAACAGGAGATAAATGGTGAAAACACATAGTGATACTACAAACAAAAAGGAAGAATGAAATCCAGTTTAAAGTGTGCAGTAAGCAGCCATAAGAAGAAAACAAATCCTACCATTTACAATGATGTGGATGGAGTTAGATGGTAGTATGCTCAGTGAAATAGGCCAGGAGGAGAAAGACAAGTACCAAATGATTTTACTCATGTGTAGAGTACAACAACATAGAAAAACTGATGGAAAAAAAAACAGCAGCAGAATCACAGAACCCGAGAGTGGACTAACAGATACCAAAGGGAAATGTACTGGGCAGGGTGGGTTATAAGGGAGGGATAAGGGCAGGAAGAAAGAAAGGGGATATTATTATTAGCATGAATAATGCATGCGGTCGGTTGGGCATGGGGAGTGCTGTACAACACAGAGAAGAAAAGTAGAGATTCTACAACATCTTACTACACGCTGATGGACAGCGACTGTAACGGGATGTGTGTGTGGGTTCATGGTGAAGTAGTCTAGAGCATCCAACTATGCTGATGGAGACATTCTGTAAGAGGTTTTGGGGCCGACTTGGTGAAGGAGGGATCGTAGTAAACATAATGTTCTTCATGTGATTGTAGAATAATGATAACAAAAAAAGAATTTTAAAGTGCAATAAGGGCACAGCTCTGAATCATCAGTGTTAAAGGACAGGCTTTGAGTGCTCCAAACAAAAGACAGGGTTAAAAGAAGGGATGAAAACTCAAGAACACCTACGTGCTCTCTTACGGGAGACCCACTTGAGATCCAAGTACACAGACAAACTACAAGCCGTAGGGGTGCTGAGAGGTACAAAACACAATTGAATCCAAAATACAATCAATCAAATGGATTCTGTGTGTGTCCCCAGAGACAGTCAGTAGAAAATAGCCCTATCTGGCCGCTGTGAATGCTTTTTGTTTGGTATCAGCAGTGCCCAGACATAGATTTAGTGGTGCAGCAACATCCTTCTCATTTTCTCTCAACTCAACAACTGAATTGCTGTAATAATATGGGTCTGGGCCTTTGAAAAAAGTGGGTTTATGATGTCCACGAATGTAAAGAAGTAATAACCAGATAAAGAGGGAAGTTTGGACACTCAAATAAACACTTCACTACACAACACACTCTTTTATCCCAACTGCTCCTGTCTAGAAAGTGGTGTTCCTTTTTATTTGTCCCTCCCTCCTATCAGGGTTTATCACGCCGAAGTTCCTCAAATACGGTGGTGAGCAAGCAGCAAGTTTACTTTTCTGTCGACATCAGGCCCAGAGGAAGGATTCTTGTGGTCTTCAGGGAGCCCTTAGTCAATGAATGTGGCTAAATACAGTCAGCAAGTGAGAAGGAGATAAAAGAGGAGAGAGGACAGAGACACGAGTACAAGTCCTTGCACCACCATTTCCTGGTTTTGTAGGTACACTTCTGACTCAACCTGCAAGTGTCTCGGGGAACCCAGGACTCTCCTTACGACCTAGTTACCTTCCAAGATTTTTGGAAGCATAACGTAGCGAAGGGACATAGTCTATGTTGTTAACTGTTCTGCATACAAGGACAGATGTTCAGACAAAAAGATGACTGATTGATTGATAGATAGTTAGACATACAGACAGATAGGTAAGTATAGGTACATATCGTCAAACACAAAGGTATTGCTCATAACCAGGAAAGCAATTGTGAAAGCACATAGCGAAACTACAAACTAAAAGGAAGAATGAAGTCCAGTTTAAAACTGCCGTTTGTAGCCATAAGAAGAAAACAAATGCTACCATTTGCAATGACATGGATGGAGCGAGACGGTAGTATGCTCAGTGAAATATTCCAGGCGGAGATAGACAAGTACAAAATGATTTCACTCATGTGTGGAGTATAACAACAAAGAAACACTGAAAAAAATAAACAGCAGTAGACTCACAGAACCCGAATGTTGGGTAACAGTTACCAAAGGGAAAAAGACTGAGAAAGATGGTTGGGAAAGGAGGGATAAGGGTGGGGAGAAAGAAAAGGGAGATTAGGATAAGCATGTATAATGCGTGAGGGCGGGGTCGCATGGCGAGTGCTGTACAACACAGAGAAGACAAGTAGGTATTCTACAGCATCTTACTACACGCTGAAGGACAGCGACTGTAATGGGGTGTGTGGGGGGGTACATCGTGAACGGGTCTACAGCATCCATCTCTGCTAACTGACAGCAACTGTAAGAGGTTTTTGGGAGGGACTTGGTGAAGGGGGGATTCTAGGAAACATAATGTTCTTCACGTGATTGTAGATTAATGATAACAAAAACAATTTTTTAAGTGCAATAAGGGCACAGCTCTGAATCATCAGAATAAAAGGACAGGCTTTGAGTGCTCCAAACAAATGACACAGGGTTAAAAGAAGGGATGAAAACTCAAGACCACCTTCGTGCTCCCTTACAGGAGACTCCCTTGAGATCCAAGGACACAGACAATCTAAAAGCCGAAGGGGTGTGTAAAGGTACCCAACACAGTGAAACTGAAAAACAAACAATCCTAGAATGGATTCTGTTTGAGTCCACAGAGACAGTCAGTAGAAAATAGCCCTATCTGGCCAACGTGAATTCTTTTTGTTTGGTTTCAGCATTGCCCAGCCATAGATTTAGTGGTACAGCAACGTCTTTCTCATTTTCTCTCAACTCAACAATTGAATTGCTGTAAAAGTATACGTCTGGACCTTTGAGATCAGTGGGTTTTATGAAGTTCATGAATGTAAAGAAGTAATAACTATATAAAGAGGGAAGTTTGGACACTGAAATAAACACGTCACTCCACACCACACTCTTTGCTCCCAAGTGCTCCTGTCTAGCAACTGGTGTTCCTTTTCATTTGTCGTTTCATCCTATCAGCGGTGATCACGCCGATGTCCCTCAAACATGGTGGTGAGCAAAGCACCAATTTGTCTTTCTGTGGACAACAGGCCCAGAGGAACAATACTTGTGGTCTTCACGGAGCACTTAGTCAATGAATGTGGCTAAATAGAGTCAGAGAGTGAGAAGAAGATAATAGAGGATACAGACACAGGTTTAAGTCCCTGCACAACCATTTACTGGTTTTGTAGGTACACGTGTCTGACTCGACCTGCAAGTATCTTGGTGAAACGAGTGCTCTTCCAACAGCCTAGTTACCTTGAAAGATTTTTGGAAGCATAATGTAGGGAAGTGACAAAGGCGATGTTGTTAACTGTTCTGTACATAAGGATAGATGGGCAGACAAAAAGATGATTGATTCATAGATAGATAGCTAGACAGACGACAGATGAAAGATAGATAGATAGGTACATAGATTGATGATAGACATCGTAGATAGATGATAGGAAGATAGATAGACAGATAGATAGACAGAAAGACATATGGATAGATAGATATAGGTACATATTGATTAACGTAAAGTTATTGCTAATAACGAGGAGAGCAATGGTGAAAGCACATAGCGAAACTACAGACAAAAGAGAAGACAGAAATCTAGTTTTAAAGGTACAGTAAGAAGCCGTAAGAAGAAAAAAATCCTAATATTTGAACAACGTGGATGGAGCTGGAGGGAATTATTCTCAGTGAAAAAGGCCATGCGGAGAAAGACAAGTACCAAATTATTTCACCCATGTGTTGAGTATAACAACAAAGAAAAACTGAAGGAAAAGAACAGCAGCAGACTCACAGAACCCAAGAGTGTACTAACAGTTACCAAAGGGAAAGGGACTAGGTAGGGTGGGTGAGAAGTGTTTGATAAATGTGGGGTGAAAGAAAGGGGGCATTAGGATTAGCATGTATAATGTGTGGGTGGGTGGAGCATGGGGAGGACTGTACAACACAGAGAAGACCAGTAGTGATTCTACAGCATCTTACTACATGCTGATGGAAAGCGACTGTAACGGGGTGTGGGGGGGACATGGTGAAGGGGTCTACAGCATCCAAATATGCTGATGGACAGCTACTGTAATAGGGTGTTTGGGGGGGACGTGGTGTACTTGTTGAACATAATGTTCTTTGCGTGATTGTGGATTAATGATAACAAAAAAATTTTTAAAGTGCAATAAGGACATAGCTCTCATTTCTCAGAATAAAAGGACAGGCTCTTCAATACTCCAATGAAAAGACACAGGGTTAAAAAAGGGATGAAAACTCAAGACCACCTACCTGCTCAATTACAGGAGACTAACTTGAGATCCAAGGACGAAGATGAACTAAAAGTTGAGGGGGTGGAAACATAGCTCTCAACGCTACTATTCCATTTCAGATAGACCTCAATCACATCTAAATGCGTAAATGCACTGAAATTCCACCTCCACCTTGACAGCAGAGGGGAGCAGTTTCCCCACAAGCTAGCTGGTTTGCCACCTCAGCAAGTCCATGGGCCACTGGTCCAGAAGAACCCCGCGTGTCACCAAAAGGCAGTTCCCTTAACCAGTGACTGCACACATACTCTCTGAAGATGGGCCACCAAGCAGGGCCACCGAGGTAACATCGGTGCACAGGCAAAAAGACATACTACTGGGCATGTACCTACCACGGACCCCGCAGGCCCGCCAGGTTGCTCCCTGCATGGGGCCTCGGATATTCCCTGCAGCTCATGCAGCCGCCACAGCAGGAGGGGCAGAGCAGCTGGAGGGCACTGGGCTGCACAGTTTCAAGAACGCAGCCCACCAACCACACTCTCCACACCCAGCAGACTCGTGCCACCTACGCAGGAGAAGTTCCCACCCAAGGCCACTCCTCTCAAGACCCAAACACACAGCTAACTCACAAAAACAAACACAAGGAATTGAGACTGAGAAGGACAAAGAGGAATCAAAGTGCACCTAGGGACAGAACGTTGACAAAAGTGAGAAAACAGATATATAGACAGACAAATGATACATAGATTTGACTGATATACATACATATAGATGATAGATTAATTAGATAGATTGTAGATAGATGACAGACCATACATAGATACATGACAGATAGATAGATAGAAAGATTACATAGATAGGTAAAGAGATAGATAGGTAGGTAGATAGGAAAGCATCATACTAAACTAAGCTATCTTTCACTCAAGATCATGTATGTGCTCCCTTAGAGGAGACTCACTTGAGATCCCAGGACACGGACAAATTAAAAGCTGAAGGGGCGGTGACAGGTACCCAAAAAAAGTGAAACTGAGAAACAAACAAACAAACAAATGGATTCTGTTTGAGTCCCCAGAGACAGTCAGTAGAAAATAGCCCTAGCTGGCCACCATGAATTTTTTTTTGTTTGGTTTCAGCAGTGCCCAGAAATAGATTCCGTTGTACAGCAAACTCCTTCTCAATTTTTCTCACCTCAATAACAGAATTGCTGTAATAATATGTGTCTGGGCTTTTGAAATCAGTGCGTTTTATGATGTTCATGAATGTAAAAATGTAATAACCACTTAAGAGTGAAGGTTGGACACTCAAATAAACACGTCACTCCACAACACACTTTTGTACAAAACTGCTCCTGTCTAGAAATAGGTGTTCATTTTTATTTGTCCCTCCTCCTATCAGAGGTGATCACACCGATGTCCTTCATACTTGGTGATGAGCAAAGCACCAAGTATACTTTTCTGACTACAACAGGCCCAGAGGAAGGATACTTGTGGTCTTCAGGGAAGACTTAGTCAATTATTGTGGCAAATTAGAGTCAGCAGGCGAGAAGGAGGTAAAAGAGGACAGAGGACAGAGATATGGGTTCAAGTCCCTGGACAACCATTTACTGGTTTTGTAAGCACACGCGGCAGACTCGACCTGCAATTGTCTCAGTGTACCCAGTGCTCACCATACGTCCTAGTTACTTGGCAAGATTTTTGGAAGCATAATGTAGGGAAGTGACATAGGCGATGTTGTTAACTGTTCTCTACATAAGGATAGATGGGAAGACAAAAAGATGATTGATTCATAGATACATAGATAGATGAGAGATTATAGATCGATGATAGACACGATAGATAGATGATCGGAAGATAGAGAGATCCATAGACAGAAAGATAGAAGGATAGATAGATAGATAGATAGATAGATAGATAGATAGATAGATAGATAGACAGACAGTTACACAGATTCAGATAGATATCGATTAACACAAAGCTATTGCTCATAACCAACAGATCAATGGTGAAAGCACATAGGGAAACTACAAACAAAAAGGAAGAATGAAGTCCAGTTTAAAAAGTGCAGTAAGCAGCCATAAGAAGAAAACAAATCCTACTATTTTCAAGGATGTGGATGTAGCTAGACGGTAGCATGCTCAGTGATATATACCAGGTGGAGAAAGACAAGTAGCCAATGATTTCACTCATGTGTGGAGTATAACAACAAAGAAAAACTGGAGGAAATAAACAGCAGCGGACTCAGAGAACCCGAGAGTTCAATAACAGTTACCAAAGGGAAAGGGAATGGGCAGGGAGTGTGGGAAGGGAGGGATAAGGGCAGGGAGAAGAAAGGGGACATTAGGATTAACATGCATAATGCGTGGGCTCGGGGGGGCAAAGGGAGGGATGTACAACACAGAGAAGACAAGTAGAGATTCTACAGCGTTTACTACACGCTGATGGACAGCGACTGTAATGGGGTGTTTGTTTGGGGACATGGTGAAGCGGTCTACAGCATACAACAATGCTTATGAACAACGACTGTAAGAGGTTTTGGTGGGGACTTGGTGAAGGTGGGAGCCTAGTAAATATGATGTTCTTCACGTGATAGCAGATTAAAGATAAAAAAATGTTTTTAAGTGCAATATGGGCACAGCAATAAAACAGGCTTTGCGAGCTCCAAACAAAAGACACAGGGTTAAAAGAAGGGATGAAAACTCAAGATCACCTAAGTGCTCCCCTATAGGAGACTCACTTGAGATCCAAAGACACCGACAAACTACAATCCGAAGGGCTGGGGACAGCAACCCTACACAAGTGTAACTGAAAAGCAAACAAACAAACAAATGGATTTTGTTTGAGTCCCCAGAGACAGTCAGTATAAAATAGCCCTATCTAGACACCGTGAATTCTTTTTGTTTGGTTTCAGCAGTGCCCAGCCATAGATTTAGTGGTACAGCAACGTCCTTCTCATTTTTTCTCACATCAACAACTGAATTACTGTAATAATATGTGTCTGGGCTTTTGAAATCAGTGGATTTTATGATGTTCTTGAAAGTAAAGTAGTAATAACCACCTAAAGAGGATAGTTTGGACACTCAAACAAACACGTAACTCCACAACACTCTCTTTGCTCCCAAATGCTGCTGCCTAGAAATAGGTGTTCTTTTTATTTGTCCCTCCTCCTATCAGCGGTGATCATGCCATTGTCCCTCAAACTTGGTGGTGAGCAAAGCACCAAGTATACTTTTCTGTCTAAACAGGCCCAGAGGAAGGATAGCTGTGGTCTTCTGGAAGCACTTAGTCAACGAATGTGGCTGAATACAATCAGCAAGCGAGAAGGAGTTAAAAGAGGACAGAGGACAGAGAGATGGGTGCAAGTCCATGCACCACCATAAATTACTGGATTTGTAAGCACAAGGGGCTGACTCGACCTGGAAGCGTCTCAGTGAACCCAGTGCTCTCCCTAAGGACTAGTTACTCTGCAATATTTTTGGAAGCATAATGTAGGGAACTGACATAGGCGATGTTGTTAACTGTCCTGTACATAAGGATAGATGGCCAGACAAAAAGATGATTGATTCATAGATAGATAGATAGATGACAGATGACAGATAGACCGACGATAGACATGATAGGTAGATAGGAACATAGATTGATAGACAGATTGATGATAGATAGATAGATAGATAGATAGATAGAAAGATAGATAGATAGATGGAAAGATAGAAGGATAGACAGATAGATTGATAGAAAGATACATAAAGATACATATTAAATAACACAAAGCTACTGCTCATAACCAGGAGATCAATGGTGAAAGCACATAGCGACTCTACAAACTAAAAGGAAGAATGAAGTCCAGTTTAAAAACTGCCGTTTGCAGCCAGAAGAAGAAAACAAATGCTACCATTTGCAATGACGTGGATTGAGCGAGACGGTAGTATGCTCAGTGAAATATTCCAGGCGGAGAAAGACAAGTACCAAATGATTTCACTCATGTGTGGAGTATAACAACAAAGAAACACTGAAAAAAACAAAACAGCAGCAGACTCACAGAACCCGAATGTGGAGTAACAGTTACCAAAGGGAAAAGGACTGAGAAGGGTGGTTGGGTAGGGAGGGATAAGGGTGGGGAGAAAGAAAAGGGAGATTAGGATAAGCAAGTATAATGCGTGAGGGCGGGGTCGCATGGCGAGTGCTGTACAACACAGAGAAGACAAGTAGGTATTCTACAGCATCTTACTATACGCTGAAGGACAGCGATTGTAATGGGGTGTGTGGGGGGGTACATCGTGAACGGGTCTACAGCATCCATCTCTGCTAACTGACAGCAACTGTAAGAGGTTTTTGGGAGGGACTTGGTGAAGGGGGGAGTCTAGGAAACATAATGTTCTTCACGTGATTGTAGATTAATGATAACAAAAACAATTTTTTTAAGTGCAATAAGGTCACAGCTCTGAATCATCAGAATAAAAGGACAGGCTTTGAGTGCTCCAAACAAATGACACAGGGTTAAAAGAAGGGATGAAAACTCAAGACCACCTTCGTGCTCCCTTACAGGAGACTCTCTTGAGATCCAAGGACACAGACAATCTAAAAGCCGAAGGGGTGTGTACAGGTACCCAACACAGTGAAACTGAAAAACAAACAATCCTAGAATGGATTCTGTTTGAGTCCACAGAGACAGTCAGTAGAAAATAGCCCTATCTGGCCAACGTGAATTCTTTTTGTTTGGTTTCAGCATTGCCCAGCCATAGATTTAGTGGTACAGCAACGTCTTTCTCATTTTCTCTCAACTCAACAATTGAATTGCTGTAAAAGTATACGTCTGGACCTTTGAGATCAGTGGGTTTTATGAAGTTCATGAATGTAAAGAAGTAATAACTATATAAAGAGGGAAGTTTGGACACTGAAATAAACACGTCACTCCACACCACACTCTTTGCTCCCAAGTGCTCCTGTCTAGCAACTGGTGTTCCTTTTCATTTGTCGTTCCATCCTATCAGCGGTGATCACGCCGATGTCCCTCAAACATGGTGGTGAGCAAAGCACCAAGTTTTCTTTCAGTGGACAACAGGCCCAGAGGAGCAATACTTGTGGTCTTCACGGAGCACTTAGTCAATGAATGTGGCTAAATAGAGTCAGCCAGTGTGAATAAGATAATAGAGGATACAGACACAGGTTCAAGTCCCTGCACAACCATTTACTGGTTTTGTAGGTACACGTGGCTGACTCAACCTGCAAGTATCTCGGTGAACCGAGTGCTCTTCCTACAGCCTAGTTACCTTGAAAGATTTTTGGAAGCATAATGTAGGGAAGTGACAAAGGCGATGTTGTTAACTGTTTTGTACATAAGGATAGATGGCCAGACAGAAAGATGATTGATTCATAGATAGATAGCTAGACAGACGACAGATGAAAGATAGATAGATAGGTACATAGATTGATGATAGACATCATAGATAGATGAGAGGAAGATAGGTAGATAGATAGATAGATAGATAGATAGATAGATAGATAGATAGATAGATAGATAGACAGACAGACAGACAGATGGATAGATAGATATAGGTACTATTGATTAACGTAAAGTTATTGCTAATAACGAGGAGAGCAATGGTGAAAGCACATAGCGAAACTACAGACAAAAGAAAAGACAGAAATCTAGTTTAAAAAGTACAGTAAGCAGCCGTAAGAAGAAAAAATCCTACCATTTGAACAACGTGGATGGAGCTATAGGATATTATGCTCAGTGAAAAAGGCCATGCGGAGAAAGACAAGTAAAAAATGATTTCACTCATGTGTTGAGTATAACAACAAAGAAAAACTGAAGGAAAAAAACAGCAGCAGACTCACAGAACCCAAGAGTGGACTAACAGCTAACAAAGGGAAAGGGACTAGGCAGGGTGGGTGGGAAGGTTTTGATAAATGTGGGGTGAAAGTAAGGGGGCATTAGGATTAGCATGTATAATGTGTGGTTGGGGGTAGCATGGGGAGGGCTATACAACACAGAGAAGACCAGTATGATTCTACAGCATCTTCCTACACGCTGATGGAAAGCGACTGTAACGGGGTGTGGGGGGGACATGGTGAAGGGGTCTACAGCATCCAACTATGCTGATGGACAGCTACTGTAATGGGGTTTTTGGGGGGGACGTGGTGTACTTGGTGAACATAATGTTCTTTGCGTGATTGTGGATTAATGATAACAAAAAAAATTTTTAAAGTGCAACAAGGACATAGCTCTTAATTCTAAGAATAAAAGGACAGGCTCTTCAGGACTCCAGTGAAAAGACACACGGTTAAAAGAAGGGATGAAATATCAAGACAACCTACGTGCTCCCTTACAGGAGTCTAACTTGAGATCCAAGGACGAAGATGAACTACAAGTTGAGGGGCTGGAAACATAGCTCTCAACGCTACTATTCCATTTCAGACAGACCTCACTCACATCTAAATGCGTAAATGCACTGAAATTCAACCTCCAACTTGACAGCAGAGGGGAGCAGTTTCCCCACAAGCTAGCTGGGCTGCCACCTCAGCAAGTCCATGGGCCACTGGCCCAGAAGTACCCCGTGTGTCACCAAAAGGCAGTTCCCTTAACCAGTGACTACACACATACTCTCTGAAGATGGGCCACAAAGCAGGGCCACCGATGTAACATCGGTGCACAGGCAAAAAGACATACTACTGGGCATGTACCTACCATGGACCCCGCAGGCACGCCCGGGTGCTCCCTGCATGGGGCCTCGGATATTCCCTGCAGCTCATGAAGCCGCCACAGCAGGAACGGCCCAGGGGCAGAGCAGCTGGAGGGCACTGGGCTGCACAGTTTCAAGAGCGCAGCCCACCAACCACACTCTCCACACCCAGCAGACTCGTGCCACCTACGCAGGAGAAGTTCCCACCCAAGGCCACTCCTCTCAAGACCCAAACACACAGCTAACTCACAAAAACAAACACAAGGAATTGAGACTGAGAAGGACACAGAGGAATCAAAGTGCACCTAGAGACAGAACGTTGACAAAAGTGAGAAAACAGATATAGAGAGAGACAAATGATTGATACATAGATTCGACATATATACATACATATAGATGATAGATTAATTAGATAGATTGTAGATAGATGACAGACCATACATAGATACATGACAGATAGATAGATAGAAAGATTACATAGATAGGTAAAGAGATAGATAGGTAGGTAGATAGGAAAGCATCATACTAAACTAAGCTATCTTTCACTCAAGATCATGTATGTGCTCCCTTAGAGGAGACTCACTTGAGATCCCAGGACACGGACAAATTAAAAGCTGAAGGGGCGGTGACAGGTACCCAAAAAAAGTGAAACTGAGAAACAAACAAACAAACAAATGGATTCTGTTTGAGTCCCCAGAGACAGTCAGTAGAAAATAGCCCTAGCTGGCCACCATGAATTTTTTTTTGTTTGGTTTCAGCAGTGCCCAGAAATAGATTCCGTTGTACAGCAAACTCCTTCTCAATTTTTCTCACCTCAATAACAGAATTGCTGTAATAATATGTGTCTGGGCTTTTGAAATCAGTGCGTTTTATGATGTTCATGAATGTAAAAATGTAATAACCACTTAAGAGTGAAGGTTGGACACTCAAATAAACACGTCACTCCACAACACACTTTTGTACAAAACTGCTCCTGTCTAGAAATAGGTGTTCATTTTTATTTGTCCCTCCTCCTATCAGAGGTGATCACACCGATGTCCTTCATACTTGGTGATGAGCAAAGCACCAAGTATACTTTTCTGACTACAACAGGCCCAGAGGAAGGATACTTGTGGTCTTCAGGGAAGACTTAGTCAATTATTGTGGCAAATTAGAGTCAGCAGGCGAGAAGGAGGTAAAAGAGGACAAAGGACAGAGATATGGGTTCAAGTCCCTGGACAACCATTTACTGGTTTTGTAAGCACACGCGGCAGACTCGACCTGCAATTGTCTCAGTGTACCCAGTGCTCACCATACGTCCTAGTAACTTGGCAAGATTTTTGGAAGCATAATGTAGGGAAGTGACATAGGCGATGTTGTTAACTGTTCTCTACATAAGGATAGATGGGAAGACAAAAAGATGATTGATTCATAGATACATAGATAGATGAGAGATTATAGATCGATGATAGACACGATAGATAGATGATCGGAAGATAGAGAGATCCATAGACAGAAAGATAGAAGGATAGATAGATAGATAGATAGATAGATAGATAGATAGATAGATAGATAGATAGATAGACAGACAGTTACACAGATTCAGATAGATATCGATTAACACAAAGCTATTGCTCATAACCAACAGATCAATGGTGAAAGCACATAGGGAAACTACAAACAAAAAGGAAGAATGAAGTCCAGTTTAAAAAGTGCAGTAAGCAGCCATAAGAAGAAAACAAATCCTACTATTTTCAAGGATGTGGATGTAGCTAGACGGTAGCATGCTCAGTGATATATACCAGGTGGAGAAAGACAAGTAGCCAATGATTTCACTCATGTGTGGAGTATAACAACAAAGAAAAACTGGAGGAAATAAACAGCAGCGGACTCAGAGAACCCGAGAGTTCAATAACAGTTACCAAAGGGAAAGGGAATGGGCAGGGAGTGTGGGAAGGGAGGGATAAGGGCAGGGAGAAGAAAGGGGACATTAGGATTAACATGCATAATGCGTGGGCTCGGGGGGGCAAAGGGAGGAATGTACAACACAGAGAAGACAAGTAGAGATTCTACAGCGTTTACTACACGCTGATGGACAGCGACTGTAATGGGGTGTTTGTTTGGGGACATGGTGAAGCGGTCTACAGCATACAACAATGCTTATGAACAACGACTGTAAGAGGTTTTGGTGGGGACTTGGTGAAGGTGGGAGCCTAGTAAATATGATGTTCTTCACGTGATAGCAGATTAAAGATAAAAAAATGTTTTTAAGTGCAATATGGGCACAGCAATATAACAGGCTTTGCGAGCTCCAAACAAAAGACACAGGGTTAAAAGAAGGGATGAAAACTCAAGATCACCTAAGTGCTCCCCTATAGGAGACTCACTTGAGATCCAAAGACACCGACAAACTACAATCCGAAGGGCTGGGGACAGCAACCCTACACAAGTGTAACTGAAAAGCAAACAAACAAACAAATGGATTTTGTTTGAGTCCCCAGAGACAGTCAGTATAAAATAGCCCTATCTAGACACCGTGAATTCTTTTTGTTTGGTTTCAGCAGTGCCCAGCCATAGATTTAGTGGTACAGCAACGTCCTTCTCATTTTTTCTCACCTCAACAACTGAATTGCTGTAATAATATGTGTCTGGGCTTTTGAAATCAGTGGATTTTATGATGTTCTTGAAAGTAAAGTAGTAATAACCACCTAAAGAGGATAGTTTGGACACTCAAACAAACACGTAACTCCACAACACTCTCTTTGCTCCCAAATGCTGCTGCCTAGAAATAGGTGTTCTTTTTATTTGTCCCTCCTCCTATCAGCGGTGATCATGCCATTGTCCCTCAAACTTGGTGGTGAGCAAAGCACCAAGTATACTTTTCTGTCTAAACAGGCCCAGAGGAAGGATAGCTGTGGTCTTCTGGAAGCACTTAGTCAACGAATGTGGCTGAATACAATCAGCAAGCGAGAAGGAGTTAAAAGAGGACAGAGGACAGAGAGATGGGTGCAAGTCCATGCACCATCATAAATTACTGGATTTGTAAGCACAAGGGGCTGACTCGACCTGGAAGCGTCTCAGTGAACCCAGTGCTCTCCCTAAGGACTAGTTACTCTGCAATATTTTTGGAAGCATAATGTAGGGAACTGACATAGGCGATGTTGTTAACTGTCCTGTACATAAGGATAGATGGCCAGACAAAAAGATGATTGATTCATAGATAGATAGATAGATGACAGATGACAGATAGACCGACGATAGACATGATAGGTAGATAGGAACATAGATTGATAGACAGATTGATGATAGATAGATAGATAGATAGATAGATAGATAGAAAGATAGATAGATAGATGGAAAGATAGAAGGATAGACAGATAGATTGATAGAAAGATACATACAGATACATATTAAATAACACAAAGCTACTGCTCATAACCAGGAGATCAATGGTGAAAGCACATAGCGACTCTACAAACTAAAAGGAAGAATGAAGTCCAGTTTAAAAACTGCCGTTTGCAGCCAGAAGAAAACAAATGCTACCATTTGCAATGACGTGGATTGAGCGAGACGGTAGTATGCTCAGTGAAATATTCCAGGCGGAGAAAGACAAGTACCAAATGATTTCACTCATGTGTGGAGTATAACAACAAAGAAACACTGAAAAAAACAAAACAGCAGCAGACTCACAGAACCCGAATGTGGAGTAACAGTTACCAAAGGGAAAAGGACTGAGAAGGGTGGTTGGGTAGGGAGGGATAAGGGTGGGGAGAAAGAAAAGGGAGATTAGGATAAGCAAGTATAATGCGTGAGGGCGGGGTCGCATGGCGAGTGCTGTACAACACAGAGAAGACAAGTAGGTATTCTACAGCATCTTACTATACGCTGAAGGACAGCGATTGTAATGGGGTGTGTGGGGGGGTACATCGTGAACGGGTCTACAGCATCCATCTCTGCTAACTGACAGCAACTGTAAGAGGTTTTTGGGAGGGACTTGGTGAAGGGGGGAGTCTAGGAAACATAATGTTCTTCACGTGATTGTAGATTAATGATAACAAAAACAATTTTTTTAAGTGCAATAAGGGCACAGCTCTGAATCATCAGAATAAAAGGACAGGCTTTGAGTGCTCCAAACAAATGACACAGGGTTAAAAGAAGGGATGAAAACTCAAGACCACCTTCGTGCTCCCTTACAGGAGACTCTCTTGAGATCCAAGGACACAGACAATCTAAAAGCCGAAGGGGTGTGTACAGGTACCCAACACAGTGAAACTGAAAAACAAACAATCCTAGAATGGATTCTGTTTGAGTCCACAGAGACAGTCAGTAGAAAATAGCCCTATCTGGCCAACGTGAATTCTTTTTGTTTGGTTTCAGCATTGCCCAGCCATAGATTTAGTGGTACAGCAACGTCTTTCTCATTTTCTCTCAACTCAACAATTGAATTGCTGTAAAAGTATACGTCTGGACCTTTGAGATCAGTGGGTTTTATGAAGTTCATGAATGTAAAGAAGTAATAACTATATAAAGAGGGAAGTTTGGACACTGAAATAAACACGTCACTCCACACCACACTCTTTGCTCCCAAGTGCTCCTGTCTAGCAACTGGTGTTCCTTTTCATTTGTCGTTCCATCCTATCAGCGGTGATCACGCCGATGTCCCTCAAACATGGTGGTGAGCAAAGCACCAAGTTTTCTTTCAGTGGACAACAGGCCCAGAGGAGCAATACTTGTGGTCTTCACGGAGCACTTAGTCAATGAATGTGGCTAAATAGAGTCAGCCAGTGTGAATAAGATAATAGAGGATACAGACACAGGTTCAAGTCCCTGCACAACCGTTTACTGGTTTTGTAGGTACACGTGGCTGACTCAACCTGCAAGTATCTCGGTGAACCGAGTGCTCTTCCTACAGCCTAGTTACCTTGAAAGATTTTTGGAAGCATAATGTAGGGAAGTGACAAAGGCGATGTTGTTAACTGTTTTGTACATAAGGATAGATGGCCAGACAGAAAGATGATTGATACATAGATAGATAGCTAGACAGACGACAGATGAAAGATAGATAGATAGGTACATAGATTGATGATAGACATCATAGATAGATGAGAGGAAGATAGGTAGATAGATAGATAGATAGATAGATAGATAGATAGATAGATAGATAGATAGACAGACAGACAGACAGATGGATAGATAGATATAGGTACTATTGATTAACGTAAAGTTATTGCTAATAACGAGGAGAGCAATGGTGAAAGCACATAGCGAAACTACAGACAAAAGAAAAGACAGAAATCTAGTTTAAAAAGTACAGTAAGCAGCCGTAAGAAGAAAAAATCCTACCATTTGAACAACGTGGATGGAGCTATAGGATATTATGCTCAGTGAAAAAGGCCATGCGGAGAAAGACAAGTAAAAAATGATTTCACTCATGTGTTGAGTATAACAACAAAGAAAAACTGAAGGAAAAAAACAGCAGCAGTCTCACAGAACCCAAGAGTGGACTAACAGCTAACAAAGGGAAAGGGACTAGGCAGGGTGGGTGGGAAGGTTTTGATAAATGTGGGGTGAAAGTAAGGGGGCATTAGGATTAGCATGTATAATGTGTGGGTGGGGGTAGCATGGGGAGGGCTATACAACACAGAGAAGACCAGTATGATTCTACAGCATCTTCCTACACGCTGATGGAAAGCGACTGTAACGGGGTGTGGGGGGGACATGGTGAAGGGGTCTACAGCATCCAACTATGCTGATGGACAGCTACTGTAATGGGGTTTTTGGGGGGGACGTGGTGTACTTGGTGAACATAATGTTCTTTGCGTGATTGTGGATTAATGATAACAAAAAAAATTTTTAAAGTGCAACAAGGACATAGCTCTTAATTCTAAGAATAAAAGGACAGGCTCTTCAGGACTCCAGTGAAAAGACACACGGTTAAAAGAAGGGATGAAATATCAAGACAACCTACGTGCTCCCTTACAGGAGTCTAACTTGAGATCCAAGGACGAAGATGAACTACAAGTTGAGGGGCTGGAAACATAGCTCTCAACGCTACTATTCCATTTCAGACAGACCTCACTCACATCTAAATGCGTAAATGCACTGAAATTCAACCTCCAACTTGACAGCAGAGGGGAGCAGTTTCCCCACAAGCTAGCTGGGCTGCCACCTCAGCAAGTCCATGGGCCACTGGCCCAGAAGTACCCCGTGTGTCACCAAAAGGCAGTTCCCTTAACCAGTGACTACACACATACTCTCTGAAGATGGGCCACAAAGCAGGGCCACCGATGTAACATCGGTGCACAGGCAAAAAGACATACTACTGGGCATGTACCTACCATGGACCCCGCAGGCACGCCCGGGTGCTCCCTGCATGGGGCCTCGGATATTCCCTGCAGCTCATGAAGCCGCCACAGCAGGAACGGCCCAGGGGCAGAGCAGCTGGAGGGCACTGGGCTGCACAGTTTCAAGAGCGCAGCCCACCAACCACACTCTCCACACCCAGCAGACTCGTGCCACCTACGCAGGAGAAGTTCCCACCCAAGGCCACTCCTCTCAAGACCCAAACACACAGCTAACTCACAAAAACAAACACAAGGAATTGAGACTGAGAAGGACACAGAGGAATCAAAGTGCACCTAGAGACAGAACGTTGACAAAAGTGAGAAAACAGATATAGAGAGAGACAAATGATTGATACATAGATTCGACATATATACATACATATAGATGATAGATTAATTAGATAGATTGTAGATAGATGACAGACCATACATAGATACATGACAGATAGATAGATAGAAAGATTACATAGATAGGTAAAGAGATAGATAGGTAGGTAGATAGGAAAGCATCATACTAAACTAAGCTATCTTTCACTCAAGATCATGTATGTGCTCCCTTAGAGGAGACTCACTTGAGATCCCAGGACACGGACAAATTAAAAGCTGAAGGGGCGGTGACAGGTACCCAAAAAAAGTGAAACTGAGAAACAAACAAACAAACAAATGGATTCTGTTTGAGTCCCCAGAGACAGTCAGTAGAAAATAGCCCTAGCTGGCCACCATGAATTTTTTTTTGTTTGGTTTCAGCAGTGCCCAGAAATAGATTCCGTTGTACAGCAAACTCCTTCTCAATTTTTCTCACCTCAATAACAGAATTGCTGTAATAATATGTGTCTGGGCTTTTGAAATCAGTGCGTTTTATGATGTTCATGAATGTAAAAATGTAATAACCACTTAAGAGTGAAGGTTGGACACTCAAATAAACACGTCACTCCACAACACACTTTTGTACAAAACTGCTCCTGTCTAGAAATAGGTGTTCATTTTTATTTGTCCCTCCTCCTATCAGAGGTGATCACACCGATGTCCTTCATACTTGGTGATGAGCAAAGCACCAAGTATACTTTTCTGACTACAACAGGCCCAGAGGAAGGATACTTGTGGTCTTCAGGGAAGACTTAGTCAATTATTGTGGCAAATTAGAGTCAGCAGGCGAGAAGGAGGTAAAAGAGGACAAAGGACAGAGATATGGGTTCAAGTCCCTGGACAACCATTTACTGGTTTTGTAAGCACACGCGGCAGACTCGACCTGCAATTGTCTCAGTGTACCCAGTGCTCACCATACGTCCTAGTAACTTGGCAAGATTTTTGGAAGCATAATGTAGGGAAGTGACATAGGCGATGTTGTTAACTGTTCTCTACATAAGGATAGATGGGAAGACAAAAAGATGATTGATTCATAGATACATAGATAGATGAGAGATTATAGATCGATGATAGACACGATAGATAGATGATCGGAAGATAGAGAGATCCATAGACAGAAAGATAGAAGGATAGATAGATAGATAGATAGATAGATAGATAGATAGATAGATAGATAGATAGATAGACAGACAGTTACACAGATTCAGATAGATATCGATTAACACAAAGCTATTGCTCATAACCAACAGATCAATGGTGAAAGCACATAGGGAAACTACAAACAAAAAGGAAGAATGAAGTCCAGTTTAAAAAGTGCAGTAAGCAGCCATAAGAAGAAAACAAATCCTACTATTTTCAAGGATGTGGATGTAGCTAGACGGTAGCATGCTCAGTGATATATACCAGGTGGAGAAAGACAAGTAGCCAATGATTTCACTCATGTGTGGAGTATAACAACAAAGAAAAACTGGAGGAAATAAACAGCAGCGGACTCAGAGAACCCGAGAGTTCAATAACAGTTACCAAAGGGAAAGGGAATGGGCAGGGAGTGTGGGAAGGGAGGGATAAGGGCAGGGAGAAGAAAGGGGACATTGGGATTAACATGCATAATGCGTGGGCTCGGGGGGGCAAAGGGAGGAATGTACAACACAGAGAAGACAAGTAGAGATTCTACAGCGTTTACTACACGCTGATGGACAGCGACTGTAATGGGGTGTTTGTTTGGGGACATGGTGAAGCGGTCTACAGCATACAACAATGCTTATGAACAACGACTGTAAGAGGTTTTGGTGGGGACTTGGTGAAGGTGGGAGCCTAGTAAATATGATGTTCTTCACGTGATAGCAGATTAAAGATAAAAAAATGTTTTTAAGTGCAATATGGGCACAGCAATAAAACAGGCTTTGCGAGCTCCAAACAAAAGACACAGGGTTAAAAGAAGGGATGAAAACTCAAGATCACCTAAGTGCTCCCCTATAGGAGACTCACTTGAGATCCAAAGACACCGACAAACTACAATCCGAAGGGCTGGGGACAGCAACCCTACACAAGTGTAACTGAAAAGCAAACAAACAAACAAATGGATTTTGTTTGAGTCCCCAGAGACAGTCAGTATAAAATAGCCCTATCTAGACACCGTGAATTCTTTTTGTTTGGTTTCAGCAGTGCCCAGCCATAGATTTAGTGGTACAGCAACGTCCTTCTCATTTTTTCTCACCTCAACAACTGAATTGCTGTAATAATATGTGTCTGGGCTTTTGAAATCAGTGGATTTTATGATGTTCTTGAAAGTAAAGTAGTAATAACCACCTAAAGAGGATAGTTTGGACACTCAAACAAACACGTAACTCCACAACACTCTCTTTGCTCCCAAATGCTGCTGCCTAGAAATAGGTGTTCTTTTTATTTGTCCCTCCTCCTATCAGCGGTGATCATGCCATTGTCCCTCAAACTTGGTGGTGAGCAAAGCACCAAGTATACTTTTCTGTCTAAACAGGCCCAGAGGAAGGATAGCTGTGGTCTTCTGGAAGCACTTAGTCAACGAATGTGGCTGAATACAATCAGCAAGCGAGAAGGAGTTAAAAGAGGACAGAGGACAGAGAGATGGGTGCAAGTCCATGCACCACCATAAATTACTGGATTTGTAAGCACAAGGGGCTGACTCGACCTGGAAGCGTCTCAGTGAACCCAGTGCTCTCCCTAAGGACTAGTTACTCTGCAATATTTTTGGAAGCATAATGTAGGGAACTGACATAGGCGATGTTGTTAACTGTCCTGTACATAAGGATAGATGGCCAGACAAAAAGATGATTGATTCATAGATAGATAGATAGATGACAGATGACAGATAGACCGACGATAGACATGATAGGTAGATAGGAACATAGATTGATAGACAGATTGATGATAGATAGATAGATAGATAGATAGATAGATAGAAAGATAGATAGATAGATGGAAAGATAGAAGGATAGACAGATAGATTGATAGAAAGATACATACAGATACATATTAAATAACACAAAGCTACTGCTCATAACCAGGAGATCAATGGTGAAAGCACATAGCGACTCTACAAACTAAAAGGAAGAATGAAGTCCAGTTTAAAAACTGCCGTTTGCAGCCAGAAGAAGAAAACAAATGCTTCCATTTGCAATGACGTGGATTGAGCGAGACGGTAGTATGCTCAGTGAAATATTCCAGGCGGAGAAAGACAAGTACCAAATGATTTCACTCATGTGTGGAGTATAACAACAAAGAAACACTGAAAAAAACAAAACAGCAGCAGACTCACAGAACCCGAATGTGGAGTAACAGTTACCAAAGGGAAAAGGACTGAGAAGGGTGGTTGGGTAGGGAGGGATAAGGGTGGGGAGAAAGAAAAGGGAGATTAGGATGAGCAAGTTTAATGCGTGAGGGCGGGGTCGCATGGCGAGTGCTGTACAACACAGAGAAGACAAGTAGGTATTCTACAGCATCTTACTATACGCTGAAGGACAGCGATTGTAATGGGGTGTGTGGGGGGGTACATCGTGAACGGGTCTACAGCATCCATCTCTGCTAACTGACAGCAACTGTAAGAGGTTTTTGGGAGGGACTTGGTGAAGGGGGGAGTCTAGTAAACATAATGTTCTTCACGTGATTGTAGATTAATGATAACAAAAACAATTTTTTTAAGTGCAATAAGGTCACAGCTCTGAATCATCAGAATAAAAGGACAGGCTTTGAGTGCTCCAAACAAATGACACAGGGTTAAAAGAAGGGATGAAAACTCAAGACCACCTTCGTGCTCCCTTACAGGAGACTCTCTTGAGATCCAAGGACACAGACAATCTAATAGCCGAAGGGGTGTGTACAGGTACCCAACACAGTGAAACTGAAAAACAAACAATCCTAGAATGGATTCTGTTTGAGTCCACAGAGACAGTCAGTAGAAAATAGCCCTATCTGGCCAACGTGAATTCTTTTTGTTTGGTTTCAGCATTGCCCAGCCATAGATTTAGTGGTACAGCAACGTCTTTCTCATTTTCTCTCAACTCAACAATTGAATTGCTGTAAAAGTATACGTCTGGACCTTTGAGATCAGTGGGTTTTATGAAGTTCATGAATGTAAAGAAGTAATAACTATATAAAGAGGGAAGTTTGGACACTGAAATAAACACGTCACTCCACACCACACTCTTTGCTCCCAAGTGCTCCTGTCTAGCAACTGGTGTTCCTTTTCATTTGTCGTTCCATCCTATCAGCGGTGATCACGCCGATGTCCCTCAAACATGGTGGTGAGCAAAGCACCAAGTTTTCTTTCAGTGGACAACAGGCCCAGAGGAGCAATACTTGTGGTCTTCACGGAGCACTTAGTCAATGAATGTGGCTAAATAGAGTCAGCCAGTGTGAATAAGATAATAGAGGATACAGACACAGGTTCAAGTCCCTGCACAACCATTTACTGGTTTTGTAGGTACACGTGGCTGACTCAACCTGCAAGTATCTCGGTGAACCGAGTGCTCTTCCTACAGCCTAGTTACCTTGAAAGATTTTTGGAAGCATAATGTAGGGAAGTGACAAAGGCGATGTTGTTAACTGTTTTGTACATAAGGATAGATGGCCAGACAGAAAGATGATTGATTCATAGATAGATAGCTAGACAGACGACAGATGAAAGATAGATAGATAGGTACATAGATTGATGATAGACATCATAGATAGATGAGAGGAAGATAGATAGATAGATAGATAGATAGATAGATAGATAGATAGATAGACAGACAGACAGACAGATGGATAGATAGATATAGGTACTATTGATTAACGTAAAGTTATTGCTAATAACGAGGAGAGCAATGGTGAAAGCACATAGCGAAACTACAGACAAAAGAAAAGACAGAAATCTAGTTTAAAAAGTACAGTAAGCAGCCGTAAGAAGAAAAAATCCTACCATTTGAACAACGTGGATGGAGCTATAGGATATTATGCTCAGTGAAAAAGGCCATGCGGAGAAAGACAAGTAAAAAATGATTTCACTCATGTGTTGAGTATAACAACAAAGAAAAACTGAAGGAAAAAAACAGCAGCAGTCTCACAGAACCCAAGAGTGGACTAACAGCTAACAAAGGGAAAGGGACTAGGCAGGGTGGGTGGGAAGGTTTTGATAAATGTGGGGTGAAAGTAAGGGGGCATTAGGATTAGCATGTATAATGTGTGGGTGGGGGTAGCATGGGGAGGGCTATACAACACAGAGAAGACCAGTATGATTCTACAGCATCTTCCTACACGCTGATGGAAAGCGACTGTAACGGGGTGTGGGGGGGACATGGTGAAGGGGTCTACAGCATCCAACTATGCTGATGGACAGCTACTGTAATGGGGTTTTTGGGGGGGACGTGGTGTACTTGGTGAACATAATGTTCTTTGCGTGATTGTGGATTAATGATAACAAAAAAAATTTTTAAAGTGCAACAAGGACATAGCTCTTAATTCTAAGAATAAAAGGACAGGCTCTTCAGGACTCCAGTGAAAAGACACACGGTTAAAAGAAGGGATGAAATATCAAGACAACCTACGTGCTCCCTTACAGGAGTCTAACTTGAGATCCAAGGACGAAGATGAACTACAAGTTGAGGGGCTGGAAACATAGCTCTCAACGCTACTATTCCATTTCAGACAGACCTCACTCACATCTAAATGCGTAAATGCACTGAAATTCAACCTCCAACTTGACAGCAGAGGGGAGCAGTTTCCCCACAAGCTAGCTGGGCTGCCACCTCAGCAAGTCCATGGGCCACTGGCCCAGAAGTACCCCGTGTGTCACCAAAAGGCAGTTCCCTTAACCAGTGACTACACACATACTCTCTGAAGATGGGCCACAAAGCAGGGCCACCGATGTAACATCGGTGCACAGGCAAAAAGACATACTACTGGGCATGTACCTACCATGGACCCCGCAGGCACGCCCGGGTGCTCCCTGCATGGGGCCTCGGATATTCCCTGCAGCTCATGAAGCCGCCACAGCAGGAACGGCCCAGGGGCAGAGCAGCTGGAGGGCACTGGGCTGCACAGTTTCAAGAGCGCAGCCCACCAACCACACTCTCCACACCCAGCAGACTCGTGCCACCTACGCAGGAGAAGTTCCCACCCAAGGCCACTCCTCTCAAGACCCAAACACACAGCTAACTCACAAAAACAAACACAAGGAATTGAGACTGAGAAGGACACAGAGGAATCAAAGTGCACCTAGAGACAGAACGTTGACAAAAGTGAGAAAACAGATATAGAGAGAGACAAATGATTGATACATAGATTCGACATATATACATACATATAGATGATAGATTAATTAGATAGATTGTAGATAGATGACAGACCATACATAGATACATGACAGATAGATAGATAGAAAGATTACATAGATAGGTAAAGAGATAGATAGGTAGGTAGATAGGAAAGCATCATACTAAACTAAGCTATCTTTCACTCAAGATCATGTATGTGCTCCCTTAGAGGAGACTCACTTGAGATCCCAGGACACGGACAAATTAAAAGCTGAAGGGGCGGTGACAGGTACCCAAAAAAAGTGAAACTGAGAAACAAACAAACAAACAAATGGATTCTGTTTGAGTCCCCAGAGACAGTCAGTAGAAAATAGCCCTAGCTGGCCACCATGAATTTTTTTTTGTTTGGTTTCAGCAGTGCCCAGAAATAGATTCCGTTGTACAGCAAACTCCTTCTCAATTTTTCTCACCTCAATAACAGAATTGCTGTAATAATATGTGTCTGGGCTTTTGAAATCAGTGCGTTTTATGATGTTCATGAATGTAAAAATGTAATAACCACTTAAGAGTGAAGGTTGGACACTCAAATAAACACGTCACTCCACAACACACTTTTGTACAAAACTGCTCCTGTCTAGAAATAGGTGTTCATTTTTATTTGTCCCTCCTCCTATCAGAGGTGATCACACCGATGTCCTTCATACTTGGTGATGAGCAAAGCACCAAGTATACTTTTCTGACTACAACAGGCCCAGAGGAAGGATACTTGTGGTCTTCAGGGAAGACTTAGTCAATTATTGTGGCAAATTAGAGTCAGCAGGCGAGAAGGAGGTAAAAGAGGACAAAGGACAGAGATATGGGTTCAAGTCCCTGGACAACCATTTACTGGTTTTGTAAGCACACGCGGCAGACTCGACCTGCAATTGTCTCAGTGTACCCAGTGCTCACCATACGTCCTAGTTACTTGGCAAGATTTTTGGAAGCATAATGTAGGGAAGTGACATAGGCGATGTTGTTAACTGTTCTCTACATAAGGATAGATGGGAAGACAAAAAGATGATTGATTCATAGATACATAGATAGATGAGAGATTATAGATCGATGATAGACACGATAGATAGATGATCGGAAGATAGAGAGATCCATAGACAGAAAGATAGAAGGATAGATAGATAGATAGATAGATAGATAGATAGATAGATAGATAGATAGATAGATAGATAGATAGATAGATACATAGATAGATAGATAGATAGACAGACAGACAGTTACACAGATTCAGATAGATATCGATTAACACAAAGCTATTGCTCACAACCAACAGATCAATGGTGAAAGCACATAGGGAAACTACAAACAAAAAGGAAGAATGAAGTCCAGTTTAAAAAGTGCAGTAAGCAGCCATAAGAAGAAAACAAATCCTACTATTTTCAAGGATGTGGATGTAGCTAGACGGTAGCATGCTCAGTGATATATACCAGGTGGAGAAAGACAAGTAGCCAATGATTTCACTCATGTGTGGAGTATAACAACAAAGAAAAACTGGAGGAAATAAACAGCAGCGGACTCAGAGAACCCGAGAGTTCAATAACAGTTACCAAAGGGAAAGGGAATGGGCAGGGAGTGTGGGAAGGGAGGGATAAGGGCAGGGAGAAGAAAGGGGACATTAGGATTAACATGCATAATGCGTGGGCTCGGGGGGGCAAAGGGAGGGATGTACAACACAGAGAAGACAAGTAGAGATTCTACAGCGTTTACTACACGCTGATGGACAGCGACTGTAATGGGGTGTTTGTTTGGGGACATGGTGAAGCGGTCTACAGCATACAACAATGCTTATGAACAACGACTGTAAGAGGTTTTGGTGGGGACTTGGTGAAGGTGGGAGCCTAGTAAATATGATGTTCTTCACGTGATAGCAGATTAAAGATAAAAAAATGTTTTTAAGTGCAATATGGGCACAGCAATAAAACAGGCTTTGCGAGCTCCAAACAAAAGACACAGGGTTAAAAGAAGGGATGAAAACTCAAGATCACCTAAGTGCTCCCCTATAGGAGACTCACTTGAGATCCAAAGACACCGACAAACTACAATCCGAAGGGCTGGGGACAGCAACCCTACACAAGTGTAACTGAAAAGCAAACAAACAAACAAATGGATTTTGTTTGAGTCCCCAGAGACAGTCAGTATAAAATAGCCCTATCTAGACACCGTGAATTCTTTTTGTTTGGTTTCAGCAGTGCCCAGCCATAGATTTAGTGGTACAGCAACGTCCTTCTCATTTTTTCTCACCTCAACAACTGAATTGCTGTAATAATATGTGTCTGGGCTTTTGAAATCAGTGGATTTTATGATGTTCTTGAAAGTAAAGTAGTAATAACCACCTAAAGAGGATAGTTTGGACACTCAAACAAACACGTAACTCCACAACACTCTCTTTGCTCCCAAATGCTGCTGCCTAGAAATAGGTGTTCTTTTTATTTGTCCCTCCTCCTATCAGCGGTGATCATGCCATTGTCCCTCAAACTTGGTGGTGAGCAAAGCACCAAGTATACTTTTCTGTCTAAACAGGCCCAGAGGAAGGATAGCTGTGGTCTTCTGGAAGCACTTAGTCAACGAATGTGGCTGAATACAATCAGCAAGCGAGAAGGAGTTAAAAGAGGACAGAGGACAGAGAGATGGGTGCAAGTCCATGCACCACCATAAATTACTGGATTTGTAAGCACAAGGGGCTGACTCGACCTGGAAGCGTCTCAGTGAACCCAGTGCTCTCCCTAAGGACTAGTTACTCTGCAATATTTTTGGAAGCATAATGTAGGGAACTGACATAGGCGATGTTGTTAACTGTCCTGTACATAAGGATAGATGGCCAGACAAAAAGATGATTGATTCATAGATAGATAGATAGATGACAGATGACAGATAGACCGACGATAGACATGATAGGTAGATAGGAACATAGATTGATAGACAGATTGATGATAGATAGATAGATAGATAGATAGATAGAAAGATAGATAGATAGATGGAAAGATAGAAGAATAGACAGATAGATTGATAGAAAGATACATACAGATACATATTAAATAACACAAAGCTACTGCTCATAACCAGGAGATCAATGGTGAAAGCACATAGCGACTCTACAAACTAAAAGGAAGAATGAAGTCCAGTTTAAAAACTGCCGTTTGCAGCCAGAAGAAGAAAACAAATGCTACCATTTGCAATGACGTGGATTGAGCGAGACGGTAGTATGCTCAGTGAAATATTCCAGGCGGAGAAAGACAAGTACCAAATGATTTCACTCATGTGTGGAGTATAACAACAAAGAAACACTGAAAAAAACAAAACAGCAGCAGACTCACAGAACCCGAATGTGGAGTAACAGTTACCAAAGGGAAAAGGACTGAGAAGGGTGGTTGGGTAGGGAGCAATAAGGGTGGGGAGAAAGAAAAGGGAGATTAGGATGAGCAAGTATAATGCGTGAGGGCGGGGTCGCATGGCGAGTGCTGTACAACACAGAGAAGACAAGTAGGTATTCTACAGCATCTTACTATACGCTGAAGGACAGCGATTGTAATGGGGTGTGTGGGGGGGGTACATCGTGAACGGGTCTACAGCATCCATCTCTGCTAACTGACAGCAACTGTAAGAGGTTTTTGGGAGGGACTTGGTGAAGGGGGGAGTCTAGTAAACATAATGTTCTTCACGTGATTGTAGATTAATGATAACAAAAACAATTTTTTTAAGTGCAATAAGGGCACAGCTCTGAATCATCAGAATAAAAGGACAGGCTTTGAGTGCTCCAAACAAATGACACAGGGTTAAAAGAAGGGATGAAAACTCAAGACCACCTTCGTGCTCCCTTACAGGAGACTCTCTTGAGATCCAAGGACACAGACAATCTAAAAGCCGAAGGGGTGTGTACAGGTACCCAACACAGTGAAACTGAAAAACAAACAATCCTAGAATGGATTCTGTTTGAGTCCACAGAGACAGTCAGTAGAAAATAGCCCTATCTGGCCAACGTGAATTCTTTTTGTTTGGTTTCAGCATTGCCCAGCCATAGATTTAGTGGTACAGCAACGTCTTTCTCATTTTCTCTCAACTCAACAATTGAATTGCTGTAAAAGTATACGTCTGGACCTTTGAGATCAGTGGGTTTTATGAAGTTCATGAATGTAAAGAAGTAATAACTATATAAAGAGGGAAGTTTGGACACTGAAATAAACACGTCACTCCACACCACACTCTTTGCTCCCAAGTGCTCCTGTCTAGCAACTGGTGTTCCTTTTCATTTGTCGTTCCATCCTATCAGCGGTGATCACGCCGATGTCCCTCAAACATGGTGGTGAGCAAAGCACCAAGTTTTCTTTCAGTGGACAACAGGCCCAGAGGAGCAATACTTGTGGTCTTCACGGAGCACTTAGTCAATGAATGTGGCTAAATAGAGTCAGCCAGTGTGAATAAGATAATAGAGGATACAGACACAGGTTCAAGTCCCTGCACAACCATTTACTGGTTTTGTAGGTACACGTGGCTGACTCAACCTGCAAGTATCTCGGTGAACCGAGTGCTCTTCCTACAGCCTAGTTACCTTGAAAGATTTTTGGAAGCATAATGTAGGGAAGTGACAAAGGCGATGTTGTTAACTGTTTTGTACATAAGGATAGATGGCCAGACAGAAAGATGATTGATTCATAGATAGATAGCTAGACAGACGACAGATGAAAGATAGATAGATAGGTACATAGATTGATGATAGACATCATAGATAGATGAGAGGAAGATAGATAGATAGATAGATAGATAGATAGATAGATAGATAGATAGATAGACAGACAGACAGACAGATGGATAGATAGATATAGGTACTATTGATTAACGTAAAGTTATTGCTAATAACGAGGAGAGCAATGGTGAAAGCACATAGCGAAACTACAGACAAAAGAAAAGACAGAAATCTAGTTTAAAAAGTACAGTAAGCAGCCGTAAGAAGAAAAAATCCTACCATTTGAACAACGTGGATGGAGCTATAGGATATTATGCTCAGTGAAAAAGGCCATGCGGAGAAAGACAAGTAAAAAATGATTTCACTCATGTGTTGAGTATAACAACAAAGAAAAACTGAAGGAAAAAAACAGCAGCAGTCTCACAGAACCCAAGAGTGGACTAACAGCTAACAAAGGGAAAGGGACTAGGCAGGGTGGGTGGGAAGGTTTTGATAAATGTGGGGTGAAAGTAAGGGGGCATTAGGATTAGCATGTATAATGTGTGGGTGGGGGTAGCATGGGGAGGGCTATACAACACAGAGAAGACCAGTATGATTCTACAGCATCTTCCTACACGCTGATGGAAAGCGACTGTAACGGGGTGTGGGGGGGACATGGTGAAGGGGTCTACAGCATCCAACTATGCTGATGGACAGCTACTGTAATGGGGTTTTTGGGGGGGACGTGGTGTACTTGGTGAACATAATGTTCTTTGCGTGATTGTGGATTAATGATAACAAAAAAAATTTTTAAAGTGCAACAAGGACATAGCTCTTAATTCTAAGAATAAAAGGACAGGCTCTTCAGGACTCCAGTGAAAAGACACACGGTTAAAAGAAGGGATGAAATATCAAGACAACCTACGTGCTCCCTTACAGGAGTCTAACTTGAGATCCAAGGACGAAGATGAACTACAAGTTGAGGGGCTGGAAACATAGCTCTCAACGCTACTATTCCATTTCAGACAGACCTCACTCACATCTAAATGCGTAAATGCACTGAAATTCAACCTCCAACTTGACAGCAGAGGGGAGCAGTTTCCCCACAAGCTAGCTGGGCTGCCACCTCAGCAAGTCCATGGGCCACTGGCCCAGAAGTACCCCGTGTGTCACCAAAAGGCAGTTCCCTTAACCAGTGACTACACACATACTCTCTGAAGATGGGCCACAAAGCAGGGCCACCGATGTAACATCGGTGCACAGGCAAAAAGACATACTACTGGGCATGTACCTACCATGGACCCCGCAGGCACGCCCGGGTGCTCCCTGCATGGGGCCTCGGATATTCCCTGCAGCTCATGAAGCCGCCACAGCAGGAACGGCCCAGGGGCAGAGCAGCTGGAGGGCACTGGGCTGCACAGTTTCAAGAGCGCAGCCCACCAACCACACTCTCCACACCCAGCAGACTCGTGCCACCTACGCAGGAGAAGTTCCCACCCAAGGCCACTCCTCTCAAGACCCAAACACACAGCTAACTCACAAAAACAAACACAAGGAATTGAGACTGAGAAGGACACAGAGGAATCAAAGTGCACCTAGAGACAGAACGTTGACAAAAGTGAGAAAACAGATATAGAGAGAGACAAATGATTGATACATAGATTCGACATATATACATACATATAGATGATAGATTAATTAGATAGATTGTAGATAGATGACAGACCATACATAGATACATGACAGATAGATAGATAGAAAGATTACATAGATAGGTAAAGAGATAGATAGGTAGGTAGATAGGAAAGCATCATACTAAACTAAGCTATCTTTCACTCAAGATCATGTATGTGCTCCCTTAGAGGAGACTCACTTGAGATCCCAGGACACGGACAAATTAAAAGCTGAAGGGGCGGTGACAGGTACCCAAAAAAAGTGAAACTGAGAAACAAACAAACAAACAAATGGATTCTGTTTGAGTCCCCAGAGACAGTCAGTAGAAAATAGCCCTAGCTGGCCACCATGAATTTTTTTTTGTTTGGTTTCAGCAGTGCCCAGAAATAGATTCCGTTGTACAGCAAACTCCTTCTCAATTTTTCTCACCTCAATAACAGAATTGCTGTAATAATATGTGTCTGGGCTTTTGAAATCAGTGCGTTTTATGATGTTCATGAATGTAAAAATGTAATAACCACTTAAGAGTGAAGGTTGGACACTCAAATAAACACGTCACTCCACAACACACTTTTGTACAAAACTGCTCCTGTCTAGAAATAGGTGTTCATTTTTATTTGTCCCTCCTCCTATCAGAGGTGATCACACCGATGTCCTTCATACTTGGTGATGAGCAAAGCACCAAGTATACTTTTCTGACTACAACAGGCCCAGAGGAAGGATACTTGAGGTCTTCAGGGAAGACTTAGTCAATTATTGTGGCAAATTAGAGTCAGCAGGCGAGAAGGAGGTAAAAGAGGACAAAGGACAGAGATATGGGTTCAAGTCCCTGGATAACCATTTACTGGTTTTGTAAGCACACGCGGCAGACTCGACTTGCAATTGTCTCAGTGTACCCAGTGCTCACCATACGTCCTAGTTACTTGGCAAGATTTTTGGAAGCATAATGTAGGGAAGTGACATAGGCGATGTTGTTAACTGTTCTCTACATAAGGATAGATGGGAAGACAAAAAGATGATTGATTCATAGATACATAGATAGATGAGAGATTATAGATAGATGATAGACACGATAGATAGATGATCGGAAGATAGAGAGATCCATAGACAGAAAGATAGAAGGATAGATAGATAGATAGATAGATAGATAGATAGACAGACAGTTACACAGATTCAGATAGATATCGATTAACACAAAGCTATTGCTCATAACCAACAGATCAATGGTGAAAGCACATAGGGAAACTACAAACAAAAAGGAAGAATGAAGTCCAGTTTAAAAAGTGCAGTAAGCAGCCATAAGAAGAAAACAAATCCTACTATTTTCAAGGATGTGGATGTAGCTAGACGGTAGCATGCTCAGTGATATATACCAGGTGGAGAAAGACAACTAGCCAATGATTTCACTCATGTGTGGAGTATAACAACAAAGAAAAACTGGAGGAAATAAACAGCAGCGGACTCAGAGAACCCGAGAGTTCAATAACAGTTACCAAAGGGAAAGGGAATGGGCAGGGAGTGTGGGAAGGGAGGGATAAGGGCAGGGAGAAGAAAGGGGACATTAGGATTAACATGCATAATGCGTGGGCTCGGGGGGGCAAAGGGAGGGATGTACAACACAGAGAAGACAAGTAGAGATTCTACAGCGTTTACTACACGCTGATGGACAGCGACTGTAATGGGGTGTTTGTTTGGGGACATGTTGAAGCGGTCTACAGCATACAACAATGCTTATGAACAACGACTGTAAGAGGTTTTGGTGGGGACTTGGTGAAGGTGGGAGCCTAGTAAATATGATGTTCTTCACGTGATAGCAGATTAAAGATAAAAAAATGTTTTTAAGTGCAATATGGGCACAGCAATAAAACAGGCTTTGCGAGCTCCAAACAAAAGACACAGGGTTAAAAGAAGGGATGAAAACTCAAGATCACCTAAGTGCTCCCCTATAGGAGACTCACTTGAGATCCAAAGACACCGACAAACTACAATCCGAAGGGCTGGGGACAGCAACCCTACACAAGTGTAACTGAAAAGCAAACAAACAAACAAATGGATTTTGTTTGAGTCCCCAGAGACAGTCAGTATAAAATAGCCCTATCTAGACACCGTGAATTCTTTTTGTTTGGTTTCAGCAGTGCCCAGCCATAGATTTAGTGGTACAGCAACGTCCTTCTCATTTTTTCTCACCTCAACAACTGAATTGCTGTAATAATATGTGTCTGGGCTTTTGAAATCAGTGGATTTTATGATGTTCTTGAAAGTAAAGTAGTAATAACCACCTAAAGAGGATAGTTTGGACACTCAAACAAACACGTAACTCCACAACACTCTCTTTGCTCCCAAATGCTGCTGCCTAGAAATAGGTGTTCTTTTTATTTGTCCCTCCTCCTATCAGCGGTGATCATGCCATTGTCCCTCAAACTTGGTGGTGAGCAAAGCACCAAGTATACTTTTCTGTCTAAACAGGCCCAGAGGAAGGATAGCTGTGGTCTTCTGGAAGCACTTAGTCAACGAATGTGGCTGAATACAATCAGCAAGCGAGAAGGAGTTAAAAGAGGACAGAGGACAGAGAGATGGGTGCAAGTCCATGCACCACCATAAATTACTGGATTTGTAAGCACAAGGGGCTGACTCGACCTGGAAGCGTCTCAGTGAACCCAGTGCTCTCCCTAAGGACTAGTTACTCTGCAATATTTTTGGAAGCATAATGTAGGGAACTGACATAGGCGATGTTGTTAACTGTCCTGTACATAAGGATAGATGGCCAGACAAAAAGATGATTGATTCATAGATAGATAGATAGATAGATGACAGATGACAGATAGACCGACGATAGACATGATAGGTAGATAGGAACATAGATTGATAGACAGATTGATGATAGATAGATAGATAGATAGATAGATAGATAGATAGATAGATAGATAGAAAGATAGATAGATAGATAGAAAGATAGAAGGATAGACAGATAGATTGATAGAAAGATACATACAGATACATATTAAATAACACAAAGCTACTGCTCATAACCAGGAGATCAATGGTGAAAGCACATATGAAAACTCTACAAACTAAAAGGAAGAATGAAGTCCAGTTTAAAAACTGCCGTTTGCAGCCAGAAGAAGAAAACAAATGCTACCATTTGCAATGACATGGATTGAGCGAGACGGTAGTATGCTCAGTGAAATATTCCAGGCGGAGAAAGACAAGTACCAAATGATTTCACTCATGTGTGGAGTATAACAACAAAGAAACACTGAAAAAAACAAAACAGCAGCAGACTCACAGAACCCGAATGTGGAGTAACAGTTACCAAAGGGAAAAGGACTGAGAAGGGTGGTTGGGTAGGGAGGGATAAGGGTGGGGAGAAAGAAAAGGGAGATTAGGATAAGCAAGTATAATGCGTGAGGGCGGGGTCGCATGGCGAGTGCTGTACAACACAGAGAAGACAAGTAGATATTCTACAGCATCTTACTATACGCTGAAGGACAGCGACTGTAATGGGGTGTGTGGGGGGGTACATCGTGAACGGGTCTACAGCATCCATCTCTGCTAACTGACAGCAACTGTAAGAGGTTTTTGGGAGGGACTTGGTGAAGGGGGGAGTCTAGGAAACATAATGTTCTTCACGTGATTGTAGATTAATGATAACAAAAACAATTTTTTAAGTGCAATAAGGGCACAGCTCTGAATCATCAGAATAAAAGGACAGGCTTTGAGTGCTCCAAACAAATGACACAGGGTTAAAAGAAGGGATGAAAACTCAAGACCACCTTCGTGCTCCCTTACAGGAGACTCTCTTGAGATCCAAGGACACAGACAATCTAAAAGCCGAAGGGGTGTGTACAGGTACCCAACACAGTGAAACTGAAAAACAAACAATCCTAGAATGGATTCTGTTTGAGTCCACAGAGACAGTCAGTAGAAAATAGCCCTATCTGGCCAACGTGAATTCTTTTTGTTTGGTTTCAGCATTGCCCAGCCATAGATTTAGTGGTACAGCAACGTCTTTCTCATTTTCTCTCAACTCAACAATTGAATTGCTGTAAAAGTATACGTCTGGACCTTTGAGATCAGTGGGTTTTATGAAGTTCATGAATGTAAAGAAGTAATAACTATATAAAGAGGGAAGTTTGGACACTGAAATAAACACGTCACTCCACACCACACTCTTTGCTCCCAAGTGCTCCTGTCTAGCAACTGGTGTTCCTTTTCATTTGTCGTTCCATCCTATCAGCGGTGATCACGCCGATGTCCCTCAAACATGGTGGTGAGCAAAGCACCAAGTTTTCTTTCAGTGGACAACAGGCCCAGAGGAGCAATACTTGTGGTCTTCACGGAGCACTTAGTCAATGAATGTGGCTAAATAGAGTCAGCCAGTGTGAATAAGATAATAGAGGATACAGACACAGGTTCAAGTCCCTGCACAACCATTTACTGGTTTTGTAGGTACACGTGGCTGACTCAACCTGCAAGTATCTCGGTGAACCGAGTGCTCTTCCTACAGCCTAGTTACCTTGAAAGATTTTTGGAAGCATAATGTAGGGAAGTGACAAAGGCGATGTTGTTAACTGTTTTGTACATAAGGATAGATGGCCAGACAGAAAGATGATTGATTCATAGATAGATAGCTAGACAGACGACAGATGAAAGATAGATAGATAGGTACATAGATTGATGATAGACATCATAGATAGATGAGAGGAAGATAGATAGATAGATAGATAGATAGATAGATAGATAGATAGACAGACAGACAGATGGATAGATAGATATAGGTACTATTGATTAACGTAAAGTTATTGCTAATAACGAGGAGAGCAATGGTGAAAGCACATAGCGAAACTACAGACAAAAGAAAAGACAGAAATCTAGTTTAAAAAGTACAGTAAGCAGCCGTAAGAAGAAAAAATCCTACCATTTGAACAACGTGGATGGAGCTATAGGATATTATGCTCAGTGAAAAAGGCCATGCGGAGAAAGACAAGTAAAAAATGATTTCACTCATGTGTTGAGTATAACAACAAAGAAAAACTGAAGGAAAAAAACAGCAGCAGTCTCACAGAACCCAAGAGTGGACTAACAGCTAACAAAGGGAAAGGGACTAGGCAGGGTGGGTGGGAAGGTTTTGATAAATGTGGGGTGAAAGTAAGGGGGCATTAGGATTAGCATGTATAATGTGTGGGTGGGGGTAGCATGGGGAGGGCTATACAACACAGAGAAGACCAGTATGATTCTACAGCATCTTCCTACACGCTGATGGAAAGCGACTGTAACGGGGTGTGGGGGGGACATGGTGAAGGGGTCTACAGCATCCAACTATGCTGATGGACAGCTACTGTAATGGGGTTTTTGGGGGGGACGTGGTGTACTTGGTGAACATAATGTTCTTTGCGTGATTGTGGATTAATGATAACAAAAAAAATTTTTAAAGTGCAACAAGGACATAGCTCTTAATTCTAAGAATAAAAGGACAGGCTCTTCAGGACTCCAGTGAAAAGACACACGGTTAAAAGAAGGGATGAAATATCAAGACAACCTACGTGCTCCCTTACAGGAGTCTAACTTGAGATCCAAGGACGAAGATGAACTACAAGTTGAGGGGCTGGAAACATAGCTCTCAACGCTACTATTCCATTTCAGACAGACCTCACTCACATCTAAATGCGTAAATGCACTGAAATTCAACCTCCAACTTGACAGCAGAGGGGAGCAGTTTCCCCACAAGCTAGCTGGGCTGCCACCTCAGCAAGTCCATGGGCCACTGGCCCAGAAGTACCCCGTGTGTCACCAAAAGGCAGTTCCCTTAACCAGTGACTACACACATACTCTCTGAAGATGGGCCACAAAGCAGGGCCACCGATGTAACATCGGTGCACAGGCAAAAAGACATACTACTGGGCATGTACCTACCATGGACCCCGCAGGCACGCCCGGGTGCTCCCTGCATGGGGCCTCGGATATTCCCTGCAGCTCATGAAGCCGCCACAGCAGGAACGGCCCAGGGGCAGAGCAGCTGGAGGGCACTGGGCTGCACAGTTTCAAGAGCGCAGCCCACCAACCACACTCTCCACACCCAGCAGACTCGTGCCACCTACGCAGAAGTTCCCACCCAAGGCCACTCCTCTCAAGACCCAAACACACAGCTAACTCACAAAAACAAACACAAGGAATTGAGACTGAGAAGGACACAGAGGAATCAAAGTGCACCTAGAGACAGAACGTTGACAAAAGTGAGAAAACAGATATAGAGAGAGACAAATGATTGATACATAGATTCGACATATATACATACATATAGATGATAGATTAATTAGATAGATTGTAGATAGATGACAGACCATACATAGATACATGACAGATAGATAGATAGAAAGATTACATAGATAGGTAAAGAGATAGATAGGTAGGTAGATAGGAAAGCATCATACTAAACTAAGCTATCTTTCACTCAAGATCATGTATGTGCTCCCTTAGAGGAGACTCACTTGAGATCCCAGGACACGGACAAATTAAAAGCTGAAGGGGCGGTGACAGGTACCCAAAAAAAGTGAAACTGAGAAACAAACAAACAAACAAATGGATTCTGTTTGAGTCCCCAGAGACAGTCAGTAGAAAATAGCCCTAGCTGGCCACCATGAATTTTTTTTTGTTTGGTTTCAGCAGTGCCCAGAAATAGATTCCGTTGTACAGCAAACTCCTTCTCAATTTTTCTCACCTCAATAACAGAATTGCTGTAATAATATGTGTCTGGGCTTTTGAAATCAGTGCGTTTTATGATGTTCATGAATGTAAAAATGTAATAACCACTTAAGAGTGAAGGTTGGACACTCAAATAAACACGTCACTCCACAACACACTTTTGTACAAAACTGCTCCTGTCTAGAAATAGGTGTTCATTTTTATTTGTCCCTCCTCCTATCAGAGGTGATCACACCGATGTCCTTCATACTTGGTGATGAGCAAAGCACCAAGTATACTTTTCTGACTACAACAGGCCCAGAGGAAGGATACTTGAGGTCTTCAGGGAAGACTTAGTCAATTATTGTGGCAAATTAGAGTCAGCAGGCGAGAAGGAGGTAAAAGAGGACAAAGGACAGAGATATGGGTTCAAGTCCCTGGATAACCATTTACTGGTTTTGTAAGCACACGCGGCAGACTCGACTTGCAATTGTCTCAGTGTACCCAGTGCTCACCATACGTCCTAGTTACTTGGCAAGATTTTTGGAAGCATAATGTAGGGAAGTGACATAGGCGATGTTGTTAACTGTTCTCTACATAAGGATAGATGGGAAGACAAAAAGATGATTGATTCATAGATACATAGATAGATGAGAGATTATAGATAGATGATAGACACGATAGATAGATGATCGGAAGATAGAGAGATCCATAGACAGAAAGATAGAAGGATAGATAGATAGATAGATAGATAGATAGACAGACAGTTACACAGATTCAGATAGATATCGATTAACACAAAGCTATTGCTCATAACCAACAGATCAATGGTGAAAGCACATAGGGAAACTACAAACAAAAAGGAAGAATGAAGTCCAGTTTAAAAAGTGCAGTAAGCAGCCATAAGAAGAAAACAAATCCTACTATTTTCAAGGATGTGGATGTAGCTAGATGGTAGCATGCTCAGTGATATATACCAGGTGGAGAAAGACAACTAGCCAATGATTTCACTCATGTGTGGAGTATAACAACAAAGAAAAACTGGAGGAAATAAACAGCAGCGGACTCAGAGAACCCGAGAGTTCAATAACAGTTACCAAAGGGAAAGGGAATGGGCAGGGAGTGTGGGAAGGGAGGGATAAGGGCAGGGAGAAGAAAGGGGACATTAGGATTAACATGCATAATGCGTGGGCTCGGGGGGGCAAAGGGAGGGATGTACAACACAGAGAAGACAAGTAGAGATTCTACAGCGTTTACTACACGCTGATGGACAGCGACTGTAATGGGGTGTTTGTTTGGGGACATGTTGAAGCGGTCTACAGCATACAACAATGCTTATGAACAACGACTGTAAGAGGTTTTGGTGGGGACTTGGTGAAGGTGGGAGCCTAGTAAATATGATGTTCTTCACGTGATAGCAGATTAAAGATAAAAAAATGTTTTTAAGTGCAATATGGGCACAGCAATAAAACAGGCTTTGCGAGCTCCAAACAAAAGACACAGGGTTAAAAGAAGGGATGAAAACTCAAGATCACCTAAGTGCTCCCCTATAGGAGACTCACTTGAGATCCAAAGACACCGACAAACTACAATCCGAAGGGCTGGGGACAGCAACCCTACACAAGTGTAACTGAAAAGCAAACAAACAAACAAATGGATTTTGTTTGAGTCCCCAGAGACAGTCAGTATAAAATAGCCCTATCTAGACACCGTGAATTCTTTTTGTTTGTTTTCAGCAGTGCCCAGCCATAGATTTAGTGGTACAGCAACGTCCTTCTCATTTTTTCTCACCTCAACAACTGAATTGCTGTAATAATATGTGTCTGGGCTTTTGAAATCAGTGGATTTTATGATGTTCTTGAAAGTAAAGTAGTAATAACCACCTAAAGAGGATAGTTTGGACACTCAAACAAACACGTAACTCCACAACACTCTCTTTGCTCCCAAATGCTGCTGCCTAGAAATAGGTGTTCTTTTTATTTGTCCCTCCTCCTATCAGCGGTGATCATGCCATTGTCCCTCAAACTTGGTGGTGAGCAAAGCACCAAGTATACTTTTCTGTCTAAACAGGCCCAGAGGAAGGATAGCTGTGGTCTTCTGGAAGCACTTAGTCAACGAATGTGGCTGAATACAATCAGCAAGCGAGAAGGAGTTAAAAGAGGACAGAGGACAGAGAGATGGGTGCAAGTCCATGCACCACCATAAATTACTGGATTTGTAAGCACAAGGGGCTGACTCGACCTGGAAGCGTCTCAGTGAACCCAGTGCTCTCCCTAAGGACTAGTTACTCTGCAATATTTTTGGAAGCATAATGTAGGGAACTGACATAGGCGATGTTGTTAACTGTCCTGTACATAAGGATAGATGGCCAGACAAAAAGATGATTGATTCATAGATAGATAGATAGATGACAGATGACAGATAGACCGACGATAGACATGATAGGTAGATAGGAACATAGATTGATAGACAGATTGATGATAGATAGATAGATAGATAGATAGATAGATAGATAGATAGATAGATAGATAGATAGATAGAAAGATAGATAGATAGATAGAAAGATAGAAGGATAGACAGATAGATTGATAGAAAGATACATACAGATACATATTAAATAACACAAAGCTACTGCTCATAACCAGGAGATCAATGGTGAAAGCACATATGAAAACTCTACAAACTAAAAGGAAGAATGAAGTCCAGTTTAAAAACTGCCGTTTGCAGCCAGAAGAAGAAAACAAATGCTACCATTTGCAATGACATGGATTGAGCGAGACGGTAGTATGCTCAGTGAAATATTCCAGGCGGAGAAAGACAAGTACCAAATGATTTCACTCATGTGTGGAGTATAACAACAAAGAAACACTGAAAAAAACAAAACAGCAGCAGACTCACAGAACCCGAATGTGGAGTAACAGTTACCAAAGGGAAAAGGACTGAGAAGGGTGGTTGGGTAGGGAGGGATAAGGGTGGGGAGAAAGAAAAGGGAGATTAGGATAAGCAAGTATAATGCGTGAGGGCGGGGTCGCATGGCGAGTGCTGTACAACACAGAGAAGACAAGTAGATATTCTACAGCATCTTACTATACGCTGAAGGACAGCGACTGTAATGGGGTGTGTGGGGGGGTACATCGTGAACGGGTCTACAGCATCCATCTCTGCTAACTGACAGCAACTGTAAGAGGTTTTTGGGAGGGACTTGGTGAAGGGGGGAGTCTAGGAAACATAATGTTCTTCACGTGATTGTAGATTAATGATAACAAAAACAATTTTTTAAGTGCAATAAGGGCACAGCTCTGAATCATCAGAATAAAAGGACAGGCTTTGAGTGCTCCAAACAAATGACACAGGGTTAAAAGAAGGGATGAAAACTCAAGACCACCTTCGTGCTCCCTTACAGGAGACTCTCTTGAGATCCAAGGACACAGACAATCTAAAAGCCGAAGGGGTGTGTACAGGTACCCAACACAGTGAAACTGAAAAACAAACAATCCTAGAATGGATTCTGTTTGAGTCCACAGAGACAGTCAGTAGAAAATAGCCCTATCTGGCCAACGTGAATTCTTTTTGTTTGGTTTCAGCATTGCCCAGCCATAGATTTAGTGGTACAGCAACGTCTTTCTCATTTTCTCTCAACTCAACAATTGAATTGCTGTAAAAGTATACGTCTGGACCTTTGAGATCAGTGGGTTTTATGAAGTTCATGAATGTAAAGAAGTAATAACTATATAAAGAGGGAAGTTTGGACACTGAAATAAACACGTCACTCCACACCACACTCTTTGCTCCCAAGTGCTCCTGTCTAGCAACTGGTGTTCCTTTTCATTTGTCGTTCCATCCTATCAGCGGTGATCACGCCGATGTCCCTCAAACATGGTGGTGAGCAAAGCACCAAGTTTTCTTTCAGTGGACAACAGGCCCAGAGGAGCAATACTTGTGGTCTTCACGGAGCACTTAGTCAATGAATGTGGCTAAATAGAGTCAGCCAGTGTGAATAAGATAATAGAGGATACAGACACAGGTTCAAGTCCCTGCACAACCATTTACTGGTTTTGTAGGTACACGTGGCTGACTCAACCTGCAAGTATCTCGGTGAACCGAGTGCTCTTCCTACAGCCTAGTTACCTTGAAAGATTTTTGGAAGCATAATGTAGGGAAGTGACAAAGGCGATGTTGTTAACTGTTTTGTACATAAGGATAGATGGCCAGACAGAAAGATGATTGATTCATAGATAGATAGCTAGACAGACGACAGATGAAAGATAGATAGATAGGTACATAGATTGATGATAGACATCATAGATAGATGAGAGGAAGATAGATAGATAGATAGATAGATAGATAGATAGATAGATAGATAGATAGACAGACAGACAGACAGATGGATAGATAGATATAGGTACTATTGATTAACGTAAAGTTATTGCTAATAACGAGGAGAGCAATGGTGAAAGCACATAGCGAAACTACAGACAAAAGAAAAGACAGAAATCTAGTTTAAAAAGTACAGTAAGCAGCCGTAAGAAGAAAAAATCCTACCATTTGAACAACGTGGATGGAGCTATAGGATATTATGCTCAGTGAAAAAGGCCATGCGGAGAAAGACAAGTAAAAAATGATTTCACTCATGTGTTGAGTATAACAACAAAGAAAAACTGAAGGAAAAAAACAGCAGCAGTCTCACAGAACCCAAGAGTGGACTAACAGCTAACAAAGGGAAAGGGACTAGGCAGGGTGGGTGGGAAGGTTTTGATAAATGTGGGGTGAAAGTAAGGGGGCATTAGGATTAGCATGTATAATGTGTGGGTGGGGGTAGCATGGGGAGGGCTATACAACACAGAGAAGACCAGTATGATTCTACAGCATCTTCCTACACGCTGATGGAAAGCGACTGTAACGGGGTGTGGGGGGGACATGGTGAAGGGGTCTACAGCATCCAACTATGCTGATGGACAGCTACTGTAATGGGGTTTTTGGGGGGGACGTGGTGTACTTGGTGAACATAATGTTCTTTGCGTGATTGTGGATTAATGATAACAAAAAAAATTTTTAAAGTGCAACAAGGACATAGCTCTTAATTCTAAGAATAAAAGGACAGGCTCTTCAGGACTCCAGTGAAAAGACACACGGTTAAAAGAAGGGATGAAATATCAAGACAACCTACGTGCTCCCTTACAGGAGTCTAACTTGAGATCCAAGGACGAAGATGAACTACAAGTTGAGGGGCTGGAAACATAGCTCTCAACGCTACTATTCCATTTCAGACAGACCTCACTCACATCTAAATGCGTAAATGCACTGAAATTCAACCTCCAACTTGACAGCAGAGGGGAGCAGTTTCCCCACAAGCTAGCTGGGCTGCCACCTCAGCAAGTCCATGGGCCACTGGCCCAGAAGTACCCCGTGTGTCACCAAAAGGCAGTTCCCTTAACCAGTGACTACACACATACTCTCTGAAGATGGGCCACAAAGCAGGGCCACCGATGTAACATCGGTGCACAGGCAAAAAGACATACTACTGGGCATGTACCTACCATGGACCCCGCAGGCACGCCCGGGTGCTCCCTGCATGGGGCCTCGGATATTCCCTGCAGCTCATGAAGCCGCCACAGCAGGAACGGCCCAGGGGCAGAGCAGCTGGAGGGCACTGGGCTGCACAGTTTCAAGAGCGCAGCCCACCAACCACACTCTCCACACCCAGCAGACTCGTGCCACCTACGCAGGAGAAGTTCCCACCCAAGGCCACTCCTCTCAAGACCCAAACACACAGCTAACTCACAAAAACAAACACAAGGAATTGAGACTGAGAAGGACACAGAGGAATCAAAGTGCACCTAGAGACAGAACGTTGACAAAAGTGAGAAAACAGATATAGAGAGAGACAAATGATTGATACATAGATTCGACATATATACATACATATAGATGATAGATTAATTAGATAGATTGTAGATAGATGACAGACCATACATAGATACATGACAGATAGATAGATAGAAAGATTACATAGATAGGTAAAGAGATAGATAGGTAGGTAGATAGGAAAGCATCATACTAAACTAAGCTATCTTTCACTCAAGATCATGTATGTGCTCCCTTAGAGGAGACTCACTTGAGATCCCAGGACACGGACAAATTAAAAGCTGAAGGGGCGGTGACAGGTACCCAAAAAAAGTGAAACTGAGAAACAAACAAACAAACAAATGGATTCTGTTTGAGTCCCCAGAGACAGTCAGTAGAAAATAGCCCTGGCTGGCCACCATGAATTTTTTTTTGTTTGGTTTCAGCAGTGCCCAGAAATAGATTCCGTTGTACAGCAAACTCCTTCTCAATTTTTCTCACCTCAATAACAGAATTGCTGTAATAATATGTGTCTGGGCTTTTGAAATCAGTGCGTTTTATGATGTTCATGAATGTAAAAATGTAATAACCACTTAAGAGTGAAGGTTGGACACTCAAATAAACACGTCACTCCACAACACACTTTTGTACAAAACTGCTCCTGTCTAGAAATAGGTGTTCATTTTTATTTGTCCCTCCTCCTATCAGAGGTGATCACACCGATGTCCTTCATACTTGGTGATGAGCAAAGCACCAAGTATACTTTTCTGACTACAACAGGCCCAGAGGAAGGATACTTGAGGTCTTCAGGGAAGACTTAGTCAATTATTGTGGCAAATTAGAGTCAGCAGGCGAGAAGGAGGTAAAAGAGGACAAAGGACAGAGATATGGGTTCAAGTCCCTGGATAACCATTTACTGGTTTTGTAAGCACACGCGGCAGACTCGACCTGCAATTGTCTCAGTGTACCCAGTGCTCACCATACGTCCTAGTTACTTGGCAAGATTTTTGGAAGCATAATGTAGGGAAGTGACATAGGCGATGTTGTTAACTGTTCTCTACATAAGGATAGATGGGAAGACAAAAAGATGATTGATTCATAGATACATAGATAGATGAGAGATTATAGATAGATGATAGACACGATAGATAGATGATCGGAAGATAGAGAGATCCATAGACAGAAAGATAGAAGGATAGATAGATAGATAGATAGATAGATAGATAGATAGATAGACAGACAGTTACACAGATTCAGATAGATATCGATTAACACAAAGCTATTGCTCATAACCAACAGATCAATGGTGAAAGCACATAGGGAAACTACAAACAAAAAGGAAGAATGAAGTCCAGTTTAAAAAGTGCAGTAAGCAGCCATAAGAAGAAAACAAATCCTACTATTTTCAAGGATGTGGATGTAGCTAGACGGTAGCATGCTCAGTGATATATACCAGGTGGAGAAAGACAAGTAGCCAATGATTTCACTCATGTGTGGAGTATAACAACAAAGAAAAACTGGAGGAAATAAACAGCAGCGGACTCAGAGAACCCGAGAGTTCAATAACAGTTACCAAAGGGAAAGGGAATGGGCAGGGAGTGTGGGAAGGGAGGGATAAGGGCAGGGAGAAGAAAGGGGACATTAGGATTAACATGCATAATGCGTGGGCTCGGGGGGGCAAAGGGAGGGATGTACAACACAGAGAAGACAAGTAGAGATTCTACAGCGTTTACTACACGCTGATGGACAGCGACTGTAATGGGGTGTTTGTTTGGGGACATGGTGAAGCGGTCTACAGCATACAACAATGCTTATGAACAACGACTGTAAGAGGTTTTGGTGGGGACTTGGTGAAGGTGGGAGCCTAGTAAATATGATGTTCTTCACGTGATAGCAGATTAAAGATAAAAAAATGTTTTTAAGTGCAATATGGGCACAGCAATAAAACAGGCTTTGCGAGCTCCAAACAAAAGACACAGGGTTAAAAGAAGGGATGAAAACTCAAGATCACCTAAGTGCTCCCCTATAGGAGACTCACTTGAGATCCAAAGACACCGACAAACTACAATCCGAAGGGCTGGGGACAGCAACCCTACACAAGTGTAACTGAAAAGCAAACAAACAAACAAATGGATTTTGTTTGAGTCCCCAGAGACAGTCAGTATAAAATAGCCCTATCTAGACACCGTGAATTCTTTTTGTTTGGTTTCAGCAGTGCCCAGCCATAGATTTAGTGGTACAGCAACGTCCTTCTCATTTTTTCTCACCTCAACAACTGAATTGCTGTAATAATATGTGTCTGGGCTTTTGAAATCAGTGGATTTTATGATGTTCTTGAAAGTAAAGTAGTAATAACCACCTAAAGAGGATAGTTTGGACACTCAAACAAACACGTAACTCCACAACACTCTCTTTGCTCCCAAATGCTGCTGCCTAGAAATAGGTGTTCTTTTTATTTGTCCCTCCTCCTATCAGCGGTGATCATGCCATTGTCCCTCAAACTTGGTGGTGAGCAAAGCACCAAGTATACTTTTCTGTCTAAACAGGCCCAGAGGAAGGATAGCTGTCGTCTTCTGGAAGCACTTAGTCAACGAATGTGGCTGAATACAATCAGCAAGCGAGAAGGAGTTAAAAGAGGACAGAGGACAGAGAGATGGGTGCAAGTCCATGCACCACCATAAATTACTGGATTTGTAAGCACAAGGGGCTGACTCGACCTGGAAGCGTCTCAGTGAACCCAGTGCTCTCCCTAAGGACTAGTTACTCTGCAATATTTTTGGAAGCATAATGTAGGGAACTGACATAGGCGATGTTGTTAACTGTCCTGTACATAAGGATAGATGGCCAGACAAAAAGATGATTGATTCATAGATAGATAGATAGATGACAGATGACAGATAGACCGACGATAGACATGATAGGTAGATAGGAACATAGATTGATAGACAGATTGATGATAGATAGATAGATAGATAGATAGATAGATAGATAGATAGATAGATAGAAAGATAGATAGATAGATAGAAAGATAGAAGGATAGACAGATAGATTGATAGAAAGATACATACAGATACATATTAAATAACACAAAGCTACTGCTCATAACCAGGAGATCAATGGTGAAAGCACATAGCAAACTCTACAAACTAAAAGGAAGAATGAAGTCCAGTTTAAAAACTGCCGTTTGCAGCCAGAAGAAGAAAACAAATGCTACCATTTGCAATGACGTGGATTGAGCGAGACGGTAGTATGCTCAGTGAAATATTCCAGGCGGAGAAAGACAAGTACCAAATGATTTCACTCATGTGTGGAGTATAACAACAAAGAAACACTGAAAAAAACAAAACAGCAGCAGACTCACAGAACCCGAATGTGGAGTAACAGTTACCAAAGGGAAAAGGACTGAGAAGGGTGGTTGGGTAGGGAGGGATAAGGGTGGGGAGAAAGAAAAGGGAGATTAGGATAAGCAAGTATAATGCGTGAGGGCGGGGTCGCATGGCGAGTGCTGTACAACACAGAGAAGACAAGTAGATATTCTACAGCATCTTACTATACGCTGAAGGACAGCGACTGTAATGGGGTGTGTGGGGGGGTACATCGTGAACGGGTCTACAGCATCCATCTCTGCTAACTGACAGCAACTGTAAGAGGTTTTTGGGAGGGACTTGGTGAAGGGGGGAGTCTAGGAAACATAATGTTCTTCACGTGATTGTAGATTAATGATAACAAAAACAATTTTTTAAGTGCAATAAGGGCACAGCTCTGAATCATCAGAATAAAAGGACAGGCTTTGAGTGCTCCAAACAAATGACACAGGGTTAAAAGAAGGGATGAAAACTCAAGACCACCTTCGTGCTCCCTTACAGGAGACTCTCTTGAGATCCAAGGACACAGACAATCTAAAAGCCGAAGGGGTGTGTACAGGTACCCAACACAGTGAAACTGAAAAACAAACAATCCTAGAATGGATTCTGTTTGAGTCCACAGAGACAGTCAGTAGAAAATAGCCCTATCTGGCCAACGTGAATTCTTTTTGTTTGGTTTCAGCATTGCCCAGCCATAGATTTAGTGGTACAGCAACGTCTTTCTCATTTTCTCTCAACTCAACAATTGAATTGCTGTAAAAGTATACGTCTGGACCTTTGAGATCAGTGGGTTTTATGAAGTTCATGAATGTAAAGAAGTAATAAGTATATAAAGAGGGAAGTTTGGACACTGAAATAAACACGTCACTCCACACCACACTCTTTGCTCCCAAGTGCTCCTGTCTAGCAACTGGTGTTCTTTTCATTTGTCGTTCCATCCTATCAGCGGTGATCACGCCGATGTCCCTCAAACATGGTGGTGAGCAAAGCACCAAGTTTTCTTTCAGTGGACAACAGGCCCAGAGGAGCAATACTTGTGGTCTTCACGGAGCACTTAGTCAATGAATGTGGCTAAATAGAGTCAGCCAGTGTGAATAAGATAATAGAGGATACAGACACAGGTTCAAGTCCCTGCACAACCATTTACTGGTTTTGTAGGTACACGTGGCTGACTCAACCTGCAAGTATCTCGGTGAACCGAGTGCTCTTCCTACAGCCTAGTTACCTTGAAAGATTTTTGGAAGCATAATGTAGGGAAGTGACAAAGGCGATGTTGTTAACTGTTTTGTACATAAGGATAGATGGCCAGACAGAAAGATGATTGATTCATAGATAGATAGCTAGACAGACGACAGATGAAAGATAGATAGATAGGTACATAGATTGATGATAGACATCATAGATAGATGAGAGGAAGATAGATAGATAGATAGATAGATAGATAGATAGATAGATAGACAGACAGACAGAGAGATGGATAGATAGATATAGGTACTATTGATTAACGTAAAGTTATTGCTAATAACGAGGAGAGCAATGGTGAAAGCACATAGCGAAACTACAGACAAAAGAAAAGACAGAAATCTAGTTTAAAAAGTACAGTAAGCAGCCGTAAGAAGAAAAAATCCTACCATTTGAACAACGTGGATGGAGCTATAGGATATTATGCTCAGTGAAAAAGGCCATGCGGAGAAAGACAAGTAAAAAATGATTTCACTCATGTGTTGAGTATAACAACAAAGAAAAACTGAAGGAAAAAAACAGCAGCAGTCTCACAGAACCCAAGAGTGGACTAACAGCTAACAAAGGGAAAGGGACTAGGCAGGGTGGGTGGGAAGGTTTTGATAAATGTGGGGTGAAAGTAAGGGGGCATTAGGATTAGCATGTATAATGTGTGGGTGGGGGTAGCATGGGGAGGGCTATACAACACAGAGAAGACCAGTATGATTCTACAGCATCTTCCTACACGCTGATGGAAAGCGACTGTAACGGGGTGTGGGGGGGACATGGTGAAGGGGTCTACAGCATCCAACTATGCTGATGGACAGCTACTGTAATGGGGTTTTTGGGGGGGACGTGGTGTACTTGGTGAACATAATGTTCTTTGCGTGATTGTGGATTAATGATAACAAAAAAAATTTTTAAAGTGCAACAAGGACATAGCTCTTAATTCTAAGAATAAAAGGACAGGCTCTTCAGGACTCCAGTGAAAAGACACACGGTTAAAAGAAGGGATGAAATATCAAGACAACCTACGTGCTCCCTTACAGGAGTCTAACTTGAGATCCAAGGACGAAGATGAACTACAAGTTGAGGGGCTGGAAACATAGCTCTCAACGCTACTATTCCATTTCAGACAGACCTCACTCACATCTAAATGCGTAAATGCACTGAAATTCAACCTCCAACTTGACAGCAGAGGGGAGCAGTTTCCCCACAAGCTAGCTGGGCTGCCACCTCAGCAAGTCCATGGGCCACTGGCCCAGAAGTACCCCGTGTGTCACCAAAAGGCAGTTCCCTTAACCAGTGACTACACACATACTCTCTGAAGATGGGCCACAAAGCAGGGCCACCGATGTAACATCGGTGCACAGGCAAAAAGACATACTACTGGGCATGTACCTACCATGGACCCCGCAGGCACGCCCGGGTGCTCCCTGCATGGGGCCTCGGATATTCCCTGCAGCTCATGAAGCCGCCACAGCAGGAACGGCCCAGGGGCAGAGCAGCTGGAGGGCACTGGGCTGCACAGTTTCAAGAGCGCAGCCCACCAACCACACTCTCCACACCCAGCAGACTCGTGCCACCTACGCAGGAGAAGTTCCCACCCAAGGCCACTCCTCTCAAGACCCAAACACACAGCTAACTCACAAAAACAAACACAAGGAATTGAGACTGAGAAGGACACAGAGGAATCAAAGTGCACCTAGAGACAGAACGTTGACAAAAGTGAGAAAACAGATATAGAGAGAGACAAATGATTGATACATAGATTCGACATATATACATACATATAGATGATAGATTAATTAGATAGATTGTAGATAGATGACAGACCATACATAGATACATGACAGATAGATAGATAGAAAGATTACATAGATAGGTAAAGAGATAGATAGGTAGGTAGATAGGAAAGCATCATACTAAACTAAGCTATCTTTCACTCAAGATCATGTATGTGCTCCCTTAGAGGAGACTCACTTGAGATCCCAGGACACGGACAAATTAAAAGCTGAAGGGGCGGTGACAGGTACCCAAAAAAAGTGAAACTGAGAAACAAACAAACAAACAAATGGATTCTGTTTGAGTCCCCAGAGACAGTCAGTAGAAAATAGCCCTGGCTGGCCACCATGAATTTTTTTTTGTTTGGTTTCAGCAGTGCCCAGAAATAGATTCCGTTGTACAGCAAACTCCTTCTCAATTTTTCTCACCTCAATAACAGAATTGCTGTAATAATATGTGTCTGGGCTTTTGAAATCAGTGCGTTTTATGATGTTCATGAATGTAAAAATGTAATAACCACTTAAGAGTGAAGGTTGGACACTCAAATAAACACGTCACTCCACAACACACTTTTGTACAAAACTGCTCCTGTCTAGAAATAGGTGTTCATTTTTATTTGTCCCTCCTCCTATCAGAGGTGATCACACCGATGTCCTTCATACTTGGTGATGAGCAAAGCACCAAGTATACTTTTCTGACTACAACAGGCCCAGAGGAAGGATACTTGAGGTCTTCAGGGAAGACTTAGTCAATTATTGTGGCAAATTAGAGTCAGCAGGCGAGAAGGAGGTAAAAGAGGACAAAGGACAGAGATATGGGTTCAAGTCCCTGGATAACCATTTACTGGTTTTGTAAGCACACGCGGCAGACTCGACCTGCAATTGTCTCAGTGTACCCAGTGCTCACCATACGTCCTAGTTACTTGGCAAGATTTTTGGAAGCATAATGTAGGGAAGTGACATAGGCGATGTTGTTAACTGTTCTCTACATAAGGATAGATGGGAAGACAAAAAGATGATTGATTCATAGATACATAGATAGATGAGAGATTATAGATAGATGATAGACACGATAGATAGATGATCGGAAGATAGAGAGATCCATAGACAGAAAGATAGAAGGATAGATAGATAGATAGATAGATAGATAGATAGATAGATAGACAGACAGTTACACAGATTCAGATAGATATCGATTAACACAAAGCTATTGCTCATAACCAACAGATCAATGGTGAAAGCACATAGGGAAACTACAAACAAAAAGGAAGAATGAAGTCCAGTTTAAAAAGTGCAGTAAGCAGCCATAAGAAGAAAACAAATCCTACTATTTTCAAGGATGTGGATGTAGCTAGACGGTAGCATGCTCAGTGATATATACCAGGTGGAGAAAGACAAGTAGCCAATGATTTCACTCATGTGTGGAGTATAACAACAAAGAAAAACTGGAGGAAATAAACAGCAGCGGACTCAGAGAACCCGAGAGTTCAATAACAGTTACCAAAGGGAAAGGGAATGGGCAGGGAGTGTGGGAAGGGAGGGATAAGGGCAGGGAGAAGAAAGGGGACATTAGGATTAACATGCATAATGCGTGGGCTCGGGGGGGCAAAGGGAGGGATGTACAACACAGAGAAGACAAGTAGAGATTCTACAGCGTTTACTACACGCTGATGGACAGCGACTGTAATGGGGTGTTTGTTTGGGGACATGGTGAAGCGGTCTACAGCATACAACAATGCTTATGAACAACGACTGTAAGAGGTTTTGGTGGGGACTTGGTGAAGGTGGGAGCCTAGTAAATATGATGTTCTTCACGTGATAGCAGATTAAAGATAAAAAAATGTTTTTAAGTGCAATATGGGCACAGCAATAAAACAGGCTTTGCGAGCTCCAAACAAAAGACACAGGGTTAAAAGAAGGGATGAAAACTCAAGATCACCTAAGTGCTCCCCTATAGGAGACTCACTTGAGATCCAAAGACACCGACAAACTACAATCCGAAGGGCTGGGGACAGCAACCCTACACAAGTGTAACTGAAAAGCAAACAAACAAACAAATGGATTTTGTTTGAGTCCCCAGAGACAGTCAGTATAAAATAGCCCTATCTAGACACCGTGAATTCTTTTTGTTTGGTTTCAGCAGTGCCCAGCCATAGATTTAGTGGTACAGCAACGTCCTTCTCATTTTTTCTCACCTCAACAACTGAATTGCTGTAATAATATGTGTCTGGGCTTTTGAAATCAGTGGATTTTATGATGTTCTTGAAAGTAAAGTAGTAATAACCACCTAAAGAGGATAGTTTGGACACTCAAACAAACACGTAACTCCACAACACTCTCTTTGCTCCCAAATGCTGCTGCCTAGAAATAGGTGTTCTTTTTATTTGTCCCTCCTCCTATCAGCGGTGATCATGCCATTGTCCCTCAAACTTGGTGGTGAGCAAAGCACCAAGTATACTTTTCTGTCTAAACAGGCCCAGAGGAAGGATAGCTGTCGTCTTCTGGAAGCACTTAGTCAACGAATGTGGCTGAATACAATCAGCAAGCGAGAAGGAGTTAAAAGAGGACAGAGGACAGAGAGATGGGTGCAAGTCCATGCACCACCATAAATTACTGGATTTGTAAGCACAAGGGGCTGACTCGACCTGGAAGCGTCTCAGTGAACCCAGTGCTCTCCCTAAGGACTAGTTACTCTGCAATATTTTTGGAAGCATAATGTAGGGAACTGACATAGGCGATGTTGTTAACTGTCCTGTACATAAGGATAGATGGCCAGACAAAAAGATGATTGATTCATAGATAGATAGATAGATGACAGATGACAGATAGACCGACGATAGACATGATAGGTAGATAGGAACATAGATTGATAGACAGATTGATGATAGATAGATAGATAGATAGATAGATAGATAGAAAGATAGATAGATAGATGGAAAGATAGAAGGATAGACAGATAGATTGATAGAAAGATACATACAGATACATATTAAATAACACAAAGCTACTGCTCATAACCAGGAGATCAATGGTGAAAGCACACAGCGACTCTACAAACTAAAAGGAAGAATGAAGTCCAGTTTAAAAACTGCCGTTTGCAGCCAGAAGAAGAAAACAAATGCTACCATTTGCAATGACGTGGATTGAGCGAGACGGTAGTATGCTCAGTGAAATATTCCAGGCGGAGAAAGACAAGTACCAAATGATTTCACTCATGTGTGGAGTATAACAACAAAGAAACACTGAAAAAAACAAAACAGCAGCAGACTCACAGAACCCGAATGTGGAGTAACAGTTACCAAAGGGAAAAGGACTGAGAAGGGTGGTTGGGTAGGGAGCAATAAGGGTGGGGAGAAAGAAAAGGGAGATTAGGATGAGCAAGTATAATGCGTGAGGGCGGGGTCGCATGGCGAGTGCTGTACAACACAGAGAAGACAAGTAGGTATTCTACAGCATCTTACTATACGCTGAAGGACAGCGATTGTAATGGGGTGTGTGGGGGGGTACATCGTGAACGGGTCTACAGCATCCATCTCTGCTAACTGACAGCAACTGTAAGAGGTTTTTGGGAGGGACTTGGTGAAGGGGGGAGTCTAGTAAACATAATGTTCTTCACGTGATTGTAGATTAATGATAACAAAAACAATTTTTTTAAGTGCAATAAGGGCACAGCTCTGAATCATCAGAATAAAAGGACAGGCTTTGAGTGCTCCAAACAAATGACACAGGGTTAAAAGAAGGGATGAAAACTCAAGACCACCTTCGTGCTCCCTTACAGGAGACTCTCTTGAGATCCAAGGACACAGACAATCTAAAAGCCGAAGGGGTGTGTACAGGTACCCAACACAGTGAAACTGAAAAACAAACAATCCTAGAATGGATTCTGTTTGAGTCCACAGAGACAGTCAGTAGAAAATAGCCCTATCTGGCCAACGTGAATTCTTTTTGTTTGGTTTCAGCATTGCCCAGCCATAGATTTAGTGGTACAGCAACGTCTTTCTCATTTTCTCTCAACTCAACAATTGAATTGCTGTAAAAGTATACGTCTGGACCTTTGAGATCAGTGGGTTTTATGAAGTTCATGAATGTAAAGAAGTAATAACTATATAAAGAGGGAAGTTTGGACACTGAAATAAACACGTCACTCCACACCACACTCTTTGCTCCCAAGTGCTCCTGTCTAGCAACTGGTGTTCCTTTTCATTTGTCGTTCCATCCTATCAGCGGTGATCACGCCGATGTCCCTCAAACATGGTGGTGAGCAAAGCACCAAGTTTTCTTTCAGTGGACAACAGGCCCAGAGGAGCAATACTTGTGGTCTTCACGGAGCACTTAGTCAATGAATGTGGCTAAATAGAGTCAGCCAGTGTGAATAAGATAATAGAGGATACAGACACAGGTTCAAGTCCCTGCACAACCATTTACTGGTTTTGTAGGTACACGTGGCTGACTCAACCTGCAAGTATCTCGGTGAACCGAGTGCTCTTCCTACAGCCTAGTTACCTTGAAAGATTTTTGGAAGCATAATGTAGGGAAGTGACAAAGGCGATGTTGTTAACTGTTTTGTACATAAGGATAGATGGCCAGACAGAAAGATGATTGATTCATAGATAGATAGCTAGACAGACGACAGATGAAAGATAGATAGATAGGTACATAGATTGATGATAGACATCATAGATAGATGAGAGGAAGATAGATAGATAGATAGATAGATAGATAGATAGATAGATAGATAGATAGATAGATAGACAGACAGACAGACAGATGGATAGATAGATATAGGTACTATTGATTAACGTAAAGTTATTGCTAATAACGAGGAGAGCAATGGTGAAAGCACATAGCGAAACTACAGACAAAAGAAAAGACAGAAATCTAGTTTAAAAAGTACAGTAAGCAGCCGTAAGAAGAAAAAATCCTACCATTTGAACAACGTGGATGGAGCTATAGGATATTATGCTCAGTGAAAAAGGCCATGCGGAGAAAGACAAGTAAAAAATGATTTCACTCATGTGTTGAGTATAACAACAAAGAAAAACTGAAGGAAAAAAACAGCAGCAGTCTCACAGAACCCAAGAGTGGACTAACAGCTAACAAAGGGAAAGGGACTAGGCAGGGTGGGTGGGAAGGTTTTGATAAATGTGGGGTGAAAGTAAGGGGGCATTAGGATTAGCATGTATAATGTGTGGGTGGGGGTAGCATGGGGAGGGCTATACAACACAGAGAAGACCAGTATGATTCTACAGCATCTTCCTACACGCTGATGGAAAGCGACTGTAACGGGGTGTGGGGGGGACATGGTGAAGGGGTCTACAGCATCCAACTATGCTGATGGACAGCTACTGTAATGGGGTTTTTGGGGGGGACGTGGTGTACTTGGTGAACATAATGTTCTTTGCGTGATTGTGGATTAATGATAACAAAAAAAATTTTTAAAGTGCAACAAGGACATAGCTCTTAATTCTAAGAATAAAAGGACAGGCTCTTCAGGACTCCAGTGAAAAGACACACGGTTAAAAGAAGGGATGAAATATCAAGACAACCTACGTGCTCCCTTACAGGAGTCTAACTTGAGATCCAAGGACGAAGATGAACTACAAGTTGAGGGGCTGGAAACATAGCTCTCAACGCTACTATTCCATTTCAGACAGACCTCACTCACATCTAAATGCGTAAATGCACTGAAATTCAACCTCCAACTTGACAGCAGAGGGGAGCAGTTTCCCCACAAGCTAGCTGGGCTGCCACCTCAGCAAGTCCATGGGCCACTGGCCCAGAAGTACCCCGTGTGTCACCAAAAGGCAGTTCCCTTAACCAGTGACTACACACATACTCTCTGAAGATGGGCCACAAAGCAGGGCCACCGATGTAACATCGGTGCACAGGCAAAAAGACATACTACTGGGCATGTACCTACCATGGACCCCGCAGGCACGCCCGGGTGCTCCCTGCATGGGGCCTCGGATATTCCCTGCAGCTCATGAAGCCGCCACAGCATGAACGGCCCAGGGGCAGAGCAGCTGGAGGGCACTGGGCTGCACAGTTTCAAGAGCGCAGCCCACCAACCACACTCTCCACACCCAGCAGACTCGTGCCACCTACGCAGAAGTTCCCACCCAAGGCCACTCCTCTCAAGACCCAAACACACAGCTAACTCACAAAAACAAACACAAGGAATTGAGACTGAGAAGGACACAGAGGAATCAAAGTGCACCTAGAGACAGAACGTTGACAAAAGTGAGAAAACAGATATAGAGAGAGACAAATGATTGATACATAGATTCGACATATATACATACATATAGATGATAGATTAATTAGATAGATTGTAGATAGATGACAGACCATACATAGATACATGACAGATAGATAGATAGAAAGATTACATAGATAGGTAAAGAGATAGATAGGTAGGTAGATAGGAAAGCATCATACTAAACTAAGCTATCTTTCACTCAAGATCATGTATGTGCTCCCTTAGAGGAGACTCACTTGAGATCCCAGGACACGGACAAATTAAAAGCTGAAGGGGCGGTGACAGGTACCCAAAAAAAGTGAAACTGAGAAACAAACAAACAAACAAATGGATTCTGTTTGAGTCCCCAGAGACAGTCAGTAGAAAATAGCCCTAGCTGGCCACCATGAATTTTTTTTTGTTTGGTTTCAGCAGTGCCCAGAAATAGATTCCGTTGTACAGCAAACTCCTTCTCAATTTTTCTCACCTCAATAACAGAATTGCTGTAATAATATGTGTCTGGGCTTTTGAAATCAGTGCGTTTTATGATGTTCATGAATGTAAAAATGTAATAACCACTTAAGAGTGAAGGTTGGACACTCAAATAAACACGTCACTCCACAACACACTTTTGTACAAAACTGCTCCTGTCTAGAAATAGGTGTTCATTTTCATTTGTCCCTCCTCCTATCAGAGGTGATCACACCGATGTCCTTCATACTTGGTGATGAGCAAAGCACCAAGTATACTTTTCTGACTACAACAGGCCCAGAGGAAGGATACTTGAGGTCTTCAGGGAAGACTTAGTCAATTATTGTGGCAAATTAGAGTCAGCAGGCGAGAAGGAGGTAAAAGAGGACAAAGGACAGAGATATGGGTTCAAGTCCCTGGATAACCATTTACTGGTTTTGTAAGCACACGCGGCAGACTCGACTTGCAATTGTCTCAGTGTACCCAGTGCTCACCATACGTCCTAGTTACTTGGCAAGATTTTTGGAAGCACAATGTAGGGAAGTGACATAGGCGATGTTGTTAACTGTTCTCTACATAAGGATAGATGGGAAGACAAAAAGATGATTGATTCATAGATACATAGATAGATGAGAGATTATAGATAGATGATAGACACGATAGATAGATGATCGGAAGATAGAGAGATCCATAGACAGAAAGATAGAAGGATAGATAGATAGATAGATAGATAGATAGACAGACAGTTACACAGATTCAGATAGATATCGATTAACACAAAGCTATTGCTCATAACCAACAGATCAATGGTGAAAGCACATAGGGAAACTACAAACAAAAAGGAAGAATGAAGTCCAGTTTAAAAAGTGCAGTAAGCAGCCATAAGAAGAAAACAAATCCTACTATTTTCAAGGATGTGGATGTAGCTAGACGGTAGCATGCTCAGTGATATATACCAGGTGGAGAAAGACAACTAGCCAATGATTTCACTCATGTGTGGAGTATAACAACAAAGAAAAACTGGAGGAAATAAACAGCAGCGGACTCAGAGAACCCGAGAGTTCAATAACAGTTACCAAAGGGAAAGGGAATGGGCAGGGAGTGTGGGAAGGGAGGGATAAGGGCAGGGAGAAGAAAGGGGACATTAGGATTAACATGCATAATGCGTGGGCTCGGGGGGGCAAAGGGAGGGATGTACAACACAGAGAAGACAAGTAGAGATTCTACAGCGTTTACTACACGCTGATGGACAGCGACTGTAATGGGGTGTTTGTTTGGGGACATGGTGAAGCGGTCTACAGCATACAACAATGCTTATGAACAACGACTGTAAGAGGTTTTGGTGGGGACTTGGTGAAGGTGGGAGCCTAGTAAATATGATGTTCTTCACGTGATAGCAGATTAAAGATAAAAAAATGTTTTTAAGTGCAATATGGGCACAGCAATAAAACAGGCTTTGCGAGCTCCAAACAAAAGACACAGGGTTAAAAGAAGGGATGAAAACTCAAGATCACCTAAGTGCTCCCCTATAGGAGACTCACTTGAGATCCAAAGACACCGACAAACTACAATCCGAAGGGCTGGGGACAGCAACCCTACACAAGTGTAACTGAAAAGCAAACAAACAAACAAATGGATTTTGTTTGAGTCCCCAGAGACAGTCAGTATAAAATAGCCCTATCTAGACACCGTGAATTCTTTTTGTTTGGTTTCAGCAGTGCCCAGCCATAGATTTAGTGGTACAGCAACGTCCTTCTCATTTTTTCTCACCTCAACAACTGAATTGCTGTAATAATATGTGTCTGGGCTTTTGAAATCAGTGGATTTTATGATGTTCTTGAAAGTAAAGTAGTAATAACCACCTAAAGAGGATAGTTTGGACACTCAAACAAACACGTAACTCCACAACACTCTCTTTGCTCCCAAATGCTGCTGCCTAGAAATAGGTGTTCTTTTTATTTGTCCCTCCTCCTATCAGCGGTGATCATGCCATTGTCCCTCAAACTTGGTGGTGAGCAAAGCACCAAGTATACTTTTCTGTCTAAACAGGCCCAGAGGAAGGATAGCTGTCGTCTTCTGGAAGCACTTAGTCAACGAATGTGGCTGAATACAATCAGCAAGCGAGAAGGAGTTAAAAGAGGACAGAGGACAGAGAGATGGGTGCAAGTCCATGCACCACCATAAATTACTGGATTTGTAAGCACAAGGGGCTGACTCGACCTGGAAGCGTCTCAGTGAACCCAGTGCTCTCCCTAAGGACTAGTTACTCTGCAATATTTTTGGAAGCATAATGTAGGGAACTGACATAGGCGATGTTGTTAACTGTCCTGTACATAAGGATAGATGGCCAGACAAAAAGATGATTGATTCATAGATAGATAGATAGATGACAGATGACAGATAGACCGACGATAGACATGATAGGTAGATAGGAACATAGATTGATAGACAGATTGATGATAGATAGATAGATAGATAGATAGATAGATAGATAGATAGAAAGATAGATAGATAGATAGAAAGATAGAAGGATAGACAGATAGATTGATAGAAAGATACATACAGATACATATTAAATAACACAAAGCTACTGCTCATAACCAGGAGATCAATGGTGAAAGCACATAGCAAACTCTACAAACTAAAAGGAAGAATGAAGTCCAGTTTAAAAACTGCCGTTTGCAGCCAGAAGAAGAAAACAAATGCTACCATTTGCAATGACGTGGATTGAGCGAGACGGTAGTATGCTCAGTGAAATATTCCAGGCGGAGAAAGACAAGTACCAAATGATTTCACTCATGTGTGGAGTATAACAACAAAGAAACACTGAAAAAAACAAAACAGCAGCAGACTCACAGAACCCGAATGTGGAGTAACAGTTACCAAAGGGAAAAGGACTGAGAAGGGTGGTTGGGTAGGGAGGGATAAGGGTGGGGAGAAAGAAAAGGGAGATTAGGATGAGCAAGTATAATGCGTGAGGGCGGGGTCGCATGGCGAGTGCTGTACAACACAGAGAAGACAAGTAGATATTCTACAGCATCTTACTACACGCTGAAGGACAGCGACTGTAATGGGGTGTGTGGGGGGGTACATCGTGAACGGGTCTACAGCATCCATCTCTGCTAACTGACAGCAACTGTAAGAGGTTTTTGGGAGGGACTTGGTGAAGGGGGGAGTCTAGGAAACATAATGTTCTTCACGTGATTGTAGATTAATGATAACAAAAACAATTTTTTAAGTGCAATAAGGGCACAGCTCTGAATCATCAGAATAAAAGGACAGGCTTTGAGTGCTCCAAACAAATGACACAGGGTTAAAAGAAGGGATGAAAACTCAAGACCACCTTCGTGCTCCCTTACAGGAGACTCTCTTGAGATCCAAGGACACAGACAATCTAAAAGCCGAAGGGGTGTGTACAGGTACCCAACACAGTGAAACTGAAAAACAAACAATCCTAGAATGGATTCTGTTTGAGTCCACAGAGACAGTCAGTAGAAAATAGCCCTATCTGGCCAACGTGAATTCTTTTTGTTTGGTTTCAGCATTGCCCAGCCATAGATTTAGTGGTACAGCAACGTCTTTCTCATTTTCTCTCAACTCAACAATTGAATTGCTGTAAAAGTATACGTCTGGACCTTTGAGATCAGTGGGTTTTATGAAGTTCATGAATGTAAAGAAATAATAACTATATAAAGAGGGAAGTTTGGACACTGAAATAAACACGTCACTCCACACCACACTCTTTGCTCCCAAGTGCTCCTGTCTAGCAACTGGTGTTCCTTTTCATTTGTCGTTCCATCCTATCAGCGGTGATCACGCCGATGTCCCTCAAACATGGTGGTGAGCAAAGCACCAAGTTTTCTTTCAGTGGACAACAGGCCCAGAGGAGCAATACTTGTGGTCTTCACGGAGCACTTAGTCAATGAATGTGGCTAAATAGAGTCAGCCAGTGTGAATAAGATAATAGAGGATACAGACACAGGTTCAAGTCCCTGCACAACCATTTACTGGTTTTGTAGGTACACGTGGCTGACTCAACCTGCAAGTATCTCGGTGAACCGAGTGCTCTTCCTACAGCCTAGTTACCTTGAAAGATTTTTGGAAGCATAATGTAGGGAAGTGACAAAGGCGATGTTGTTAACTGTTTTGTACATAAGGATAGATGGCCAGACAGAAAGATGATTGATTCATAGATAGATAGCTAGACAGACGACAGATGAAAGATAGATAGATAGGTACATAGATTGATGATAGACATCATAGATAGATGAGAGGAAGATAGATAGATAGATAGATAGATAGATAGATAGATAGATAGATAGATAGACAGACAGACAGACAGATGGATAGATAGATATAGGTACTATTGATTAACGTAAAGTTATTGCTAATAACGAGGAGAGCAATGGTGAAAGCACATAGCGAAACTACAGACAAAAGAAAAGACAGAAATCTAGTTTAAAAAGTACAGAAAGCAGCCGTAAGAAGAAAAAATCCTACCATTTGAACAACGTGGATGGAGCTATAGGATATTATGCTCAGTGAAAAAGGCCATGCGGAGAAAGACAAGTAAAAAATGATTTCACTCATGTGTTGAGTATAACAACAAAGAAAAACTGAAGGAAAAAAACAGCAGCAGTCTCACAGAACCCAAGAGTGGACTAACAGCTAACAAAGGGAAAGGGACTAGGCAGGGTGGGTGGGAAGGTTTTGATAAATGTGGGGTGAAAGTAAGGGGGCATTAGGATTAGCATGTATAATGTGTGGGTGGGGGTAGCATGGGGAGGGCTATACAACACAGAGAAGACCAGTATGATTCTACAGCATCTTCCTACACGCTGATGGAAAGCGACTGTAACGGGGTGTGGGGGGGACATGGTGAAGGGGTCTACAGCATCCAACTATGCTGATGGACAGCTACTGTAATGGGGTTTTTGGGGGGGACGTGGTGTACTTGGTGAACATAATGTTCTTTGCGTGATTGTGGATTAATGATAACAAAAAAAATTTTTAAAGTGCAACAAGGACATAGCTCTTAATTCTAAGAATAAAAGGACAGGCTCTTCAGGACTCCAGTGAAAAGACACACGGTTAAAAGAAGGGATGAAATATCAAGACAACCTACGTGCTCCCTTACAGGAGTCTAACTTGAGATCCAAGGACGAAGATGAACTACAAGTTGAGGGGCTGGAAACATAGCTCTCAACGCTACTATTCCATTTCAGACAGACCTCACTCACATCTAAATGCGTAAATGCACTGAAATTCAACCTCCAACTTGACAGCAGAGGGGAGCAGTTTCCCCACAAGCTAGCTGGGCTGCCACCTCAGCAAGTCCATGGGCCACTGGCCCAGAAGTACCCCGTGTGTCACCAAAAGGCAGTTCCCTTAACCAGTGACTACACACATACTCTCTGAAGATGGGCCACAAAGCAGGGCCACCGATGTAACATCGGTGCACAGGCAAAAAGACATACTACTGGGCATGTACCTACCATGGACCCCGCAGGCACGCCCGGGTGCTCCCTGCATGGGGCCTCGGATATTCCCTGCAGCTCATGAAGCCGCCACAGCAGGAACGGCCCAGGGGCAGAGCAGCTGGAGGGCACTGGGCTGCACAGTTTCAAGAGCGCAGCCCACCAACCACACTCTCCACACCCAGCAGACTCGTGCCACCTACGCAGGAGAAGTTCCCACCCAAGGCCACTCCTCTCAAGACCCAAACACACAGCTAACTCACAAAAACAAACACAAGGAATTGAGACTGAGAAGGACACAGAGGAATCAAAGTGCACCTAGAGACAGAACGTTGACAAAAGTGAGAAAACAGATATAGAGAGAGACAAATGATTGATACATAGATTCGACATATATACATACATATAGATGATAGATTAATTAGATAGATTGTAGATAGATGACAGACCATACATAGATACATGACAGATAGATAGATAGAAAGATTACATAGATAGGTAAAGAGATAGATAGGTAGGTAGATAGGAAAGCATCATACTAAACTAAGCTATCTTTCACTCAAGATCATGTATGTGCTCCCTTAGAGGAGACTCACTTGAGATCCCAGGACACGGACAAATTAAAAGCTGAAGGGGCGGTGACAGGTACCCAAAAAAAGTGAAACTGAGAAACAAACAAACAAACAAATGGATTCTGTTTGAGTCCCCAGAGACAGTCAGTAGAAAATAGCCCTAGCTGGCCACCATGAATTTTTTTTTGTTTGGTTTCAGCAGTGCCCAGAAATAGATTCCGTTGTACAGCAAACTCCTTCTCAATTTTTCTCACCTCAATAACAGAATTGCTGTAATAATATGTGTCTGGGCTTTTGAAATCAGTGCGTTTTATGATGTTCATGAATGTAAAAATGTAATAACCACTTAAGAGTGAAGGTTGGACACTCAAATAAACACGTCACTCCACAACACACTTTTGTACAAAACTGCTCCTGTCTAGAAATAGGTGTTCATTTTTATTTGTCCCTCCTCCTATCAGAGGTGATCACACCGATGTCCTTCATACTTGGTGATGAGCAAAGCACCAAGTATACTTTTCTGACTACAACAGGCCCAGAGGAAGGATACTTGAGGTCTTCAGGGAAGACTTAGTCAATTATTGTGGCAAATTAGAGTCAGCAGGCGAGAAGGAGGTAAAAGAGGACAAAGGACAGAGATATGGGTTCAAGTCCCTGGATAACCATTTACTGGTTTTGTAAGCACACGCGGCAGACTCGACTTGCAATTGTCTCAGTGTACCCAGTGCTCACCATACGTCCTAGTTACTTGGCAAGATTTTTGGAAGCATAATGTAGGGAAGTGACATAGGCGATGTTGTTAACTGTTCTCTACATAAGGATAGATGGGAAGACAAAAAGATGATTGATTCATAGATACATAGATAGATGAGAGATTATAGATAGATGATAGACACGATAGATAGATGATCGGAAGATAGAGAGATCCATAGACAGAAAGATAGAAGGATAGATAGATAGATAGATAGATAGATAGATAGATAGACAGACAGTTACACAGATTCAGATAGATATCGATTAACACAAAGCTATTGCTCATAACCAACAGATCAATGGTGAAAGCACATAGGGAAACTACAAACAAAAAGGAAGAATGAAGTCCAGTTTAAAAAGTGCAGTAAGCAGCCATAAGAAGAAAACAAATCCTACTATTTTCAAGGATGTGGATGTAGCTAGACGGTAGCATGCTCAGTGATATATACCAGGTGGAGAAAGACAACTAGCCAATGATTTCACTCATGTGTGGAGTATAACAACAAAGAAAAACTGGAGGAAATAAACAGCAGCGGACTCAGAGAACCCGAGAGTTCAATAACAGTTACCAAAGGGAAAGGGAATGGGCAGGGAGTGTGGGAAGGGAGGGATAAGGGCAGGGAGAAGAAAGGGGACATTAGGATTAACATGCATAATGCGTGGGCTCGGGGGGGCAAAGGGAGGGATGTACAACACAGAGAAGACAAGTAGAGATTCTACAGCGTTTACTACACGCTGATGGACAGCGACTGTAATGGGGTGTTTGTTTGGGGACATGGTGAAGCGGTCTACAGCATACAACAATGCTTATGAACAACGACTGTAAGAGGTTTTGGTGGGGACTTGGTGAAGGTGGGAGCCTAGTAAATATGATGTTCTTCACGTGATAGCAGATTAAAGATAAAAAAATGTTTTTAAGTGCAATATGGGCACAGCAATAAAACAGGCTTTGCGAGCTCCAAACAAAAGACACAGGGTTAAAAGAAGGGATGAAAACTCAAGATCACCTAAGTGCTCCCCTATAGGAGACTCACTTGAGATCCAAAGACACCGACAAACTACAATCCGAAGGGCTGGGGACAGCAACCCTACACAAGTGTAACTGAAAAGCAAACAAACAAACAAATGGATTTTGTTTGAGTCCCCAGAGACAGTCAGTATAAAATAGCCCTATCTAGACACCGTGAATTCTTTTTGTTTGGTTTCAGCAGTGCCCAGCCATAGATTTAGTGGTACAGCAACGTCCTTCTCATTTTTTCTCACCTCAACAACTGAATTGCTGTAATAATATGTGTCTGGGCTTTTGAAATCAGTGGATTTTATGATGTTCTTGAAAGTAAAGTAGTAATAACCACCTAAAGAGGATAGTTTGGACACTCAAACAAACACGTAACTCCACAACACTCTCTTTGCTCCCAAATGCTGCTGCCTAGAAATAGGTGTTCTTTTTATTTGTCCCTCCTCCTATCAGCGGTGATCATGCCATTGTCCCTCAAACTTGGTGGTGAGCAAAGCACCAAGTATACTTTTCTGTCTAAACAGGCCCAGAGGAAGGATAGCTGTCGTCTTCTGGAAGCACTTAGTCAACGAATGTGGCTGAATACAATCAGCAAGCGAGAAGGAGTTAAAAGAGGACAGAGGACAGAGAGATGGGTGCAAGTCCATGCACCACCATAAATTACTGGATTTGTAAGCACAAGGGGCTGACTCGACCTGGAAGCGTCTCAGTGAACCCAGTGCTCTCCCTAAGGACTAGTTACTCTGCAATATTTTTGGAAGCATAATGTAGGGAACTGACATAGGCGATGTTGTTAACTGTCCTGTACATAAGGATAGATGGCCAGACAAAAAGATGATTGATTCATAGATAGATAGATAGATGACAGATGACAGATAGACCGACGATAGACATGATAGGTAGATAGGAACATAGATTGATAGACAGATTGATGATAGATAGATAGATAGATAGATAGATAGATAGATAGATAGAAAGATAGATAGATAGATAGAAAGATAGAAGGATAGACAGATAGATTGATAGAAAGATACATACAGATACATATTAAATAACACAAAGCTACTGCTCATAACCAGGAGATCAATGGTGAAAGCACATAGCAAACTCTACAAACTAAAAGGAAGAATGAAGTCCAGTTTAAAAACTGCCGTTTGCAGCCAGAAGAAGAAAACAAATGCTACCATTTGCAATGACGTGGATTGAGCGAGACGGTAGTATGCTCAGTGAAATATTCCAGGCGGAGAAAGACAAGTACCAAATGATTTCACTCATGTGTGGAGTATAACAACAAAGAAACACTGAAAAAAACAAAACAGCAGCAGACTCACAGAACCCGAATGTGGAGTAACAGTTACCAAAGGGAAAAGGACTGAGAAGGGTGGTTGGGTAGGGAGGGATAAGGGTGGGGAGAAAGAAAAGGGAGATTAGGATGAGCAAGTATAATGCGTGAGGGCGGGGTCGCATGGCGAGTGCTGTACAACACAGAGAAGACAAGTAGATATTCTACAGCATCTTACTACACGCTGAAGGACAGCGACTGTAATGGGGTGTGTGGGGGGGTACATCGTGAACGGGTCTACAGCATCCATCTCTGCTAACTGACAGCAACTGTAAGAGGTTTTTGGGAGGGACTTGGTGAAGGGGGGAGTCTAGGAAACATAATGTTCTTCACGTGATTGTAGATTAATGATAACAAAAACAATTTTTTAAGTGCAATAAGGGCACAGCTCTGAATCATCAGAATAAAAGGACAGGCTTTGAGTGCTCCAAACAAATGACACAGGGTTAAAAGAAGGGATGAAAACTCAAGACCACCTTCGTGCTCCCTTACAGGAGACTCTCTTGAGATCCAAGGACACAGACAATCTAAAAGCCGAAGGGGTGTGTACAGGTACCCAACACAGTGAAACTGAAAAACAAACAATCCTAGAATGGATTCTGTTTGAGTCCACAGAGACAGTCAGTAGAAAATAGCCCTATCTGGCCAACGTGAATTCTTTTTGTTTGGTTTCAGCATTGCCCAGCCATAGATTTAGTGGTACAGCAACGTCTTTCTCATTTTCTCTCAACTCAACAATTGAATTGCTGTAAAAGTATACGTCTGGACCTTTGAGATCAGTGGGTTTTATGAAGTTCATGAATGTAAAGAAGTAATAACTATATAAAGAGGGAAGTTTGGACACTGAAATAAACACGTCACTCCACACCACACTCTTTGCTCCCAAGTGCTCCTGTCTAGCAACTGGTGTTCCTTTTCATTTGTCGTTCCATCCTATCAGCGGTGATCACGCCGATGTCCCTCAAACATGGTGGTGAGCAAAGCACCAAGTTTTCTTTCAGTGGACAACAGGCCCAGAGGAGCAATACTTGTGGTCTTCACGGAGCACTTAGTCAATGAATGTGGCTAAATAGAGTCAGCCAGTGTGAATAAGATAATAGAGGATACAGACACAGGTTCAAGTCCCTGCACAACCATTTACTGGTTTTGTAGGTACACGTGGCTGACTCAACCTGCAAGTATCTCGGTGAACCGAGTGCTCTTCCTACAGCCTAGTTACCTTGAAAGATTTTTGGAAGCATAATGTAGGGAAGTGACAAAGGCGATGTTGTTAACTGTTTTGTACATAAGGATAGATGGCCAGACAGAAAGATGATTGATTCATAGATAGATAGCTAGACAGACGACAGATGAAAGATAGATAGATAGGTACATAGATTGATGATAGACATCATAGATAGATGAGAGGAAGATAGATAGATAGATAGATAGATAGATAGATAGATAGATAGATAGATAGACAGACAGACAGACAGATGGATAGATAGATATAGGTACTATTGATTAACGTAAAGTTATTGCTAATAACGAGGAGAGCAATGGTGAAAGCACATAGCGAAACTACAGACAAAAGAAAAGACAGAAATCTAGTTTAAAAAGTACAGAAAGCAGCCGTAAGAAGAAAAAATCCTACCATTTGAACAACGTGGATGGAGCTATAGGATATTATGCTCAGTGAAAAAGGCCATGCGGAGAAAGACAAGTAAAAAATGATTTCACTCATGTGTTGAGTATAACAACAAAGAAAAACTGAAGGAAAAAAACAGCAGCAGTCTCACAGAACCCAAGAGTGGACTAACAGCTAACAAAGGGAAAGGGACTAGGCAGGGTGGGTGGGAAGGTTTTGATAAATGTGGGGTGAAAGTAAGGGGGCATTAGGATTAGCATGTATAATGTGTGGGTGGGGGTAGCATGGGGAGGGCTATACAACACAGAGAAGACCAGTATGATTCTACAGCATCTTCCTACACGCTGATGGAAAGCGACTGTAACGGGGTGTGGGGGGGACATGGTGAAGGGGTCTACAGCATCCAACTATGCTGATGGACAGCTACTGTAATGGGGTTTTTGGGGGGGACGTGGTGTACTTGGTGAACATAATGTTCTTTGCGTGATTGTGGATTAATGATAACAAAAAAAATTTTTAAAGTGCAACAAGGACATAGCTCTTAATTCTAAGAATAAAAGGACAGGCTCTTCAGGACTCCAGTGAAAAGACACACGGTTAAAAGAAGGGATGAAATATCAAGACAACCTACGTGCTCCCTTACAGGAGTCTAACTTGAGATCCAAGGACGAAGATGAACTACAAGTTGAGGGGCTGGAAACATAGCTCTCAACGCTACTATTCCATTTCAGACAGACCTCACTCACATCTAAATGCGTAAATGCACTGAAATTCAACCTCCAACTTGACAGCAGAGGGGAGCAGTTTCCCCACAAGCTAGCTGGGCTGCCACCTCAGCAAGTCCATGGGCCACTGGCCCAGAAGTACCCCGTGTGTCACCAAAAGGCAGTTCCCTTAACCAGTGACTACACACATACTCTCTGAAGATGGGCCACAAAGCAGGGCCACCGATGTAACATCGGTGCACAGGCAAAAAGACATACTACTGGGCATGTACCTACCATGGACCCCGCAGGCACGCCCGGGTGCTCCCTGCATGGGGCCTCGGATATTCCCTGCAGCTCATGAAGCCGCCACAGCAGGAACGGCCCAGGGGCAGAGCAGCTGGAGGGCACTGGGCTGCACAGTTTCAAGAGCGCAGCCCACCAACCACACTCTCCACACCCAGCAGACTCGTGCCACCTACGCAGAAGTTCCCACCCAAGGCCACTCCTCTCAAGACCCAAACACACAGCTAACTCACAAAAACAAACACAAGGAATTGAGACTGAGAAGGACACAGAGGAATCAAAGTGCACCTAGAGACAGAACGTTGACAAAAGTGAGAAAACAGATATAGAGAGAGACAAATGATTGATACATAGATTCGACATATATACATACATATAGATGATAGATTAATTAGATAGATTGTAGATAGATGACAGACCATACATAGATACATGACAGATAGATAGATAGAAAGATTACATAGATAGGTAAAGAGATAGATAGGTAGGTAGATAGGAAAGCATCATACTAAACTAAGCTATCTTTCACTCAAGATCATGTATGTGCTCCCTTAGAGGAGACTCACTTGAGATCCCAGGACACGGACAAATTAAAAGCTGAAGGGGCGGTGACAGGTACCCAAAAAAAGTGAAACTGAGAAACAAACAAACAAACAAATGGATTCTGTTTGAGTCCCCAGAGACAGTCAGTAGAAAATAGCCCTAGCTGGCCACCATGAATTTTTTTTTGTTTGGTTTCAGCAGTGCCCAGAAATAGATTCCGTTGTACAGCAAACTCCTTCTCAATTTTTCTCACCTCAATAACAGAATTGCTGTAATAATATGTGTCTGGGCTTTTGAAATCAGTGCGTTTTATGATGTTCATGAATGTAAAAATGTAATAACCACTTAAGAGTGAAGGTTGGACACTCAAATAAACACGTCACTCCACAACACACTTTTGTACAAAACTGCTCCTGTCTAGAAATAGGTGTTCATTTTTATTTGTCCCTCCTCCTATCAGAGGTGATCACACCGATGTCCTTCATACTTGGTGATGAGCAAAGCACCAAGTATACTTTTCTGACTACAACAGGCCCAGAGGAAGGATACTTGAGGTCTTCAGGGAAGACTTAGTCAATTATTGTGGCAAATTAGAGTCAGCAGGCGAGAAGGAGGTAAAAGAGGACAAAGGACAGAGATATGGGTTCAAGTCCCTGGATAACCATTTACTGGTTTTGTAAGCACACGCGGCAGACTCGACTTGCAATTGTCTCAGTGTACCCAGTGCTCACCATACGTCCTAGTTACTTGGCAAGATTTTTGGAAGCACAATGTAGGGAAGTGACATAGGCGATGTTGTTAACTGTTCTCTACATAAGGATAGATGGGAAGACAAAAAGATGATTGATTCATAGATACATAGATAGATGAGAGATTATAGATAGATGATAGACACGATAGATAGATGATCGGAAGATAGAGAGATCCATAGACAGAAAGATAGAAGGATAGATAGATAGATAGATAGATAGATAGATAGATAGACAGACAGTTACACAGATTCAGATAGATATCGATTAACACAAAGCTATTGCTCATAACCAACAGATCAATGGTGAAAGCACATAGGGAAACTACAAACAAAAAGGAAGAATGAAGTCCAGTTTAAAAAGTGCAGTAAGCAGCCATAAGAAGAAAACAAATCCTACTATTTTCAAGGATGTGGATGTAGCTAGACGGTAGCATGCTCAGTGATATATACCAGGTGGAGAAAGACAAGTAGCCAATGATTTCACTCATGTGTGGAGTATAACAACAAAGAAAAACTGGAGGAAATAAACAGCAGCGGACTCAGAGAACCCGAGAGTTCAATAACAGTTACCAAAGGGAAAGGGAATGGGCAGGGAGTGTGGGAAGGGAGGGATAAGGGCAGGGAGAAGAAAGGGGACATTAGGATTAACATGCATAATGCGTGGGCTCGGGGGGGCAAAGGGAGGGATGTACAACACAGAGAAGACAAGTAGAGATTCTACAGCGTTTACTACACGCTGATGGACAGCGACTGTAATGGGGTGTTTGTTTGGGGACATGGTGAAGCGGTCTACAGCATACAACAATGCTTATGAACAACGACTGTAAGAGGTTTTGGTGGGGACTTGGTGAAGGTGGGAGCCTAGTAAATATGATGTTCTTCACGTGATAGCAGATTAAAGATAAAAAAATGTTTTTAAGTGCAATATGGGCACAGCAATAAAACAGGCTTTGCGAGCTCCAAACAAAAGACACAGGGTTAAAAGAAGGGATGAAAACTCAAGATCACCTAAGTGCTCCCCTATAGGAGACTCACTTGAGATCCAAAGACACCGACAAACTACAATCCGAAGGGCTGGGGACAGCAACCCTACACAAGTGTAACTGAAAAGCAAACAAACAAACAAATGGATTTTGTTTGAGTCCCCAGAGACAGTCAGTATAAAATAGCCCTATCTAGACACCGTGAATTCTTTTTGTTTGGTTTCAGCAGTGCCCAGCCATAGATTTAGTGGTACAGCAACGTCCTTCTCATTTTTTCTCACCTCAACAACTGAATTGCTGTAATAATATGTGTCTGGGCTTTTGAAATCAGTGGATTTTATGATGTTCTTGAAAGTAAAGTAGTAATAACCACCTAAAGAGGATAGTTTGGACACTCAAACAAACACGTAACTCCACAACACTCTCTTTGCTCCCAAATGCTGCTGCCTAGAAATAGGTGTTCTTTTTATTTGTCCCTCCTCCTATCAGCGGTGATCATGCCATTGTCCCTCAAACTTGGTGGTGAGCAAAGCACCAAGTATACTTTTCTGTCTAAACAGGCCCAGAGGAAGGATAGCTGTCGTCTTCTGGAAGCACTTAGTCAACGAATGTGGCTGAATACAATCAGCAAGCGAGAAGGAGTTAAAAGAGGACAGAGGACAGAGAGATGGGTGCAAGTCCATGCACCACCATAAATTACTGGATTTGTAAGCACAAGGGGCTGACTCGACCTGGAAGCGTCTCAGTGAACCCAGTGCTCTCCCTAAGGACTAGTTACTCTGCAATATTTTTGGAAGCATAATGTAGGGAACTGACATAGGCGATGTTGTTAACTGTCCTGTACATAAGGATAGATGGCCAGACAAAAAGATGATTGATTCATAGATAGATAGATAGATGACAGATGACAGATAGACCGACGATAGACATGATAGGTAGATAGGAACATAGATTGATAGACAGATTGATGATAGATAGATAGATAGATAGATAGATAGATAGATAGATAGATAGATAGATAGAAAGATAGATAGATAGATAGAAAGATAGAAGGATAGACAGATAGATTGATAGAAAGATACATACAGATACATATTAAATAACACAAAGCTACTGCTCATAACCAGGAGATCAATGGTGAAAGCACATAGCAAACTCTACAAACTAAAAGGAAGAATGAAGTCCAGTTTAAAAACTGCCGTTTGCAGCCAGAAGAAGAAAACAAATGCTACCATTTGCAATGACGTGGATTGAGCGAGACGGTAGTATGCTCAGTGAAATATTCCAGGCGGAGAAAGACAAGTACCAAATGATTTCACTCATGTGTGGAGTATAACAACAAAGAAACACTGAAAAAAACAAAACAGCAGCAGACTCACAGAACCCGAATGTGGAGTAACAGTTACCAAAGGGAAAAGGACTGAGAAGGGTGGTTGGGTAGGGAGGGATAAGGGTGGGGAGAAAGAAAAGGGAGATTAGGATAAGCAAGTATAATGCGTGAGGGCGGGGTCGCATGGCGAGTGCTGTACAACACAGAGAAGACAAGTAGATATTCTACAGCATCTTACTATACGCTGAAGGACAGCGACTGTAATGGGGTGTGTGGGGGGGTACATCGTGAACGGGTCTACAGCATCCATCTCTGCTAACTGACAGCAACTGTAAGAGGTTTTTGGGAGGGACTTGGTGAAGGGGGGAGTCTAGGAAACATAATGTTCTTCACGTGATTGTAGATTAATGATAACAAAAACAATTTTTTAAGTGCAATAAGGGCACAGCTCTGAATCATCAGAATAAAAGGACAGGCTTTGAGTGCTCCAAACAAATGACACAGGGTTAAAAGAAGGGATGAAAACTCAAGACCACCTTCGTGCTCCCTTACAGGAGACTCTCTTGAGATCCAAGGACACAGACAATCTAAAAGCCGAAGGGGTGTGTACAGGTACCCAACACAGTGAAACTGAAAAACAAACAATCCTAGAATGGATTCTGTTTGAGTCCACAGAGACAGTCAGTAGAAAATAGCCCTATCTGGCCAACGTGAATTCTTTTTGTTTGGTTTCAGCATTGCCCAGCCATAGATTTAGTGGTACAGCAACGTCTTTCTCATTTTCTCTCAACTCAACAATTGAATTGCTGTAAAAGTATACGTCTGGACCTTTGAGATCAGTGGGTTTTATGAAGTTCATGAATGTAAAGAAGTAATAACTATATAAAGAGGGAAGTTTGGACACTGAAATAAACACGTCACTCCACACCACACTCTTTGCTCCCAAGTGCTCCTGTCTAGCAACTGGTGTTCCTTTTCATTTGTCGTTCCATCCTATCAGCGGTGATCACGCCGATGTCCCTCAAACATGGTGGTGAGCAAAGCACCAAGTTTTCTTTCAGTGGACAACAGGCCCAGAGGAGCAATACTTGTGGTCTTCACGGAGCACTTAGTCAATGAATGTGGCTAAATAGAGTCAGCCAGTGTGAATAAGATAATAGAGGATACAGACACAGGTTCAAGTCCCTGCACAACCATTTACTGGTTTTGTAGGTACACGTGGCTGACTCAACCTGCAAGTATCTCGGTGAACCGAGTGCTCTTCCTACAGCCTAGTTACCTTGAAAGATTTTTGGAAGCATAATGTAGGGAAGTGACAAAGGCGATGTTGTTAACTGTTTTGTACATAAGGATAGATGGCCAGACAGAAAGATGATTGATTCATAGATAGATAGCTAGACAGACGACAGATGAAAGATAGATAGATAGGTACATAGATTGATGATAGACATCATAGATAGATGAGAGGAAGATAGATAGATAGATAGATAGATAGATAGATAGATAGATAGATAGACAGACAGACAGACAGATGGATAGATAGATATAGGTACTATTGATTAACGTAAAGTTATTGCTAATAACGAGGAGAGCAATGGTGAAAGCACATAGCGAAACTACAGACAAAAGAAAAGACAGAAATCTAGTTTAAAAAGTACAGTAAGCAGCCGTAAGAAGAAAAAATCCTACCATTTGAACAACGTGGATGGAGCTATAGGATATTATGCTCAGTGAAAAAGGCCATGCGGAGAAAGACAAGTAAAAAATGATTTCACTCATGTGTTGAGTATAACAACAAAGAAAAACTGAAGGAAAAAAACAGCAGCAGTCTCACAGAACCCAAGAGTGGACTAACAGCTAACAAAGGGAAAGGGACTAGGCAGGGTGGGTGGGAAGGTTTTGATAAATGTGGGGTGAAAGTAAGGGGGCATTAGGATTAGCATGTATAATGTGTGGGTGGGGGTAGCATGGGGAGGGCTATACAACACAGAGAAGACCAGTATGATTCTACAGCATCTTCCTACACGCTGATGGAAAGCGACTGTAACGGGGTGTGGGGGGGACATGGTGAAGGGGTCTACAGCATCCAACTATGCTGATGGACAGCTACTGTAATGGGGTTTTTGGGGGGGACGTGGTGTACTTGGTGAACATAATGTTCTTTGCGTGATTGTGGATTAATGATAACAAAAAAAATTTTTAAAGTGCAACAAGGACATAGCTCTTAATTCTAAGAATAAAAGGACAGGCTCTTCAGGACTCCAGTGAAAAGACACACGGTTAAAAGAAGGGATGAAATATCAAGACAACCTACGTGCTCCCTTACAGGAGTCTAACTTGAGATCCAAGGACGAAGATGAACTACAAGTTGAGGGGCTGGAAACATAGCTCTCAACGCTACTATTCCATTTCAGACAGACCTCACTCACATCTAAATGCGTAAATGCACTGAAATTCAACCTCCAACTTGACAGCAGAGGGGAGCAGTTTCCCCACAAGCTAGCTGGGCTGCCACCTCAGCAAGTCCATGGGCCACTGGCCCAGAAGTACCCCGTGTGTCACCAAAAGGCAGTTCCCTTAACCAGTGACTACACACATACTCTCTGAAGATGGGCCACAAAGCAGGGCCACCGATGTAACATCGGTGCACAGGCAAAAAGACATACTACTGGGCATGTACCTACCATGGACCCCGCAGGCACGCCCGGGTGCTCCCTGCATGGGGCCTCGGATATTCCCTGCAGCTCATGAAGCCGCCACAGCAGGAACGGCCCAGGGGCAGAGCAGCTGGAGGGCACTGGGCTGCACAGTTTCAAGAGCGCAGCCCACCAACCACACTCTCCACACCCAGCAGACTCGTGCCACCTACGCAGGAGAAGTTCCCACCCAAGGCCACTCCTCTCAAGACCCAAACACACAGCTAACTCACAAAAACAAACACAAGGAATTGAGACTGAGAAGGACACAGAGGAATCAAAGTGCACCTAGAGACAGAACGTTGACAAAAGTGAGAAAACAGATATAGAGAGAGACAAATGATTGATACATAGATTCGACATATATACATACATATAGATGATAGATTAATTAGATAGATTGTAGATAGATGACAGACCATACATAGATACATGACAGATAGATAGATAGAAAGATTACATAGATAGGTAAAGAGATAGATAGGTAGGTAGATAGGAAAGCATCATACTAAACTAAGCTATCTTTCACTCAAGATCATGTATGTGCTCCCTTAGAGGAGACTCACTTGAGATCCCAGGACACGGACAAATTAAAAGCTGAAGGGGCGGTGACAGGTACCCAAAAAAAGTGAAACTGAGAAACAAACAAACAAACAAATGGATTCTGTTTGAGTCCCCAGAGACAGTCAGTAGAAAATAGCCCTAGCTGGCCACCATGAATTTTTTTTTGTTTGGTTTCAGCAGTGCCCAGAAATAGATTCCGTTGTACAGCAAACTCCTTCTCAATTTTTCTCACCTCAATAACAGAATTGCTGTAATAATATGTGTCTGGGCTTTTGAAATCAGTGCGTTTTATGATGTTCATGAATGTAAAAATGTAATAACCACTTAAGAGTGAAGGTTGGACACTCAAATAAACACGTCACTCCACAACACACTTTTGTACAAAACTGCTCCTGTCTAGAAATAGGTGTTCATTTTTATTTGTCCCTCCTCCTATCAGAGGTGATCACACCGATGTCCTTCATACTTGGTGATGAGCAAAGCACCAAGTATACTTTTCTGACTACAACAGGCCCAGAGGAAGGATACTTGAGGTCTTCAGGGAAGACTTAGTCAATTATTGTGGCAAATTAGAGTCAGCAGGCGAGAAGGAGGTAAAAGAGGACAAAGGACAGAGATATGGGTTCAAGTCCCTGGATAACCATTTACTGGTTTTGTAAGCACACGCGGCAGACTCGACTTGCAATTGTCTCAGTGTACCCAGTGCTCACCATACGTCCTAGTTACTTGGCAAGATTTTTGGAAGCATAATGTAGGGAAGTGACATAGGCGATGTTGTTAACTGTTCTCTACATAAGGATAGATGGGAAGACAAAAAGATGATTGATTCATAGATACATAGATAGATGAGAGATTATAGATAGATGATAGACACGATAGATAGATGATCGGAAGATAGAGAGATCCATAGACAGAAAGATAGAAGGATAGATAGATAGATAGATAGATAGATAGACAGACAGTTACACAGATTCAGATAGATATCGATTAACACAAAGCTATTGCTCATAACCAACAGATCAATGGTGAAAGCACATAGGGAAACTACAAACAAAAAGGAAGAATGAAGTCCAGTTTAAAAAGTGCAGTAAGCAGCCATAAGAAGAAAACAAATCCTACTATTTTCAAGGATGTGGATGTAGCTAGACGGTAGCATGCTCAGTGATATATACCAGGTGGAGAAAGACAAGTAGCCAATGATTTCACTCATGTGTGGAGTATAACAACAAAGAAAAACTGGAGGAAATAAACAGCAGCGGACTCAGAGAACCCGAGAGTTCAATAACAGTTACCAAAGGGAAAGGGAATGGGCAGGGAGTGTGGGAAGGGAGGGATAAGGGCAGGGAGAAGAAAGGGGACATTAGGATTAACATGCATAATGCGTGGGCTCGGGGGGGCAAAGGGAGGGATGTACAACACAGAGAAGACAAGTAGAGATTCTACAGCGTTTACTACACGCTGATGGACAGCGACTGTAATGGGGTGTTTGTTTGGGGACATGTTGAAGCGGTCTACAGCATACAACAATGCTTATGAACAACGACTGTAAGAGGTTTTGGTGGGGACTTGGTGAAGGTGGGAGCCTAGTAAATATGATGTTCTTCACGTGATAGCAGATTAAAGATAAAAAAATGTTTTTAAGTGCAATATGGGCACAGCAATAAAACAGGCTTTGCGAGCTCCAAACAAAAGACACAGGGTTAAAAGAAGGGATGAAAACTCAAGATCACCTAAGTGCTCCCCTATAGGAGACTCACTTGAGATCCAAAGACACCGACAAACTACAATCCGAAGGGCTGGGGACAGCAACCCTACACAAGTGTAACTGAAAAGCAAACAAACAAACAAATGGATTTTGTTTGAGTCCCCAGAGACAGTCAGTATAAAATAGCCCTATCTAGACACCGTGAATTCTTTTTGTTTGGTTTCAGCAGTGCCCAGCCATAGATTTAGTGGTACAGCAACGTCCTTCTCATTTTTTCTCACCTCAACAACTGAATTGCTGTAATAATATGTGTCTGGGCTTTTGAAATCAGTGGATTTTATGATGTTCTTGAAAGTAAAGTAGTAATAACCACCTAAAGAGGATAGTTTGGACACTCAAACAAACACGTAACTCCACAACACTCTCTTTGCTCCCAAATGCTGCTGCCTAGAAATAGGTGTTCTTTTTATTTGTCCCTCCTCCTATCAGCGGTGATCATGCCATTGTCCCTCAAACTTGGTGGTGAGCAAAGCACCAAGTATACTTTTCTGTCTAAACAGGCCCAGAGGAAGGATAGCTGTCGTCTTCTGGAAGCACTTAGTCAACGAATGTGGCTGAATACAATCAGCAAGCGAGAAGGAGTTAAAAGAGGACAGAGGACAGAGAGATGGGTGCAAGTCCATGCACCACCATAAATTACTGGATTTGTAAGCACAAGGGGCTGACTCGACCTGGAAGCGTCTCAGTGAACCCAGTGCTCTCCCTAAGGACTAGTTACTCTGCAATATTTTTGGAAGCATAATGTAGGGAACTGACATAGGCGATGTTGTTAACTGTCCTGTACATAAGGATAGATGGCCAGACAAAAAGATGATTGATTCATAGATAGATAGATAGATGACAGATGACAGATAGACCGACGATAGACATGATAGGTAGATAGGAACATAGATTGATAGACAGATTGATGATAGATAGATAGATAGATAGATAGATAGATAGATAGATAGATAGATAGAAAGATAGATAGATAGATAGAAAGATAGAAGGATAGACAGATAGATTGATAGAAAGATACATACAGATACATATTAAATAACACAAAGCTACTGCTCATAACCAGGAGATCAATGGTGAAAGCACATAGCAAACTCTACAAACTAAAAGGAAGAATGAAGTCCAGTTTAAAAACTGCCGTTTGCAGCCAGAAGAAGAAAACAAATGCTACCATTTGCAATGACGTGGATTGAGCGAGACGGTAGTATGCTCAGTGAAATATTCCAGGCGGAGAAAGACAAGTACCAAATGATTTCACTCATGTGTGGAGTATAACAACAAAGAAACACTGAAAAAAACAAAACAGGAGCAGACTCACAGAACCCGAATGTGGAGTAACAGTTACCAAAGGGAAAAGGACTGAGAAGGGTGGTTGGGTAGGGAGGGATAAGGGTGGGGAGAAAGAAAAGGGAGATTAGGATAAGCAAGTATAATGCGTGAGGGCGGGGTCGCATGGCGAGTGCTGTACAACACAGAGAAGACAAGTAGATATTCTACAGCATCTTACTATACGCTGAAGGACAGCGACTGTAATGGGGTGTGTGGGGGGGTACATCGTGAACGGGTCTACAGCATCCATCTCTGCTAACTGACAGCAACTGTAAGAGGTTTTTGGGAGGGACTTGGTGAAGGGGGGAGTCTAGGAAACATAATGTTCTTCACGTGATTGTAGATTAATGATAACAAAAACAATTTTTTAAGTGCAATAAGGGCACAGCTCTGAATCATCAGAATAAAAGGACAGGCTTTGAGTGCTCCAAACAAATGACACAGGGTTAAAAGAAGGGATGAAAACTCAAGACCACCTTCGTGCTCCCTTACAGGAGACTCTCTTGAGATCCAAGGACACAGACAATCTAAAAGCCGAAGGGGTGTGTACAGGTACCCAACACAGTGAAACTGAAAAACAAACAATCCTAGAATGGATTCTGTTTGAGTCCACAGAGACAGTCAGTAGAAAATAGCCCTATCTGGCCAACGTGAATTCTTTTTGTTTGGTTTCAGCATTGCCCAGCCATAGATTTAGTGGTACAGCAACGTCTTTCTCATTTTCTCTCAACTCAACAATTGAATTGCTGTAAAAGTATACGTCTGGACCTTTGAGATCAGTGGGTTTTATGAAGTTCATGAATGTAAAGAAGTAATAAGTATATAAAGAGGGAAGTTTGGACACTGAAATAAACACGTCACTCCACACCACACTCTTTGCTCCCAAGTGCTCCTGTCTAGCAACTGGTGTTCTTTTCATTTGTCGTTCCATCCTATCAGCGGTGATCACGCCGATGTCCCTCAAACATGGTGGTGAGCAAAGCACCAAGTTTTCTTTCAGTGGACAACAGGCCCAGAGGAGCAATACTTGTGGTCTTCACGGAGCACTTAGTCAATGAATGTGGCTAAATAGAGTCAGCCAGTGTGAATAAGATAATAGAGGATACAGACACAGGTTCAAGTCCCTGCACAACCATTTACTGGTTTTGTAGGTACACGTGGCTGACTCAACCTGCAAGTATCTCGGTGAACCGAGTGCTCTTCCTACAGCCTAGTTACCTTGAAAGATTTTTGGAAGCATAATGTAGGGAAGTGACAAAGGCGATGTTGTTAACTGTTTTGTACATAAGGATAGATGGCCAGACAGAAAGATGATTGATTCATAGATAGATAGCTAGACAGACGACAGATGAAAGATAGATAGATAGGTACATAGATTGATGATAGACATCATAGATAGATGAGAGGAAGATAGATAGATAGATAGATAGATAGATAGATAGATAGATAGACAGACAGACAGAGAGATGGATAGATAGATATAGGTACTATTGATTAACGTAAAGTTATTGCTAATAACGAGGAGAGCAATGGTGAAAGCACATAGCGAAACTACAGACAAAAGAAAAGACAGAAATCTAGTTTAAAAAGTACAGTAAGCAGCCGTAAGAAGAAAAAATCCTACCATTTGAACAACGTGGATGGAGCTATAGGATATTATGCTCAGTGAAAAAGGCCATGCGGAGAAAGACAAGTAAAAAATGATTTCACTCATGTGTTGAGTATAACAACAAAGAAAAACTGAAGGAAAAAAACAGCAGCAGTCTCACAGAACCCAAGAGTGGACTAACAGCTAACAAAGGGAAAGGGACTAGGCAGGGTGGGTGGGAAGGTTTTGATAAATGTGGGGTGAAAGTAAGGGGGCATTAGGATTAGCATGTATAATGTGTGGGTGGGGGTAGCATGGGGAGGGCTATACAACACAGAGAAGACCAGTATGATTCTACAGCATCTTCCTACACGCTGATGGAAAGCGACTGTAACGGGGTGTGGGGGGGACATGGTGAAGGGGTCTACAGCATCCAACTATGCTGATGGACAGCTACTGTAATGGGGTTTTTGGGGGGGACGTGGTGTACTTGGTGAACATAATGTTCTTTGCGTGATTGTGGATTAATGATAACAAAAAAAATTTTTAAAGTGCAACAAGGACATAGCTCTTAATTCTAAGAATAAAAGGACAGGCTCTTCAGGACTCCAGTGAAAAGACACACGGTTAAAAGAAGGGATGAAATATCAAGACAACCTACGTGCTCCCTTACAGGAGTCTAACTTGAGATCCAAGGACGAAGATGAACTACAAGTTGAGGGGCTGGAAACATAGCTCTCAACGCTACTATTCCATTTCAGACAGACCTCACTCACATCTAAATGCGTAAATGCACTGAAATTCAACCTCCAACTTGACAGCAGAGGGGAGCAGTTTCCCCACAAGCTAGCTGGGCTGCCACCTCAGCAAGTCCATGGGCCACTGGCCCAGAAGTACCCCGTGTGTCACCAAAAGGCAGTTCCCTTAACCAGTGACTACACACATACTCTCTGAAGATGGGCCACAAAGCAGGGCCACCGATGTAACATCGGTGCACAGGCAAAAAGACATACTACTGGGCATGTACCTACCATGGACCCCGCAGGCACGCCCGGGTGCTCCCTGCATGGGGCCTCGGATATTCCCTGCAGCTCATGAAGCCGCCACAGCAGGAACGGCCCAGGGGCAGAGCAGCTGGAGGGCACTGGGCTGCACAGTTTCAAGAGCGCAGCCCACCAACCACACTCTCCACACCCAGCAGACTCGTGCCACCTACGCAGGAGAAGTTCCCACCCAAGGCCACTCCTCTCAAGACCCAAACACACAGCTAACTCACAAAAACAAACACAAGGAATTGAGACTGAGAAGGACACAGAGGAATCAAAGTGCACCTAGAGACAGAACGTTGACAAAAGTGAGAAAACAGATATAGAGAGAGACAAATGATTGATACATAGATTCGACATATATACATACATATAGATGATAGATTAATTAGATAGATTGTAGATAGATGACAGACCATACATAGATACATGACAGATAGATAGATAGAAAGATTACATAGATAGGTAAAGAGATAGATAGGTAGGTAGATAGGAAAGCATCATACTAAACTAAGCTATCTTTCACTCAAGATCATGTATGTGCTCCCTTAGAGGAGACTCACTTGAGATCCCAGGACACGGACAAATTAAAAGCTGAAGGGGCGGTGACAGGTACCCAAAAAAAGTGAAACTGAGAAACAAACAAACAAACAAATGGATTCTGTTTGAGTCCCCAGAGACAGTCAGTAGAAAATAGCCCTAGCTGGCCACCATGAATTTTTTTTTGTTTGGTTTCAGCAGTGCCCAGAAATAGATTCCGTTGTACAGCAAACTCCTTCTCAATTTTTCTCACCTCAATAACAGAATTGCTGTAATAATATGTGTCTGGGCTTTTGAAATCAGTGCGTTTTATGATGTTCATGAATGTAAAAATGTAATAACCACTTAAGAGTGAAGGTTGGACACTCAAATAAACACGTCACTCCACAACACACTTTTGTACAAAACTGCTCCTGTCTAGAAATAGGTGTTCATTTTTATTTGTCCCTCCTCCTATCAGAGGTGATCACACCGATGTCCTTCATACTTGGTGATGAGCAAAGCACCAAGTATACTTTTCTGACTACAACAGGCCCAGAGGAAGGATACTTGAGGTCTTCAGGGAAGACTTAGTCAATTATTGTGGCAAATTAGAGTCAGCAGGCGAGAAGGAGGTAAAAGAGGACAAAGGACAGAGATATGGGTTCAAGTCCCTGGATAACCATTTACTGGTTTTGTAAGCACACGCGGCAGACTCGACCTGCAATTGTCTCAGTGTACCCAGTGCTCACCATACGTCCTAGTTACTTGGCAAGATTTTTGGAAGCATAATGTAGGGAAGTGACATAGGCGATGTTGTTAACTGTTCTCTACATAAGGATAGATGGGAAGACAAAAAGATGATTGATTCATAGATACATAGATAGATGAGAGATTATAGATAGATGATAGACACGATAGATAGATGATCGGAAGATAGAGAGATCCATAGACAGAAAGATAGAAGGATAGATAGATAGATAGATAGATAGATAGACAGACAGTTACACAGATTCAGATAGATATCGATTAACACAAAGCTATTGCTCATAACCAACAGATCAATGGTGAAAGCACATAGGGAAACTACAAACAAAAAGGAAGAATGAAGTCCAGTTTAAAAAGTGCAGTAAGCAGCCATAAGAAGAAAACAAATCCTACTATTTTCAAGGATGTGGATGTAGCTAGACGGTAGCATGCTCAGTGATATATACCAGGTGGAGAAAGACAAGTAGCCAATGATTTCACTCATGTGTGGAGTATAACAACAAAGAAAAACTGGAGGAAATAAACAGCAGCGGACTCAGAGAACCCGAGAGTTCAATAACAGTTACCAAAGGGAAAGGGAATGGGCAGGGAGTGTGGGAAGGGAGGGATAAGGTCAGGGAGAAGAAAGGGGACATTAGGATTAACATGCATAATGCGTGGGCTCGGGGGGGCAAAGGGAGGGATGTACAACACAGAGAAGACAAGTAGAGATTCTACAGCGTTTACTACACGCTGATGGACAGCGACTGTAATGGGGTGTTTGTTTGGGGACATGGTGAAGCGGTCTACAGCATACAACAATGCTTATGAACAACGACTGTAAGAGGTTTTGGTGGGGACTTGGTGAAGGTGGGAGCCTAGTAAATATGATGTTCTTCACGTGATAGCAGATTAAAGATAAAAAAATGTTTTTAAGTGCAATATGGGCACAGCAATAAAACAGGCTTTGCGAGCTCCAAACAAAAGACACAGGGTTAAAAGAAGGGATGAAAACTCAAGATCACCTAAGTGCTCCCCTATAGGAGACTCACTTGAGATCCAAAGACACCGACAAACTACAATCCGAAGGGCTGGGGACAGCAACCCTACACAAGTGTAACTGAAAAGCAAACAAACAAACAAATGGATTTTGTTTGAGTCCCCAGAGACAGTCAGTATAAAATAGCCCTATCTAGACACCGTGAATTCTTTTTGTTTGGTTTCAGCAGTGCCCAGCCATAGATTTAGTGGTACAGCAACGTCCTTCTCATTTTTTCTCACCTCAACAACTGAATTGCTGTAATAATATGTGTCTGGGCTTTTGAAATCAGTGGATTTTATGATGTTCTTGAAAGTAAAGTAGTAATAACCACCTAAAGAGGATAGTTTGGACACTCAAACAAACACGTAACTCCACAACACTCTCTTTGCTCCCAAATGCTGCTGCCTAGAAATAGGTGTTCTTTTTATTTGTCCCTCCTCCTATCAGCGGTGATCATGCCATTGTCCCTCAAACTTGGTGGTGAGCAAAGCACCAAGTATACTTTTCTGTCTAAACAGGCCCAGAGGAAGGATAGCTGTGGTCTTCTGGAAGCACTTAGTCAACGAATGTGGCTGAATACAATCAGCAAGCGAGAAGGAGTTAAAAGAGGACAGAGGACAGAGAGATGGGTGCAAGTCCATGCACCACCATAAATTACTGGATTTGTAAGCACAAGGGGCTGACTCGACCTGGAAGCGTCTCAGTGAACCCAGTGCTCTCCCTAAGGACTAGTTACTCTGCAATATTTTTGGAAGCATAATGTAGGGAACTGACATAGGCGATGTTGTTAACTGTCCTGTACATAAGGATAGATGGCCAGACAAAAAGATGATTGATTCATAGATAGATAGATAGATGACAGATGACAGATAGACCGACAATAGACATGATAGGTAGATAGGAACATAGATTGATAGACAGATTGATGATAGATAGATAGATAGATAGATAGAAAGATAGATAGATAGATAGAAAGATAGGATAGACAGATAGATTGATAGAAAGATACATACAGATACATATTAAATAACACAAAGCTACTGCTCATAACCAGGAGATCAATGGTGAAAGCACATAGCGAAACTGCAAACTAAAAGGAAGAATGAAGTCCAGTTTAAAAACTTCCATTTGCAGCTATAAGAAGAAAACAAATGCTACCATTTGCAATGACGTGGATGGAGCGAGACGGAAGTATGCTCAGTGAAATATTCCAGGCGGAGAAAGACAAGTACCAAATGATTTCACTCATGTGTGGAGTATAACAACAAAGAAACACTGAAAAAAAAACAGCAGCAGGCTCACAGAACCCGAATGTGGAGTAACAGTTACCAAAGGGGAAAAGACTGAGAAGGGTGGTTAGGAAGGGAGGGATAAGGGTCTGGAAACAGAAAAGGGAGATTAGGATAAGCATGTATAATGCGTGAGGATGGGGTCGCATGGCGAGTGCTGTACAACACAGAGAAGACAAGTAGATATTCTACAGCATCTTACTACACGCTGAAGGACAGCGACAGTAATGGGGTGTGTGGGGGGCTACATCGTGAACGGGTCTACAGCATCCATCTCTGCTAACTGACAGCAACTGTAAGAGGTTTTTGGGAGGGACTTGGTGAAGGGGGGAGTCTAGTAAACATAATGATCTTCACGTGATTGTAGATTAATGATAACAAAAACAATATTTTAAGTGCAATAAGGGCACAGCTCTGAATCATCAGAATAAAAGGACAGGCTTTGAGTGCTAAAAACAAATGACACAGGGTTAAAAGAAGGGATGGAAACTCAAGACCACCTTCGTGCTCCCTTACAGGAGACTCTCTTGAGATCCAAGGGCACAGACAATCTAAAAGCCGAAGGGGTGTGTACAGGTACCCAACACAGTGAAACTGAAAAACAAACAATCCTAGAATGGATTCTGTTTGAGTCCACAGAGACAGTCAGTAGAAAATAGCCCTATCTGGCCAACGTGAATTCTTTTTCTTTGGTTTCAGCATTGCCCAGCCATAAATTTAGTGGTACAGCAATGTCTTTCTCATTTTCTCTCAACTCAACAATTGAATTGCTGTAAAAGTATACGTCTGGACCTTTGAGATCAGTGGGTTTTATGTAGTTCATGAATGTAAAGAAGTGATAACTATATAAAGAGGGAAGTTTGGACACTGAAATAAACACGTCACTCCACAACACACTCTTTGCTCCCAAGTGCTCCTGTCTAGCAACTGGTGTTCCTTTTCATTTGTCGTTCCATCCTATCAGCGGTGATCACGCCGATGTCCCTCAAACATGGTGGTGAGCAAAGCACCAAGTTTTCTTTCTGTGGACATCAGGCCCAGAGGAACAATACTTGTGGTCTTCACGGAGCACTTAGTCAATGAATGTGGCTAAATAGAGTCAGCCAGTGTGAATAAGATAATAGAGGATACAGACACAGGTTCAAGTCCCTGCACAACCATTTACTGGTTTTGTAGGTACACGTGGCTGACTCAACCTGCAAGTATCTCGGTGAACCGAGTGCTCTTCCTACAGCCTAGTTACGTTGAAAGATTTTTGGAAGCATAATGTAGGGAAGTGACAAAGGCGATGTTGTTAACTGTTCTGTATATAAGGATAGATGGCCAGAAAGAAAGATGACTGATTCATAGATAGATAGCTAGACAGACGACAGATGAAAGATATATAGGTACATAGATTGATGATAGACATCATAGGTAGATGATAGGAAGATAGATAGATAGATAGATAGAGAGATAGTCAGACAGACAGATGGATAGATAGATATAGGTACATATTGATTAACGTAAAGTTATTGCTAATAACGAGGAGAGCAATGGTGAAAGCACATAGCGAAACTACAGACAAAAGAGAAGACAGAAATCTAGTTTAAAAAGTACAGTAAGCAGCCGTAAGAAGAAAAAAATCCTACCTTTTGAACAACGTGGATGGAGCTAGAGGATATTATGCTCTGTGAAAAAGGCCATGCGGAGAAAGACAAGTAAAAAATGATTTCACTCATGTGTTGAGTATAACAAAAAAGAAAAACTGAAGGAAAAAAACAGCAGCAAGACTCACAGAACCCAAGAGTGGACTAACAGCTACCAAAGGGAAAGGGACTAGGCAGGGTGGGAGGGAAGGGTTTGATAAATGTGGGGAGAAAGAAAGGGGGCATTAGGATTAGCATGTATAATGTGTGGGTGGGGGGAGCATGGTGAGGGCTGTACAACACAGAGAAGACCAGTAGTGATTCTACAGCATCTTACTACACGCTGATGGAAAGCGACTGTAACGGGGTGTGGGGGGGGACATGGTGAAGGGGTCTACAGCATCCAACTATGCTGATGGACAGCTACTGTAATGGGGTTTTTGGGGGGTTCGTTGTGTACTTGGTGATCATAATGTTCGTTGTGTGATTGTGGATTAATGATAAGAAAAAAAATTTTTTAAGTGCAATAAGGACATAGCTCTCAATTCTCAGAATAAAAGGACAGGCTCTTCAGGACTCCAATGTAAAGACACAGGGTTAAAAGAAGGGATGAAATCTCAAGACCACCTACGTGCTCCCTTACAGGAGACTAACTTGAGATCCAAGGACGAAGATGAACTACAAGTTGAGGGGGTGGAAACATAGCTCTCAACGCTACTATTCCATTTCAGATAGACCTCACTCACATCTATATGCGTAAGTGCACTGAAATTCCACCTACACCTTGACAGCAGAGTGGAGCAGTTTCCCCACAAGCTAGCTGGGCTGCCACCTCAGCAAGTCCATGGGCCACTGGCACAGAAGGACCCTGCGTGTCACCAAAAGGCAGTTCCCTTAACCAGTGACTACACACATACTCTCTGAAGATGGGCCACCAAGTAGGGCCACCGAGGTAACATCGGTGCACAGGCAAAAAGACATACTACTGGGCATGTACCTACCACGGACCCCGCAGGCCCGCCCGGGTGCTCCCTGCATGGGGCCTCGGATATTCCCTGCAGCTCATGCAGCCGCCACAGCAGGAACGGCCCTGGGGCAGAGCAGCTGGAGGGCACTGGGCTGCACAGTTTCAAGAGCGCAGCCCACCAACCACACTATCCACAAACAGCAGACTCGTGCCACCTACGCAGGAGAAGTTCCCACCCAAGGCCACTCCTCTCAAGACACAAACACACAGCTAACTCACAAAAACAAACACAAGGAATTGAGACTGAGAAGGACACAGAGGAATCAAAGTGCACCTAGGGACAGAACGTTGACAAAAGTGAGAAAACAGATATAGAGAGAGACAAATGATTGATACATAGATTCAACTGATATGCATAAATATAGATGATAGATTAATTAGATAGATTGTAGATAGATGACAGACCATACATAGATACATGACAGATAGATAGATAGAAAGATTACATAGATAGGTAAAGAGATAGATAGGTAGGTAGATAGGAAAGCATCATACTAAACTAAGCTATCTTTCACTCAAGATCATGTATGTGCTCCCTTACAGGAGACTCACTTGAGATCCCAGGACACGGACAAATTAAAAGCTGAAGGGGCGGTGACAGGTACCCAAAAAAAGTGAAACTGAGAAACAAACAAACAAACAAATGGATTCTGTTTGAGTCCCCAGAGACAGTCAGTAGAAAATAGCCCAAGCTGGCCACCATGAATTTTTTTTTGTTTGGTTTCAGTAGTGCCCAGAAATAGATTCCGTTGAACAGCAAAGCACTTCTCAATTTTTCTCACCTCAATAACAGAATTGCTGTAATAATATGTGTCTGGGCTTTTGAAATCAGTGCGTTTTATGATGTTCATGAATGTAAAAATGTAATAACCACTTAAGAGTGAAGGTTGGACACTCAAATAAACACGTCACTCCACAACACACTTTTGTACAAAACTGCTCCTGTCTAGAAATAGGTGTTCACTTTTATTTGTCCCTCCTCCTATCAGAGGTGATCACACCGATGTCCTTCATACTTGTTGATGAGAAAAGCACCAAGTATACTTTTCTGACAACAACAGGCCCAGAGGAAGGATACTTGTGGTCTTCAGGGGAGACTTACTCAATTATTGTGGCAAATTAGAGTCAGCAGGCGAGAAGGAAGTAAAAGAGGACAGAGGACAGAGATATGGGTTCAAGTCAATGGACAAACATTTACTGGTTTTTTTAAGCACACGCGGCGGACTCGACCTGCAATTGTCTCAGTGTACCCAGTGCTCACCATACGTCCTAGTTAATTGGCAAGATTTTTGGAAGCATAATGTAGGGAAGTGACATAGGCGATGTTGTTAACTGTTCTGTACATAAGGACAGATGGGAAGACACAAAGATGATTGATTCATAGATACATAGATAGATGAGAGATTATAGATAGATGATAGACACGATAGATAGATGATCGGAAGATAGAGAGATCCATAGACAGAAAGATAGAAGGATGGATAGATAGATAGATAGATAGATAGATAGATAGATAGATAGATAGATAGATAGACAGACAGTTACACAGATTCAGATAGATATCGATTAACACAAAGCTATTGCTCATAACCAACAGATCAATGGTGAAAGCACATAGGGAAACTACAAACAAAAAGGAAGAATGAAGTCCAGTTTAAAAAGTGCAGTAAGCAGCCATAAGAAGAAAAGAAACCCTACCATTTGCAAGGATGTGGATGTAGCTAGACGGTAGCATGCTCAGTGATATATAACAGGTGGAGAAAGACAAGTAGCCAATGATATCACTCATGTGTGGAGTATAACAAAAAAGAAAAACTGGAGGAAATAAACAGCAGCAGACACACAGAACCCGAGAGTTCAATAACAGTTACCAAAGGGAAAGGGAATGGGCAAGATGTGTGGGAAGGGAGGGATAAGGGCAGGGAGAAGAAAGGGGACATTAGGATTAACATGTATAATGCGTGGGCTCGGGGGGGCAAAGGGAGGGATGTACAACACAGAGAAGACAAGTAGAGATTCTACAGCGTTTACTACACGCTGATGGATAGCGACTGTAATGGGGTGTTTGTTTGGGGACATGTTGAAGCGGTCTACAGCATACAACAATGCTTATGAACAACGACTGTAAGAGGTTTTGATGGGGACTTGGTTAAGGAGGGAGCCCAGTAAATATGATGTTCTTCACGTGATAGCAGATTAATGATAAAAAAATGTTTTCAAGTGCAATATGGGCACAGCAATAAAACAGGCTTTGCGAGCTCCAAACAAAAGACACAGTGTTAAAAGAAGGGATGAAAACTCAAGATCACTTAAGTGCTACCCTATAGGAGACTCACTTGAGATCCAAAGGCACAGACAAACTACAATCCGAAGGGGTGGGGACAGCAACCCTACACAAGTGTAACTGAAAAGCAAACAAACAAACAAATGGATTTTGTTTGAGTCCCCAGAGACAGTCAGTATAAAATAGCCCTATCTAGACACCGTGAATTCTTTTTGTTTGGTTTCAGCAGTGCCCAGCCATAGATTTAGTGGTACAGCAACGTCCTTCTCATTTTTTCTCACCTCAACAACGGAATTGCTGTAATAATATGTGTCTGGGCTTTTGAAATCAGTGGATTTTATGATGTTCTTGAATGTAAAGTAGTAATAACCACCTAAAGAGGATAGTTTGGACACTCAAACAAACACGTAACTCCACAACACTCTCTTTGCTCCCAAATGCTGCTGCCTAGAAAAAGGTGTTCTTTTTATTTGTCCCTCCTCCTATCAGCGGTGATCATGCCATTGTCTCTCAAACTTGGTGGTGAGCAAAGCACCAAGTATACTTTTCTGTCTAAACAGGCCCAGAGGAAGGATAGTTGTGGTCTTCTGGAAGCACTTAGTCAACGAATGTGGCTGATTACAGTCAGCAAGAGAGAAGGAGGTAAAAGAGGACAGAGGACAGAGAGATGGGTGCAAGTCCCTGCACCACCATAAATTACTGGATTTGTAAGCACAAGCGGCTGACTCGACCAGCAAGTGTCTCAGTGAACCCAGTGCTCTCCCTAAGGACTAGTTACTTTGCAATATTTTTGGAAGCATAATGTAGGGAAGTGACATAGGCGATGTTGTTAACTGTCCTGTACATAAGGATAGATGGCCAGACAAAAAGATGATTGATTCATAGATAGATAGATAGATGACAGCTGACAGATAGACTGACGATAGACATGATAGGTAGATAGGAAGATAGATTGATAGACAGATAGATGATACATAGATAGATAGATAGAAAGATAGATAGATAAATAGAAAGATAGAAGGATAGACAGATAGATAGAAAGATACATACAGATACATATTAAATAACACAAAGCTATTGCTCATAACCAGGAGATCAATGGTGAAAGCACATAGCGAAACTACAAACTAAACGGAATAATGAAGTGCAGTTTAAAAACTGCCATTTGCAGCCATAAGAAGAAAACAAATGCTACCATTTGCAATGACGTGGATGGAGCGAGACGGTAGCATACTCAGTGAAATATTCCAGGCGGAGAAAGACAACTACCAAATGATTTCACTCATGTGTGGATTATAACAAAAAAGAAACACTGAAAAAAAAAAAACAGCAGCAGACTCACAGAACCCGAATGTGGAGTAACAGTTACCAAAGGGAAAAGGACTGAGAAAGGTGGTTGGGAAGGGAGGGATAAGGGTGGGGAGAAAGAAAAGGGAGATTTGGATAAGCATGTATAATGCGTGAGGGTGGGGTCGCATGGCGAGTGCTGTACAACACAGAGAAGACAAGTAGGTATTCTACAGCATCTTACTACACGCTGAAGGACAGCGACTGTAATGGGGTGTGTGGGGGGGTACATCGTGAACGGGTCTACAGCATCCATCTCTGCTAACTAACAGCAACTGTAAGAAATTTTTGGGAGGGACTTGGTGAAGGGGGGAGTCTAGTAAATATAATGTTCTTCACGTGATTGTAGATTAATGATAACAAAAACAATTTTTTAAGTGCAATAAGGGCACAGCTCTGAATCGTCAGAATAAAAGGACAGGCTTTGAGTGCTCCAAACAAATGACACAGGGTTAAAAGAAGGGATGAAAACTCAAGACCACCTTCGTGCTCCCTTACAGGAGACTCTCTTGAGATCCAAGGACACAGACAATCTAAAAGCCGAAGGGGTGTGTACATGTACCCAACACAGTGAAACTGAAAAACAAACAATCCTAGAATGGATTCTGTTTGAGTCCACAGAGACAGTCAGTAGAAAATAGCCCTATCTGGCCAACGTGAATTCTTTTTGTTTGGTTTCAGCATTGCCCAGCCATAGATTTAGTGGTACAGCAACATCTTTCTCATTTTCTCTCAACTCAACAATTGAATTGCTGTAAAAGTATACGTCTGGACCTTTGAGATCAGTGGGTTTTATGAAGTTCATGAATGTAAAGAAGTAATAACTATATAAAGAGGGAAGTTTGGACACTGAAATAAACACGTCACTCCACAACACACTCTTTGCTCCCAACTGCTCCTGTCCAGCAACTGGTGTTCCTTTTCATTTGTCGTTCCATCCTATCAGCGGTGATCACGCCGATTTCCCTCAAACATGGTGGTGAGCAAAGCACCAAGTTTTCTTTCTGTGGACAACAGGCCCAGAGGAACAATACTTGTGGTCTTCACGGCGCACTTAGTCAATGAATGTGGCTAAATAGAGTCAGACAGTGAGAAGAATATAATAGAGGATAAAGACACAGGTTCAAGTCCCTGCACAACCATTTACTGGTTTTGTAGGTACACGTGGCTGACTCGACCTGCAAGTGTCTCTGTGAACCGAGTGCTCTTCCTACAGTCTAGTTACCTTGAAAGATTTTTGGAAGCATAATTTAGGGAAGTGACAAAGGTGATGTTGTTAACTGTTCTGTACATAAGGATAGATGGCCAGACAGAAAGATGATTGATTCATAGATAGATAGCTAGACAGACGACAGATGAAAGATAGATAGATAGGTACATAGATTGATGATAGACATCTTAGATAGATGATAGGAAGATAGGTAGATAGATAGATAGATAGATAGACAGATGGATAGATAGATATAGGTACATACTGATTAACGTAAAGTTATTGCTAATAACGAGGAGAGCAATGGTGAAAGCACATAGTGAAACTACAGACAAAAGAGAAGACAGAAATCTAGTTTAAAAAGTACAGTAAGCAGCCGTAAGAAGAAAAAAATCCTAATATTTGAACAACGTGGATGGAGATAGAGGGTATTATGCTCAGTGGAAAAGGCCATGCGGAGAAAGACAAGTACCAAATGATTTCACTCATGTGTTGAGTATAACAACAAAGAAAAACTGAAGGAAAAAAACAGCAGCAGACTCACAGAACCCAAGAGTGGACTAACAGTTACCAAAGGGAAAGGGACTAGGCAGGGTGGTTGGGAAGGGTTTGATAAATGTGGGGAGAAAGAAGGGGGCATTAGGATTAGCATGTATAATGTGTGGGTGGGGGGAGCATGGGTAGGGCTGTACAACACAGAGAAGACCAGTAGTGATTCTACACCATCTTACTACACGATGATGGAAAGCGAGTGTAACGGGGTGTGGGGGGCACATGGTGAAGGGGTCTACAGCATCCAACTATGCTGATGGACAGCTACTGTAATGGGGTTTTTGGGGGGGACGTGGTGTACTTGGTGATCATAATGTTCTTTGCGTGATTGTGGATTAATGATAACAAAAACAATTTTTAAAGTGCAATAAGGACATAGCTCTCAATTCTCAAAATAATAGGACAGGCTCTTCAGGACTCCAATGAAAAGACACAGGGTTAAAAGAAGGGATGAAAACTCAAGACCACCTACGTGCTCCCTTACAGGAGACTAACTTGATATCCAAGGACGAAGATGAACTACAAGTTGAGGGGGTGGAAAAATAGCTCTCAACGCTACTATTCCATTTCAGATAGACCTCACTCACATCAAAATGCTTAAATGCACTGAAATTCCACCTCCACCTTGACAGCAGAATGGAGCAGTTTCCCCACATGCTAGCTGGGCTGCCACCTCAGCAAGTCCATGGGCCACTGGCCCAGAAGAACCCCGCGTGTAACCAAAAGGCAGTTCCCTTAACCAGTGACTGCACACATACTCTCTGAAGATGGGCCACCAAGCAGGGCTACCGAGGTAACATAGGTGCACAGGCAAAAAGACATACTACTGGGCATGTACCTACCACGGACCCCGCAGGTCCTCCAGGGTGCTCCCTGCATGGGGCCTCGGATACTCCCTGCAGCTCATGCAGCCGCCACAGCAGGAACGGCCCAGGGGCAGAGCAGCTGGAGGGCACTGGGCTGCACAGTTTCAAGAGCGCAGCCCACCAACCACACTATCCACACCCAGCAGACTCGTGCCACCTACGCAGGAGAAGTTCCCACCCAAGGCCACTCCTCTCAAGACCCAAACACACAGCTAACTCACAAAAACAAACACAAGGAATTGAAAGTGAGAAGGACACAGAGGAATCAAAGTGCACCTAGGGACAGAACGTTGACAAAAGTGAGAAAACAGATATAGAGAGAGACAAATGATTGATACATAGATTCGACATATATACATACATATAGATGATAGATTAATTAGATAGATTGTAGATAGATGACAGACCATACATAGATACATGACAGATAGATAGATAGAAAGATTACATAGATAGGTAAAGAGATAGATAGGTAGGTAGATAGGAAAGCATCATACTAAACTAAGCTATCTTTCACTCAAGATCATGTATGTGCTCCCTTAGAGGAGACTCACTTGAGATCCCAGGACACGGACAAATTAAAAGCTGAAGGGGCGGTGACAGGTACCCAAAAAAAGTGAAACTGAGAAACAAACAAACAAACAAATGGATTCTGTTTGAGTCCCCAGAGACAGTCAGTAGAAAATAGCCCTAGCTGGCCACCATGAATTTTTTTTTGTTTGGTTTCAGCAGTGCCCAGAAATAGATTCCGTTGTACAGCAAACTCCTTCTCAATTTTTCTCACCTCAATAACAGAATTGCTGTAATAATATGTGTCTGGGCTTTTGAAATCAGTGCGTTTTATGATGTTCATGAATGTAAAAAAGTAATAACCACTTAAGAGTGAAGGTTGGACACTTAAGTAAACACGTCACTCCACAACACACTTTTTGTTCAAAACTGCTCCTGTCTAGAAATAGGTGTTCATTTTTATTTGTCCCTCCTCCTATCAGAGGTGATCATGCCGATGTCCTTAATACTTGGTGATGAGAAAAGCACCAAGTATACTTTTCTGACTACAACAGGCCCAGAGGAAGGATACTTGTGGTCTTCAGGGAAGACTTAGTCAATTATTGTGGCAAATTAGAGTCAGCAGGCGAGAAGGAGGTAAAAGAGGACAGAGGACAGAGATATGGGTTCAAGTCCCTGGACAACCATTTACTGGTTTTGTAAGCACACGCGGCAGACTCGACCTGCAATTTTCTCAGTGTACACAGTGCTCTACATACGTCCTAGTTACTTGGCAAGATTTTGGGAAGCATAATGTAGGGAAGTGACATAGGCGATGTTGTTAACTCTTCTGAACATAAGGATAGAGGGGAAGAAAAAAAGATGATTGATTCATAGATACATAGATAGATGAGAGATTATAGATAGATGATAGACACGATACATAGATGGTAGGAAGATAGATAGAGAGATACATAGATAGAAAGATAGAAGGATAGATAGATAGATTGATAGACAGACAGTTACACAGATTCAGATACATATCGATTAACACAAAGCTATTGCTCATAACCAACAGATGAATGGTTGAAGCACATAGCGAAACTACAAACGAAAAAGAAGAATAAAATCCAGTTTAAAAAGTGCAGTAAGCAGCCATAAGAAGAAAACAAATCCTGCCATTTGCAATGACGTGGATGGAGCTAGACAGAAGTATTTTCAGAAAAATAGGGCAGGCTGGGAAAGACAATATCAAATGATATCACTCATGTGTGGGGTATAACAACAAAGAAAAATTGAAGGAAAAAAAACATCAGGATACACACAGAACCCGAGAGTTGTCTAAAAGTTGCCAAAGGGAAAAGGACTGGGCAGGGAGGTTCTGAATGGAGCGATAAGTGCAGGGAGAAAGGATGGGGGCATTAGGATTACCATGTATATTGCGTGGGGTCTCTCGGGACATGGGGAGTGCTGTACAACACAGAGAAGACTAGTAGAGGTTATATAGCATCTTTCTACTCCATGATTGACAGCGACTGTATCGGTGTCTTTGAAGGGTTACATGCTGAAGGGGTTTAAAGCATCCAACTATGCTGATGGACAGCGACTTTAAGAGGTTTTTGCTGGTTTACTTGGTTAAGGGGGAGCATAGTAAACATAATGTTCTTCACGTGATTGTAGATTAATGATAACAAAAAAAATTTTTTAAGTGCAATAAGGGCACTGCTCTGAATCATCAGAATAAAAGGTCAGGCTCTGAGTGCTGCAAACAAAACACACAGGGTTAGAAGAACGGATGAAAACTCAAGAAACCTACGTGCTTCCTAACAGGAGACTCACTTGAGATCCAAGGACACAGACAAACTACTAGCTGAAGGTGTGGGGACAAGTACCCTACACGACTGAAACTGAAAAACAAACAATCAAACAAATGGATTCTGTTTGAGCCCCCAGAGGCAGTCAGTAGAGAATAGCACTATCTGGCCACCGTGAATTCTTTTTGTTTGTTTTCAGCAAGGCCCAGCCATAGATTTAGTGGTGGAGCAACGTCCTTCTCATTTTCTCTCACCTCAACAACTGAGTTGCTGTAATAATAAGAATCTGGGCCTTTGAAATCTGTGGATCTTATGATCTTCACAAATGTGAAGAAATAACTACCTAAAGAGGGAAGTTTGGACACTCAAATAAACATGTCACTCCACAATACACTCTTAGCTCCCAACTGCTCCTGTCTAGAAATTGCTGTTCCTTTTTATTTGACCCTCCATCCTATCAGTGGTGTTCACATAGATGTCCTTCAAACATGGTGGTGAGCAAAGCAACAAGTTTACGTTTCTGTCGAACACAGGCCCAGAGGAAGGATACTTGTGGTCTTCAGGGAGTCCTAAGTGAATGAATGTGGCTAAATACAGACAGGAAGTGAGAATTAGATGAATGAGGACAGAGGATAGAGACACGGGTTCAAGTCCCTGCACAACCATTTCCTGGTTTTGTAGGTACACTCGGCCGACACGACCTGCAAGTGTCTCGGTGAACCCAGTGCTCTCCCTACAGCGTAGTTACCTTGCAGGATTTTTGGAAGCATAATGTAGGAAAGTGACATAGGATATGAGGTTAACTTTTCTGTACACAAGGACTGATGGGCAGACAGAAAGATGATTGATTGATTGATTGATTGATTGATAGACAGACAGATAGATACATATAGGTTCATATCGATTAACACAAAGCTATTGCTCATAACCATGAGAGCAATGGTTGAAGCACATAGCGAAACTACAAACGAAAAAGAAGAATAAAATCCAGTTTAAAAAGTGCAGTAAGCAGCCATAAGAAGAAAACAAATCCTGCCATTTCCAATGACGCGGATGGAGCTAGACAGTAGTATTTTCAGAAAAATAGGTCAGGCGGGGAAAGACAATATCAAATGATATCACTCATGTGTGGAGTATAACAACAAAGAAAAACTGAAGGAAAAAAACATCAGGATACTCACAGAACCCGAGAGTTGACTAAAAGTTTCCAAAGGGAAAAGGACTGGGCAGGGTGGTTCTGAATGGAGCGATAAGTGCAGGGAGAAAGGATGGGGGCATTAGGATTACCATGTATATTGCGTGGGGTCTCTCGGGACATGGGGAGTGCTGTACAACACAGAGAAGACTAGTAGAGGTTATATAGCATCTTTCTACTCCATGATTGACAGCGACTGTATCGGTGTCTTTGAAGGGTTACATGCTGAAGGGGTTTAAAGCATCCAACTATGCTGATGGACAGCGACTTTAAGAGGTTTTTGCTGGTTTACTTGGTTAAGGGGGAGCATAGTAAACATAATGTTCTTCACGTGATTGTAGATTAATGATAACAAAAAAAATTTTTTAAGTGCAATAAGGGCACTGCTCTGAATCATCAGAATAAAAGGTCAGGCTCTGAGTGCTGCAAACAAAACACACAGGGTTAGAAGAACGGATGAAAACTCAAGAAACCTACGTGCTTCCTAACAGGAGACTCACTTGAGATCCAAGGACACAGACAAACTACTAGCTGAAGGTGTGGGGACAAGTACCCTACACGACTGAAACTGAAAAACAAACAATCAAACAAATGGATTCTGTTTGAGCCCCCAGAGGCAGTCAGTAGAGAATAGCACTATCTGGCCACCGTGAATTCTTTTTGTTTGTTTTCAGCAAGGCCCAGCCATAGATTTAGTGGTGGAGCAACGTCCTTCTCATTTTCTCTCCCCTCAACAACTGAGTTGCTGTAATAATAAGAATCTGGGCCTTTGAAATCTGTGGGTCTTATGATCTTCACGAATGTGAAGTAATAACTACCTAAAGAGGGAAGTTTGGACACTCAAATAAACATGTCACTCCACAATACACTCTTAGCTCCCAACTGCTCCTGTCTAGAAATTGCTGTTCCTTTTTATTTGACCCTCCATCCTGTCAGTGGTGTTCACATAGATGTCCTTCAAACATGGTGGTGAGCAAAGCAACAAGTTTACGTTTCTGTCGAACACAGGCCCAGAGGAAGGATACTTGTGGTCTTCAGGGAGTCCTAAGTGAATGAATGTGGCTAAATACAGACAGGAAGTGAGAATTAGATGAATGAGGACAGAGGATAGAGACACGGGTTCAAGTCCCTGCACAACCATTTCCTGGTTTTGTAGGTACACTCGGCCGACACGACCTGCAAGTGTCTCGGTGAACCCAGTGCTCTCCCAACAGCGTAGTTACCTTGCAGGATTTTTGGAAGCATAATGTAGGAAAGTGACATAGGATATGAGGTTAACTTTTCTGTACACAAGGACTGATGGGCAGACAGAAAGATGATTGATTGATTGATTGATTGATTGATAGACAGACAGATAGATACATATAGGTTCATATCGATTAACACAAAGCTATTGCTCATAACCATGAGAGCAATGGTTGAAGCACATAGCGAAACTACAAACGAAAAAGAAGAATAAAATCCAGTTTAAAAAGTGCAGTAAGCAGCCATAAGAAGAAAACAAATCCTGCCATTTCCAATGACGCGGATGGAGCTAGACAGTAGTATTTTCAGAAAAATAGGTCAGGCGGGGAAAGACAATATCAAATGATATCACTCATGTGTGGAGTATAACAACAAAGAAAAACTGAAGGAAAAAAACATCAGGATACTCACAGAACACGAGAGTTGACTAAAAGTTTCCAAAGGGAAAAGGACTGGGCAGGGTGGTTCTGAATGGAGCGATAAGTGCAGGGAGAAAGGATGGGGGCATTAGGATTACCATGTATATTGCGTGGGGTCTCTCGGGACATGGGGAGTGCTGTACAACACAGAGAAGACTAGTAGAGGTTATATAGCATCTTTCTACTCCATGATTGACAGCGACTGTATCGGTGTCTTTGAAGGGTTACATGCTGAAGGGGTTAAAGCATCCAACTATGCTGATGGACAGCGACTTTAAGAGGTTTTTGCTGGTTTACTTGGTTAAGGGGGAGCATAGTAAACATAATGTTCTTCACGTGATTGTAGATTAATGATAACAAAAAAAATTTTTTAAGTGCAATAAGGGCACTGCTCTGAATCATCAGAATAAAAGGTCAGGCTCTGAGTGCTGCAAACAAAAGACACAGGGTTAGAAGAACGGATGAAAACTCAAGAAACCTACGTGCTTCCTAACAGGAGACTCACTTGAGAACCAAGGACACAGACAAACTACTAGCTGAAGGTGTGGGGACAAGTACCCTACACAAGTGAAACTGAAAAACAAACAATCAAACAAATGGATTCTGTTTGAGCCCCCAGAGGCAGTCAGTAGAAAATAGCACTATCTGGCCACCGTGAATTCTTTTTGTTTGTTTTCAGCAAGGCCAGGCATAGATTTAGTGGTGGAGCAACGTCCTTCTCATTTTCTCTCACCTCAACAACTGAGTTGCAGAAATAATAAGAATCTGGGCCTTTGAAATCTGTGGGTTTTATGATCTTCACGAATGTGAAGTAATAACCACCTAAAGAGGGAAGTTTGGACAGTCAAATAAACATGTCACTCCACAATACACTCTTAGCTCCCAAATGCTCCTGTCTAGAAATTGCTGTTCCTTTTTATTTGACCCTCCATCCTATCAGTTGTGTTCACATAGATGTCCTGCAAACATGGTGGTGAGCAAAGCAACAAGTTTACGTTTCTGTCGACCACACGCCCAGAGGAAGGATACTTGTGGTCTTCAGGGAGCACTTAGTGAATGAATGTGGCTAAATACAGACAGGAAGTGAGAAGGAGATGAAAAAGGACAGAGGATAGAGACACGGGTTCAAGTCCCTGCACAACCATTTCCTGGTTTTGTAGGTACACTCGGCCGACACAACCTACAAGTGTCTCGGTGAACCCAGGGCTCTCTTTACAGCGTAGTTACCTTGCAGGAATTTTGGAAGCATAATGTAGGAAAGTGACATAGGATATGAGGTTAGCTGTTCTGTACACAAGGACAGATGGGCAGACAGAAAGATGATTGATTGATTGTTTGATTGATTGATAGACAGACAGATAGATAGATATAGGTTCATATCGATTAACACAAAGCTATTGCTCATAACCATGAGAGCAATGGTTGAAGCACATAGCGAAACAACAAACGGAAAAGAAAAATAAAATCCAGTTTAAAAAGTGCAGTAAGCAGCCATAAGAAGAAAACAAATCCTGCATTTGCAATGACGTGGATGGAGCTAGACAGTAGTATTTTCAGAAAAATAGGTCAGGCGGGGAAAGATAATATCAAATGACATCACTCATGTGTGCAGTATAACAACAAAGAAAAACTGAAGGAAATAAACATCAGGATACTCACAGAACCCGATAGTTGACTAAAAGTTTCCAAAGGGAAAAGGACTGGGCAGGGTGGTTCTGAATGGAGGGATATGTGCGGGGGAGGGAGAAAGAATGGGGGCATTAGGATTACCATTTATATTGCGTGGGGTCGCTCGGGACATGGGGAGTGCTGTAAAACACAGAGAAGACTAGTAGAGGTTATTTAGCATCTTTCTACTCCATGATTGATAGCGACTGTATCGGAGTCTTTGAAGGGTTACATGCTGAAGGGGTTTAAAGCATCCAACTATGCTGATGGACAGCGACTTTAAGAGGTTTTTGCTGGTGGACTTGGTTAAGGGGTAGCATAGTAAACATAATGTTCTTCACGTGATTGTAGATTAATGATAACAAAAAAAATTTTTTAAGTGCAATAAGGGCACAGCCCTGAATCATCAGTATAAAGGGTCAGGCTCTGACTGCTGCAAACAAAAGACACAGGGTTAAAAGAACGGATGAAAACTCAAGAAACCTACGTGCTTCCTCACAGGAGACTCACTTGAGATCCAAGGACAAAGACAAACTACAAGCTGAAGGTGTGGGGACAAGTACCCTACAGGAGTGAAACTGAAAAACAAACAATCAAACAAATGGATTCTGTTTGAGCCCCCAGAGACAGTCAGTAGAAAATAGCACTATCTGGCCACTGAGAATTCTTTTTGTTTGTTTTCAGCAAGGCCAGGCATAGATTTAGTGGTGGAGCAACGTCCTTCTCATTTTCTCTCACCTCAACAACTGAGTTGCTGAAATAATAAGAATCTGGGCCTTTGAAATCTGTGGGTTTTATGATCTTCACGAATGTGAAGTAATAACCACCTAAAGAGGGAAGTTTGGACACTCAAATAAACATGTCACTCCACAATACACTCTTAGCTCCCAACTGCTCCTGTCTAGAAATTGGTGTTCCTTTTTATTTGACCCTCCATCCTATCAGTGGTGTTCACATAGATGTCCTTCAAACATGGTGGTGAGCAAAGCAACAATTTACGTTTCTGTCGACCATAGGACCAGAGGAAGGATACTTGTGGTCTTCAGGGAGCACTTAGTGAATGAATGTGGCTATATACAGACAGAAAGTGAGTAGGAGATGAAAGATGACAGAGGTGAGAGTCACGGGTTCAAGTCCCTCCACAACCATTTCCTGGTTTTGTCGGTACACTCGGCCGACACGACCTGCAAGTGTCTCGGTGAACCCAGTGCTCTCCCTACAGCCTTGTTACCTTGCAGGATTTTTGGAAGCATATTGTAGGAAAGTGACATAGGATATGTGGTTACCTGTTCTGTACACAAGGACAGATGGGCAGACAGAAAGATGATTGATTGATTGATTGATTGATAGACAGAAAGATAGATAGATATAGGTTCATATCGATTAACACAAAGCTATTGCTCATAACCAGGAGAGCAATGGTTGAAGCACATAGCAAACTACAAACGAAAAAGAAGAATAAAATCCAGTTTAAAAAGTGCAGTAAGCAGCCATAAGAAGAAAACAAATCCTATCATTGGCAATAACTTGGATTTAGCTAGAGGGTATTATGCTCAGTCAAATAGGCCAGTCGGAGAAATACATGTACAGAATGATTTAACTCATGTGTGGAGTACGATAACAAAGAAAAACTGAAGGAATAAACAGCAGCATATACACAGTACCCGAGAGTGGACTAAGAGTTACCAAAGAGAAAGGGACTGGGTAGTGTTTGTGGGAAGGGATTGATAAGGGTGGGGAAAAAGAATGGGGGCATTAGGATTAGCATGAATAATGTGTAGGGTGAAGTGTCATTGGGAGGGCTATGCAACACAGAGAAGACAAGTAGTGATTCTAGAGCATCTTACGACACGCTGACGGACAGCGACTGAAACTGGGATTTGGCGAGGACTTGGTGAAGGGGTTAGACTAGTTAACATATTGTTCTGCATGTGATTGTATATTAATGAGAACAAAAAAAATTTCAAAGTGCAGTAAGAGCCTAGCTATCAAATATCAGAATAAAAGTACAGGCTTTCACTGCTCCAATCAAAAGACACAGGGTTAGAAGAACTGATGAAAACTCAAGATCACCTAAGTGCTCCCTTACTGGAGACTCACTTGTGATCCAAGGACACAGACAAACTACAAGCTGAAGGGGCGGGGACAGGTACCCTATACAAGTGAATCTTTGAAACAGAGAAACAAATGGATTCTGTTTGAGACCCCAGAGACAGTCACTAGAAAATAGTCCTACCTAGCCACCGTGAATTCCTTTTGTTTGGTATCAGCAGTGCCCAGGTATAGATTTAGTGGTACTGCAATGTCCTTCTCATTTTTCTCACATCAACAAATGAATTGCTGTAATAATATGCATCTGGGCTTTTGAAATCACTGGGTTTTATGATGTTCACGATTGTAAAGAAGTAATAACCACATAAAGAGGGAAGTTTGGACACTCAATGAAACACGTCTCTCCACAAAACACACTTTGCTCCCAAATGCTCCTGTCTAGAAATAGGTGTTCCTTTTTATTTGTCCCTCCTCCTATCAGTGGTGAACATGCCAATGTCCCTCAAACATGGTGGTGAGTAAAGCACCAAGTATACTTTTCTGTCTACAACAGGCCCAGAGGAAGTATATTTGGGGTCTTCAGTGAGAACTTAGTCAATGAATGTGGCTAAATACAGTTAGCAAGCGAGAAGGAGGATTAAGATGACAGAGGACAGAGATACTGGTTCAAGTCCCTGCACCGCCATTTACTGGTTTTGTAAACACACGCGGCTGATTCGATCTGCAATTGTCTCAGTGAGCCCAGTGCTCTCCCTACGGCCTAGTGACCTTGCAATGTTTTTGAAAGCATAATGTAGGGAAGTGACATAGTTGATGTAGTTAACTATTCTGTACATAAGGATAGATGGACAGACAGAAAGAAGATTGTTTCATAGATAGACAGATAGATAGATGACAGATGATCGATAGATTATACACATGATAGAAGACAGGAAGCTAGATAGATGGATAGATAAATAGAGAGGATAGAGAGATAGAAAGAAGGATATATAGAAAGATAGATAGATATACAGACATACAGAGCGATAGATAGATACAGATACATATCGATTGACACAAAGCTGTTGCTCATAACCAGGAGATGAATGGTGAAATCACATAGCTAAACTACAAACAGAAAGGAAGAATGAAATCCAGTTTACAAAGTGCAGTAAGCAGCCATAAGAAGAAAACAAATCCTACCGTTTGCAATGACGTGGATGGAGCTAGACAGTATTATGTTCAGAAAAATAGGTCAGGCGGAGAAAGACAATATCAAATGATATCACTCATGTGTGGAGTATAACAACAAAGAGAAACTGAAGGAAAAAAACAGCAGGATACTCACAGAACCCGAGAGTTGACTAAAAGTTGCCAAAGGGAAAAGTACTGCACAGGGTGGTTCTGAAGGGAGGGATAAGTGTGGAGAGAAAGATTGGGGGCATTAGGATTACCATGTATATTTCATGGGGTCGCGCGGGACATGGGGAGTGCTGTACAACACAGAGAAGACTAGTAGAGGTTATATAGCATCTTACTACTCCATGATTGACAGCGACTGTATCGGTGTCTTTGAAGGGGTACATGCTGAAGGGGTTTAAAGCATCCAACTATGCTGATGGACAGCGACTTTAAAAGGTTTTTGCTGGTGGACTTGGATAAGGGGGAGCATAGTAAACATAATGTTCTTCACGTGATTGTAGATTAATGATAACAAAAAAAATTTTTAAGTGCAATAAGGGCACAGCACTGAATCATCAGAATAAAAGGTCAGGCTCTGAGTGCTGCAAACAAAAGACTCAGGGTTAAAAGAACGGATGAAAACTCAAGAAACCTACGTGCTTCCTTACAGGAGACTCACTTGAGATCCAAGGACAAAGACCAACTACAAGCTGAAGGTGTGGGGAAAAGTACCCTACACGAGTGAAACTGAAAAACAAACAATCAAACAAATGGATTCTGTTTGAGTCCCCAGAGACAGTCAGTAGAAAATAGCACTATCTGGCAACCGTGAATTCTTTTTGTTTGTTTTCAGCAAGGCCCAGCCATAGATTTAGTGGTGGAGAAACGTCCTTCTCATTTTCTCTCACCGCAACAACTGAGTTGCTGAAATAACAAGAATCTGGGCCTTTGAAACCTGTGGGTTTTATGATCTTCACGAATGAGAAGTAATAATCACCTAAAGAGGGAAGTTTGGACACTCAAATAAACATGTCACTCCAAAATACACTCTTAGCTCGCAAGTGCTCCTGTCTAGAAATTGGTGTTCCTTTTTATTTGACCCTCCATCCTATCAGTGGTGTTCGCATAGATGTCCTTCAAACATGTTGGTGAGCAAAGGAACAATTTTACGTTTCTGTCGACCACAGGCCAAGAGGAAGGATACTTGTGGTCTTCAGGGAGCACTTAGTGAATGAATGTGGCTATATACAGACAGGAAGTGAGAAGGAGATGAAAGAGGAAAGAGGATAGAGACACGGGTTCAAGTCCCTGCACAACCATTTCCTGGTTATGTAGGTACACTCGGCCGACACGCCCTGCAAGTGTCTCGGTGAACCCAGTGTTCTCCCTACAGCCTAGTAACCTTGCAGGATTTTTGGAAGCATAATGTAGGAAAGTGACATAGGATATGTGGTTACCTGTTCTGTACACAAGGACAGATGGGCAGACAGAAAGATGATTGATAGATTGATTGATTGATTGATAGACAGACAGATAGATAGATATAGGTTCATATCAATTAACACAAAGCTATTGCTCATAACCATGAGTGCAATTGTTGAAGCACATAGCAAACTACAAACGAAAAAGAAGAATAAAATCCAGTTTAAAAAGTGCAGTAAGCAGCCATAAGAAAAAAAAAATCCTATCATTGGCAATAACTTGGATGGAGCTAGAGGGTATTATGCTCAGTCAAATAGGCCAGTCGGAGAAATACATGTACCAAATGATTTAACTCATGTGTGGAGTACGATAACAAAGAAAAACTGAAGGAAGAAACAGCAGCATATACACAGTACCCGAGAGTGGACTAAGAGTTACCAAAGAGAAAGGGACTGGGTAGTGTTTGTGGGAAGGGATTGATAAGGGCGGGGAAAAAGAATGGGGGCATTAGGATTAGCATGAATAATGGGTAGGGTGAAGGGTCATTGGGGGGGCTATACAACACAGAGAAGACAAGTAGTGATTCTAGAGCATCTTACGACACGCTGACGGACAGCGACTGAAACTGGGATTTGGCGAGGACTTGGTGAAGGGGTTAGACTAGTTAACATATTGTTCTGCATGTGATTGTATATTAATGAGAACAAAGAAAATTTCAAAGTGCAGTAAGAGCCTAGCTATCAAATATCAGAATAAAAGTACAGGCTTTCACTGCTCCAATCAAAAGACACAGGGTTAGAAGAACTGATGAAAACTCAAGATCACCTAAGAGCTCCCTTACTGGAGACTCACTTGTGATCCAAGGACACAGACAAACTACAAGCTGAAGGGTCGGGGACAGGTACCCTATACAAGTGAATCTTTGAAACAAAGAAACAAATGGATTCTGTCTGAGTTCCCAGAGACAGTCACTAGAAAATAGTCCTGCCTAGCCACCGTGAATTCCTTTTGTTTGGTATCAGCAGTGCCCATGTATAGATTTAGTGGTACTGCAATGTCCTTCTCATTTTTCTCACATCAACAAATGAATTGCTGTAATAATATGCGTCTGGGCTTTTGAAATCACTGGGTTTTATGATATTAACTATTGTAAAGAAGGAATAACCACATAAAGAGGGAAGTTTGGACACTCAACCAAACACGTCTCTCCACAACAAACACTTTGCTCCCAAATGCTCCTGTCTAGAAATAGGTGTTCCTTTTTATTTGTCCCTCCTCCTATCAGTGGTGAACATGCCAATGTCCCTCAAACATGGTGGTGAGTAAAGCACCAAGTATACTTTTCTGTCTACAACAGGCCCAGAGGAAGTATAATTGGGGTCTTCAGTGAGAACTTATTCAATGAATGTGGCTAAATACAGTTAGCAAGCGAGAAGGAGGTTTAAGAGGACAGAGGACAGAGATACGGGTTCAAGTCCCTGCACCACCATTTACTGGTTTTGTAAGCACACTCGGCTGATTCGATCTGCAATTGTCTCAGTGAGCCCAGTGCTCTCCCTACGGCCTAGTGACCTTGCAATATTTTTGAAAGCATAATGTAGGGAAGTGACATAGTTGATGTAGTTAACTATTCTGTACATAAGGATAGATGGACAGACAGAAAGAAGATTGTTTCATAGATAGACAGATAGATAGATGACAGATGATCGATAGATTATACACATGATAGAAGACAGGAAGCTAGATAGATGGATAGATAAATAGAGAGGATAGAGAGATAGAAAGAAGGATATATAGAAAGATAGATAGATATACAGACAGACAGAGTGATAGATAGATACAGATACATATCGATTGAAACAAAGCTGTTGCTCATAACCAGGAGATGAATGGTGAAATCACATAGCTAAACTAAAAACAGAAAGGAAGAATGAAATCCAGTTTACAAAGTGCAGTAAGCAGCCATAAGAAGAAAACAAATCCTACCATTTGCAATGACGTGGATGGAGCTAGACAGTAGTATGTTCAGAAAAATAGGTCAGGCTGAGAAAGACAATATCAAATGATATCACTCATGTGTGGAGTATAACAACAAAGAGAAACTGAAGGAAAAAAACAGCAGGATACTCACAGAACCCGAGAGTTGACTAAAAGTTGCCAAAGGGAAAAGGACTGCACAGGGTGGTTCTGAAGGGAGGGATAAGTGTGGGGAGAAAGATTGGGGGCATTAGGATTACCATGTATATTGCGTGGGGTCTCTCGGGACATGGGGAGTGCTGTACAACACAGAGAAGACTAGTAGAGGTTATATAGCATCTTACTACTCCATGATTGACAGCGACTGTATCGGTGTCTTTGAAGGGGTACATGCTGAAGGGGTTTAAAGAATCCAACTATGCTGATGGACAGCGACTTTAAGAGGTTTTTGCTGGTGGACTTGGATAAGGGGGAGCATAGTAAACATAATGTTCTTCACGTGATTGTAGATTAATGATAAAAAATTTTTTTAAGTGCAATAAGGGCACAGCACTGAATCATCAGAATAAAAGGTCAGGCTCTGAGTGCTGCAAACAAAAGACACAGGGTTAAAGGAAGGGATGAAAACTCTAGAAACCTACGTGCTTCCTTACAGGAGACTTACTTGAGATCCAAGGACACAGACAAACTACAAGCCTAAGGTGTGGGGACAAGTACCCTACACGAGTGAAACTGAAAAACAAACAATCAAACAAATGGATTCTGTTTGAGCCCGCAGAGACAGTCAGTAGAAAATAGCACTATCTGGCCACTGTGAATTCTTTTTGTTTGTTTTCAGCAAGGCCAGGCATAGATTTAGTGGTGGAGCAACGTCCTTCTCATTTTCTCTCACCTCAACAACTGAGTTGCTGAAATAATAAGAATCTGGGCCTTTGAAATCTGTGGGTTTTATGATCTTCACGAATGTGAAGTAATAACCACCTAAAGAGGGAAATTTGGACACACAAATAAACATGTAACTCCACAATACACTGTTAGCTCCCAACTGCTCCTGTCTAGAAATTGGTGTTCCTTTTTATTTGACCCTCCATCCTATCAGTGGTGTTCACATAGATGTCCTTCAAACATGGTGGTGAGCAAAGCAACAATTTACGTTTCTGTCGACCATAGGACCAGAGGAAGGATACTTGTGGTCTTCAGGGAGCACTTAGTGAATGAATGTGGCTATATACAGACAGAAAGTGAGTAGGAGATGAAAGATGACAGAGGTGAGAGTCACGGGTTCAAGTCCCTCCACAACCATTTCCTGGTTTTGTCGGTACACTCGGCCGACACGACCTGCAAGTGTCTCGGTGAACCCAGTGCTCTCCCTACAGCCTAGTTACCTTGCAGGATTTTTGGAAGCATAATGTAGGAAAGTGACATAGGATATGTGGTTACCTGTTCTGTACACAAGGACAGATGGGTAGACAAAAAGATGATTGATTGATTGATTGATTGATTGATTGACAGACAGATAGATAGATATAGGTTCATATCGATTAACACAAAGCTATTGCTCATAACCAGGAGAGCAATGGTTGAAGCACATAGCAAACTGCAAACGAAAAAGAAGAAAAAAATCTAGTTTAAAAAGTGCAGTAAGCAGCCATAAGAAGAAAACAAATCCTATCATTGGCAATAACTTGGATGGAGCTAGAGGGTATTATGCTCAGTCAAGTAGGCCAGTCGGAGAAATACATGTACAAAATGATTTAACTCATGTGAGGAGTACGATAACAAAGAAAAACTGAAGGAAGAAACAGCAGCATATACACAGTACCCGAGAGTGGACTAAGAGTTACCAAAGAGAAAGGGACTGGGTAGTGTTTGTGGGAAGGGATTGATAAGGGTGGGGAAAAAGAATGGGGGCATTAGGATTAGCATGAATAATGTGTAGGGTGAAGGGTCATTGGAAGGGCTATGCAACACAGAGAAGACAAGTAGTGATTCTAGAGCATCTTACGACACGCTGACGGACAGCGACTGAAACTGGGATTTGGCGAGGACTTGGTGAAGGGGTTAGACTAGTTAACATATTGTTCTGCATGTGATTGTATATTAATGAGAACAAAAAAAATTTCAAAGTGCAGTAAGAGCCTAGCTCTCAAATATCAGAATAAAAGTACAGGCTTTCACTGCTCCAATCAAAAGACACAGGGTTAGAAGAACTGATGAAAACTCAAGATCACCTAAGTGCTCCCTTACTGGAGACTCACTTGTGATCCAAGGACACAGACAAACTACAAGCTGAAGGGGCGGGGACAGGTACCCTATACAAGTGAATCTTTGAAACAAAGAAACAAATGGATTCTGTTTGAGTCCCCAGAGACATTCACTAGAAAATAGTCCTACCTAGCCACCGTGAATTCCTTTTGTTTGGTATCAGCAGTGCCCATGTATAGATCTAGTGGTACTTCAATGTCCTTCTCATTTTTCTCACATCAACAAATGAATTGCTGTAATAATATGCGTCTGGGCTTTTGAAATCACTGGGTTTTATGATGTTCACGATTGTAAAGAAGTAATAACCACATAAAGAGGGAAGTTTGGACACTCAACCAAACACGTCTCTCCACAACACACACTTTGCTCCCAAATGCTCCTGTCTAGAAATAGGTGTTCCTTTTTATTTGTCCCTCCTCCTATCAGTGGTGAACATGCCAATGTCCCTCAAACATGGTGGTGAGTAAAGCACCAAGTATACTTTTCTGTCTACAACAGGCCCAGAGGAATTATATTTGGGGTCTTCAGTGAGAACTTAGTCAATGAATGTGGCTAAATACAGTTAGAAATCGAGAAGGAAGATTAAGATGACAGAGGACAGAGATACTGGTTCAAGTCCCTGCACCACCATTTACTTGTTTTGTAAGCACACGCGGCTGATTCGATCTGCAATTGTCTCAGTGAGCCCAGTGCTCTCCCTACGGCCTAGTGACCTTGCAATGTTTTTGAAATCATAATGTAGGGAAGTGACATAGTTGATGTAGTTAACTGTTCTGTACATAAGGATAGATGGACAGACAGAAAGAAGATTGTTTCATAGATAGACAGATAGATAGATGACAGATGATCGATAGATTATACACATGATAGAAGACAGGAAGCTAGATAGATGGATAGATAAATAGAGAGGATAGAGAGATAGAAAGAAGGATATATAGAAAGATAGATAGATATACAGACAGACAGAGCGATAGATAGATACAGATACATATCGACTGACACAAAGCTGTTGCTCATAACCAGGAGATGAATGGTGAAATCACATAGCTAAACTACAAACAGAAAGGAAGAATGAAATCCAGTTTACAAAGTGCAGTAAGCAGCCATAAGAAGAAAACAAATCCTACCATTTGCAATGACGTGGATGGAGCTAGACAGTAGTATGTTCAGAAAAATAGGTCAGGCGGAGAAAGACAATATCAAATGATATCACTCATGTGTGGAGTATAACAACAAAGAGAAACTGAAGGAAAAAAACAGCAGGATACTCACAGAACCCGAGAGTTGACTAAAAGTTGCCAAAGGGAAAAGGACTGCACAGGGTGGTTCTGAAGGGAGGGATAAGTGTGGGGAGAAAGATTGGGGGCATTAGGATTACCATGTATATTGCGTGGGGTCGCGCGGGACATGGGGAGTGCTGTACAACACAGAGAAGACTAGTAGAGGTTATTTAGCATCTTACTACTCCATGACTGACAGCGACTGTGTCGGTGTATTTGAAGGGGTACATGCTGAAGGGGTTTAAGGCATCCAACTATGCTGATGGACAGCGACTTTAAGAGGTTTTTGCTGGTGGACTTGGATAAGGGGAACATAGTAAACATAATGTTCTTCACGTGATTGTAGATTAATGATAACAAAAAAAAATTTTTAAGTGCAATAAGGGCACAGCACTGAATCATCAGAATAAAAGGTCAGGCTCTGAGTGCTACAAACAAAAGACACAGGGTTAAAAGAACGGATGAAAACTCAAGAAACCTACGTGCTTCCTTACATGAGACTTACTTGAGATCCAAGGACACAGACAAACTACAAGCTGAAGGTGTGGGGACAAGTACCCTACACAAGTGTAACTGAAAAGCAAACAAACAAACAAATGGATTTTGTTTGAGTCCCCAGAGACAGTCAGTATAAAATAGCCCTATCTAGACACCGTGAATTCTTTTTGTTTGGTTTCAGCAGTGCCCAGCCATAGATTTAGTGGTGGAGCAACGTCCTTCTCATTTTTTCTCACCTCAACAACTGAGTTGCTGAAATAATAAGAATCTGGGCCTTTGAAATCTGTGGGTTTTATGATCTTCACGAATGTGAAGTAATAACCACCTAAAGAGGGAAATTTGGACACTCAAATAAACATGTCACTCCACAATACACTCTTAGCTCCCAATTGCTCCTGTCTAGAAATTGGTGTTCCTTTTTATTTGACCCTCCATCCTATCAGTGATGTTCACATAGATGTCCTTCAAACATGGTGGTGAGCAAAGCAACAAGTTTACGTTTCTGTCGACCATAGGACCAGAGGAAGGATACTTGTGGTCTTCAGGGAGCACTTAGTGAATGAATGTGGCTATATACAGACAGAAAGTGAGTAGGAGATGAAAGATGACAGAGGTGAGAGTCACGGGTTCAAGTCCCTCCACAACCATTTCCTGGTTTTGTCGGTACACTCGGCCGACACGACCTGCAAGTGTCTCGGTGAACCCAGTGCTCTCCCTACAGCCTAGTTACCTTGCAGGATTTTTGGAAGCATAATGTAGGAAAGTGACATAGGATATGTGGTTACCTGTTCTGTACACAAGGACAGATGGGCAGAGAGAAAGATGATTGATTGATTGACTGATTGATTGATAGACAGAAAGATAGATAGATATAGGTTCATATCGATTAACACAAAGCTATTGCTCATAACCAGGAGAGAAATGGTTGAACCACATAGCAAACTACAAACGAAAAAGAAGAATAAAATCCAGTTTAAAAAGTGCAGTAAGCAGCCATAAGAAGAAAACAAATCCTATCATTGGCAATAACTTGGATGGAGCTAGAGGGTATTATGCTCAGTCAAGTAGGCCAGTCGGAGAAATACATGTAAAAAATGATTTAACTCATGTGTGGAGTATGATAACAAAGAAAAATTGAAGGAAGAAACAGCAGCATATACACAGTACCCGAGAGTGGACTAAGAGTTACCAAAGAGAAAGGGACTGGGTAGTGTTTGTGGGAAGGGATTGATAAGGGTGGGGAAAAAGAATGGGGGCATTAGGATTAGCATGAATAATGTGTAGGGTGAAGGGTCATTGGAAGGGCTATGCAACACAGAGAAACAAGTAGTGATTCTAGAGCATCTTACGACACGCTGACGGACAGCGACTGAAACTGGGATTTGGCGAGGACTTGGTGAAGGGGTTAGACTAGTTAACATATTGTTCTGCATGTGATTGTATATTAATGAGAACAAAAAAAATTTCAAAGTGCAGTAAGAGCCTAGCTATCAAATATAAGAATAAAAGTACAGGCTTTCACTGCTCCAATCAAAAGACACAGGGTTAGAAGAACTGATGAAAACTCAAGATCACCTAAGTGCTCCCTTACTGGAGACTCACTTGTGATCCAAGGACACAGACAAACTACAAGCTGAAGGGGCGGGGACAGGTACCCTATACAAGTGAATCTTTGAAACAAAGAAACAAATGGATTCTGTTTGAGTCCCCAGAGACAGTCACTAGAAAATAGTCCTACCTAGCCACCGTGAATTCCTTTTGTTTGGTATCAGCAGTGCCCATGTATAGATTTAGTGGTACTTCAATGTCCTTCTCATTTTTCTCACATCAACAAATGAATTGCTGTAATAATATGCGTCTGGGCTTTTGAAATCACTGGGTTTTATGATGTTCACGATTGTAAAGAAGTAATAACCACATAAAGAGGGAAGTTTGGACACTCAACCAAACACGTCTCTCCACAACACACACTTTGCTCCCAAATGCTCCTGTCTAGAAATAGGTGTTCCTTTTTATTTGTCCCTCCTCCTATCAGTGGTGAACATGCCAATGTCCCTCAAACATGGTGGTGAGTAAAGCACCAAGTATACTTTTCTGTCTACAACAGGCCCAGAGGAATTATATTTGGGGTCTTCAGTGAGAACTTAGTCAATGAATGTGGCTAAATACAGTTAGAAATCGAGAAGGAAGATTAAGATGACAGAGGACAGAGATACGGGTTCAAGTCCCTGCACCACCATTTACTGGTTTTGTAAGCACACGCGGCTGATTCGATCTGCAATTTTCTCAGTGAGCCCAGTGCTCTCCCTACGGCCTAGTGACATTGCAATGTTTTTGAAATCATAATGTAGGGAAGTGACATAGTTGATGTAGTTAACTGTTCTGTACATAAGGATAGATGGACAGACAGAAAGAAGATTGTTTCATAGATAGACAGATAGATAGATGACAGATGATCGATAGATTATACACATGATAGAAGACAGGAAGCTAGATAGATGGATAGATAAATAGAGAGGATAGAGAGATAGAAAGAAGGATATATAGAAAGATAGATAGATATACAGACAGACAGAGCGATAGATAGATACAGATACATATCGATTGACACAAAGCTGTTGCTCATAACCAGGAGATGAATGGTGAAATCACATAGCTAAACTACAAACAGAAAGGAAGAATAAAATCCAGTTTACAAAGTGCAGTAATCAGCCATAAGAAGAAAACAAATCCTACCATTTGCAATGACGTGGATGGAGCTAGATAGTAGTATGTTCAGAAAAATAGGTCAGGTGGAGAAAGACAATATCAAATGATATCACTCATGTGTGGAGTATAACAACAAAGAGAAACTGAAGGAAAAAAACAGCAGGATACTCACAGAACCCGAGAGTTGACTAAAAGTTGCCAAAGGGAAAAGGACTGCACAGGGTGGTTCTGAAGGGAGGGATAAGTGTGGGGAGAAAGATTGGGGGCATTAGGATTACCATGTATATTGCGTGGGGTCGCGCGGGACATGGGGAGTGCTGTACAACACAGAGAAGACTAGTAGAGGTTATATAGCATCTTACTACTCCATGATTGACAGCGACTGTATCGGTGTCTTTGAAGGGGTACATCCTGAAGGGGTTTAAATAATCCAACTATGCTGATGGAGAGCGACTTTAAGAGGTTTTTGCTGGTGTACTTGGATAAGGGGGAGCATAGTAAACATAATGTTCTTCACGTGATTGTAGATTAATAAAAAAAAAATTTTTAAGTGCAATAAGGGCACAGCACTGAATCATCAGAATAAAAGGTCAGTCTCTGAGTGCTACAAACAAAAGACACAGGGTTAAAAGAACGGATGAAAACTCAAGAAACCTACGTGCTTCCTTACAGGAGACTTACTTGAGATCCAAGGACACAGACAAACTACAAGCTGAAGGTGTGGGGACAAGTACCCTACACGAGTGAAACTGAAAAACAATCAATCAAACAAATGGATTCTGTTTGAGCCCCCAGAGACAGTCAGTAGAAAATAGCACTATCTGGCCACTGTGAATTCTTTTTGTTTGTTTTCAGCAAGGCCAGGCATAGATTTAGTGGTGGAGCAACGTCCTTCTCATTTTCTCTCACCTCAACAACTGAGTTGCAGAAATAATAAGAATCTGGGCCTTTGAAATCTGTGGGTTTTATGATCTTCACGAATGTGAAGTAATAACCACCTAAAGAGGGAAATTTGGACACTCAAATAAACATGTCACTCCACAATACACTCTTAGCTCCCAACTGCTCCTGTCTAGAAATTGGTGTTCCTTTTTATTTTAACCTCCATCCTATCAGTGATGTTCACATAGATGTCCTTCAAACATGGTGGTGAGCAAAGCAACAAGTTTACGTTTCTGTCGACCATAGGACCAGAGGAAGGATACTTGTGGTCTTCAGGGAGCATTTAGTGAATGAATGTGGCTATATACAGACAGGAAGTGAGAAGGAGATGAAAGATGACAGAGGTGAGATTCACGGGTTCAAGTCCCTCCACAAGCATTTCCTGGTTTTGTAGGTACACTCGGCCGACACGACCTGCAAGTGTCTCGGTGAACCCAGTGCTCTCCCTACAGCCTTGTTTCCTTGCAGGATTTTTGGAAGCATAATGTAGGAAAGTGACATAGGATATGTGGTTTCCTGTTCTGTACACAAGGACAGATTTGCAGACAGAATGATGATTGAAAGATTGTTTGATTGATTGATAGACAGACAGATAGATAGATATAGGTTCATATCGATTAACACAAAGCTATTGCTCATATCCATGAGTGCAATGGTTTAAGCACATAGCAAACTACAAACGAAAAAGAAGAATAAAATCCAGTTTAAAAAGTGCAGTAAGCAGCCATGAGAAGAAAACAAATCCTATCATTGGCAATAACTTGGATGGAGCTAGAGGGTATTATGCTCAGTCAAATAGGCCAGTCGGAGAAATACATGTACAAAATGATTTAACTCATGTGTGGAGTACGATAACAAAGAAAAACTGAATGAAGAAACAGCAGCATATACACAGTACCCGAGAGTGGACTAACAGTTACCAAAGAGCAATTGACTGGGTAGTGTTTTTGGGAAGGGATTGATAAGGGCGGGGAAAAAGAATGGGGGCATTAGGATTAGCATGAATAATGTGTAGGGTGAAGGGTCATTGGGAGGGTTATACAACACAGAGAAGACAAGTAGTGATTCTAGAGCATCTTAAGACACGCTGACGGACAGCGACTGAAACTGGGATTTGGCGAGGACTTGGTGAAGGGGTTAGACTAGTTAACATATTGTTCTGCATGTGATTGTATATTAATGAGAACAAAAAAATTTCAAAGTGCAGTAAGAGCCTAGCTATCAAATATCAGAATAAAAGTACAGGCTTTCACTGCTCCAATCAAAAGACACAGGGTTAGAAGAACTGATGAAAACTCAAGATCACCTAAGTGCTCCCTTACTGGAGACTCACTTGTGATCCAAGGACACAGACAAACTACAAGCTGAAGGGGTGGTGACAGGTACCCTATACAAGTGAATCTTTGAAACAAAGAAACAAATGGATTCTGTTTGAGACCCCAGAGACAGTCACTAGAAAATAGTCCTACCTAGCCACCGTGAATTCCTTTTGTTTGGTATCAGCAGTGCCCAGGTATAGATTTAGTGGTACTGCAATGTCCTTCTCATTTTTCTCACATCAACAAATGAATTGCTGTAATAATATGCGTCTGGGCTTTTGAAATCACTGGGTTTTATGATATCCACGATTGTAAAGAAGTAATAACCACATAAAGAGGGAAGTTTGGACACTCAACCAAACACGTCTCTCCACAACACACACTTTGCTCCCAAATGCTCCTGTCTAGAAATAGGTGTTCCTTTTTATTTGTCCCTCCTCCTATCAGTGGTGAACATGCCAATGTCCCTCAAACATGGTGGTGAGTAAAGCACCAAGTATACTTTACTGTCTACAACATGCCCAGAGGAAGTATAATTGGTTTCTTCAGTGAGGACTTAGTCAATGAATGTGGCTAAATACAGTTAGCAAGCGAGAAGGAGGTTTAAGATGACAGAGGACAGAAATACGGGTTCAAGTCCCTGCACCACCATTTACTGGTTTTGTAAGCACACGCGGCTGATTCGATCTGCAATTGTCTCAGTGAGCCCAGTGCTCTCCCTACGGCCTAGTGACCTTGCAATGTTTTTGAAAGCATAATGTAGGGAAGTGACATAGTTGATGTAGTTAACTGTTCTGTAAATAAGGATAGATGGACAGACAGAAAGAAGATTGTTTCATAGATAGACAGATAGATAGATGACAGATGATCGATAGATTACACACATGATAGAAGACAGGAAGCTAGATAGATGGATAGATAAATAGAGAGGATAGAGAGATAGAAAGAAGGATATATAGAAAGATAGATAGATATACAGACAGACAGAGCGATAGATAGATACAGATACATATCGATTGACACAAAGCTGTTGCTCATAACCAGGAGATGAATGGTGAAATCACATAGCTAAACTACAAACAAAAAGGAAGAATGAAATCCAGTTTACAAAGTGCAGTAAGCAGCCATAAGAAGAAAACAAATCCTACCATTTGCAATGACGTGGATTGAGCTAGACAGTAGTATGTTCAGAAAAATAGGTCAGGCAGAGAAAGACAATATCAAATGATATCACTCATGTGTGGAGTATAACAACAAAGAGAAACTGAACAAAAAAAACAGCAGGATACTCACAGAACCCGAGAGTTGACTAAAAGTACCAAAGGGAAATGACTGGGCAGGGTGGATCTGAAGGGAGGGATAAGTGCGGGGAGAAAGATTGGGGGCATTAGGATTACCATGTATATTGCGTGGGGTCGAGCGGGACATGGGGATCGATGTACAACACAGAGAAGACTAGTAGAGGTTATATAGCATCTTACTACTCCATGATTGACAGCGACTGTATCGGTGTCTTTGAAGGGGTACATGCGGAAGGGGTTTAAAGCATCCAACTATGCTGATGGAGAGCGACTTTAAGAGGTTTTTGCTGGTGGTCTTGGTTAAGGGGGAGCATAGTAAACATAATGTTCTTCACGTGATTGTCGATTAATGATAATAAAAAAAATTTTTAAGTGCAATAAGGGCACAGCTCTGAATCATCAGAATAAAAGGTCAGGCTCTGAGTGCTGCAAACAAAAGACACAGGGTTAAAAGAACGGATGGAAACTCAAGAAACCTACGTGCTTCCTAACAGGAGACTCACTTGAGATCCAAGGACACAGACAAACTACAAGCTGAAGTTGTGGGAACAAGTACCATACACGAGTGAAACTGAAAAACAAACAATCAAACAAATGGATTCTTTTTGAGCCCCCATAGACAGTCAGTAGAAAATAGCACTATCTGGCCACTGTGAATAATTTTTGTTTGTTTTCAGCAAGGCCCAGCCATAGATTTAGTGGTGGAGCAACGTCCTTCTCATTTTCTCTCACCTCAACAACTGGGTTGCTGAAATAATAAGAATCTGGGCCTTTGAAATCTGTGGTTTTATGATCTTCACGAATGTGAAGTAATAACCACCTAAAGAGGGAAGTTTGGACACTCAAGTAAACATGTCACTCCAAAATACACTCTTAGCTCCCAACTGCTGCTGTCTAGAAATTGGTGTTCCTTTTTATTTGACCCTCCATCCTATCAGTGGTGTTCACATAGATATCCTTCAAACATGGTGGTGAGCAAAGCAACAATTTTTCGTTTCTGTCGACCACATGCCCAGAGGAAGGATACTTGTGGTCTTCAGGGAGCACTTAGTGAATGAATGTGGCTAAATACAGACAGGAAATGAGAAGGAGATGAAAGAGGACGGAGGATAGAGACACGGGTTCAAGTCCCTGCACAACCATTTCCTGGTTTTGTAGGTACACTCGGCCGACACGACCTGCAAGTGTCTCGGTGAACCCAGTGCTCTCAATACAACCTACTCAACTTGCAAGATTTTTGGAAGCATAATGTAGGAAAGGTGATATAGGCTATGTTGTTAACTGTTCTGTACATAAGGATAGATTGGCAGACAAAAAGATGATTGATTCATAGATAGATAGATAGATAGATGACAGATGATAGATAGATAGATTATAGACATGATAGATAGATGATAGCCATGATAGATAGATAGGAATTAAAGGTAGATAGATAGATAGACGGAGAGACAGACAGATAGATAGGTAGATAGATAGACAGATAGATAGATAGATAGATAGATAGACAGATAGATAGATAGATAGATAGATAGATAGATAGATAGATAGATAGATAGATAGATAGATAGATAGATAGATAGATACAGATACATATCAATTAACAGAAAGCTATTGCTCATAACTGGGAGATAAATGATGAAAGCACACAGTGATACTACAAACAAAAAGGAAGAATGAAATCCCGTTTAAAAAGTAAAGAAAGCATCCATAAGAAAAAAACAAATCCTACCATTTACAATGATGTGGGTACATCTAGACGGTAGTATGCTCAGTGGAATAGGCCAGGAGGAGAAAGACAAGTACCAAATGATTTCCCTCATGTGTGGAGTATAAAAACAAAAAAACTGATGGAAAAAAACAGCAGCAGAATCCCAGAACCCGAGAGTGGACTAACAGATACCAAAGGGAAAAGGACTGGGCCGGGTGGGTGATAAGGGAGGGAAAAGGGTGGGAAGAAAGAAAGGGGACATTATTGTTAGCATGAATAATGCGTGGGGTCGACTGGGCATGGGGAGGGCTGTACAACACAGAGAAGAAAATTAGGGATTCTACAGCATCTTACTACACGCTGATGGACAGCGAATGTAACGGGGTGTTTGTGGGGGGACATGGTGAAGTATTCTACAGCATCCAACTACACTGAAGGACACCGACTGTAAGGCATTGTTGGGGCGAACTTGGTGAAAGGGGGATCCTACTAAACATAATGTTGTGCATGTGTTTGTAGATTAATGATAACAAAAAAACCATTTTAAAGTGCAATAAGGGCACAGCTCTGAATCATCAGTGTAAAAGGACAGGTTTTGAGTGCTCCAAACAAAAGACACAGGTTTAAAAGAAGGGATGAAAACTGAAGAACAACTACGTGCTCCCTTACAGGAGACTCACTTGAGATTCAAGGACACAGACAAACTGCAAGCCGAAGGGGTGGGGAGAGGTACCCAACACAAGTGAATCTGTAAAACAAACAATAAGTCAAATGGATTCTGTCTGTGCCTCCGAGACAGTCAGTAGTAAATAGACCTATCTGGCCACCGTGAATGCTTTTTGTTTGGTATCAGCAGTGCCCAGCCATAGATTTAGTGGTGCAGCAACATCCTTCTTATTTTCTCTCAACTCAACACCTGAATTGCTGTAATAATATGCATCTGGTCTTTGGAAATCAGTGGGTTTTATAATGTTCTTAATGTAAAGAAGTAATAACCACCTAAAGAGGGAAGTTTGGACACTCAAACAAACACATATCTCCACAATCCTCCCATTGCTCCCAAATGCTCCTGTCTAGAAATAGTTGTTCCTTTTTATTTGTCCCTCCTCCTATCAGTGGTGCTACCGCCGATGTCCCTCAAACTTGTTGGTGAGCAAAGCACCATGTATACTTTTCTGTCTTCAGCAAATCCAGAGGAGGGATACCTGTGGTCTTCAGGGAGTACTTAGTAATTAAATGTGGCTAAATACAGTCAGGAAGTGAGAAGGAGTTAAAAGACTACAGAGGACAGAGATATGGGTGCAAGTCCATGCAACAGCATTTACTGGTTTTGTAAACACACGTGGCTGCCTCGACCTTCAAGTGTCTCAATGAACTCAGTGCTATCCCTACGGCCTTGTTACCTTGCAAGATTTTTGGAAGCATAATGTAGGAGAGTGAGATAGGAGATGTTGTTAACTGTTCTGTACATAAGGATAGATAGGCAGAAAAAAAAGATGATTTATTCATAGATAGATAGAGAGATAAATAGATAGATGGTAGATGATAGATAGATACCAGGATAGAAGAGAGACATGAGAGATAGATGATAAGTAGATAGATAGATAGATGGATAGATAGATAGATAGATAGATAGATAGAAAGATAGAAAGAAAGATAGAAGGATAGATAGATAGATAGATAGATAGATAGATAGATAGATAGATAGATAGATAGATAGATAGATAGATAAATAGATAGATAGACAGATGGTAAGAAAGATAGAAGGATGGATAGATAGACAGACAGCAGACAGATAGATAGATAGATACAGATACATATCGATTAACACAAAGATATTGCTCATAACCAGGAGATCAATGGTGAAAACACATAGCGAAACTACAAACAGAAAGTTAGAATGAAGTCCAGTTTAAAAACTGCAGTTAGCAGCCATAAGAAGAAAACAAATGGTACCATTTGCAATGACGTGAATGGAGCAAGACGGTAGTATGCTCAGTGAAAGAGGCCAGGTGGAGAAAGACAAGTACCAAATGATTTAACTCGTGTGGAGTATAACAACAAAGAAACACTAAAGGAAAAAAACAGCAGCAGACTCACCGAACCCGAAAGTGGACTAACAGTTACGAAAGGGAAAGAGACTTGGCAGGGTGGTTGGGAATGGAGGGATAAGGGCTCGGAGAAAGAAATGGGAGATTAGGATTAACATGCATAATTCGTGGGTTCAGGGGGGCATGGGGAGAGCTGTACAACACACAGAAGATAAGTAGAAATTCTACAACATCTTACTACTCGCTGATGGACAGCGATTGTAATGGGGTTTGTGGGGGGGGACATAGTGAATGGGTCTACAGAATCCAACTCCGCTGATTGACAGCAATTGTAAGAGGTTTTTGTGGGGGACTTGGTGAATGTGGGAGCCTAGTAAACATAATGTTCTTCACGTGATTGTAGGTTAATTATAACAAATAAATTTTTTAAGTGCAATAAGGGCACAGATCTGAATCATCAGAATAAAAGGACAGGCTTTGAGAGCTCCAAATCAAAAGACGCAGGGTTCAAAGAAGGACGAAAACTCAAGACCACTTATATGCTCCCTTACAGGAGACTCACTTGAGATCCAAGGAAACAGACAAACGACAAGCCGAAGTGGAGAGGACAGGTACCAAACACAAGTGAAACTAAAAAACAAACAATCAAACAAATGGACCCTGTTTGAGTCCCCAGAGACAGTCAGTAGAAAATAGCCCTATCTTTCCACCGTGAATTCTTTTCTTTTTTTCATCCGTGACCAGTCATAGATTTAGTGGTACAGCGACGTCCTTCTCATTTACTCTCACCTCAACAACTGAATTGCTGTAAAAATATGCATCTGGGCCTTTGAAATCAATGGGTTTTATGATGTTCATGAATGTAAAGAAGTAATAACTATATAAAAAGGGAAGTTTGGGCGCTCAAATAAACACGTCACTCCACAACACACTCTTTGCTCCAAACTGCTCCTGTCTAGAAATTGGTGTTCCTTTTCATTTGTCGCTCCATCCTAACATCGGAGATCACGCCGATGTCTCTCAAACATTATGGTGAGCAAAGCAACAAGTTTACTTTTCTGTCAAAAACAGGCCCAAAGGAAGGATACTTTTGGTCTTCATGGAGACCTTAGTCAATGAATGTGACTAAATACAGTCAGCAAGTGGGAAGGAGATAAGAGAGGGGAGAGGACAGAGACAAGGGTTCAAGACCCTGCAACAAAATTTCCTGGTTTTGTAGGAATATGCGGCTGACTCTACCTGCAAGTGTCTCGGTGAACCCAGTGCTTTCCCTGCAGCCTAGATAGCTTGAAAGTTTTTTGGAAGCACAATGTAAGGAAGTGACACAGGCTATGTTGTTAACTTTTCTGTATACAAGGACAGATGGGCAGAAAAAAAGATGATTGATTGATAGACAGATAGATAGATAGATAGACAGACAGATAGATAGATATAGGTACATATGGATTAAAACACAGCTATTGCTTATAACAACGACACAATGGTGAATGCACATAGCGAAACTGCAGACCAAAGAGAAGACAGAAATCCAGTTTAAAATGTGCAGTAAGAAGCCGTAAGAAAAAAACAAATCCTATCATTTGCAAAAACGTGGATGGATTGAGAGGGTAGTATGCACAGTGAAATAGGCCAGGCAGAGAAAGACAAGAACCGGATGATTTCACTCATGTGTGGAGTATAACAACCAAGAAAATCTGAAGGAAAATAATAGCAGCAGACTCACAGAACCCGCAAGTGGATAAACAGTTACCAAAGGGAATGGGACTGTTCAGGTTGGGTGGGTAGGGATGGATAAGGGCGGGGAGAAATAAAGGGGGCATTAGTATTAGCGTGTAAAACATGTGTGGTGGGAGGAGCATGGGCAGGGCTGTACAACACAGAGAGGACAGTAGGGATTATACACCATCTTACTACACGCTGATGTTCAGTGAACTAAGAGGTTTTAGGGGGGGAATGGTGAATCGGAAGCCTAATAAACATAATGTTCTTCACGTGATTGTAGATTAATGAGAACAAAAAAAATTTTTTAAGTGCAATAAGGGAAAAGCCAAGAGTCATCAGAATGAAAGAACAGGCTTTGAGTGCTACAAACAAAAGACACAGGGCTAGAAGAAGGGATGAAAACTCAATACCACCTATGTGCTCCCTTACAGCAGACTCACTTGCGATCCAAGGACACAGAAAACCTTCATGCCGAATGGGTGGAGATAGGTACCCTACACAAGTGAAACTGAGAAACAAACAAACAAACAAATAGATTCTGTTAGAGTCCCTAGAGACATTCAGTAGAAAATAGCCCTATCTAGCCACCGTAAATTCTTTTTGTTTGATTTCAGCATTGCCCAGCCATAGATTTAGTGGTACACCAACGTCCTTCTCATTTTTTCTCACCTCAACAACAGAATTGCTATAATAATATGAGTCTGGGGTTTTGATATCAGTGGGCTTTATGATGTTCACGAATGTAAAGAAGTAATAACCCCCTACAGAGGGAAGTTTGGACCCTCAAACAAGCACGTAACTCTGAAACACTCTCTTTGCTAACAAATGCTCCTGTCTAGACAAAAGTGTTCCTTTCTATTTGACCCTCCTCTTATCAACGGTGATCACGCCGATGTCCCTCAAACATGGTGGTAAGCAAAGCACCAAGTATACTATACTGTCTACAACAGGCCCAGAGGAAGGATACTTGTGTTCTTCAGGAAGCACTTAGTCAATGAATGTGACTAAATACAGTCAGCAAGTGAGAAAGAGATAAAAGAGGAGAGAGGACAGAGACACGGGTTCAAGACCCTGCAGCAAACTTTCCTGGTTTTGTAGGAATATGCGGCTGACTCTACCTGCAAATGTCTCGGTGAACCCAGTGCTTTCCCTGCAGCCTAGTTAGCTTGAAAGATTTTTGGAAGCACAATGTAAGGAAGTGACACAGGCTATGTTGTTAACTGTTCTGTACAAAAGGACAGATGGGCAGAAAAAAGATGATTGACTGATTGATAGACTGATAGATTGATAGATAGACAGATAGATAGATATAGGTACATATCGATTAAAACAAAGCTATTGCTCATAACAAGGAGAGCAATGGTAAAAGCACACAGCGAAACTACAGACAAAAGAGAAGACAGAAATCCAGTTTAAAAAGTGCAGTAAGAAGCCATAAAAAGAAAACAAATCCTACAATTTGCAACAACATGGATGGACCTAGAGGGCAGTATGCTCAGTGAAATAGGCCAGGCAGAGTACGACAAGAACCGGATGATTTCACTCATGTGTGGTGTATAACAACCAAGAAAATCTGAAGGAAAAAAATAGCAGCAGACTCACAGAACCCGCGAGTGGACCAACAGTTACGAAAGGGAAAGGGACTGGGCAGGTTGGCTGGGAATGGAGGGATAAGTGCAGGGAGAAAGAAAGGGCGCATTAGTATTAGCGTGTATAATATGTGTAGTGGGAGGAGCATGGGGAGGGCTGTACAACACAGAGAGGACAGTAGGGATTATACACCATCTTACTACACGCTGATGTTCAGTGACCTAAGAGGTTTTAGGGGGGGAATGGTGAATCGGAAGCCTAGTAAACGTAATGTTCTTAATGTGATTGTAGATTAATGATAACAAAAAAAATTTTTTTAAGTGCAATAAGGGAAGAGCCCTGAGTCATCAAAATAAAAGGACAGGCTTTGAGTGCTCCAACCAAAAGACACATGGCTAGAAGAAGGGATGAAAACTGAAGACCACCTATGTGCTCCCTTACAGCAGACTCACTTGCCATCCAAGGATACAGACAAACTTCATGCCGAATGGGTGGAGATAGGTACCTACACAAGTGAAACTGAGAAACAAACAAACAAACAAATGGATTCTATTTGAGTCCCCAGAGACAGTCAGTAGAAAATAGCCCTATCTTGCCACCGTGTATTCTTTCTGTTTGATTTCAGCCATGCCCTGCCAAAAATTACTGGTACACCAATGTACTTCTCATTTTTCCTCAACTCAACAACTGAATTGCTGTAGTAATATGAGTCTGGGTTTTTGAAATCAGTGGGTTTTATGATGTTGACGAATTTAAAGAAGTAATAACCCCCAAAAGAGGGAAGTTTGGACCCTCAAACAAACACGTAACTCTGCAACACTCTCTTTGCTCCCAAATGCTCCTGTTTAGACATAGGTGTTTCTTTTTATTTGACACTCCTCCAATCAACGGTGATCACGCCGATGTCCCCCAAACATGGTGGTAAGCAAAGCACCAAGTGTATTTTACTGTCTACAACAGGCCCAGGGGAAGGATACTTGTGGTCTTCAGGAAGCACTTAGTCAATGAATTTGTCTAATTACAGTCAGCAAGCGAGAAGGAGGGAAAAGCGGACAGAGGACAGAGATATGGGTTCAAGTCCCTGCACCACCATTTACTGGTTTTGTAAGCACACGTTGCTGACTCTACGTGCAAGTGTCTCGGTGAACCCAGTGCTCTCAATACGGCCTGCTCACCTTGCAAGATTTTTGGAAGCATAACATAGTGAAGGGACATAGTCTATGTTGTTAACTGTTCAGTATACAAGGACAGATTTTCAGATAAAAAGATGACTGATTGATTGAATGATAGATAGATAGACAGGCAGATAGATAAATATAGGTAAATATCGATTAACACAAAGCTATTGCTCATAACCAGGAGAGCAATGGTGAAAGCACTTAGCGAAACTACAGACAAAAGAGAAGACAGAAATCCAGTTTAAATAGTGCAGTAAGCAGCCGTAAGAAGAAAACAAATCCTATCATTTGCAATAACGTGGATGGAGCTAGAGGGTATTATGCTCAGTCAAATAGGCCAGGCGGAGAAATACATGTACCAAATGATTCACTCATGTGTGCAGTATAACAACAAAGAAAAACTGAAGGAAAAAAACAGCTGCGGACTCATTGAACCCGGGAGTGGACTAACAGTTACCAAAGGAATGTGACTGGGCAGGGTAGGTATGAAGGGAGGGATAAGGGCTGGGGAACGAAAGGGGGCATTAGGATTAGCATGTATAATGTGGGGGTTCGGGGGCACATGGCGAGGGCTGTACAAAACAGAGAAGACAAGTAGAGATTCTACAGCATCTTACTACATGCTGATGGACAGCGACTGTAACGGGGTGTGTGCTGGGGGACATGGTGAAGGGGTCTACAGCATTCAACAATGCTGATGGATAGCCACTATAACGGGTTTTTGGGGAGGACTTGGTGTACTTGGTGATCATAATGTTCTTCGCATGATTGTAGATTAATGATGACAAAAAAGATTTTTTAAGTGCAATAAGGACACAGCTCTCAATTATCAGAATAAAAGGACAGGCTCTGAGTGCTCAAATCAAAAGACACATGGTTAAAAGAAGGGATGAAAACTCAAGAACACCTACCTGCTCCCTTACTGGAGACTCACTTGATATGCAAGGACAAAGACAAACTACAAATTGAGGGGTGCAGAAAGGTACCCTAAACAAGTGAAACTGAAGAGAAAAAACAGAAAAAAGATGTGCTGATGGGATTAATGACGCAGGCTCACATGAGAGTGGAGCGGAAACCTTCTCCCAAGATCAAAACCACATAAATACGTACTATATGGAAATAGAACAACTATAACAAATCGTGGAAGAGCAGCAGGGAGGAACGCTGCTGTGGAAGCTTGTCACCTCAAGGAGAAGTGTGACATACAGCCGTGGAGATGTGCTCTCTGAGCATGAACCTACCGTACATGTGGTGCATACTGGAGGATCGGTGGGGTTGGAAAGCAAAGGGAGGCGGAAGACTTCGAGAGACTTGAGGTTCCAGCCACTTGTGGGACAACAGAGGGATCCACATCCGGCCGCTGTTTGACAAAAGAAAGGCGGACAGTCTGATAGACTTCCTAACAGCGAGAGAACTGCTAAAGGGGCAAGGCTTCCACACGGCTTGCCACTCAGGAGAAAGGACAGGTGCGCCAAACTGCGCGGGTGCACTCTGCCCGGCAGGCGGGTTAGCTTTCAGGAGCTCCGGTCGCTCCATTACCCTGGCTGGCCTCGCAGCTCCGAGGCCCCTTACCATGCTGTGACTGGTACATGGCCTGCCTCCCCGCCGTCACCAGCCGCCCCCACCTACGGCAGCTTCTCCCTGCATGCTCCGCACTCTGGCCCTGGCAGTGGAGTTGGGTACTGTGGCTGGGAAACAGGAAAGACCTCTTTACTCCCGGCGGGGATGGGCACCGGCACCGCTCCCCTTGAACCCCTGCCATCCAACCAAGGCCTGTGCATCTCCAGAGAGTAAAGCATCTGGTAGCTAGAGTGCACCACCTACAAATATGGACCTTCAAGGGAACCTGGTAACTGACCTCAAATCAATCTTCGTGAGAAAGGGTTCTCAAAATAAACATCAGGAGCTTGCTCATGGAGCTACAAAAAACAAAACAGTCAATTTCTCTCGAATGCAATTCTCTCTCTACTATCTCTCTCCAGGAAGCCCTGCTGAGGCCCTGTTCCGAGAGGGGTGCTGCAACTGCCCAGCAGGAATGACACAGCTGTAGGGTCCACCTCGGCCAGTGCCAGGACAGTCCCACACGGGCTCTGACTGAACTGCAATCGGGGGACCCTGCACGTCTAACTCCGCAGGAAAGAGAACAGTGCCGCACGCTAGCTTTCCCATCAATGGCTAGAGGCTACGTGGCTCCATTGATACCAGGTGACATCAACACCCCAGGCTTCATATCCTTGGCATTCTTTTTTACCTATGACACGTGAAAGCAGCACATGGAAAGATACAACCTACCAGTCTCCACATCACCTCACCTCTCAGTTTTACACTAGATGTTCCTGCATCACAGCTTCTCCTCTTCATTACAGTTTTCTCGGCTGGTTGGTGTTCTTAAAAAAAAATTTAGTCAGATTGGGAATGAAGTGGTTGGCGGTTTAGTAAGATTCTGTTTGACCACCATCAGTAGAACCAAAGGCATCCTTCTGTATGGGAGAATATATTCACTGATGACATATTTGATAAGGCGTTGCCATCCAAAACATGTATCAAGAGCTCATGAACCTCAACACACAAAAAGCAAATAAATCCAATTACAAAATGGACAGAGGATCTGGACAGACACTTCTCCACAGAAGTAATTTCAGGTGGCCGACACAGGCACATAAAAAGATGCTCCACATTGCTAACCATCAGAGAAATGCCCATAAAAACCACAATGGGGTATCACCTCACACCAGTTATGATGGCCACCACCCAAAAGACAGACAACAACAGATGTTGGCAAGGGTGTGTAGAAAGGGGAACCCTCCTACACTGCTGTTGGGAATGTCAGTCAGCTCAACCATTGTGGAAAGCAGTGTGGATGATCCCGAAAAAAACAAAGAACAGAAATACCATCTGACCCAGGAATTCCTCTCCTGGAATTTACCCTAAGAGTGCAGGAGCCCATTATGAAAGAGACAGATGCACCCCTATGTTAATGCAGCACTATTTACACTACCCAAGAAATGGAAGAAACCTAAGTATCCTTCAGGAGATGAATGGATAAATGCCCCGGCCAGTGGGGAGTTCAACAAGGGCTCGAGGGGAAGTTAAACTGGATGAGAGACAAACCAGACACAAAGAAGGAGACCAAGTCGAAAGTCTTATCAAGGTCTCAAAGTTTATTGTTACAAGGTAGATTATATGGGAGATATGAGGGGGAAACAGCCCCAGCTGAATTGGCAAGGATTATGTAGGTTACTAGGATACCTAAATGAAGAATGTTCTCTGGAAAAGATCATGGGTGGGGGATTACTGAGAAAAGACAGAATGTTTTACTAATGAGGAGATGTTATCACAGCAGCTGCTTAATCTCTATCCCAGCGTCTAATCTCAAGCTGCTCAATTGATCTTTCCTAAATGGGTCAGAAATTAGAGGCCTAGGCGAAAAGGGCGAGACCATTGTTTCTATGTCCTACGGCTCCCGATATCTCCTCCCTTCTTTTATAGAAAAGAGGGGTAGGCCTGCTATTTAGCGGTGGGCATTAACCAATTTGGGGATTAGTGACTTGGCTCCTTCGAGACTCCCCATTTATTGGGTCAACGTTGGCCCTTGGTATCTTTTGTGGAGGGGAGGAAGGGCGTATTTATTTTAGATACTAACCTCCATGCAAGCCAGTTTTTTCTCTCAGGGAATTCAGAGGCAGTTCATGGACCTTCCCTTGCAATCCTTAGCTTCGCAACCACATTGGTGCCCATATCGCACTCACTTTATTGTGAGCCGATATGCATAGGTCTGTATCCTATGCAGCTTCTAGAGGAGGGGAGTCATCGGGCACATCATAGCCTTGGTCCACCAGGACAAAATGGTGACAGTGGAATTGTATATGTCTGCCGAGGGCCATATTGATCTGTTCTTTAATGAAGGTGGTAATTCTCTGGAAGGCCCAAGGGCCAAGGGAGAGCACAAGCATGAGACTAAGGAAGGATCCTAGTATAGGAAGAAGATAAGGAAGAAACCTGCTCATCCAAGACCATAGGGTATTTTCAAACAGTTTTTTCTTTCTTTGCACGAGATCTTCTTGGAGTCTTTTTATTTTGTCACGAACTACTCCAGACTTGCTTGCATAGAAGCAGCATTTCTTTTCTAAGGCTAAGCAGATTCCGCCTTGTTCCACAGTGAGAATGTCTAGGCCATGCCTGTTCTGTAAGACTACTTCTGCAAGGGAATCTATTTGGTCTTGAAGAACTTGTAAGGTTCCGCGAAGAAGGTGAAAATGAGAGAGTTGATGGGTTTCATCTTTTTATAAGGTGCTGTTAAGGAGTGCGAATACGCCAACAAGGATCCAGTAAGTGGTAACAAGAATGGTCTGCTGTACAAGGGTCCACTGGTGAGGGGTGGAGGCGGCGAGTCGTATGCCTAAGATAAAGGCAAGGACTAAACCGATGGCTAGAATCTATGGAGAGAAGAAGAAAAAGGATGTCTCAGGGGATGTCACCACCCTGAAAGGTTGGATAAGATTTTTAAAAATCTTCTGGTAGATCTATTGGTTTAATCAAATGCTCTGGCAGCCAGCGAGCAGCTCCTTCTTTGGTGTCGAAAACACAGGCAGATCCCTGGCCCCATATGAGTATGGGCTCGGGGCCATTCCAATGGGATGTGAGGTTGTCTTTCCACTTGACAGTGGCATAGATTTATCATGTTGTGGGTGCCAAAGGCGACGAGCTGCAGGTTTGCCATGAGCATCCAAAGTTAGAAAATTAAGAATAAACAAGGCATGATGAAGAAAGTTTCTTGGAGAGCCTTTCATGGGATATAAATCTCCCATTTTTAATTTGTGGAAGGTATGTTTATTAGTTAAATGGGCTCGTTCTACAATCCCTTTTCCTTGGGGATTGTATGGTATGCCTGTAACATGCTTAATTTGTAATTGGCGACAAAATTCTTGAAAATTTTTTCCAGTATATCCAGGACCATTAGCAGTCTTGATAATCTCGGGTTTTCCCATGACACTAAGACAATTGAGTACATGAGCAATAAGATTTTTTGAAGCTTCTCCAACGTGGAGGCTGTCAAAAATAAATCCACTAAATGTATCTACAGTAACATGAATATATTTAAGATTTCCGAATGAGGGGATGTGTGTTACATCCTTTGGCCAGATCTCATTGGGAACTAGGCCCCTAGGGTTCACACCAAAGTGAGGAACAGGCAGGAGAGTGACACAATTTGCACATTATTTAATAATCTGACGGGCTTGTTCTCTAGTAATTTTAAAAAGAAGACGTAAGGTTTGCGCATTATGGTGGTGTAAAGAGTGAGCTTCTTTGGCTTGAGCCGCAGGATCAAGCTCAACGAGAAGACAAAGTTGGGTATCTTTATCGGTCACAGCATTGCCTGTGGCTAGAGGTCCAGGAAGACCAGAAAGGGCAAGAATATGGCTTATATAAAAAGAATGTTGCCTGGAATGTATGCACTGGTGGATGGAAAAAAACAGAGGGGTGGCGTTTGTAGTGGGTTTTATATAGGGCACGGTCTCTAAAAGGGGAATGGATTGAGCAATATAAGCACTGTCAGTGTATAGGTTAAATGGAGTATTTGGGAGTTGTTGAAAAACTTGTAAAATAGCGAAGTGTTCAACCAATTGAGTGGAGTGGAATGGGGATTGTAGGGAAGTGGTTTGATTATCTATGGTGAAGGCTGTTACTCCGTTGGAGGAGCCATCGGTGAGAACTTGGGGTCATGAGGATAGGGTTGGGAGGAGGTCAATGTAGGGAAAACAAATGGTTGGGTCCTCAGAAAATGGAGAAGCTTGTTAGCAGGGTAATGATTTTCAAGGGCTCCCTGAAAAGAATTGCAGGATGTTGCCCATTCATCGTCATTCTCTATCAACCACTGGATTTAGGTAGGGGAATAGGGTAGGATAATTTTGTCGGCGTCTTTACCGAATATTTTCCTGCTCTGTTCGCATCCGATTTTTATCAGTTCAGCCACCCAGGAGGTATAGGGGATAAGGACTTTGGCTGGGAAGGCAGGTAAATGGAACCAAAAAAGATGACCCTCTTGCCAGAACACACCGGTGGGTGTAAAATCAGTAGCACAAATGACTAGGAGAAGAGGCTTCTCATAAGAGATAAAGGTGACCCTTTGGTTTAGAATTGCAGCTTAAACTGCCTTTAGGGCTTCTAGGGCGGGGGCTGTTAATGAGCAACTCGATGTAGGATCTGGGTCCCCTTTAAGAATATTAAACAAGGGTTTAAGCTCTCCAGTAATTAGCATGAGATAAGGCCTGAGCCAATTAATATCTCCTAGAAGTTTTTGAAAATCATTTAAAGTTTTTAAGCTAACGGTTCTAAGTTGAACCTTTTGTGAAAGAATCTTATTATGAAAGAGTTCAAAGCCTAAAAGCAAGTAAGGGGGTTTTAATTGAATTTTGTCAGGGGCTATCTAAAGACAGCTCTGGTAAGGGCCCTAGAAAGCTCTTGGGAATAAGCAAGGAGTTCAGTGGGGTTAGGACCAGCCATGAGGATGTTGTCCATGTAATGAATTAAATATGTACAAGGCCATCTTTGTCTAAATGGGTCTATAATTTGAGCTACAAATTTTTGGCACAGCGTAGGGCTGTTTGCCATTCCTTGGGGCAGAACTTTCCATTGGAATCTTGGCATAGGGCCTTTAAAATTAATCACCAGCAAACTAAATGCAAAATGCTTGCTGTCTTTAGGATGTAGGGGGATTGTGAAAAAGCAATCTTTTAGGTCAATTATGATTTCACAGTATCCCACAGGAGTCGCCACAGGAGTGGGAGGCCTGGTTGAAGGGCCCCCATAGGTATCATAGCTTTATTAATTTTTCTAAGATCTTGAAGTAACCTCCATTATCCTGAATTTTCCTTTATGTCAAAAATAGGAGTATTCCAGGGGAAGGTGGTAGGCTGGATATGGCCTGCAGCAAGTTGTTCCTGTACTAACATTGTGGCTGCTGCCAGTTTTTCAGTAGTTAAGGGCCATTGATCAACCCATACAGGCTATGTTGTTTTCCAGGATATTTTATCTGCATGGGGTACAGGCATGTCAACAGCCGTTATGGTAAATTTTCATAGCCAATTCCAGCATGATCAGTTTTTATGGTGACCGGGACCGGCTCTTTTGAGCCCTGAGAGTGTTTGCCCAACCCTTGCCCAGGGCGAAAGCCTTAATTGAGCATCTGGTGAGTGACTAGCTCATCACAGCTGCACATAATGAGCTTCACTTGAGAGAGAATATCTCTGCCCCAGAGGTTTATAGGTAGGCCTGCAAGCACGCAGGGCTGGACAGTACCGTGATTGCCTTCTTCATCTTCCCATTGAATAACTTTTTAGCTTTGTAGGGGGTTGGAGGTATGTCCAATACCTCTAAGGTGAGTCATGGAAGCGGTGAGAGGTCAAGATGAAAGCCAATCCTTACTGGAAATAGTTGTGGCATCCGCGCCATTATCTATAAGGCCTTCAAAGGTTTTTCCTTTTAATTTTAAGTTAAGAAGGGGTCTTTTTTGAGTGATCTATTGTGCCCAATAAACATCTGATAATCCAAACCCATGGGGGCCTCTCTTTTGCTTATAGCTAGGATTTTTATCATCGAGGGGTAGTAATATTAATTGAGCAATCCGTTGTCCAGGGGAAATGGTAACTGGTCCCTGAAAGGCTGTAGCATAAATTTAATTTCTCCAGTATAATCGTTGTCAATGACTCCTGGAGAAATAGTGAGGCCCTGAATAGTGGAGGTGGCACGACCCATTATAAGAACAAAGGTGCCTTGCGGCAAAGGGCCAAAAATCCCCATTGAAAGAATTTGATTTCCCATTTATGGGGTCATTATTGACTGGGAGGTGGAACAGAGGTCCAGTCTTGCGCTTCCGGCAGTTGCTCCAGAGAGGAGAGTGATGCTGGATTTTGGACTGACTGGGGAACGAACCTGATGACACCAGGGTTATGTCCTGGGTAGGCTTTGGGGCCCTGGGGTGGGCCCTTTATCAAGTTTCCCTGCTTGGAGTCAGAGGATTACCCTGTATATCAGCCTTGGAGCGGCATTCGGAGGCCCAATGCTTACCCCATTTGCATCGCGGTCACAGGAATGATGGGAGCCATCGTTCGGTCCTAGGGGCTGTGCACTCTCTTGAAAAATGACCTGTTTGCTTACAATTAAAGCAGGTCTTGGGTCTGGCTCCCTGAGTAAACTCTTTAAGAGCTCTTCCTATGGCTATTCCGATATTGCAAGAGGTTGGGTCATCGGCACAAAGTTTTATAAAATCAGAGAACTTTTTGCCACTGTGATGGGGACGCATAGCTGCTTGACAAGCTGAATTAGCATTTTCAAAAGCAAGATGTTTAATGAATTCATTATCTGTTTCCTCCCTTCCCATGAGGCGTTAGGCGGCCTCTGTAAGGCATCCTATGAATTCACTGTAAGGTTCCTGCTTCCCCTCTCTAACACTGTCAAGAGAGGTGAAAACTGACCCTTTAGAAGGGAGGCTTTTCAAGGCCTTAAGGGCTGCATGTTGGATTTGTGTGAGTAAGCCTGGAGAAAACTTAGCCTGTTTTTCATTTGTGTCATAGGGGCGATTTCCCAGAAGATTGTCTAACATCCAGGATTTGGAAGGACCGCCGGCAGCCATATTGCGGTATGCAGTATCCTGGCATCTTTCAGTGTAATCAGCTTTCCATTAGAGAAAGTCACCTCTTGTTAAGGTGGCTTTAGTTAACATGTCCCAATCATTAGCTGTAAGCCAGTCTTCGCTTAGAGACTCTAACAATGAAATAGTAAATGGGGCAACAGGGCCATATGAGGAAACAGCATTCTTTAAGTCTTTTATACTTTTAAATTTAAGGTGGCGGTTCCGCTGAGTCCTAATGTTTGAATTTGCATTCTCGTCCTCTCCCTCAGTGTTTTCTGACTCAAGCTGGGCTATAGGCTCCTCTGCATCCGTATCTGCCCCTTCTGATTCTCGTGGTTCATCCTCATTTGACTCTCCCTCAGTCGGTTCTCCCTCAGTTGGTCTAGTTTGGGATCGGGTCACCGGGAAGACATGAAGGGTTTTATTTATGGTTTTAACTTTCTGAACGGGGGGAGCAGAGGGGGAACTTACTTTTATTTTCTGAACAGGGTGGTCGGGGGGGGAGCTTATTTCAAAGTCAAGGTCACGTAATTTCCTAAGCAATTGGGATCTCTCCCTTTTGTTCTGAAGCAGTGCCTTAAGGGACTGCGCCTCCCGAGAGAGTTTAACAGTGGCTTGTTAAAGACGGTGGTATGTCATAGGGCAGTGTTATGTTATAGGGCGTTGTATGTTATAGGGTGGTGGACCTGCACCTAAAGTTGCTTGAGGGGGCCAATCAAGATTATGGTGCTTACTGGCAGCGTCCTTGAGTTTGGCCCACTCTTCAGGGTAGATTGGATCATCATCAGGGCTGTTGGACCTGAGACTGGCAGGACTGGGTAAATAGATTTTTGGGGGGCCGCTAGACAGTGGATCACCCTTAACATCGGGCATGGGAAAGGAGACAGAGGGACAATTAGAGGCTGGGGAGGATGGATGAAGTTCCTCGGACACTTCCTTTTATGGAGAGAAGTCTGACTGGTTTTAAACTTTCCCTTCAAATAATTTTCACTATCGTCAACAAACTTTGAAACATCTGGGTGACAGTGGCGGACCTGCAACATATCGTTTATGAGATTCCAATAGAAAATACCTGTACTGGGACCTTCTCAGGGCCAAAGGAATGATAATAATCATTGAGGCAGTTGCCAACTCGGCGCCACTGCTTTTCATCTATAGTTTCTTCCTGGGGAAACCATGGGCAGACATCCTCTAGCAAGATAAAGTATTTAACTAAATCTTTTTTCTTAACCCGTATTCCTCATATCTTGAGAGAAGCCTTAAGTCCCTTAACAAATTACTCATGCTTATTTAGTGTTTGCCCCATGACTGCGTCTCATTCCTTACCTTTATCGATCTGTGTCACAGGCGGGTACTCCTGTGATGATCTTCATGCGAATCTTGTATCACCGGTGGGGTGGTGATCCAAAGAAAGAAGGATGCCCGTCCATATTAGCGATGTCCAGATCAGGCTTCGTACCTCGAGCCCCACATTGGGCGCCACATGCCCCGGCCGGTGGGGAGTTCAACAAGGGCTCGAGGGGAAATTAACCTGGATGAGAGACAAATCAGACACAAAGAAGGAGACACAGTCGAAAGTCTGATCAAGGTCTCAATGTTTATTTTTACAAGCAATATTATATAGGAGCTAGGAAGGGGAAACAGCCCCAGCTGAAGTGGCATGATTTATCTAGGTTGCTAGGATACCTAACTGAGGAATGTTCTCTGGAAAAGATCATGGGTGGGGGATTACTGAGAAATGACAGAAGGTTTAACTAAGGAGGAGATGTTATCACGGCAGCTGCATAATCTCTATCCCAGCGATCTAATCGCAAGCTGGGTCAATTGATGCTTCCTAAACGGTACAGGCTTGAGAAAATAGAGGCCTAGGTGAAAAGGGTGAGACCATTGTTTCTATGGCCTACGGCTCCCGACAATAAAGAAGCATTTGTACATACACACCATGGAATATTATTCAGCCATAAGAAGAAAAGTAATCCTACCACCATTTGCAAGAACACGGACGGAGCTAGAGGTTGTTATGTTCAGTGAAATAAGCCAGGTGGAGAAAGACAAGTACCCAAGGATTTCACTCCTCTGTGAGGTATGAGAACAAAGCAAAAACCGGAAGGAACAAAACATCAGCAGACTCACAGAACCCAAGAATGGACTAACAGTTACCAAAGGGAAAGGGACCTGGGAGGATGGGTGGGAAGGGAGGGATAAGGGTGTAAAGTGGCATTACGATCCACAAATGTAATATAGGGGGTGGTGGGCCACGGGGATTGAAGCATAGCACACAGAAGACAGGTAGTGATTCTATAGCATCTAACTATATTGATGGACAGTGACTGTAATGGGGTGCAGATAGTGGACTTGATAATGGTGGGGAGGGGTGAGGAGGGGGAGTCTAGTAACCACAATGTTGTTAAAATAATTATACATTACTGACACCAAAAAAAAAAGTGACTCTGTTTGAGTGCCCAGAGAGACAGTCAGTAGAATATAGCCAATCCCGCAACCGTGGATGCTTTGTGTTCAGTTTGGCAGTGCCCAGTCATTGATTCAGTGGTACAGGGAGGAACTTTTCATGTTCTCTCACCTCAACAACTGAATTGCTGTAATAATGTGCGTCTGGGCTTTTGAAATCAGTGGACTTTATGATGTTTACAAATGTAAAGAAGCAATAAGAAGATAACGACGGAAGTTTGCATGCCAAATAGAACACGTTACTCGACAACACACTCTTTGCTCCAAACAGTTCCCTCTAGAACTCAGTGTTCCTTTTTAATTGTCCCTACTCCTATCAGTGGTGAACACGCCAATGTCCCTCAAACATGGTGGTGAGTAAGGCACCAAGTATACTTTTCTGTCTACAACAGGCCCAGAGGAAGTATACTTGTGGTCTTCAGAGAGCACTTAGTCAATGAATGTGGCTAAATATAGATAGCAAGCGAGAAGGAGTTTTAAGAGGACAGAGGACAGAGATACGGGTTCAAGTCCCTACCCCACTATTTACTGGTTTTGAAAGCAAACGTGGCTGACTCGATCTGCAATTGTCTCAGTGAGCCCAGTGCTGTCCCTACGGCCTAGTGTCCTTGCATTGTTTTTGGAAGTATAATGTAGGGAAGTGACATAGGTGATGTTGTTAACTGTTCTGTACATAAGGATAGATGGGCAGACAGAAAGATGATTGATTCATAGATAGACAGATAGTTAGATGACAGATGATAGATAGATGATACACATGATAGATAGATGATAGGAAGCTAGATAGATGGATAGATAAATAGAGAGATGGATAGAGAGAGAGATAGAAGGATATATAGAAAGACAGATAGATATACAGACAGACAGAGAGATAGATACATACAGATACATATCGATTGACACAAAGCTGTTGCTCATAACCAGGAAATGAACGGTGAAAGCACATAGCTAAACTAAAAACCAAAAGGAAGAATGAAATCCAGTTTACAAAGTGCAGTAAGCAGCCATAAGAAGAAAACAAATCCTACCATTTATAATGACGTGGATGGAGCTAGACGGTAGTATGTTCAGAGAAATAGGTCAGGCGGAGAAAGACAAGTATCAAATGATTTCACAAAGGTGTGGAGTATAACAGCAAAGAAAACCTGAAGGAAAAAAACAGCAGCAGTCTCACACTACCCGAGAGTTGACTAAAAGTAGCCAAAGGGAAAAGGACTGGGCAGGGTGGTTCTGAAGGGAGGGATAAGTGCAGGGAGAAAGAATGGGGGCATTAGGATTAGCATGTATATTGCGTGGGTTCGGGGGTGGGCATGGGGAGTGCTGTAAAACAAAGACTAGTAGATATTATATAGCATCAAACTACTCGCTGATTGACAGTGACTGTAACGGGGTCTTTGGATGGTGTCATGGTGAAGGGGTCTATAGCGTCCAACTACACTGATCGAAGGCGACTGAAGAGGTTTTTCGGGGGACTTGGTGAAAGGGGGAGTATAGTAAACATAATGTTCCTCACGTGATTGTAGATTAATGCTAACAAAAAAAAATTTTTCAGTTTAATAAGGGCACAGCTCTGAATCATCAGAATAAATGTTCAGGCTCTGAGTGCTGCAAACAAAAGACACAGGGTTAAAAGAAGGGATGAAAATTTAAGACACCTACCTGCTTTCGTACAGGAGACTCACTTGAAATCCAAGGACACAAACTACAAGCCAAAAGTGGGGGGCAATTACCCTACACAAGCGAAACTGGGAAGCAAACAAACAAATGAAATTTGTTTGAATCCCCAGAGAAAGTCAGCAGAAAATAGCCCTATCTGGCCACAGTGAATTATTTTTGTTTGGTTTCAGCAGATCCCAGCCATAGATTTGGTGGTGCAGCAACGTACTTCTCATTTTCTCTCACCTCAACAACTGAGTTGCAGTAATAATAAGCATCTGGGCCTTTGAAATCAGTGGGTTTGATGATGTTCACGAATGTGAGGATCTAATAACCACCTAAAGAGGGATGTTTGGACACTCAAATAAACACATCAATCCACAATACACTCTTAGCTTCGAACTGCTCCTGTCTAGAAATCGGTGTTCCTTTTTATTTGACCCTCCATCCTATCGGCGTTGATCACGCTGATGTCCTTCAAACATTTTGGTGAGCAAAGCAACAAGTTTACTTTTCTGTTGACAACAATCCCAGAGGAATGATACTAGTGGACTTCAGGGTGCACTTACTCACTGGATGTGGCTAAATACAGACGGCAAGTTAGAAGGAGATGAAAGAGGACAGAGGATAGAGAAACGGGTTCAAGTCCCGGCACAACCATTTCCTGATTTTGTAGGTACACGCGGCCGACTCGACCTGCAACTGTCTCGGTGAACCCAGTGCTCTCTCTACAGCCTAGGTACTTTGCAGGATTTTTGGAAGCATAGTGTAGAAAAGTGATATAGGAAATATGGTTAACATTTCTGTACACAAGGACAGATGGGCAGTCAAAAAGATGACTGATTGATTGATAAATAGACAGATAGATATCTATAGGTACATATCGATTAACACAAAGCTACTGCTCATAACCAGGAGAGCAATGGTGAAAGCACATAGAAAAATACAAAAAAAAAGAAAAATGAAATCCAGATTAAAAGGTGCAGTAAGCAGCCATAAGAATAAAACAAATCCTATCATTTGCAAAAACGTGGATGGAGCTATAGGGTATTATGCTCAGACAAGTAGGCCAGGTTTAGAAATACATGTACCAAATGATTTCACTCATGTGTGGAGTATGATAAAGAAAAACTGAAGGAAAAAACAGCAGCAGACTCACAGAACCCGAGAGTGGACTAACAGTTAACAAGGAAAAAGGGAATGGGTAGGGTATGTGGGAAGGGAGTAATAAGGGCAGGGAAAAAGAATGGGGTCATTAGGATAAGCATGTATAATGTGCAGGGTGGGGAGTCATGGGTAGGGCTGTACATCACAGAGAAGACATGTAGTGATTCTACAGCATCTTAGTACATACTGACAGACAGCGACTGTACATGGGATTTTGGGGGGGACTTGGTAAAGGGGGTAGACCGGAAATCATAAAGTTATGAATGTGATTGTACGTTAATGAGAACAAAATATTTCAAAGTGATGTAAGAGCACAGCTCTCAAATATCAGAATAAAAGTACAGGCATTGAGTGCTCCAATCAAAAGACACAGGGTTAGAAGAACTGATGAAAACTCAAGACCACCTACGAGTTCCCTTACTGGAGACTCACTTGAGATCCAAGGACCCAGACAATCGACAAGATGAAGGGGCAGGGACAGGTACCCTACACAAGTGAAACTGAGAAACAAACAAACAAATGGATTCTGTTTGAGTCCCCAGAGAGAGTCAGTAGAAAATAGCCCTATCTAGCCACCGTGAATTCTTTCTGTTTGGTTTCAGCAGTGCTCAGGCATAGATTTAGTGGTGCAGAAACTTCCTTCTCATTCCCTCTCACCTCAACAAATGAATTGCTGTAATAATATGCGACTGGGATTTAAAATCATTGCTTTTTATGATGTTCACGAATGTAAAGAAGTAAAAACCACCTAAAGAGGGAAGTTTGGACCCTCAAATAAACACTTCACTCCACAACACACTCTTTGTTCCCAACTGCTCCTGTCCAGAAATAGGTGTTCCTTTATATTTGTCCCTCCACCTATCAGCAGTGATCATGCCGATGTCCCTGAAACAAGGTGTTGTGCAAAGAACCAAGTACACTTTTCTGTCGATAGCAGGTGCAGACGAAGGGTACTTGTGGTCTTCAGGGATCACTTACTCACTGAATGTGGCTAAATAAAGTCACTAAGCGAGCAGGAAGTATAAGAGGACAGAGGACAGAGATACGGGTTCAAGTCCTTTCACCTCCATTTACTGCTTTTGTAAGCACATGCGGCAGACTCTACCTGAAAGTGTATCGGTGAACACAGTGCTCTCCTTATGGCTTAGTTACCTTGCAAGATTTCTGGAAGCATAATGTAGGGAAGAGACATAGGCTATGTTGTTAACTGTTCTGAACATAAGGATAGATGGGCACACAAAAAGATGATTGATTCATAGATAGATAGGGACACAGACAACAGATGAAAGATAGATAGATAGGTACATAGATTGATAGATGATAGTTATCATAGATAGATGATAGGAAGATAGATATTTTGATAGAAAGATACACAGATACATAGATACATTAATACATAGATACATAGATAGACAGACAGTCCGTTAGATAGATAGATATAGATACATATCGATTGACACAAAGCTATTGTTCATATACAGGAGTTGAATGGTGAATAACATAGTTAAAGTACAAACAAAAAGGAAGAATGAAATCCAGTTTAAAAAGTGCAGTAAGGAGCCTTAAGAAGAAAACAAATACTACTATTTGCAAGAACGTGGATGGAGCTAGACGGTAGTATGTTCATAGAAATAGGCAAGGCGGAGAAAGACAAGTACCAAATGATTTCACTCATGTGTGGAGTATAACAACAAAGAAAAACTGAAGGAAAAAAACAACAGCAGACTCACAGAACCGGGGAGTTGTCTAAAAGTTCCCAAAGGGAAAAGGACTGGGCAGGGTGAGTCTGAAGGGATGGATAAGTGTGGGGAGAAAGAAGGGGGCCATTAGTATTAGCAGTTATAATGCGCGGGGTCGGGTGTGCATGGGGAGTACTGTACAACACAGAGAAGACTAGTAGAGTTCATATAGCTTCTTACTATTCACTGATGGACAGCGACTGTTACGGGGTCTGTGGGGGGGACATGGTGAAGGGGTCTGCAGCATCCAACTACACTGATCGAAAGCGACTGAAGAGGTTTTTCCGGGGAACTTGTTGAAGGGGGAGCATAGTAAACATAATGTTCTTCACGTGATTGTAATTTAATGATAAAAAAAATTCTTTTAGCGCAATATGTGCACAGCTCTTAATCATCAGAATAAAAGGTCAGGCACTGAGTGCTGCAAACAAAAGATACAGGGTTAAAAGAAGGGATGAAAACTCAAGGCACCTACGTGCTTACTTACAGGAGACTCACTTGAGATATAAGGACACAGGCAAACTACAAGCCGAAGGTGAGTGGACAAGTACCATACACGAGTGAAACTGAAAAACAAACAATCAAACAAATGGATTCTGTTTGAGACCCCAGAGACAGTCAGCAGAAAATAGCCCTATCTGGCCACCGTGAATTCTTTTTGTTTTTTTTCAACAGTTCCCAGCCATAGATTTAGTGGTGCAGCAACATACTTCTCATTTTCTCTCACCTCAACAACTGAGTTGCTGTAATAATAAGCATCTGTGCCTTTGAAATCAGTGGGTTTTATGATGTTCACGAATGTTAAGATCTAATAACCACTTATAGAGGGTTATTTGGACACTCAAATAAACACGTCTCTCCACAATATACTCTTAGGTCCCTACTGCTCCTGTCTAGTAATTGGTGTTCCTTTTTATTTGACCCTCCGTCCTATCGTCGTTGATCACGCTGCTGTCCTTCAAACATGGTGGTGAGCAAAGCAACAAGTTTACTTTTCTGTCGACAACAGTCCCAGAGGAATGATTCTCGTGGTCTTTAGGGAGCACTTAGTCAATGAATGTGGCTAAATACAGACAGCAAGTTAGAAGGAGATGACAGAGAATAGAGGATAGACACACGGGTTCAAATCCCGACACAACCATTTCCTGGTTTTGTTGGTACACGCGGCAGACTCGACCTGCATGTGTCTCAGTGAACCCTGATCTCTCTCTACAGCCTAGATAATTTGCAGGATTTATGGAGGCATAGTGTAGGAAAGTGATATAGGATATATGGTTAACTGTTCTGTACGCAAGGACAGATGATCAGACAAAAAGATGATTGATTGATTAATTTATTGATAAATAGATAGACAGATAGATAGATAGATATAAGTACATATCGATTAACACAAATCTACTGCTCATAACCAGGAGAGCAATGGTGAAAGCACATAGCGAAACTACAAAGAAAAAAGAAGAATGAAATCCAGTTTAAAAAGTACTGTAAGCAGCCATAAGAAGAAAACGAATCCTATCATTTGCAATAACGTGGATGGAGCTAGATTGTATTATGCTCAGTCAAATAGGTCAGGCGGGGAAAGACATGTACCAAATGATTTCCCTCATGTGTGGAGTTTGATGACAAAGAAAAACTGAAGGAAAAACAGCAGCAGAGTCACAGATCCCGAGAGTGGACTGAGAGTTAGCAAAGGGAAAGTGTCTGGGCAGGCTAGGTGGGAAGGGTGTAATAAGGGCGGTGAGAAATAAAGGGGACATTAGGCTTAGCATGTATAATGTGTGGGGTGTGGGGAGCATGGGAAGGGCTGTAGAACATAGAGAAGACAGGTAGTGATTCTAGAGCATCTTACTACACTGCCGGACACCAACTGTAATGGGGTGTGTGTGTGCTGAAATGGTGAAGGTGTCTACAGCATCCAACTACTCTGATGGACAGCGACTGTGACGGGGATTTTGGGGGGGACTTGATGTACTTGCTGAACATAATGTTCTTTGGGTGATTGTAGATTAATGATCAGAAAAAATGTTTTTAAGTGCAATAAGGACACAGCTCTAAATTGTCAGAATAATTGGACAGGCTTTGAGTACTCCAATCAAAAGACACAGGGATAAAAGAAGGGATGATAACTAAAGACCACCTACGTGCTCCCTTACAGGAGACTCACTTGAGATCCAAGAACGAAGACAAACTATAAGTTGAGGGGGTGGGGACAGGTTCCCAAGACAAGTGAAAAAGAAAAACGAAAAAAAAAAAAGATATGCTGATGGGTTTAAAGATGGCGGCTCATGTGAGAGGGGTGCAGAAACCTCCTCCAAAACCGAAAGCACATACATACGTTTTGTATGGAAATAGAACAACTACACCAAATCCTGGAAGAGCAGCAGGGAAGAACGCTGCTGTGGCAGGCTGGCACCTCAAGGAGAAGTGTGACGTATAGCCCTGGAGATGTGCTCTAGGAGCACGAACCTACCGTGCACTTGCTGCCTTCTGGAGTATCGGTGGGGTTGGAAAGCAAAGACAGGTGGAAGACTTCGAGAGACTTGAGATTCCAGCCTCTTGTGGGACAACCCAGGTATCCACATCCGGCCGGTGTGGGAAAAAGAAAGGTAGACAGCCTGAGAGACTTCCTAACAGCGAGAGAACTGCTAAAGGGGCAAGGCCCTCACAGGGCATGCCGCTCAGGAGAAAGGACAGGTGTGCCAAACTGCCCAGGTGCACTCTGCTCGGCAGGCAGGGGAGCTTTCAGGAGCTCTGGCGCTCCATTCCCCTGGCTTGCCTCGCAGCTCCGAGGCCCCTTACCGTGCTGTGACTAGTACATGGCGTGCTTCCCCGCTGGCACTGGCCTGCAAAACGGCCGACCGCACCTGCATCAGCTTCTCCCTGCATGCTCTGCAAACTAGCCCTGGCAGTGGAGACAGGCTCTGCGGCTGGGAATCAGGAAAGAGCTCTTTAGTCCCGGCGGGGGTGGGCACCGACACCGCTCCCCTGGGACCCCTGCCATCCCCACAAGGGCTGAGCATCTCCAGACATTAAAACTTCTGGGAGGTAGAGGGTGCCACCTACAAATATGATCCTTCAAAGGAACCTGGTAACTGGACTCAACTCAATTTTCCTGAGAAAGAGATCATGCTCAGGGAGCTACAGAAAATAAAATTGTCACTGTCTCTCGAGCGCAATTCTCTCTCTCTCTCTCACTACTGGGAGCGCTGCTGAGGCCCTGTTCCGAGAGGGGTGCTGCGACAGCCCAGTAGGAATGGCACAGCTCTCTGGTCCACCATGGCCGGTGCCAGGACAGTCCCACAAAGGCTCTGACTGAAGTGCAAATGGAGGACGCCGCACTTCTAACTCCGCAGGAAAGACAACAGTGCCGCATGCAAGCCTTCACATCAATGGCTAGAGGCTAGGAGGCTGCACCGATACGAGTGACGTCAACACCCCAGGCTTCATCTCCTTGGCATTCTTTTTTCCCTATGACCCTTGAAAGCAGCACATGGAAAGATGCATCCTACCAGTCTCCACAAAACTTCATGTCTTAGTTTTACGCTAGATGTTCCTGCATCACAGCTTCTCCTCTTTGTTCCTGCTTTCTTGGCTGGATGGTGATCTGGAAAAAAAAATTAGTCAGATTTGGAATGAAGTGGTAGGGGGTTTAGAAAGATTCTGTTTGACCAACATAAGTAGAACCAAAAGACATCCTTCAGTACGGGAGAATATATTCACTGATGACATACTTGATAAGGTGTTGTCATCCAAAACATGTATCAAGAGCTCACGAACCTCAACACACAAAAAGCAAATGAATACAATTGCAAAATGGGCAGTGGATCTTAACAGACACTTCTCCACAGAAGCAATTTTAGGTGGCTGACAGGCACATGAAAAGACGCTCCACATCGATAACCATCAGAGAAAAGAACATTAAAACCACAATGTCGTATCACCTCACAACAGTTAGGATGGCCAGCACCCGAAAGACAGACAACAACAGATGTCGGGAACAGTGTGGAGAAAGGGGAACCCTCCTACACTGCTGGTGGGAATGTCAGTCAGCACAACCATTGTGGAAAGCACTATGGAGGTTCCCCAAAAAACCAAAAAACAGAAATACCATTTGTCGCAGGAATTCCTCTCCTAGGAATTTACCCTAAGAGTGCAGGAGCCCAGTTTGAAAGGGTCAGGTGAACCCCTATATTGATCGCAGCACTATTTACAATACCCAAGAAATGGAAGCAACCTAAGTGTCCATCAGGAGATGAATGGATAAAGAAGAGGTGGTACATACACGCTATGGAATATTAGTAAGCCATAAGAAGAAAGCAAATCCTACCACCATTTGCAACAACAAGGAAGGAGCTAGAGGGTGTTATGCTCAGTGAAATAAGTCAAGTGGGGAAAGACAAGTATCCAAGGATTTCACTCCTCTGTGAGGTATGAGAACAAAGCAAAAACGGAAAGGAACAAAACAGGAGCAGACTCACAAAACCCAAGAATAGACTTGCAGTTTCCAAAGGAAAGGTACCTGGGAGAATGGGTGCGAAGATAGGGATACGGGGGTAAAAGGGGCATTATGATCTGCACACATATTGTAGGGTGTGGATGCCCACGGGTGTTGCAGTATAACACACACAAGACACATAGTGATTCTATAGCATCTTACTACATTGATGGACAGCTACTATAATGGTTTGCGGACTTGATAATGGAGGGGAGGGGGGCAGAGGATGAGTCTAGTAACCATAATGTTGCTCATGTAATTGTACATTACTGACACCAAAAAAAAGAGAGATTCTGTTTGACTGCCCAGATAGACAGTAGGAAATAGCCCTTCCCGCCACAATGGATGCTTTCTCTTAGGTATTGGCAGTGCACAGTCATAGATTCAGTGGTATAGCAAGGCCCTTCACATTTTTTCTCACCTCAACAACTGACTTGCTGTAATAATATGCATCTGAGATTTTGAAATCAGTGGATATTATGATGTTTACGAATGTAAAGTAGCAATAACCAGATACCAAAGTAAGTTTGGAAGCTCAAACGAACACGTCACTCCACAACACACTCTTTGCTCCCAACTGCTCCCGTCTAGAACTCCGTGTTCCTTTTCACCTGTCCTCCTCCTATCAGCGGCGATGCCAGTGTCCCTCAAACATTGTGGTGAGCAAAGCACCAAGTTTACTCTTCTGTCTACAACAGGCTTGTGGTACAGGTCCTCTCAGAGGAAAAGCAATAGCAGCGGGAGAAACTCCAAAGACGTAGAAATAAAAGATGGTACAGTACAATGAAAACTGACATAAGGGACTTCTGAGACCCATACTTAATTCCTTCAGAGACAAGAAAGCAGCCGCCCACATACAACAAAACTAAACCAGTACGGAGAAAGCACAGGCAGAGAACAATAAGAGATCTGGAATCTTACCCCACTGGGCCAGAGAAAGGACTCATCATAGCAGCAGCAGCAGCAGCAGCACCTGGGGCCTGCCACACATGCTCTGCGCTCATCGCCGTTAAAGATAAGGTTGTGGGTTCAGCTCGCCTTGCCTCTCCCTAAGCACCTGGAGGCATACACAGCGGGGACTGAGGGGTCGTCGGTGGCTTCTCGCCCGCATTTATGTTCCGCACTGTTTGGAACATAACGAAAGTCGGTGGAGGAGCGAGCGGCAGCAGGTACCACTGAACGGGCAGCTGAGCTTTGAAGCAGAGTCCAGTCATTCTCTGTCACCACTGTTCAACAGATACTATGACCTGAAGAGTGATGTGCACGAGCTGACACACTCACATTTGATAAGGGAGGTTCTCACCAAGTACGGAGAAGGGAGAGGAAGGCATGTCTAAGTCAGAGTGCACGGGAAGCCTCCGTGAGGAGGTGACTAGAGAGGTGGGTCTTCAATGATCCATGTTCTTCTGCTGTGGTGAAAATTCTTAAAAACCAGAGGCAAGAGGTGGGAAACCCCATAGGAAATAGTTCAGAGACGAAAAGGCACGAGACAGGATCTTTTCAAGGAGCAGGGAGCTTGTCTCATAGGGATGGAAATGTAGACAAAGTGAAGGCCACAAGGTGAGTTGGGGCTGGAGAATTTCACATTTTATTCTGTAACAATGTCAGTGCTTCCACAGTGAAGCAGTGAGCAAGCAGGGCCTAGGTCCACCAGGAAAGGCCTGAGAAACTAGAAACAGAGTTACTGACACGGGACACGAGCTTCACAGGTTATAACATAAAGGATGAACAGTCAGGATTGGGAAAGGAAAGGCTGACTGCTGAGAGGAGGCGAGGTTGCCCCCAAGCTTCCAGCCTGGATGACGGGGAAGAACGGTGATGCCATCGAGAACAAGAGTCTAAAAGAGAAGCATTTTAAAAATAAAAAGTGTTTCCCAGTTTACTGTGTTGTGTTATTCATGTACGAGACACAGGCCCCCAAAACTAGATCAGAGAGAAAACCTGGGCGGCCGTGCCCAGTCACAATGCGGGATGTGGCTATGCTGAGTCCAGGTGGTCCCCGACCTACGCTTTCTGTGAGAAGCAAAGAACAAACATGCCCTCTGGCTAGAAAGGCATGTCATGGGGTATGCGCCCTCCTCAGAAGTCAGCCGCCTGGCTTGCCATGGCCGAGAAGGCATGCCTGGCTCCAGGTTTCCCAGAGAAGATGGGAGGGCCCGGGAAAGGCCGGGCTGTGCCCCGGGCCGCCTCTTGGTGGCTCCGCGCCATGCCGTGGGCAGGAACTGTCCTCCGGCAGCGTGGGGGTGGGGGAGCAAAGCACTTGCCACCCGCCGCACCCCGGGTGATAAGCCCATGCAGAAAAGGCAACTGGGTGGGCTGAGCTCTGATAGACGTGGGCATCGCAGCCCTTGATGGTCCGTATGGTGGCCTCGTTTGTCCGAACACCTGCACAGCCCTCAGAGGGAAGTCCCGGAGGCTAGGGATTCTACTGGGGTTGGCCTTTTGCCCCACCGTGGCCTTGGCCAGGGTCTCCTCTGGGCAGCGCTGGTGTGCTTAAGGCAGTGGGGGCTCGGTGATGCGGCCCCTAGGTGACATCACAGCGTCCCTGGTCAATTTGTGATGTGTCCGCTGGCTGACATACATACCAGGCTGGCCCTTGCTGGGCAGCTCAACCCGTGGTTGGCCTGAGAAGGAGTTAGTGGCAAAGGAGACCCTCTCCCTAGCTTCAGACCCATTTCTCAGATCGTTTGGCACACACCACAACACATTTATCCATGTGGACAGTTTCCTCCTTACTAAGGATCGTGCCCCACTCCACCCGCCACCTCCCCAGCCCCAACTTCATCGCCCGCCAGTCTTTCCTGTCCCCGGGACACAGCCCCCTATCCCTCCTGCCTGGGAGCACCCTGCACCTGTCTGCTCCCCTGGTCACAGGCTGTTCCACCGGGCTCCTCTGCCTTTAGCGGCTGGCTTTACACACTTTTCCCTGCAGAGTTCCCACTTACACGGGGAACCTCCTAGGCTCTGGAACATCCTAGGCTCCCAGCAGATGGCTGGAGAGAGACCACCCAGAGAAGCTCCTCTTCTTCAGTGCACACGGGCACCACTACCAGCCACCTCGAAATGTCCTGCCTCTGCAAAACCGACATCCAGGGTCAGCCAACAGACAAGGCCTTGGTCAGCACAAGCGCTGATCCGATGACCTGTTCTGAAACTCGGGACAAGCCGATGGACACGACACCACCAAAGCTCGCCATCATCTTCTGGTCTCCACCAGCCCCACATGATGCCGTAGGCAGCACCACCGCCAGCCTCCTGTTCGCCTCAGAAAACCACTGCACGGGCAGTCGTCGTCTTGTCTTCCCTGGCCCCATACGATGCCGTGGGAGGCACAGACGACGGCATCGGCCCTAACTGCAAGGCGGACGATGACCTGAAGGGCCCGCCACCACCTCAGGGTAAGGCACGTACAACTGCCCCCTGGCCACAGAGAAGTCCGTGTCCTGCACAGGCGCCAGCCTAAATGCTTATGCTCAAGACGAGCCGATGGACACGCACCACCCTCAATGGCTGTTATCTTCCATTTGCCCCCGGCCCTCCACGAGGCTGTGGGCAGCTCCACCTTCGGTCCGAGGGCCGGCAATGACACTCAAGATGAGCCCATGGACACGACACCTTCCTCGATGGCCATCATCTTCCGGTGGACCCTGGCCCCACACGGGGCCATGCACAGCACAACTGCTGGCCTCCTGTGCACCTCAGACAAAGACCGCGAAGGCGGTCGTCGTCTGATCTCCCCTGGCCCCTTACGATGCAGTGGGAGGCAAAGGCGACGGCCTCGGCCCTACCCGTAAGTCAGCCTTGGAACCGATGGTCACTCCACCGCCCTAGGGAAAGGCACCTACACCTGCCCTCCGGCGCCAGACAAGGCACAGGGCAGCCCAAGCGCTGGCCCAAAGGCTGACGCTGACGCTCAAGACGAGCCGATGTGACACGACACACCCCTCTATGGCCATCATCTTCCGGTCAACCCCAGCCCCACACGAGGCCGTGGGAAGCAGCACCGCCTGCCTCCTGCACACCTCAGCCACCCAATGCGTGGGAAGTCATCCTCCGGATTACCCTGGACCCACACGATGGCGTGGGAGGCATAGGCGACGGCCTAGGACCTACCTGCAAGTCGGACGATGACTTGATGGGCACGACCCCGCCCTCGGGAAACGCACCTACTAGCATCCCAGGGCCCAACACGAGGTCAAGGTCAGCACCATCGCCGTCCTCATGCACACCTCAGAAACCCACCATGCGGGCGATCATCGTCCTATCTCCCCTGGCCACACAATGCCATGGGAGGCACAGATGACGGCCTCGGACCTACACGCAAGTCAGACTAGGGCCTGATGTTCACGCCACTGCCATCGGGAAAGGCAACTATTCGTCTCCCCGGGCCCCAGTACATGCAGTGGGCATCACAAGCACCGGCCCAAAGGCTCACTCTGACTCTCAGGATAAGCCAATGGACACGACAAAACCGGCGCTAGTTGTCATCTTCTGGTCCCCAGCAGGATGCACAACAAGCCGTGGGCATCACCACCACTGGCCTCCTGTGCATCACAGATACCCACCGCACAGGCGGTCAACGTCTGCTCTCCCATGGACCCACAAGATGCCGTGGGAAGCACAGACGACGGCCTCGGCCCTACCACCAAGTCGGACGATGACCAGATGGGCACACCATAACCTTGGGAATGGCACCTACAAATGACGCCCGGCCCCAGACAAGGACATGGGCAGTACAAGAGCCGGCCTTAAGGCCGACGCTGATGCTCAATACACACCAATGGAAATAACGCCACCATATCTATCTGTGAATTTGCAGTCTCCCCAGGCCCCACACGAGGAGATGGGCAGCACCACCTCTGGCCTCCTGTGCACCTCAGACAACCACCGTATAGGCAGTGATTGTCTGTTCTCCCCTGGTCCCATATGATGCCGCAGGAGGCACAGCCAATGGCCTCGGCCCTACACCTAACTTGGCCTCTGACCCGGTGGACACCCCACAGCCCTTGCCAACGGCACCTACAGGTCTCTCCCAGCTGCAGACAAGGCCTATGTCCACCTATCCATTTAACAAAATCTTTCCCACAATATGTGTGTATATTATATATTCACACTGCATCCTGCTCTTGCTAGTATGCCTCTGCTCTGTTTACTCTTTGACTCGGCGACAGAGGAAGAACACACATACATGAGTGATAATGTTCTAAGCCACACTTATCTATGCAACGTGTTCCATGCCCCAGTGACTGGGTTGTGGAAGTAGCCGCGTTTTATGACTGCATGCTCACCGTGAGGTCTGCGCACTGAGTGATTAATGGATGACAACCCAGGGGGAGGCAAATCCAGAGGAAGGAGACCGGGTTAGCATTTGTGGCTGCTTTCCTCTCCTCTCCCACTGTTCTGAGCTCAATGGAGGCTAGGGAATCCCTGCTGTGACACAGGAAAACACTCATCATATTGGTTTTTAAACATGTTTATTTCTGCACGTGTGTGCCTTGTGTGACTTAAGACTCTGGCTGATCATCCTCACACATTCCCACTTCCTCATGAGAGAACGGATTTGGCATTAAGGTCCTCGATTCTGAAGGAAGGACAGAAGGAAGTGCTTCTGCCTGCTGTGTGACTAGTGAAATTTAAGCTTACTTAGAATTTATCAAGTAGCTTAGTAATATCAGAAAAGGTCCTCTTTAATGACTGCCTGGCTTGACTCTAACCTAAACTGCTAACATGTCAAACCATGTTGAGTTACAACTGTGCCCACTTCTTGCTGACCCTAGAGCCTGCACGGTGTCCAGCAGACTTAATACATGCAGAATTCATAACCTGTGGAGACCATGTTCTAGTTGGAGGGTAGGAAAGAGGCAATGAACATCTGTAAGTTTTCCGGTAGCTTAGCCATTAACAAACACTATGGAGAATAAAAAGCAGGATATGGAGGACTGAGATTATAGGCAGAGAAAAGCAGGGCTTTCAAAATAAACAGTGGACAGGGTAAGCCTCACCAGGGAGGTGGGACTTGAAGAGTCTAGCAGGAGCTGAGAGAACCAGGTATCTGAGGGAAAAGCATTCCATGCAGTGGGATAAATTACTGATAAAGCCAAGAGGAAGGTTGCTTGTGGTCTTCAGGGAGCAGTCAGTCAACAAATGTGGCTAGAATACTGTCAGTAAGAAGGGCAAAGAGGACAGGGGACAGAGATATGGTTTGAAGTCCCCACACCACCATTTACAAGTTTTGTAGTCACACGCTGTTGACTCGATGTGCAAATGTCTCAGTGTACCTGGTGCTGTCTGTCTCTAGGACCTAGTTACCTTGCAGGCTTTTGGAAACATGAGTAGGGAAATGACATATAAGCCATCATGTGAACTGTTCTGTTTATAAGGATAGATGGGTAGAGAAAAAGATGATGAAAGGAGAGATAGACAGATAAATTGATGACAGATTAGACAGGATAGATGATAGGTATGGATAGATAGAATAGATAGGTGATAGGTAGGTAGATGATTGATAGATCGATCGATAGATCGATAGATCGATAGATCGATAGATCGATAGATCGATAGATAGATAGATAGATAGATAGATAGATAGATAGATAGAAAAACAGATAGACAGACAGATTGATAGATAGATAGCCATGTTAGATAGCAGTGCTGTTAACTGTTTGTAAGGCTGGGGGCACTGATGGGAGAAGTGAGCACATTGGACACTGATGATGTGCAAAGTCTCCGGCTGCTGCCCATTCCCACATTGGACACTGATGATGTGCCAAAGTTCTTGGCTGTTGCCCCCTCCCAACCTGAAAAATGTGCCTTGGGCAAGCCAATCCTCGCACTGCTGTAAATCTAAGCTCTGCCTCCCCCTACCTTCTTTAAAATCTTGCTGCCTGTACACTTAGTGTGAATTCCCCAGCCTCCATTTCTATAGACTGGGGAAATTTTGCCGTGTATTTACATTCAAATAAATTACCGGGCCCTTTGTTGCCTCTCTTCACCTGCTTATTTCAGCTAGAATTTATTTTACACTGTTCTGTACATAAGGATAAATGTGAAGACAAAAAGATGATGACAGACAGATGACAGGTGATAGGTGATAGATGAGAAATAGATACATTAGATAGATGAAAGATATTCATAGATTAGATGAATAGATTGACAGTGATGATAGATAAGAAATATATAGATGACAGATGATAGACAAGATAGGATAAATGACATAGGTAGTTTAGATTAGACAGATAGATGATAGATATTGATAGATTTCATAAACAATAGATAGATGACAGGTACAAAGTTTTGGAATGAATTTTTGGGCCCTCACCTCACCATCTTCCGCTCCTCCTAAACCCCCGCTGACACCACACACACACACACACACACACACACACACACACACAAGTTCATGTTTGAAATGAGTCAGGGTTGAAGCCCTAAACCCACTGTCATGGTATTGAGAGGTGGAGCCATTGGAGGTAATTAGGTTTGGAAGATATAATGAGGGTGTGGGTGGAGCTGAAATTATGCAATCAGTGCTATTAAGAGGAACAGAGGAGAGAGCTTTCTCCCTCGGCCCAGTGAGTACAGAGCAGGGATGTGGCCATATGCAAGCCAGAGGAAGGGACCTCACCAGGAACTAAACATGCCTTGGTCTTGGACTTCTGGTTCCAGAATGGTGAGAAATCAGTGTCCATGGATTAAGACCCAACTCAATGACACTCTGGTTATGAGCTTCAATACACTAACACAGATATATAGGTAAACAGAGATGCACTTAGATGATGGATGGAGAGAGTCTATGCATAGATATCGGTGCTTAGGTGAATGCATAGGTATCTCTGTCCAACCACCTCTGCAGTTTGAAGTCTGCTCCCTATGGGGGGAACACTAGGAACACAACTTATGCACGTTTCTTTTTTAAAGTGTGGGCTGCAGTTTCCGATAACTAGGGTCTCCGATAACTCTCAGCCATGTGTGTGTGTGTGTGTGCACGTGCACATGTGCATGTGCGTGTGTCCACCACTGCCCCTATCGGTCTACAATCACAGGAGATGCAAAAGTAACAAAGAAACGCAGGATAGGGCAAACATCTTGCAAAATATGACCAGAAAGAGAAAAATTTTCCGCTAGCCTCTGGGTATATCTTTGACAAGTGTTTCTAGGCATTTTTAGGAAGATCTTGCTGGAAATGTTGCTGGAAACACTCTGAAAAATCAAGTTATTTAAGGTAATAAGCCAGGACAGGAGAGCAGCAAAGAGTACCCACGGTGTGTCTCCTACGTATCAGGCCAAGGTGTACAGACTTTAATTCCACTACACCACTTCATCTCACCATGGCTGACGTGGGATGACCTTATGCAACACCTTCATCTGTGAGTAAAAAGTTACTTCAGAAACACCTCCCTTAAGAGAAAATAAATAAGTGTGGGGACGTAAACATTCCTAGAATTCCTGCCATCATCACGGAACACTTTATGCACAGCGCCCTTTTCATACGAACGGAAACATAGCTCTCAACACTACTATCCCATTTCAGATAGAACTCACTCACATCTAAATGCCTAAGTGCACTGAAACTCCACCTACACCTTGACAGCAGAGGGGAGTAGTTTCCCCACAAGCTAGCTGGCCTGCCACCTCAGCAAGCCCATGGGCCACCAGCCCACAGGTACCCTGCATGTCACCAAAATGCAGTTCCCTTAACCAGTGACTAAAGGAATGATCTCTGGAGATGGGCCACCAAGAAGAACCGCCGAGGTGACATCGGTGCACAGGGAAAAAGTCCTACTACTGGGCATGCACCTGCCTCGGACCCCGCAGGAAACGCAGGTTTCTCCCTGTGTGGGGCCTCTGATATGCCCGGAAGCTCATGCAGCCACCACAGCACTAACGGCCCAGGGGCAGAGCAGCCGGAGGCCCTTTCCCACACAGGATCAAGAGCCCAGAATGCCAAACACACCATCCACACCCAGCAGACACGTGCCACCTATGCAAGAGAAGTTCCCACCCAAGGACACTTCTCCCAAGATCCAAAAACACAGCTAACTCACATAAACAAACACAAGAAATTAGACTCAGAAAGACACAGAGGAATCAAAGTGCACCTAGTGACATAATGTGGACAAACGTGAGAAAACAGATACATAGACAGACAGATGATTGATACATAGATTGGACTGATATACATACATATAGATGATAGATTAATTAGATAAATACACAGATGATATTAGATAGATGATAGATCATAGATAGATAGATGACAGAGAGATAGATAGGTAAATAGATTATATAGAGAGATAAAGATATAGGTAGGTAGGTAGGTAGGAAAGCATCATACTAAACAAAGCTATATTTCACTCAAGACCATCTACGTGCTCCCTTACAGGAGACTCACTTGAGATCCAAAGACAAAGACAAATTACAAGCCAAAGGGGCAGCGACAGGTATCCTACACAAGTGAAGCTGAAAAACAAACAAAGAAACAAATAGATTCTGTTTGAGTTCACAGAGATGGTCAGTAGAAAATAGCGCTATCTAGCCACCAAGAATTCTTTTTGTTTGGTTTCAGCAGTGCCCAGGCATAGATTTAGTGATGAAGCAACTTTCTTCTCATTTTCTCTCAACTCAACAAATGAATTGGTGTAGTAATATGCGTCTGGGCTTTTGAAATCAGTGGGTTTTATGATGTTCACGAATGTAAAGTTGTAATAACCAGATAAAGAGGCAAGTTTGGGCACTCAAATATACACGTCACTCCACAATACACTCTTTGTTCCCAACTTCTCCTGTCTAGAAATAGGTGTTCCTTTTTATTTGTCCCTCCTATCAGCGGTGATCACACCAATTTCCCTCAAATATGGGGGTGAGCAGACCACCATGTATACTTTTCTGTCTACAACAGGCCCAGAGGAAGGATACTTGTGGTCTTCATGGAGCACTTAGTCAGTGAATGTGGCTAAATACAGTCACCAAGCGAGTAGAAGGTATAAGAGGACAGAGAACAGATATATGGGTTCAAGTCCCTGCACCTCCATTTACTGGTTTTATAAGCACATGCAGGTGACTCGACCTGGAAGTGTCCAGTGAACCCAGTGCTCTCCGTACAGCCTAGATACCTTGGAAGATTTTTGGAAGCATAATGTAGGGAAGTGACATAGGCAATGTTGTTAACTGTTCTGTACCTAAGAATAGATGGGCGGACAAAAAGATGATTGATTCATAGATAGATAGATAGATAGATGACAAATGATAGATAGATAGGTACATAGATTGATAGATGATAGACATCATAGATAAATCATAGGAAGATAGATAGATAGATAGATAGATAGGTAGATAGATAGATAGATAGATAGATGGATAGATAGACAGACAGACAGATAGATAGATACAGATACATATTGATTAACAGAAAGCTATTGCTCATAAAAAGGAGATCAATGGTGAAAGCACATAGCAAAACTACAAACAAAAAGGAAGAATGAAGTCCAGTTTAAAAAGTGAACTAATCTTCCATAAGAAGGAAACAAATCCTACCATTTGCAATGACGTGCATTTAGCTAGACGGTAGTATGCTCCGTGAAATATGGCAGGCGGACAAAGACAAGTACCAAATGATTTCACTCATGTGTAGAGTATAACAACAAAGAAACACTGAAGGAAAAAAACAGCAGCAGACTCACAGAACCCGAAAGTGGACTAACAGTTAACAAAGGGAAAGGGTCTGGGCAGGGTGGGTGGGAAGGGAGGGATAAGGGCGGGGAGAAAGAAAGTGGACAATTGGATTAGCATGTATAATGCGTGGGGTCGGGGGGGCATAGGGAGGGCTGTACAACACAGAGAAGACAAGTAGAGATTTGAAAGCATCTTACTACACGCTGATAGACAGCGACTGTAACGTGGTGTGTGTGGGGGTGCATGGTGAAGGGGTCTCCAGCATCCAACTCTGCTGATTGAAATCAACTGTAAGAGGTTTTTTGGGGGGACTTGGTGAATAGGGGAGCCTAGTAAACATAATGTTCTTCACGTCATTGTAGATTAATGATAACTAAAAAATATTTTTAAGTGCAATAAGGGCAATGCTGTAATTAATCAGAATAAAATAACAGGCTTTGAGTGCTCCATAAAAAAGACACAGGGTTACAAGAAGGGATGGATACTCAAGACACCTACGTGCTTCCTTACAGGAGACTCACCTGAGATCCAAGGACACAGACAAACTACAAGCCGAAGGTGTGGGTACAGGAACCCTACACAAGTGAAACTGAGAAACAATCAAACAAATGGATTCTGTTTGAGTCCCCAGACATTTTCGCTAAAAAGTAGCCCTATCTGACCACCGTGAATTCTTTTTGTTTGGTTTCAGCAGTGCCCAGCCATAGATTAAGTGGTGCAGCAGTGTCCTTCTCATTTTCTCTCACCTCAACAACTGAATTGCTGTAATGATATGCATTTGGGCCTTTGAAATCAGTGAACTTTATGATGTTTACGAATGTAAAGGAGTAATAACCAAATAAAGAGGGAAGTTCAGACACTCAAATAAACACGTCACTCCACAACTCACTCTTTGCTCTGAAATGCTCCTGTGTATAAATTGGTTTATCTTTTTATATGTCCCTCGTCCTATCACCGGTGATCATGCAGATGTCCCTCAAACATGGTGGTGAGCAAAGTACCATCTTCACTTCTCTGTTGACAACAGTCCCAGAGGAAGGATACATGTGGTCTTCAGAGAGCACTTAGACAATGAACTTTGCTAAATACAGTCAGTAAGTGAGAAGGAGGTAAAAGATGACAGAGGACAGATATACAGGTTCAAGTCCCTGCACCACCATTTCTTGGTTTTGTAGGCACACGCTTCTGACTCGACCTGCAAGTGTCTCAGTGAACCCTGTGCTCTCCCTATGGCCTAGTTACCCTGCAAGATTTTTGGAAGCATAATGTAGGAAAGTGACATAGGCTATGTTGTTAACTCTTCTGTACACAAGGATAAATGGGGAGACAAAAAGATGATTGATTCATAGATATATAGATGGAAAGATAGATAGATGATAGATGATGGATTGATAGACCGACAGATAGATATAGGTACATATCGATTAAGACAAAGCTGTTGCTCTTAACAAGTAGAGCAAGGGTGAAAGCACACAGTAAAACTACAAACAAAAAGAAGAATGAAATCCAGTTTAAAAAGTACAGTAAGCAGCCATAAGAAGAAAACAAATCCTACCATTTGCAATGATGTGGATCGAGCCAGAGGGTATTATGCTCAGTGAAATATGCCAGGCGGAGAAATACAAGTACCAAATGATTTCACTCATGTGTGGAGTATAACAACAAAGAAAAACTGAAGGAAAAAAACAGCAGCAGACTCACAGAACCCGAGAGTGGACTAACGGTTACCTAAGGGAAAGGGACTGGCCAGGGAGTGTGGGAAGGGTGGGATCAGGGCGTGGAGAAAGAAAGGGGGTATTAGGATTAACATGAATAATTCGTAGGGTGGGGGGGTCATGGGCAGTGCTGTACATCACAGAGAAGTCAGTAGTGATTCTACAGCATCTTACTACACCCTGATGGACAGCGACTGTAAAGGGTTTTAAGTGTGGGAATTGATGTACTTGGTGATCATAATGTTCTTTATGTGATTGTAGGTTCATGATAACAAAAAATAATTTTTAAGTGCAATAAGGTCACAGCTCTCAATTGTCAGAATAAAAAGACAGGCTCTGAGTGCTCCAATCAAAAGACACAGGGTTAAAAGAAGGGATGAGGACTCAAGGCCACCGACGTGCTCCCTTACAGGAGACGCACTTGAGATCCAAGGACGAAGACAAACTACAAGTTGAGGTGATGGGGACCAGTACCCTAGATAAGTGAAACTGAAAAAAAAAAATGATGTGCTGATGGGATTAAATACCAAACAACGAAAAAAAAAAAAAATTTTAATTAAAAAAAAAAATGTTCCTGCTCGTTTTTCTTTATTCTCTGGTGCCAGCCTCAGGCATCTGCTCACCTTTCTTGCTGCCCTCTTTCACTAGCATTGGGGTCACTATCCCTTTATGACATCCAAAAAGCGCTAGCCAAAACAAAAAAGGAAAAAAAAATTTCTTATGTCCTCCGGGGCCCAGCCTCCGGTGCCCGCTCACTATTCTTGCTGCACTGTTTTCCTAGTATCCAGGGCCCTGCACTCTGGCCCGGATGGCTGGGGCTGGGTGTTTGGCAGTCCTGCGTTCCGTCTCCCTCCCGCTCTGCCTATTCTTCTCTCGCCAGGAGTTGGGGGGATGGTCGCTCGGCTTCCACTGGGCCGTGGCTTGTTTCTTACCACCTTTGTGAAGTGCTAGGTTCTCTCTGGTGCGGATGTGGTCAGAATATTGTCCTGTGTCCTGTTGTCTTTATTCTAGGAGGTGTTGTCTTTGTTATATTTTCATTGATATATGTGGTTTTGGGAGGGGATTTCCACTGCTCTACTCATGCCACCATCTTCCACCCCTCTCCAATGTGCCATGCTTTAGATTAACCTCATGCTAGTAACATAATTTGAGTAAATCCGATTTCTACTCTATTAACTACAGGTTTTAAAGAATTGTGTAAAAAAAATACTTTCTGACATTCAAAAGTTTTTGAGTGTCCAGATGAATCTGAAATAAGAGGTTAAATTGTTTTCTTGGTCACATTTAAGCAGAGTAGGGGAGTGATAATCTAAAATCTAGGATTTATTAATAGTTAATACCTCTTTTCAGAGATAATAATATACAGTATGATGTGAAATAGCTTAAAATAGAAATTTAAAAATCACATCTTTTTAAGATATACATTCTTATATTTTGTCCTGAGGCATTCCCCAATAAAAGAGGAAGATCTGTTTTCTTATATTCACTTCACTTATCAGGCATCTATTTTTAAATATATATATTAGAGTTCATACTATGGAAATTAAAAATACAGTATTTTAAAAACTCACTATTGTCTCTAGATAAACTTGCTGAATTTCTTATGGTCAAAGATAGTGTCTCTGAAGTGCTTGTAAATGCACACCTGCAAATTGCACATTCTGGACAATCAACCTTCTGTAACTATAAAAACAATGATCAGGTAATATGTCTTTTGAGAAGGCACAGACACACAAAGTGTATTCAAGATAAATTTGCCCCATTTCAGATGACAATACATTTTTATTTCATTTAGGAAATGGGATGATAAATTCACTTTGTTTGTAGTGCCAACTGCCTATGAAAAGAAAATTTCTGAATTATATAGATATCAGCATAACTGACACTTTACTTAATGGCACATTTACCGAAACACTACAATTTTAAGAATAAAGCAAGCTAAACAGCTGTTTAAAAGGAAAAGAAAAAAAGCTTACTTCACCTGTACTTGTTTGTGTTCCAGTGAGAACCAGTGGGAGAGACATTCATAAGCTCCTGATAAAATCTACAACTGGCAGAGCCCACAAGAGCCTTTCTTCAGGGCTCACTAAGGAACTCACCGGTTCTACAATGGGATGGTCATGGGCTCAACAACCATCTCAGACAGAGACAGGGATGTGCTCCATCCACCCAGTGCCCCAGGAGCAGTGAGGAAGGCCCACAGCAGGCTCACTGGAAGGTTGTCCCACTTCCCATGCTCTCTTGTGACACTTAACTGATAGGATGGTAAAAGGAGCAAGAAAAGGTTGAGGCCCGAGTGAACAGTGGCAACCACGGGTTCTCATTGAGCCACAGCAAACATGGTTTCCCACAGAATTTTTAAAGACATTCTTTCGAAGACTATGAGTTGCTGCAGCTGTGGAAAATGACCACAGGCTCCTTCTAAAAATATCTTTTAAGCATGAGGGTAGCCTCTGGGCAGTTTCCTCATTTAGTGGATAAGGACCATTAATGCTATACTCCATTTTATTTAATCTGAGTATAGAAGGAAAACACAGTTGGCAGTTCTAATCCTGGTAGGATATGTGCGATGCAGTTGTCTGAAACAGCTTCATTCAGCAATTTTTATGCCAAATACAAAAAAAAAGAATATGCTGCTGAGGATTTTAAATTCCCAATTCAAACATTACTGGTACAAAATGGAAGAGCAAGCAGGTGTGTTTACAAGCACCAACTGAAATTGCATGGGAAAAGTTTTCTTGTGCTCAAAAGGAAAAGAAACCAGTAATAAAATTTTAAGAAATATCAGAGGAGTAAGTGGAAAGAACAAAATCAATTAAGAAAGATAATCTCTTGGCTATTGACATTTATGTCCTTCTTAAACCACAGTAATTTAGTAAAATAGGATTATTTGCCCTCCTCTCACTGCTCACACAACTGAACAGCTCTGTAGAGAACAGTATTTACATGTCTAAAACAATACAAATATAACATGTATTGAATTTTTACTTTATAATAGTTATTAGTTACAGAAGAGAATGAGACTTAAAAACTAACAATTTTCCGTGTATAAATCAAATGGGTGAGATGAGAGAAGTTCTCAGAATGCAAATTTGTCATCTTTTAAAGAAAGAAGTAAATACTGTCCAAATTTAAAATCAAGGATAATAGACACTAGTATGACGGACAGGGTGATAATAAAACTGCAAGCAGAACCTTATAAAGAAGATACATCTTGTGGACCTGGGAGAGGTCACATGAAAATAGGGGCAGAGGAAGACGTACTCGTTACCTTTGACCCTCCTGTCAACAGGCTTTACTGGGTGAACATTGGCATTAACATGGCCCTAGTATTTTAAGCATTCTCTTTCCTTTTCATTCTTTGCTGCATAAGGCTAAGAATGAGAGAAAAATTTTAATGGAAAGAAAATCACCAGTTTGGATTACACAAGATAAATGGCTGGAATCACAACAGGGTGGCCTTTCAATATTCACAGCACAAGGCTTGTTCTAAAGAAAGACATGCCCCAGGGCCTCATCACTGTAGAACACTGTGGCAGACATCAAAGTAAAGTGAAAATGGAAGACTAAACATTCGGACAGAAGGTAAGAGAAGTGAAGACCTCCTTGATTAGGTAAGTGATGTTTTAGACAGAATAATACTGATTTTTAAATTCAGATCAAATTTCCTAAGAAAATGTTAACTGCAGGATATGCGAGCTTCTAATTGAGGCAATTTCACAAACAGATTTCATCATAAAAACCAGAAGGTTCAGTAAGCTTGCTTTGGAGACACTTGGCTCTGACTGCTATTAGAACAAGTGTGAAAATGCTGGATGAGGCGAGACTCAAAAGAACTGGTTACACACACTCAGCTGAAAACATCTGTAGCTATTGACCCTTCACATAACAATTTTTGTTGAGTACATTCTGTGTTCCTAGCATCACAACAGGTGACAGACACTACAGTAAAGACACCACAGAGCTAGCTGAGGACAAGCACAAGGCACTCAGAGCCTACATGAAGGCAAAGACACGAAAAAAAAACACCAAGATAATAAATGTCCTAAGAGTAATAAGGTTTTCTGGGCATGGGGGAGAGAGAAATAATGAGAGTCCTGGTCAGTTAGAGGAAGATCAACAACAAGGCCTGCTCAAATTGGGTTTTGAGACAGAAACAGTGCCGACTTATGCAGGAGGTGAAAAGACAGGATTTGGCAACCAACTGGGTAATGAGGTGAGGCAAATGGGGTGGGGCTACTTGCAGGGCTTCACTCTGTAGATGTAGCCATTAACCCTATGTTAATAATGTCCTCATTTTAAAGGCAGAGCAAAATCTCCTGTGAACAACAATGAAATTTGGAACTTTAGCTTCCGTTTTTGTCTCTGAAGAGTTCTATTAGCACATAACTGCTGCACCCAGTTGGGCTTCAACATAGGTCAAAATTTCTGTCCATCACTACATTCTTTTCCATTCTGCCTAAATATATGCTTAATTTTAATGAAGGAGAGTTTGGGAACAGCCAAGACTGTTTTTCTCATGTGTGATCACTCAGGAGCCCCAGGAGGTAGCAGGAAATGTGAAAGGACTGTCTACAGCAGGTGTTAGCAATGGAGGAGCCTGTGAGCAAGTGTGCTGTTGTCATTTCTAAAGGGTTAGAAACCAAAACAAAACAACCAAACAGAATATGCAGGAGAGAACTATGTGGCACACAAAGTCTAAAGTATTCACCAAATGGCCCAACTCATGATATAGGGGATTGGAGGATATACTTTGAAATAGCCCTTGCTAATGTAAAACTTCTTAAATCTTAAATTTCTTAAATTGAATATGGCATTTTAATCTTAAAAAATTCAGGGAAATCAGTCAAGGCATCCTGCCCCACAATATATCAGTGTTTGTCTTGCTACTAAAACTTGTTATGTTTCACAATGTATTCAAAATCCTCAAGTCAAATGGATGCTCTGGGCAGAGAGCTGTCTTTATTCTGTGACTTTGGGAAGTCCTAGGCCCTGAGAAAAACAATTATGGTTTTGCCAGCAACACAGATAATAATCATCTTAACTTTTCCTAGTTTTCATTTCACCAAGTGACTGTTTCTTGACCTTGAACTCATCCGGGGCCACCAACATAACCCATCATAGCCTGACAACAGTATGCCCCAAAGTACTTTTTTTTGTGGCAGATTACTAAAACAAATAGTGAAATAGCCTAATATGAAAATGTACTTTCTAAAATAACATTCAATTTAACAAACTCTTTGGAATAGCTTGCCTGTTGCAAACTAATATGGCTAGTAACAAACTAAATAGCCTATAGCAGAGAAATGATTACATTAACGATAATAATCCTTTAAAGGAATGACATGTATCTAAAAATAAGTTACCTGTATTTGGAAACTATTTCTGTTAGACAATAAAGGAGGGCACAAAATGGTAAATACAGAATGATCCATAAAAAGATGTATGGGGGTACTCAATAATATGGGTGATTGTAGTAAACACACTGTTTTTCATGTGAAACCTTCATAAGAGAGTATATCAGTAATATCTTAATATTTAAAAAACACATAGACCAAATGTTTGCTGTCTTCCTTGAAAGATAAAACTGATTACACCCACTCTTCTTTATCATTCTCATTTTTCTAATATTCTCTGCTTTCATATTCATTTTAGTGCTGGGAAAAAGAAATAATGACAAAAAGACCACTGAGTAACCAGTTCAGTTTGAAAACTTTAAATAACCGTTTCTAACAACTTCCTGTGAGACCGTTGTCTAAACAGCATTTCATATATTTATTTGTTTGTATGTGTGTGTGTGACACACATACGTATGAATAACTCTTTCTTTTGAATAATATATGTGTGAATCAGGGATTTGAAAATCTGCTAATTAAGAGAGTTGTTTCCTCATGCTTCAAAAGACAACTCCAAATACACTAAATATATCCCTCAGAATGATCTTCCCAAAAGTCTTACATAAACACGTCACTTGGGAACAACACAGCTTTATAAAACGTAGGAGATTTTGTGGTGCACTTCTGAGCCTCCACCAGTGGTTACAAGATGCCAATACATCTTGTCTCTATTCATGGAAAAGAAAAGGAGAAGAGATGCCACAATGAAACACTGCTGGGTAATGAGACTTTCTGCACCTCCTCAAGACCAGCTGCAACCATCTCCAGTCTATTTCAGGCTCCAGTTAACAAAGTAAAATGGGGAAATGCTGTCACAGTTGACCCCAAATCATTACTTACACAAGGAAACTTTTATATAAACTTATTTGGTTACCAATATAACTAATGCTTAGGTACAAAGTTAATACTCCACAAGTATCATCTAAAATTACAAAAATTCAAAAGTTTTTAAAGCTAAATAATCTTTGAACTTGCTTTATGTAAAATGGCAAAAAAGATATTATTCTATAAAAACAGTCTTCTTACTCTCAACTGAGCCATCCTCTCTTTATAATCATACAAGACTTACGTGAAAAAATTCTGGAACTGTGTTTTACAATGTGAATAAACTTAACATTACTGAAACGTACAATTAAAAGCAGTTAAGATAGTAAATTCCGTAATATGTTTTTACCACAAGAAAAATTTTTAATGAAACACAAAATTTAAAAAAAATTTAATGAAACCCACATCAGTTTTTCCCTGAAAAGGTAAGACAAGAAAAGAAAGGGGAGAAAATATTCTCCTTTTGTGTAGTAGATGTGTGTGTTTTCATTTCTGGTGCATTCCACACATGCGAGTTCCACAGAGAAACAACAAAGTATAAAAACCTTGAACATGATTACCTGAGCTTCCTAAAGTCCGAATCAGTCACTAAAGCTCCTCAGAAAAGACTAGGTGTTGGGACACCATTTCAAGAGAGAAATCTAGCTCACTGTGGGTCACCAGAAGGAAATAGCAAGATCAACCAGTCTGTGCAAATCCAGTTCTTAACTACAAACAACAGAAATGAACACTGGCAACTTAAAAGGGAAAGGAAACCGTGGCGGTACAGTAGGAGGTCTCAGAATTCACACTAAAGGCAGAGGACCAGTTTACTTAGAAGGAATTTCCATGACTGTACCCAAGAACACACCTGGCCTTAACCCAGGATCAGTCCATCACCCCTGTGCACTTACTACCACCTCCAACTGGTCCTGTGTTTCTGTACTGTTCCCTCAGTGTTCAGTTTCTGGGGTGGGAAGAACCGAATGGGCATAAAAGGGAGCTTCTTTTCAGTGGAGAATTCCTCCCAATAGACAGCATATTCAAATGCTGAGGACAGAGAGAAGGCAATTTTCCACAGTGGATACCAAGGAGCTTAGTAGCCATTTATGACTGCAGGTCTAGCTCATTCCGTTTAAAATAAGTAAGTTTCCAGCGAGTTCCAGGAAACAGAATCTTCATGCTGACTGGATCCTGCCACTTGCGATGCGGTAGGTTTCCACACATTATCACCAGATAAGACTAGTCATAGACCATCATGGGTTAAGCAAGCTGCACAAAAGCAGGTGGAATGAATGAGGCCATGGTTAGTTGCCCTCTAAGCCTTTTGCTTTTGTCTGTCAAACCTGTTTGACCTTGATCAGAGCAGACACTGCCTTCCAAACTCATGCCAGAACAGAGTAAGGACAGAGTGTACATCCCAGCATTATGGGGCTAACAATACCCAAGCAGAAAATATGCCATTTATCTGGCACAGTTTCGTCAATATGAAAGCCTCTAAACAGCTTCCAGGCTATATGAACAAACTCCCACAGATACTGTAGGGCAAAGATGCACAGAGATTTAGAAAGTCACAAAGAGGTGAAAGTAAGGACAGAGGACTTTCATAACATTACATTCTCTTTTCATTCAATACATTTCTCTACTCAAAATCCTTTGAAATTCCTCTGTTCAAAGGGCTTCTACTTCTGATGATAGAGCAAAGATGTCTCTACCACCTTTATTTTCTTGAAAAGTCAACAGAACAAGCCTTTAGAAAAAACTGAAATCCATTTTTTAAAGTAAAAGTAGGAGACATCTAGATACCTTCACCACAACATATGCAAAATGTATGTTGAAATGGTGATGAATGTGAGACACAGAGGATGGCCAAACCTCAGTGTCTGAGGAGGCAGCATCAACATAAACAGGCTGCAGGACCACCTGTGAAGGTGGCTTGTGGGCAAAGGCAGAAACAGGAGACCATTTGAAAGCCTGTGCAAGGAGCAGTAAGACTCCAAGTCTACTCCACTTTCCCCTTTTTTGTAGAGCAACAATGTCGTAACACCGGCAGTGAAGAAAATAGGGGTGAAAACCAGGTTAGAAAGTACACATGTGCATGTCAGAGCACGAGATCCTCCAGGCCTACAGGAACTCTATCCACACAGGTCAAGAACTCCAGTATCTGGACTGATATTCCCAAAACAAGAGACTAAGGGGCCATCCTCGGGGAAAATTAACCCATCTACTGAAAAGACTTACAGATAAACTATCAGTATCTGCAATGAGAATTCCAGCTGGGGACCCTGTCACCCTACAAAGTCTGGCAGAAAACAAGCCCACAGACATATAGGCACAGGTGCCACAAATGGGCACACTCCATTTCTTGATAGATCTCCAGTGCCTCACCTCTTAAATAAGCGAAAGAGAAGGATCACCAGACATCTGAGTAAGCCCACAATAATTAGGAGAACAGACCAAAATAACGTGAAAAAAGTATAATAGTGGAAACAGACAATACTGGTAAAAGAGGAAAACTTCAAAGAAATCATATTTAGTATCTCCATTGAGCTAAGATGCTGTATTCATCTCATAAGAGCCTATTATTAAAAAGAAAAAAATCAGAAAGAATGGAAAAGAAACAAAAAAATCAAGGAAAGGATTCAGAGGTTAAAGAAATCTCACAGAAAGGAGAACAAAAATTTAGAGAAGGTGACAATACAAAAAAAAAGGTAAGAACACTAGAAAATCAATGTTAAAAAGTTTTATACCAAAATTAATATGCAGTCAAAAAAAGGGAAAAAGGAGAAAATCTTCAAAGGAAATACTATAAGAACATATTAAATAACTCAGAAACATAATTATTAGGTTGTATGGACCCACTGAGCACTCAACTCAATGAAGGAAAAATAGTTTACATTGTGGTTAATTCAACAACAATTTCTAGGATAAACATGAGTAAGAGACCTAAAAAACTAGCACAGAAGAAAATGACAAAAACATGCAAAAGATCCAGGAAAACGACCTCAGACTTGTCCACTGCAGCACTGGAGAGCAGATGATAATAAATCTGGGTGGCCAGAAAGATTTCCCACCTAGGGTTCTGAACCCAGCAGAACTACCAGGCAGCCTGAGACCACTTTCATGCCTGCAAAGTCTGAGGAAGATGTCGAAAAAGGCTGGATTTTGTTTGAAGCCTCCTACCTGTATTTGATAGCCTCACTCTATCACAATACCCTAACCCTAACACTAACCCATTCCCGTACCCTAACCCGTTCCTGTACCCTATCCATAGTTCTAACCCCTTCTCTTCCTATTGTCTTATTTCAAACAAAACCCCTACGACAAACCCTATTCTTCACTGTGTTCCAATCCTCCATTTATTAAATATTAGGCAGTATTATTTTAATCCTAAATATCTAAATTATTAAATCCCAACGCTCTGAACCCTTAAATTCCAAATGTAAGCTTCTAAATTAACTAAGCGAAGTTACAAGAAAAAAGGACATTACACAAACATGTTTTCCTTGTATACATTATCGATGAATAATCAAAAAAGGAATTTTTAAATTCTCTACTAAATAATGTCAACATTAATAATATACATGGGAACAGACTTAATTTAAGTGCAAGTATTATGCATTTAAAATTATAAAACACTGATAATAGGAAAAATAAAGAAAAGCAAAATAAATGTAAGGTCCTGCTGTGATGATGGCAGACTTAATATCTCTAAGATGGCAATGGCACAAATGCACCCTACAGACTCAATGTGGTTCCTATGAAAATTCCCAAAGCTTTTTAGGAAGAATTGCTCCTGCTGATCCTGTCACATATTAAATTGCAAGGGACCACAATGAGCCCTTGAGCAGAATCTTGAAAAAGAAAATCAAAGCTGGAGGCACAGGCTTCCCAAAGTCTAATCTTAGTACAAAGTGAGCAGTAAATGAAACACTGTGACACTGTCATAAAGATACACAGTTGACGGTTGGACAGTAGGCATGTGAACTCCACAGGTCAACTTAAACTGATTTTTCCCCACAAGTATACTGGGAAAATGTTAAGTCAACAATTTGAAACGTTACCTTTTCTCTAGCTTACTTTACTGTAAGAACATAGCACATAATAGGTATAATGTACAAAATATTGTTAATTGAGTGTTTATATTATTGGTAAGGCTTCCAGTCAAAATAGACAATAAGTTTTAGGATAACAAAGGTTTGGCAGAGTCACATGTTTTATGTAGATTGTGATTCTGTGGGGGAGTCAGCACCACTAGCCCCCATGTTGTTCAAGGGACGACTGTATATAAAGATCAACGTACCTGAATGGAAATATCCATTTGATTTCTGACAAGGGTGGACAACATTAACTTATGGAGAGAAAGTGTCTTTCCAGTAAATGGTGCTTGGCAACCTCCTGTCCACATGCAGAAGAATGAAAATGAATCCTAACTTATATCACATACAAAAATTAACTCAAAATACATAACGGCTTACATGTAATAGGTAAAACATGGGGATAAGTCTTCATGACCTTGGATTTAGCTATGGTTTCTCAGATCTGAAACCAAAGTACAAGCAACAATAGAAAGAATAAATTAATTTCCTCCAAATTAAAATCTTTTCTGCATCAAAAGATTCCAACCAAGAAGTGAAAAAAGTCACGGAATAGAAGAAAATATCTGCACACTGTACATCTGACAAGAGCCTGTTATCCAGAATACACCATGAACTTGTACAGTGCAACAAGGCAACATCCCAACTTTTTAAATGGATGAGAGACTCCAAGACATACAAATGCTCCAACAAGCACATGGAAAGGTGTCCCATAGAATTCCCTGCACACACATGGGAATGGCTATATTCAGGAAAACTGAAAATCACACATTGCCAAGGATGCAGAAGAACTGGAGCCCCTAACCTTTGCTTGTGGAAACGTAAAACGTGCAGCCTGTGTACAACACCTTGGTATTTCCTCATAAAGATAAAATACAATTACTTAATTGTGGTTCTACATCCACTCCGAGATAATACAGCAAAGAAATGACTATGATGTTCAAACAGAAACTGGCCCACGAGTTCTTGGCAGCATTGATCACCACAGCAAAAAGTCAGAAACAACTCAAATGCCCATCAAGGGGTGAATGGATGGATAAAAACGCGTTGATCCATAAACTGCATTTTACTGCCATATACAGAAAGAAAGGAAAATGGTCCACAGCCTCCTGGAAAACGGTGTGGAGCGTGGGGAAGGTGTCCCCAGAAACTTGAAGATACAGTTAATATATGAGCAGCAATTCCATTTCAGGGCATCTGCCCAAACCACAGGGCATCTGCCAAAAGCAGGGACTTAGATATTTGGACACCTATGCTCACAACTGCACGACTCAAAATGGTTAAAAGGTGGAGAAGACCCACGTGTCCACAGACAAATGGATGAACAAAGTGTCGTCTCCACACAGTGGAGTGAATAAGGCCATCCTGGCACCTGCTGCATGGATGGATCCTAAAGCCAATTTTCTCAGTGAAATGCGCCAGTCACAGAAGGATGAATACTATGTGATCCCACTTACGTGAGATCTGGTGGAGCCCATCTGAGCTAATGTCCCTGGAAGAGTTCCAGAAAAAGGAAATGTGATCAGAATAGAAAGACATTTGCACACAGCTGGGGTAGATGGAAACAGCTGTGCTGGGTCTGTGCACTGGATTATCATGTGGAGACCATAATCCCTCATTTAGGGTCAGGTGGTGGCTCCCTATAAACTTGTCCCTATTTAGGGTAGTGGCCAAGAGAATTTTGTGTGAAGTGGCAGGTGTGGCAAAGTGGGACCATGGGACATTTAGTGTAAAGAGTGTTTGTACTGACACTGCAAGTTTTCTGTGTGCTTGAAATTGCTGGAAAGTAAATTACTTTACAGAACAACCATGTCAGTCCTGCACCAGAAAAGCAGAGCAGACATCATACCCTGTCACAGAGGCCAAGCCCTCCCCATTCAGTTCACCCGAAGTCGACCACTACTTAGCCTGCGGGAGTCACTACAAGGAACGTGGTAAAATTCCCTTGCAGACACTGGGCTTGGGTGTTGGGACGACCTGGAGTGGAACACTGGGATTTTTAAATTCCAATTTCCACACTGCTCCACCAAAAACCTGTTACAGCTAAAAATAAATTCAATAATCTTGCAGGATACAAAATCAACATACATAAGTTGTTTGCTTCTGTTCACCAATAACCAACCGTCAGGAAGAGACATTAAGAAAACAATGCCCTTTACAACTGCATCATAAAGAATGAAGTACCTAAGTAGAAGCCTAACCAATGAGGCGGGAGGCTTGTAGCTTGAGGCCTGAACACTGTGGACACTGCAGTCCAGGATGGGGCGGGGGTGGGTTAGGTTATTACAAGTCTTGTCCACCAACAGGAACCTTCAGACTCCGTGGGATCCCCCCATCGAAATTCCACCACACTTCACAAAGAAGCAAACACCAAACAGGCTGGATAGAACCACACAGGACCCCCATCCCCACAGCCGTCATGAGAAAGCAGAGCCCAGGCATCGTGCCCTTACCTCCCACTACACTGTGGACCTGTAGCAACGGAGACCCCATGTTTCGCCCAAGTAGAAGCGGGAGTCTAAACAGAACACCAAGTGCCCTTCATCCCCGAACATGCTCGGCATGATGAACCGGCTCACGAGGCACCGGTCGCAGGCAGTGGGTGTTGGCCACCCTCAGGGAGCCAGGCTCGGTCAGCGCCATGCTGTGCCCAGGGGGGCTTCCCAGGTTGACCCCACTTCGGGGACCCTTCCAAAGAAACCACCCTGTGTGCTGGGCGCTCAGCAAAGGCTGAAGCACAGGTAAGCGAGCCGCTTAAGCAGCCAACTCCCCTCCACCCCCATTCCCATTTCAGAGCCTTGTTAGGAAGGATGCCTGCAGCCTGGAAGGTGTCCCGCAGGTGTGGATAATCCACCCACTGCAAGGGGCCCGAGGCACGCAGCGTGGAGACACAGGCTGCCGGGGAAGTGCTGGACACCACATACCCGCCCCAGCACGGTCTCAGCCTGGGCCCGAACTCTCCCTGAGTGCCGCGCGCCACACCCTGAACTCAGCTGCACCCGTCGTGGCCCAGACCCCGCAAATACTCCGTTAACCATCGCAGGCCTTCCTCTCCCGGCCCCTGAAGAGTATTGCTCAGTACGAGATGCACGGAAAGCTTCTCCTTACCTTTCCGTACTGCAGCTCCTCAGGAAACCGAAGTGCCCCTGTGGACGCGGCCCGCGGTGGCACGGAGCTGCAGGGGATCCGGAGCAATACCGGCACCAGTCAGAGCTGGGAGAAAGGGCTCCTGCGTCCTGACCGCGCATGAGCCCTGCTGGTCCACAAAGAGGGCAGAGGCGCCACTTCCGGTTCACGGTGAGCATTGCAGGATGCGTGCTTACAGCTCAGGGAAGGTGGTGCCCCCTTGTGTCTAAACTGATGAACCACAAATCTTTGGAAATTCAAGCCGCAATGGGCACAAATTTCTTGTGTTTTCTCCACTTTGATTGAGAGTGAAATGAATGAAATGAAGTAGGCAAAGGCTTTACAAGTTACACCAAAATTAACTCAAAATTCCCAATAGGCATGTTCCTTAGAAAACTAAAAATAGAAATACCATTTGACCCGGTAATTCCACTCTTTGGAATTTACCCAAAGAATATAGTTTCTCAGATTCCAAAAGACATATGCACCACTATATTTGTTGCAGCACTTTTTCCAAGAGCCAAGATATGGAAGCAACCTAAGTGTCCATCAGGAGATCAATGAATAAAGAAGGTGTGGTACATAAACACAGTGGAATACTTCTTAGTCATAAGAAAAAACGTATCCTACCATAGGCAACAATATAGTTGGAGCTGGAAGATATTATGCTCAGTGAAATAAGCAAGGTGGAGAAAGACAAATGCCAAATGATTTCCCTCATTTCTGGAAAATAAAGGCAAAGTAAAAATGAAGGACCAAAAGAGCAGTGGACTCACAGACTCCAAGAAAGGACTAGCAGTTACCAAAGGGGAGAGGTGTGGGAGGGCAGGTGAGAATGGAGGGAGAAGGGGATTGAGGGGTATTATGATTGGCACACATGGTGTGGGGGACCACAGAGAAGACAGTGTAGAACAGAGAAGACAAGTAGTGACTCTGCGGCATCTTACTACACTGATGGACAGTGACTGCAATGAGGCATGGAGGGGACTTGATAATATGGGTGGATGTAGTGACCGCAGTGTTCTTTCATGTGAAACCTTCATAAGAGTGTATGTCAATAATACTTTAATTTTAAAAAATTTTTATTGGTACACACATAAAAAAATTTTCATAGTCAAATTTTAGATGCAAAATTATAAAATTTGTAGGTAAAGCAAGAAAATCTACAAACCTTGCTGAACCCAACACCAAAGGCCTATCCACAAAAGAAAAATAATCACATGTGCTTTATAGAGTTATAATTTCTACTCTAAAAGACCTTGCTCAGAGAACCCAAACACAAGACACAAACTAAAAGAAAATATTTGCAAAATACATTTTTGATAAAGGATTTGTACTCAAGATATACAAAGATACATAAAACAAAAATGAGCCATTAAAAATATTTTACAATTAAAAAAGGTCTCACCATGACATTCAAGAATTACATCACCAGTATTTATACAACTGCTTTGAAAAACTATGTCCCAACAAAAGCCACCATGCAGTTTTACATAATAGCTCTATTCATAAAGGCTAAAAACTTAAAGAAATCAGGATGTGTTTCAGAAGATGAATGCATTGGCAAATTGGGGTACATCCATGACATTTCACTACAATTTGTACAGTGAAATGTACAGTTATTTGCCCAGTGAAGCTGGTGCCTTGCTCACTGGTGCTCACAGGGGTACCCCACATGAGAAATGGTTTCTAACAGCTTCTTTGTAATTATGAAGGCTTTGGCCTTGGGCCAGGAGAAGGCTTCATTCTTCCCTGTGGGGTTGGAACACATCGCCCTCCCAGTACACGACATGGATGTGTTTGCCAACCTGGAAGCTCCCGAAAATCCGTATTTTGAGACATTTGTATGATGTATTATTAACTCCATTTTTATCTCATCCCCTTTCTCTGGAGAATGGAGGGTTGAGGCTGAAAATTCCAAGTTTCTAATCATGGCATGGGCTTTATGCCTGTCAGACACCTGAGCAGAACCCACCCAGAACCACTTACTTAGTATTAAAGAATCTCTTAAACAGGAATTTCCCAGGGACTTAGGAGCCCAGGATCAGGAATGAAGCAAAGACCAGAATATGTTTTCTGTTGTATTTCTGTGTTCACAGTGGCACATCCCAGGAAGAGGGTCAGGAAGTTCTGCTTCTGCTATCCTAGGATAAGGAGGATTTACAACAAAAACTGTTTACTTCTTTAAAATGTTATAATGTTTTACCCCAACGTGTATGGATTAGATTCCAACTAAAATGCTGATATGGCTGTAGTGACAAGTATTAGCTTCCACAGCTATTTGAGGGTCTGACCGAGGCAGTTTCTATGACTGTCCATTCGCAGGTCTGGGTGGGGAGTGTAGGCCCCTCCCATGTAGTAGGAGAAAGAACCCTGGGCTCAGAGAAAAAGTCTATCTTACAAAAGAACTGGGACTTTGGTCTAAAGTTGCCATAAAAACACAAGTTAAATTTGAATTTCAGAGAACAAATAATTTTTTGGACATACTTATATTAACATAATTCTTGATATCATCTGAACTATATCCTGTGTTTTTACCCCAAGACTGGCAGCCCTATCTTAGGCCAGTCATCTAAATGCTTGGAGCTTCAATTTACTCATCTGAGAGATAGAATAATGCCCCTTGTAGAGTGCTGTGCTTAGTATCAACTGGGAACACTGCAAGGGCTGGGGGAGTTGTTCTTGACCCTCTTAGGGTTGCTGGGTCTGAAAATGAAACGGACAAAGATTAACCAGAGAAAATCACACCCATTTATTAATAGGTTTTATGTGATATGGGAGACTTCACAAGGAAGTGAAGACCCAGAGAAGCAGTTGGCCCTGAGCAATTTGTGCTGGGTTTGATAAGGAGTGGACATTTGCGGAGAAATATGACAGGTTCAGGAGTATGAGATAGTGTTGTAAATAGGGGGAACTTATCAAGGCCTGCTCATTAAGATTCCTCTTTCTGTCCCTTTGTCTTCAAAGAAAAGGATTTTCCTTTCCTCTTCGTATAGGGAGGGTACCTCTCACATAAGACTTAAGACAATTAGAAACACTTGATTTTTCTAGCTTACCTTACAGTTATAATACAGCACAAAACATGTGTAATGTACAAAGTGTGTGTTAACTGTTTATATTATTGGTAAGTCTTCCAGTAAAAATAAGCAATGATTAGGATAATACTTAAGTTTGGGGGGAGTGAGATGTTTTATGTGTATTCTGATTCTGTGGGATGTCAGCTACACAACCCCCCATTTTGTTCAAGGTTCAACTGTATGCACAGATCAACAGAACTGAGTAGAAAGCCCAGAAGTGACCCAAACCATATACAGTCACTTTCTTTCTGACATGGGTGGACAAAATTTAATTAGGGAAAGAATTGTCTTCCTTGCTAACGGTGCTGGGCAAATAGCTGTCCATATGCAGATGAATGAAACTGAACCCTTAACACATATCACATACAAAAATTAACTCAGAACAGACAAAGGGCTTACATAATATGTAAAAAACAACAGAGTCTAGAAGAAAACATGAGGATAAACGTTCATGACCTTGGATTTAGCCATGATTTCTCAGATCTGACACCAAAGGACAAGCTACAGAAGAGAGCATAAAATTAAAAACATTTCTGCGTTAAAAGTCACCAACCAGAAAGTGAAAAACAGTCACAGAATGAAAGTAAATATCTCCACGTTGTACATCTAAAAAGAGCCTGTAACCCAGGAAACACCACAAACTAGTACAAGGCAACAAGACAAGACAAATGTTTAAAGTGGATTAAGATTCCAGGTAAGACATACAAATGTTCAACAAGCACATGAAGACGTCTCACACAGCATTAGTTGCTATGGAAATGCAAATTAGACCACAGAGACCCCCACCCAATGCAAGCACATGGCATTGGCCATACTCAGGAAAATTCAAAATCACATGTTACCAAGGATGCATAGGAATTAGAGCCCCTAACATTGGCTTGTGGAAACATAAAACATGCAGCTTGTATACAACAGCTTGGCATTTCCTCATAATATATAATACAGTTTCCTAATTGTGGGTAAAGAACCGATCCTAGATAAATACCACAAAGAAATGAAAATGCTGTTCAAACAGAAACTGGCCCAAGAGTTCTTAGCAGCACTGCTCACCACAGTAAAAAGGTAGACACAACTCAAATGCCCATCAAGGGATGAAAAGATGAACAAAACAGGGTTGATACATAAACTACATTATTCTGCCAAATATAGAAATAAAGAAAAATGGTCCAAAGCTGCTTTGAAAACACTGTGTGTGAAGAGTGTCCCCCAAAACTCGAGCATAGTTAACATATAATTAGCAATTCCATTTCAGGGCATTTGCGCAAATGACAGGAAAGCAGGGACGTATATATTGCACACCACTGTTTACAGCTGCATGAGTCACAACAGCCAAAATGTGGAGACGACCCGGGTGTCCTCAGACAGATGAAAGCAATGTGGTGTCTCTACAGTGGAGTAAACAAGGAGTCCTAGAACCTGCTGCACAGATGGACCCACAAAGCCATTATGCTCATGGAAATGCGCCCCTCCAAGAAGGACAAATATTATGTGATCCTGCTTATTCAAGGTCCCAGAGAAACCAACTGAGGTAAAGTCTCGGGAACAGTTCCAGAAAAAGGAAACTGCATCAGGATAGTAAGACATGTGCACTAAGCTGGAGCGGATGGTGACAGCTGTGGTGGTTCTGTGCATTGGATTATCATGTGGAGACCCTAATACTTCCCTCATTTGCAGTCAGATGTTGTTTCCCTGGAAGCGTGTCCCTGTTTGGGGTAGACACCACAGAAATTTTGTGTGAAGTGAAAACTGTGGCAAAGTGAGATGCTAGGAAATTCAGTATAAAGTGAATCTGTACTGACACTACAAGTTTTCTGTAGATTTTAAATTGCTGGGAAGTAAATTAGTTTGCAAAATAACCATAAGAAAAGCACAGCAGACATAACACCCTGTCAAGAGAGGCCAAGCCCTTCCACCCAGTTCAAACAAATGGCACCTTGCAGGGGTCCAGGGCTCATTAGAAGGCCTGTGGGAGGTTCCCCTGCAGCCACTTGGCCTTGGATGTTGGGAAGACCTGGGGTACAAAAAGTGGAATTTTAGAATTCCAATTTCACGCCCTAATTAACCAAAGACCTGTTAGAACTAAAAATGAATTCAGTAAACTTGTAAGATACCAAACCAACTTATAAAAGTCGTTTGCTTGTATTCACTAATAACGAACCATCAGAGATTAAGAAAATAATGCCCATTACAAGTACATCATAAAGAATTAAGTGTTGTGTAAGAATAACACAATTCCTACCATTTGCAACAATTTGGATGGAGCTAGAGGGTATTATGCTCAGTGAAATAAGCCAGACGGAAAAAGTCAAGTACCAAATGATTTCACTCATATGTTCAATGTAAGAATAAAGAAAAAAAAAAAGGAAGAAACAAACCATCAGCAGATTCAGAGAACACAAGAATGGACTAACAGTTACCAAAGAGAAAGGCCCTGGGGAGGGAGGGTGGGAAAGGAGGGTAAGCGGGGAAAGGCATTATGATTAGCACACATAATGTGCCAGGAGAGGTATGGGGAGGGATGTCCAACACAGAGAAGACTAGTGATTCTACAGCATCTTACTACACTGATGGTCAGTGACTGTAATGGGGTGTGTGCTGAGGATTTGATGATGGGAGGAAACTAGTAACCATAATGTTGCTCATGTCATTGTAGATTAATGATACCAAAGAAATAAATAAATAAGACTAAAGTGCTGTGGAAAAAACTGTAGTATTTCCAAAGTATCTCAACTAGCCTTCGTGCATCTCCACATCAGTAGGTGCTTCTAAGAAGTGGAGAGAAATAGTCCATCTCTCTATCAACAGGTAATTATGAGGGCGAGAGAGGGCATATTTGGACTGAAGAAGTTCGGTGGGGCCCCTTCTTCTGAAGCCTGGTTGTGACAGACACGGGCAAGCTGAAGTGGATTACTAGTAGTAAGTAACAAACGGGTTTCTCCCACTTTATTTCTCCCTTTGACTGATTTCGGCTCAAATGTATTTAGTTCAGGAATTTTCTCCAGAAGTTACAGGTACCAAAGAACAAACTTAACCGAGGAGGTGGGAGACCTGAAAATTGTGGACCCTGCAGACGTGGACGGGAAGAGTTAGGTTGTTACAAGTCCCTCCACACACAGCAATGTGCACAACCCCTGCGACCCTCACCAAAATTCCATCGCACTTCTCACAGAAATCAAGCAAACACCCTGCAGGCTTGGTGGAACTGCACGGGACCCCAAACACACAGCCGTCCTGGGAAAGTGGAGCAGGAGCATGGCGCCCTTTCATCCCATTACAATGCAGTGCTGCAGCAACTGAGACCCCGTGTAGCACCCAAGAAGAAGCGGGTGTGGTAACAGAACACGGGGCACCCACTGATTCACCAATCCGGCTCTTCCCTTGGAGGTAGCACACGAGGCCCGGGAACAGGCCACGGATTGGGGGCAGCCCTTGGGAAGCTGGGATGTGTCAGTGTCATGCTGAGCCTGGGGGGAGCCTCCCAGGCAGACCCCACACAGGGGACTCTTCTCAGGAACCCACCCTATGTGCTCGGCACACCGCAAGACCTGAAACCCAGGTAAGCAGGCCATTCAGCAACCAAGTCCCCTCTGCTCCATTACCGTCTCAGAGCCTTGTCAGGAAGGACGCCTGTAGCTTGGAGGGCCTACCGCAGTTGCGGCCAATCCACCTACCGCACGGGCTCCCGGGGACGCGCTGGGCAAGGCTCACTCGCCCCGGCACGGACTCAGCTGTGTCCCGGACTCACCCGCCCCCTCAACTCCACCCGTCGCGTCAGCCGCTCCCCCAAGATCAACTGAGACCCCTTTCCCTTCCGCAGGCTTTCCTCCCCAGGACCGTAAATGGGAGTGCTCTGCAGGTGACGCACGGGGAGCCTCTCCTCACCTTTCCGTCCCGTGGCTCCTCAGAAAACCGAGCTTTCACGGCGGCCGCACACGGCAGTGTCCTGGACGGTGCCGCACGGGAGCCTTAGGAATCCCGGCTGCCGCCAGAGCCAGAAGGATGTCCTGGGGCCTGACCGCGCATGCGCCACGCAGGTCCACAGACAGGGCAAAGCCGTCGCCTGAGGGCCACAGTGGGCGGAGTACACCCACTTATTTCTATGTTTTATGTGATAGGGGACGAGGGCTCACAGCTCGAGGAAGGATGGAGAGATAGAAGGATATTTAGAAAGATAGATATGCAGACAGACAGAGTGAAATATAGATACAGATACATATCGATTGACACAAAGCTGTTGCTCATAACCAGGCGATGAACGGTGAAATCACATAGCTAAGCCACAAACAAAAAGGATGAATGAAATCCAGATCACAAAGTGCAGAAAGCAGCCATAAGAAGAAAACAAATCCTACCATTTGCAATGACATGAATGGAGCTAGATGGTAGTATGTTCAGAGAAATAGGTCAGGCATAGAAAGAAAAGTACCAAATGATTTCACTCATTTGTGGAGTATAACAACAAAGAAAAACCGAAGGAAAAAAACAGCAGCAGACTCACAGAACCCGAGAGTTGACTAAAAGATGCCAAAGGGAAAAGGACTTGGCAGGGTTTTTCTGAAGGGAGGGATAAGTGCGGGGAGAAAGAATGGGGGCATTAGGATTAGCATGTATATTGCGTGGGTTCGGAGGGGGCATGGGGAGTGCTGTACAACACAGAGAAGACTAGTAGAGATTATATTGCATCTTACTACTCACTGATTGACAGCGACTGTAATGGTGTCTGTGAAGGGGTACATGGTGAAGGGGTCTATAGCACCCAACTATGCTGATGGACAGCTACTCTAAGAGGTTTTTGGGGGTGGTCTTGGTGAAGGGGGAGCAGAGTAAACATAATGTTCTTCACTTGAATGTAGATTAATGATAACAAAAAAAATTTTTCATGTGCAATAACGGCACAGGACTGAATCATCAGAATAAAAGGTCAGGCTCTGAGTGCTGCAAACAAAAGACACAGGGTTAAAAGAACGGTTGAAAACTCAAGAAACCTACGTGCTTCCATACAAGAGACTCACTTGAGATCCAAGGACACAGACAAACTATAAGCTGAAGGTGTGGTGACAAGTACCCTACATGAGTGAAACTGAGAAAAAACAATGAAACAAATGGATTCTGTTTGAGCCCCCAGAGACAGTCAGCAGAAAATAGCCCTAACTTGCCACCGTGAATTCTTTTGTTTGTTTACAGCAAGGGGCCCAGCCATAGATTTAGTGGTGCAGCAACGTCCTTCTCATTTTCTCTCAACTCAACAACTGAGTTGCTGTAATAATAAGCATCTGGGCCTAAGAAATCGGTGGATTTATGATCTTCACGAATGTGAAGTAATAATCACCTAAAGAGGGAAGTTTGGACACTCAAATAAACATGTCACTCCACAATACTCTCTTAGCTCCCAACTGCTACTGTCTAGAAATTGTTGTTCTTCTTTATTTGACCCTCCGTCCTATCCGCAGTGATCATGCAGATATACTTCAAACATGGTGGTGAGCAAAAAACAATTTGACTTTTCTGTCGACAACAGGCACAGAGGAAGTATACTTGTGGTCTTCAGGGAGCACTTAGTCAATGAATGTGGCTAAATACAGACAGCAAGTGAGAACGAGATGAAAGATGACAGAGGATAGAGACATGGGTTCAAGTCCCTGCACAGCCATTTCCTGGTTTTGTAGGTACACTCAGAAGACACCACCTGCAAGTGTCTCAGTGAACTCTGTGCTCTCCCTAAATATTAGTTACATTGCAGGATTTTTGGAAGCATAATGGAGGAAAGTGACATAGGCTATGTCGTTAACTGTTCTGTACACAAGGACAGATGGGCAGACAAAAAGCTGATAGATTGATTGATTTTTTGATAGATAGATAGATCGTCACACAGATAGATAGATAAAGGTACATATCGATTAACACAATGATATTGCTCATAACCTTGAGAGCAATGTTTGAAGCACATAGCGAAAATACAAAGAAAAAAGAATAATAAAAACCAGTTTAAAAAGTGCAGTAAGCAGCCATAAGAAGAAAACAAATCCTATCATTGGCAATAACGTGGATGGAGCTAGAGGGTATTATGCCCAGTCAAATAGGCCAGTCGGATATATACATGTACCAAATGATTTCACTCATTTGTGGAGTATGATAACAAAGAAAAACTGATGGTAAAAACAGCAGCAGACACACAGTACCCGAGAGTGGAGTAACAGTTACCAAAGAGAAAGGGACTGGGTAGGATTTGTGGGAAGGGAGTAATAAGGACGGGGAAAAGGAATGGGGGCATTAGGATTAGCATGAATAATGTGTAGGGTGTACGGGCAAGGGGAGGTCTATACAACACAGAGTAGACAAGTAGTGATTCTACAGCATCTTACTAAACGCTGACAGACAGCGACTGTAACTGGGATTTGGTGAGGACTTGGTGAAGGGGGTAGACTAGTAAAAATAATGTTCTGCATGTGATTGTATATTAATGAGAAAAATAAAAATTGTCAAAGTGCAGTAAGAGCATAGCTGTCAAATATCAGAATAAAGGTACAGCTTTCACTGCTCCAATCAAATGACACAGGGTTAGAAGAACTGATGAAAACTCAAGATCACTTAAGTGCTCCCTTACTTTAGACTCACTTGAGATCCAAGGACACAGACAAACTACAAGCTGAAGGGGCAGGGGCAGGTACCCTATACAAGTGTATCTGAGAAACAAAGAAACAAATGGATTCTGTTTGAGACCCCAGAGACAGTCACTAGAAAATAGTCCTACCTAGCAACCATGAATTCTTTTTGTTTGGTTTCAGCTGTGCCCAGGTATAGATTTAGTGGTACTGCAATGTCCTTCTCATTTATTCTCACATCAACAAATGAATTGCTGTAATAATATGCGTCTGGGCTTTTGAAATCACTGGGTTTTATGATGTTCACGATTGTAAAGAAGTAATAACCACATAAAGAGGGAAGTTTGAACACTGAATCAAACACGTCTCTCCACAACAAACAATTGGCTCCCAAATGCTCCTGTCTAGAAATAGGTGTTCCTTTTTATTTGTCCCTCCTCCTATCAGTGGTGAACACGCCTATTTCCCTAAAACATGGTGGTGAGTAAAGCACTAAGTATACTTTTATGTCTACAACAGGCAGAGAGGAAGTATACTTGGGGTCTTCAGAGAGCACTTAGGCAATGAATGTAGCTAAATACAGTTAGAAAGCGAGTAGGAGGTATAAGAGGACAGAGGACAGAGATACGGTTTCAAGTCCCTGCACCAGCATTTACTGGTTTTGTAAGCCCAAGCGGCTGACTCGATCTGCAACTGTCTCAGTGAACCCAGTGCTCTCCCTGCAGCCTAGGTACCTTGCCATGTTTTTGGAAGCATAATGTAGGGTAGTGACATAGGTGATGTTGTTAACTGTTCTGTACATACGGATAGATTGGCAGACAGAAAGATGATTTATTCATAGATACACAGATAGATAGATGACAGATGAGAGATAGATAGATGATACACATGATAGATGATAGGAAGCTAGATAGATGGATAGATATATAGAGAGAAGAACAGAGAGATAGAAGGATATATAGAAGGATAGACAGATATACAGACAGACAGAGCAATAAGTAGATAAAGATACATATCGATTGACAAAGTTGTTGCTCATAACCAGGAGATGAATGGTGAGAGCACATAGCTAAACTACAAACAAAAAGGAAGATGAAACTCTGTTTACAAAGTGCAGTAAGCAGCCATAAGAAGAAAACAAATCCTACCATTTGCAATGACGTGGATGGAGCTAGACGGTAGTATGTTCAGAGAAATAGGTCAGGCGGCGAAAGACAAGTATCAAATGATTTCACTCATGTGTGGAGTATAACAACAAAGAAAAACTGAAGGAAAAAAACAGCAGCAGACTCACAGAACCGGAGAGTTGACTAAAAGTTGCCAAAGGGAAAAGAACTGGGCAGGGTGGATCTGAAGGGAAGGGATAAGTGCGGGAGAAAGAATGGGGGCATTAGGATTAGCATGTATATTGCGTGGGGTTGGGAAGGCATTTGGAGTGCTGTACAACACAGAGAAGACTATTAGATATTATTTAGCATCTTACTACTCTCTGATGGACAGCGACTGAAGAGGAATTTCTGGGGGACTTGGTGAAGGGGGAGCATAGTAAACATAAGGTTCTTCATGTAATTATAGACTAATGATAACAAAAAAATTTTTTTAAGTGCAATAAGGGCACAGCACTGAGTCATCAGAATAAAAGGTCAGGTTCTCAGAGCTGCAAACAAGAGACACAGGGTTAAAAGAATGGATGAAAACTCAAAAATCCTACGTGCTTCCTTACAGGAGACTCACTTGAGGTCAAAGGACACAGACAAACTACAAGCTGAAGGTGTGGGGACAAGTACCCTACACGAGTGAAACTGAAATCAAACAATCCAATAAATGGATTGTGTTTGAGCCCCCAAGAGACTGTCAGTAGAAAATAGCCCTATCAGGCCACAGTGAATTCTTTTTGTTTGTTTTCAGCAGTGCCGAGCAATAGATTTAGTGGTGCAGCAACGACCTTCTCATTTTCTCTCACTTCAGCAACTGAGTTGCTGTAATAATAAGCATCTGTACCTTTGAAATCGGTGGGTTTTATGATCTTCACGAATGTGAAGTAATAACCACCTAAAGGGGGAAGTTTGGACACTCAAATAAACATGTCACTTCACAATACACTCTTAGCTCCCAACTGCTCCTCTCTAGAAAATGTTGTTCCTTTTTATTTGACCCTCCGTCCCAACAGCAGTGATCACGCCGATGTCCTTCAAACATGGTGGTGAGGAAAGCAACAAGTTTACTTTTCTGTCGACAACAGGCCCAGAGGAAGGATACTTGTGGTCTTCAGGGAGCACTTAGTCAATGAATGTGGCTAAATACAGACAGCAAGTGAGAAGGAGATGAAAGAGGACAGTGGGTTGAGACCCGGTTTCAAGTCCCTGCAAAACCATTTCCTGCTTTTGTAGGTACACGCGGCCGACTCGATCTGCAAGTGTCTCGGTGAACCCAGTGCTCTCCCTAAATATTAGTTACATTGCAGGATTTTTGGAATCATAATGTAGGAGAGTGACATAGGCTATGTGTTTAACTGTTCTGTACACAAGGACATATGGGCAGACAAAAAGATGATAGATTGATTGATTGATAAATACATAGACAGACAGATAGATAGATGTAGGTACATAACGATTAACACAAAGCTACTGCTCAAAACCAGGAGAGCAATGGTGAAAGCACATAGTGATACTACAAACAAAAATAAGAATGAACTCCAGTTTAAAAAGTGCAGTAAGGGGCCATAAGAAGAAAACGAATCCTATCATTTGCAAAAACGTGGATGGAGCTAGCGGGTATTATGCTCAGCCAAGAAGGCCAGGCGGAGAAATACATGTTCCTAATGATTTCACTCATGTGTGGAGTATGATAAGAAAGAAAAACTGAAGGAAAATACAGAAGCAGACACACAGAACCCGAGAGTGGACCAACAGTTACCAAAGAGAAAAGGACTGGGTAGGGTTTGTGGGAAGGGAGAAATAAGGTTGGGGAAAAAGAATGGGGGCATTAGGATTAGCATGTATAATGTGTATGGTGGGATGTCATGGGTAGGGCTGTACAACACAGAGAAGACATGTAGTGATTCTACAGCATCTTAGTACATGCTGACGGAGAGCGGCTGCAACTGGGATTTTGGGTGACTTGGTGAAGAGGGTAGACAGAATAACATAATTTTCTGCATGTGATTGTATATTAATGAGAACAAAAAGAATTTCAAAGTGCAGTAAGAGCACAGCTCTCAAATATCAGAATAAAAGTACAGACTTTGAGTGCTCCAATCAAAAGACACAGGGTTAGAAGAACTGATGAAAACTCAAGACCACCTACGTGCTCCCTTACTGGAGACTCACTTGAGATCCAAGGACACAGACAAACTACATGCTGAAGGGGCGGGGACAGGTACCCTACACAAGTGAACCTAAGACACAAACAAACAAACGGATTCTATTTAGGTCCCGAGAGAGAGTCAGTAAAAAATAGCCCTATCTCTCCACCGTGAATTCTTTTTGTTTGGTTTCAGCAGTGCTCAGGCATAGATTAGGTGGTGCAGCAACTTCCTTCTCATTTCCTCTCACCTCAACAAATGAATTGCTGTAATAATATGCGTCTGGGCATTTATAATCATTGCTTTTTATGATGTTCACGAATGTAAAGAAGTAGTAACCACCTAAAGAGGGAAGTTTGGACACTCAAATAAACACTTCATTCCACAACACACTCTTTGTTCCCAACTGCTCCTGTCCAGAAATAGGTGTTAATTCATATTTGTCCTTCCACCTATCAGCAGTGATCACGCCAATGTCCCTCAAACATGGTGGTGTGCAAAGGGCCAAGTACACCTTTCTGTCGACAACAGGCCCAGACGAAGGAAACTTGTGGTCTTCAGGGATCACTTACTCACTGAATGTGGCTAAATAAAGTCAACAAGCGAGCAGGAAGTATAAGAGGACAGAGGACAAAGATACGGGTTCAAGTCCTTTCACCTCCATTTACTGGTTTTGTAAGCACACTCTGCTGACTCTACCTGAAAGCGTATCGGTGAACACAGTGCTCTCCTTATGGCTTAGTTACCTTGCAAGATTTCTGGAAGCATAATGTAGGGAAGAGACATAGGCTATGTTGTTAACTGTTCTGTACATAAGGATAGATGGACAGACAAAAAGATGATTGTTTCATAGATAGATAGGTAGACAGACGACAGGTGAAAGAGAGATAGATAGGTACATAGATTAATAGAAGATAGACATCATAGATAGATGATAGGAAGATAGATAGATAGAGACGTAGATAGATACATAGATACATAGATATATACATACATAGATACATAGATAGACAGACAGACCTTTAGATAGATATATACAGATACATGTCGATTGACACAAAGCTATTGTTCATAACCAGGAGTTGAATGGTGAATAACATAGCTAAACTACAAACAAAAAGGAAGAATGAAATCCAGTTTAAAAAGTGCAGTAAGCAGCCTTAAGAAGAAAACAAACACTACCATTTGCAATGACGTTGATGGAGCAAGACGGTAGTATGTTCGGATAAATAGGGTAGGCCGATAAAGGCAAGTACCAAGTGATTTCACTCATGTGTGGAGTATAACAACAAAGAAAAACTGAAGTAAAAAAACAGCAGCAGACTCACAGAACCCGAGAGTTGACTAAAAGTAACCAAAGGAAAAAGGACTGGTCAGGGTGAGTCTGAAGGGAGGGATAAGTGTGGGGAGAAAGAATGGGGGAATAAAGTTTAGCATGTATAATGCGCGGGGTCGGGTGTGCATGGGGAGTACTGTAAAACACAGAGAAGACTAGTAGAGATCATGTAGCATCTTACTACTCACTGATGGACAGTGACTGTAACGATGACTTTTGGGGGGGACTTGGTGAAGGTGTCTACAGCATCCAACTACGCTGATCGACAGTGACTGAAGAGGTTTTTCGGGGAGACTTGGTGAAGGGGGGAGCATAGTAAACATAATGTTCTTCACGTGATTGTAGATTAATTATAAAAAATATTCTTTAATTGCAATAAGTGCACAGCTCTGAATCATCAGAATAAATGGTCAGGCGCTGAGTGTTGCAAACAAAAGACACAGGGATAAAAGAAGGGATGAAAACTCAAGACACCTACGTGCTTACTTACAGGAGACTCACTTGAGATCCAAGGACACAGACAAACTACAAGCCGAAGTTGCGTGGACAAGTACCCTACACGTGTGAAACGAAAATCAAACAATCAAGCAACTGGATTCTTTTTGAGTCACCAGAGACAGTCAGCAGAAAATAGCCCTATCTGGCCACCGTGAATTCTTTGTGTTTGGTTTCAACAGTTCCCAGCCATAGATTTAGTAGTGCAGCAACATACTTCTCATTTTCCCTCACTTCAACAACTGCGTTGCTGTAATAATAAGCATCTGGGCCTTTGAAATCAGTGGATTTTATGATGTTCACGAATGTGAAAATCTAATAACCACCTAAAGAGGGAAGTTTGGACACTCAAGTAAACACGTCACTCCACAATACACTGTTAGCTCCCAACTGCTCCTGTCTAGAAATTGGTGTTCCTTTTTATTTGACCCTCCGTGCTATCGGCGGTGATCACGCTGATGTCCTTCAAACATGGTGGTGAGCGAAGCAACAAGTTGACTTTTCTGTCGACAACAGGCCCAGAGGAATGATACTTGAGATCTTCAGGGAGCCCTTAGTCAATGAATGTGGCTAAATACAGACAGCAAGTTAGAAGGAGATGAAAGAGGACAGAGGATAGAGACACGGGTTCAAGTCCCAGCACAACCGTTCCCTGGTTTTGTAGGTACACGCGGCCGACTCGAACTGCAAGTGTCTCGGTGAACCCAGTGCTCCCTCTGCAGCCTAGATACTTTGCAGGATTTTTGGGAGCATAGTGTAGGAAAGTGATATAGGGTATATGGTTAACTGTTCTGCACACATGGACAGATGGACAGGCAAAAGGATGATTGATTGAGTGATTGATACATAGATAGACAGATAGATAGATAGATATAGGTACATATCGATTAGCACAAAGCTACTGCTCATAACAAGGAGAGCAATGGTGAAAGCATTTTGCAAAACTAAAAACAAAAAATAAGAATGAAATCCAGTTTAAAACGTGCAGTAAGCAGCCATAAGAAGAAAACGAATCCTATCATTTGCAATAACGTGGATGGAGCTAGAGGGTATTATGCTCAGTCAAATAGGCCAGGCGGAGAAATACATGTACCAAATGATTTCACTCATGTGTGGAGTATGATAACAAGAAAAACTGAAGGAAAAGACAGCAGCAGACTCACAGAACCCGAGAGTGGACCTACAGTTACCAAAGAGAAAGGGACTGGGTAGGGTTTGTGGGAAGGGAGTAATAAGTGCGGGGAAAAAGAATGGGGGCATTAGGATTAGCATGTATAATGTATAGGGTGGGGTGTCATGCGTAGAGCTGTACAACACAGAGAAGACATGTAGTGATTCTACAGGATCTTAGTACATGCTGACGGAGAGCGGCTGTAACTGGGATTTGGGGTGACTTGGTGAAGAGGGTAGACAGAATAACATAATTTTCTGCATGTGATTGTATATTAATGAGAACAAAAAGAATTTCAAAGTGCAGTAAGAGCACAGCTCTCAAATATCAGAATAAAAGTACAGCCTATGAGTGCTCCAATCAAAAGACACAGGGTTAGAAGTACTGATGAAAACTCAAGACCACCTACGTGCTCCCTTACTGGAGACTCACTTGAGATCCAAGGACACAGACAAACCACAAGCTGAAGGGGCGGGGACAGGTACCCTACACAAGTGAAACTGAGAAACAAAGAAAGAAATGGATTCTGTTTTGGACCCCAGAGAGATTCAGTAGAAAATAGCCCTATCTAGCCACCGTGAATTATTTTGTTTGGTTTCATCAGTGCTCAGGCATAGATTTAGTGGTGCAGCAACTTCCTTCTCATTTCCTCTCACCTCAACAAATGAATTGCTGTAATAATATGCGTCTGGGCATTTATAATCATTGCTTTTTATGATGTTCACGAATGTAAAGAAGTAATAACCACCTAAAGAGGGAAGTATGGACATTCAAATAAACACTTCACTCCACAACACACTCTTTGTTCTCAACTGCTCCTGTCCAGAAATAGGTGTTAATTCATATTTGTCCCTCCACCTATCAGCAGTGATCACGCCAATGTCCCTCAAACATGGTGGTGTGCAAAGGGCCAAGTACACTTTTCTGTCGACAACAGGCCCACATGAAGGACACTTGTGGTCTTCAGGGATCACTTACTCACTGAATGTGGCTAAATAAAGTCAACAAGCGAGCAGGAAGTATAAGAGGACAGAGGACAAAGATACGGGTTCAAGTCCTTTCACCTCCATTTACTGGTTTTGTAAGCACACTCTGCTGACTCTACCTGAAAGCGTATCGGTGAACACAGTGCTCTCCTTATGGCTTAGTTACCTTGCAAGATTTCTGGAAGCATAATGTAGGGAAGAGACATAGGCTATGTTGTTAACTGTTCTGTACATAAGGATAGATGGACAGACAAAAAGATGATTGTTTCATAGATAGATAGGTAGACAGACGACAGGTGAAAGAGAGATAGATAGGTACATAGATTAATAGATGATAGACATCATAGATAGATGATAGGAAGATAGATAGATACATAGATAGATACATAGATACATAGATATATACATACATAGATATATAGATAGACAGACAGACCTTTAGATAGATAGATACAGATACATGTCGATTGACACAAAGCTATTGTTCATAACCAGGAGTTGAATGGTGAATAACATAGCTAAACTACAAACAAAAAGGAAGAAAGAAATCCAGTTTAAAAAGTGCAGTAAGCAGCCTTAAGAAGAAAACAAATACTACCATTTGCAATGATGTGGATGGAGCAAGACGGTAGTATGTTCAGAAAAATAGGGCAGGCGGATAAAGGCAAGTACCAAGTGATTTCACTCATGAGTGGAGTATAACAACAAAGAAAAACTGAAGTAAAAAAACAGCAGCAGACTCACAGAACCCGAGGGTTGACTAAAAGTAACCAAAGGAAAAAGGACTGGGCAGGGTGAGTCTGAAGGGAGGGATAAGTGTGGGGAGAAAGAATGGGGGCATTAAGTTTAGCATGTATAATGCGCGGGGTCGGGTGTGCATGGGGAGTACTGTACAACACAGAGAAGACTAGTAGAAATCATATAGCATCTTACTACTCACTGATGGACAGTGACTGTAACGGGGACTTTTGGGGGGGACATGGTGAAGGGGTCTACAGCATCCAAATACACTGATCGACAGTGACTGAAGAGGTTTTTCGGGGGGACTTGGTGAAGGGGGGAGCATAGTAAACATAATGTTCTTCACGTGATTGTAGATTAATGATAAAAAATATTCTTTAAGTGCAATAAGTGCACAGCTCTGAATCATCAGAATAAAAGGTCAGGCACTGAGTGTTGCAAACAAAAGACACAGGGATAAAAGAAGGGATGAAAACTCAAGACACCTACGTGCTTACTTACAGGAGACACACTTGAGATCCAAGGACACAGACAAACTACAAGCCGAAGGTGTGTGGACAAGTACCCTACACGAGTGAAACGGAAAATCAAACAATCAAGCAAATGGATTCTGTTTGAGTCCCCAGAGACAGTCAGCAGAAAATAGCCCTATCTGGCCACCGTGAATTCTTTGTGTTTGGTTTCAACAGTTCCCAGCCATAGATTTAGTGGTGCAGCAACATACTTCTCATTTTCTCAAACCTCAACAACTGAGTTGCTGTAATAATAAGCATCTGGGCCTTTGAAATCAGTGGATTTTATGATGTTCACGAATGTGAAAATCTAATAACCAACTAAAGAGGGAAGTTTGGACACTCAAATAAACACGTCACTCCTCAATACACTGTTAGCTCCCAACTGCTCCTGTCTAGAAATTGGTGTTCCTTTTTATTTGACCCTCCATCCTATCGGCGGTGATCACGCTGATGTCTTTCAAACATGGTGGTGAGCGAAGCAACAAGTTGACTTTTCTGTCGACAACAGGCCCAGAGGAATGATACTTGAGATCTTCAGGGAGCCCTTAGTCAATGAATGTGGCTAAATACAGACAGCAAGTTAGAAAGAGATGAAAGAGGACAGAGGATAGAGACACGGGTTCAAGTCCCAGCACAACCGTTCCCTGGTTTTGTAGGTACACGCGGCCGACTCGAACTGCAAGTGTCTCGGTGAACCCAGTGCTCCCTCTGCAGCCTAGATACTTTGCAGGATTTTTGGGAGCATAGTGTAGGAAAGTGATATAGGGTATATGGTTAACTGTTCTGCACACATGGACAGATGGACAGACAAAAGGATGATTGATTGAGTGATTGATACATAGATAGACAGATAGATAGATAGATATAGGTACATATCGATTAGCACAAAGCTACTGCTCATAACAAAGAGAGCAATGGTGAAAGCATTTTGCAAAACTACAAACAAAAAATAAGAATGAAATCCAGTTTAAAACGTGCAGTAAGCAGCCATAAGAAGAAAACGAATCCTATCATTTGCAATAACGTGGATGGAGCTAGAGGGTTTTATGCTCAGTCAAATAGGCCAGGCGGAGAAATACATGTACCAAATGATTTCACTCATGTGTGGAGTATGATAACAAGAAAAACTGAAGGAAAAGACAGCAGCAGACTCACAGAACCCGAGAGTGGACCTACAGTTACCAAAGAGAAAGGGAGTGGGTAGGGTTTGTGGGAAGGGAGTAATAAGTGCGGGGAAAAAGAATGGGGGCATTAGGATTAGCATGTATAATGTATAGGGTGGGGTGTCATGGGTAGAGCTGTACAACACAGAGAAGACATGTAGTGATTCTACAGCATCTTAGTACATTCTGACGGAGAGCGGCTGTAACTGGGATTTGGGGTGACTTGGTGAAGAGGGTAGACAGAATAAGATAATTTTCTGCATGTGATTGTATATTAATGAGAACAAAAAGAATTTCAAATTGCAGTAAGAGCACAGCTCTCAAATATCAGAATAAAAGTACAGCCTTTGAGTGCTCCAAACAAAAGACACAGGGTTAGAAGAACTGATGAAAACTCAAGACCACCTACGTGCTCCCTTACTGGAGACTCACTTGAGATCCAAGGACACAGACAAACTACATGCTGAAGGGGCGGGGACAGGTACCCTACACAAGTGAAACTGAGAAACAAAGAAAGAAATGGATTCTGTTTTGGACCCCAGAGAGATTCAGTAGAAAATAGCCCTATCTAGCCACCGTGAATTATTTTGTTTGGTTTCAGCAGTGCTCAGGCATAGATTTAGTGGTGCAGCAACTTCCTTCTCATTTCCTCTCACCTCAACAAATGAATTGCTGTAATAATATGCGTCTGGGCATTTATAATCATTGCTTTTTATGATGTTCACGAATGTAAAGAAGTAATAACCACCTAAAGAGGGAAGTATGGACATTCAAATAAACACTTCACTCCACAACACACTCTTTGTTCTCAACTGCTCCTGTCCAGAAATAGGTGTTAATTCATATTTGTCCCTCCACCTATCAGCAGTGATCACGCCAATGTCCCTCAAACATGGTGGTGTGCAAAGGGCCAAGTACACTTTTCTGTCGACAACAGGCCCACATGAAGGACACTTGTGGTCTTCAGGGATCACTTACTCACTGAATGTGGCTAAATAAAGTCAACAAGCGAGCAGTAAGTATAAGAGGACAGAGGACAAAGATACGGGTTCAAGTCCTTTCACCTCCATTTACTGGTTTTGTAAGCACACTCTGCTGACTCTACCTGAAAGCGTATCGGTGAACACAGTGCTCTCCTTATGGCTTAGTTACCTTGCAAGATTTCTGGAAGCATAATGTAGGGAAGAGACATAGGCTATGTTGTTAACTGTTCTGTACATAAGGATAGATGGACAGACAAAAAGATGATTGTTTCATAGATAGATAGGTAGACAGACGACAGGTGAAAGAGAGATAGATAGGTACATAGATTAATAGATGATAGACATCATAGATAGATGATAGGAAGATAGATAGATACATAGATAGATACATAGATACATAGATATATACATACATAGATATATAGATAGACAGACAGACCTTTAGATAGATAGATACAGATACATGTCGATTGACACAAAGCTATTGTTCATAACCAGGAGTTGAATGGTGAATAACATAGCTAAACTACAAACAAAAAGGAAGAAAGAAATCCAGTTTAAAAAGTGCAGTAAGCAGCCTTAAGAAGAAAACAAATACTACCATTTGCAATGACGTGGATGGAGCAAGACGGTAGTATGTTCAGAAAAATAGGGCAGGCGGATAAAGGCAAGTACCAAGTGATTTCACTCATGAGTGGAGTATAACAACAAAGAAAAACTGAAGTAAAAAAACAGCAGCAGACTCACAGAACCCGAGGGTTGACTAAAAGTAACCAAAGGAAAAAGGACTGGGCAGGGTGAGTCTGAAGGGAGGGATAAGTGTGGGGAGAAAGAATGGGGGCATTAAGTTTAGCATGTATAATGCGCGGGGTCGGGTGTGCATGGGGAGTACTGTACAACACAGAGAAGACTAGTAGAAATCATATAGCATCTTACTACTCACTGATGGACAGTGACTGTAACGGGGACTTTTGGGGGGGACATGGTGAAGGGGTCTACAGCATCCAAATACGCTGATCGACAGTGACTGAAGAGGTTTTTCGGGGGGACTTGGTGAAGGGGGGAGCATAGTAAACATAATGTTCTTCACGTGATTGTAGATTAATGATAAAAAATATTCTTTAAGTGCAGTAAGTGCACAGCTCTGAATCATCAGAATAAAAGGTCAGGCACTGAGTGTTGCAAACAAAAGACACAGGGATAAAAGAAGGGATGAAAACTCAAGACACCTACGTGCTTACTTACAGGAGACACACTTGAGATCCAAGGACACAGACAAACTACAAGCCGAAGGTGTGTGGACAAGTACCCTACACGAGTGAAACGGAAAATCAAACAATCAAGCAAATGGATTCTGTTTGAGTCCCCAGAGACAGTCAGCAGAAAATAGCCCTATCTGGCCACCGTGAATTCTTTGTGTTTGGTTTCAACAGTTCCCAGCCATAGATTTAGTGGTGCAGCAACATACTTCTCATTTTCTCTCACCTCAACAACTGAGTTGCTGTAATAATAAGCATCTGGGCCTTTGAAATCAGTGGATTTTATGATGTTCACGAATGTGAAAATCTAATAACCAACTAAAGAGGGAAGTTTGGACACTCAAATAAACACGTCACTCCTCAATACACTGTTAGCTCCCAACTGCTCCTGTCTAGAAATTGGTGTTCCTTTTTATTTGACCCTCCATCCTATTGGCGGTGATCACGCTGATGTCTTTCAAACATGGTGGTGAGCGAAGCAACAAGTTGACTTTTCTGTCGACAACAGGCCCAGAGGAATGATACTTGAGATCTTCAGGGAGCCCTTAGTCAATGAATGTGGCTAAATACAGACAGCAAGTTAGAAGGAGATGAAAGAGGACAGAGGATAGAGACACGGGTTCAAGTCCCAGCACAACCGTTCCCTGGTTTTGTAGGTACACGCGGCCGACTCGAACTGCAAGTGTCTCGGTGAACCCAGTGCTCCCTCTGCAGCCTAGATACTTTGCAGGATTTTTGGGAGCATAGTGTAGGAAAGTGATATAGGGTATATGGTTAACTGTTCTGCACACATGGACAGATGGACAGACTAAAGGATGATTGATTGAGTGATTGATACATAGGTAGACAGATAGATAGATAGATATAGGTACATATCGATTAGCACAAAGCTACTGCTCATAACAAGGAGAGCAATGGTGAAAGCATTTTGCAAAACTACAAACAAAAAATAAGAATGAAATCCAGTTTAAAACGTGCAGTAAGCAGCCATAAGAAGAAAACGAATCCTATCATTTGCAATAACGTGGATGGAGCTAGAGGGTATTATGCTCAGTCAAATAGGCCAGGCGGAGAAATACATGTACCAAATGATTTCACTCATGTGTGGAGTATGATAACAAGAAAAACTGAAGGAAAAGACAGCAGCAGACTCACAGAACCCGAGAGTGGACCTACAGTTACCAAAGAGAAAGGGACTGGGTAGGGTTTGTGGGAAGGGAGTAATAAGTGCGGGGAAAAAGAATGGGGGCATTAGGATTAGCATGTATAATGTATAGGGTGGGGTGTCATGGGTAGAGCTGTACAACACAGAGAAGACATGTAGTGATTCTACAGCATCTTAGTACATGCTGACGGAGAGCGGCTGTAACTGGGATTTGGGGTGACTTGGTGAAGAGGGTAGACAGAATAACATAATTTTCTGCATGTGATTGTATATTAATGAGAACAAAAAGAATTTCAAAGTGCAGTAAGAGCACAGCTCTCAAATATCAGAATAAAAGTACAGCCTTTGAGTGCTCCAAACAAAAGACACAGGGTTAGAAGAACTGATGAAAACTCAAGACCACCTACGTGCTCCCTTACTGGAGACTCACTTGAGATCCAAGGACACAGACAAACTACATGCTGAAGGGGCGGGGACAGGTACCCTACACAAGTGAAACTGAGAAACAAAGAAAGAAATGGATTCTGTTTTGGACCCCAGAGAGATTCAGTAGAAAATAGCCCTATCTAGCCACCGTGAATTATTTTGTTTGGTTTCAGCAGTGCTCAGGCATAGATTTAGTGGTGCAGCAACTTCCTTCTCATTTCCTCTCACCTCAACAAATGAATTGCTGTAATAATATGCGTCTGGGCATTTATAATCATTGCTTTTTATGATGTTCACGAATGTAAAGAAGTAATAACCACCTAAAGAGGGAAGTATGGACATTCAAATAAACACTTCACTCCACAACACACTCTTTGTTCTCAACTGCTCCTGTCCAGAAATAGGTGTTAATTCATATTTGTCCCTCCACCTATCAGCAGTGATCACGCCAATGTCCCTCAAACATGGTGGTGTGCAAAGGGCCAAGTACACTTTTCTGTCGACAACAGGCCCACATGAAGGACACTTGTGGTCTTCAGGGATCACTTACTCACTGAATGTGGCTAAATAAAGTCAACAAGCGAGCAGGAAGTATAAGAGGACAGAGGACAAAGATACGGGTTCAAGTCCTTTCACCTCCATTTACTGGTTTTGTAAGCACACTCTGCTGACTCTACCTGAAAGCGTATCGGTGAACACAGTGCTCTCCTTATGGCTTAGTTACCTTGCAAGATTTCTGGAAGCATAATGTAGGGAAGAGACATAGGCTATGTTGTTAACTGTTCTGTACATAAGGATAGATGGACAGACAAAAAGATGATTGTTTCATAGATAGATAGGTAGACAGACGACAGGTGAAAGAGAGATAGATAGGTACATAGATTAATAGATGATAGACATCATAGATAGATGATAGGAAGATAGATAGATACATAGATAGATACATAGATACATAGATATATACATACATAGATATATAGATAGACAGACAGACCTTTAGATAGATAGATACAGATACATGTCGATTGACACAAAGCTATTGTTCATAACCAGGAGTTGAATGGTGAATAACATAGCTAAACTACAAACAAAAAGGAAGAAAGAAATCCAGTTTAAAAAGTGCAGTAAGCAGCCTTAAGAAGAAAACAAATACTACCATTTGCAATGATGTGGATGGAGCAAGACGGTAGTATGTTCAGAAAAATAGGGCAGGCGGATAAAGGCAAGTACCAAGTGATTTCACTCATGAGTGGAGTATAACAACAAAGAAAAACTGAAGTAAAAAAACAGCAGCAGACTCACAGAACCCGAGGGTTGACTAAAAGTAACCAAAGGAAAAAGGACTGGGCAGGGTGAGTCTGAAGGGAGGGATAAGTGTGGGGAGAAAGAATGGGGGCATTAAGTTTAGCATGTATAATGCGCGGGGTCGGGTGTGCATGGGGAGTACTGTACAACACAGAGAAGACTAGTAGAAATCATATAGCATCTTACTACTCACTGATGGACAGTGACTGTAACGGGGACTTTTGGGGGGGACATGGTGAAGGGGTCTACAGCATCCAAATACACTGATCGACAGTGACTGAAGAGGTTTTTCGGGGGGACTTGGTGAAGGGGGGAGCATAGTAAACATAATGTTCTTCACGTGATTGTAGATTAATGATAAAAAATATTCTTTAAGTGCAATAAGTGCACAGCTCTGAATCATCAGAATAAAAGGTCAGGCACTGAGTGTTGCAAACAAAAGACACAGGGATAAAAGAAGGGATGAAAACTCAAGACACCTACGTGCTTACTTACAGGAGACACACTTGAGATCCAAGGACACAGACAAACTACAAGCCGAAGGTGTGTGGACAAGTACCCTACACGAGTGAAACGGAAAATCAAACAATCAAGCAAATGGATTCTGTTTGAGTCCCCAGAGACAGTCAGCAGAAAATAGCCCTATCTGGCCACCGTGAATTCTTTGTGTTTGGTTTCAACAGTTCCCAGCCATAGATTTAGTGGTGCAGCAACATACTTCTCATTTTCTCAAACCTCAACAACTGAGTTGCTGTAATAATAAGCATCTGGGCCTTTGAAATCAGTGGATTTTATGATGTTCACGAATGTGAAAATCTAATAACCAACTAAAGAGGGAAGTTTGGACACTCAAATAAACACGTCACTCCTCAATACACTGTTAGCTCCCAACTGCTCCTGTCTAGAAATTGGTGTTCCTTTTTATTTGACCCTCCATCCTATCGGCGGTGATCACGCTGATGTCTTTCAAACATGGTGGTGAGCGAAGCAACAAGTTGACTTTTCTGTCGACAACAGGCCCAGAGGAATGATACTTGAGATATTCAGGGAGCCCTTAGTCAATGAATGTGGCTAAATACAGACAGCAAGTTAGAAAGAGATGAAAGAGGACAGAGGATAGAGACACGGGTTCAAGTCCCAGCACAACCGTTCCCTGGTTTTGTAGGTACACGCGGCCGACTCGAACTGCAAGTGTCTCGGTGAACCCAGTGCTCCCTCTGCAGCCTAGATACTTTGCAGGATTTTTGGGAGCATAGTGTAGGAAAGTGATATAGGGTATATGGTTAACTGTTCTGCACACATGGACAGATGGACAGACAAAAGGATGATTGATTGAGTGATTGATACATAGATAGACAGATAGATAGATAGATATAGGTACATATCGATTAGCACAAAGCTACTGCTCATAACAAAGAGAGCAATGGTGAAAGCATTTTGCAAAACTACAAACAAAAAATAAGAATGAAATCCAGTTTAAAACGTGCAGTAAGCAGCCATAAGAAGAAAACGAATCCTATCATTTGCAATAACGTGGATGGAGCTAGAGGGTTTTATGCTCAGTCAAATAGGCCAGGCGGAGAAATACATGTACCAAATGATTTCACTCATGTGTGGAGTATGATAACAAGAAAAACTGAAGGAAAAGACAGCAGCAGACTCACAGAACCCGAGAGTGGACCTACAGTTACCAAAGAGAAAGGGAGTGGGTAGGGTTTGTGGGAAGGGAGTAATAAGTGCGGGGAAAAAGAATGGGGGCATTAGGATTAGCATGTATAATGTATAGGGTGGGGTGTCATGGGTAGAGCTGTACAACACAGAGAAGACATGTAGTGATTCTACAGCATCTTAGTACATTCTGACGGAGAGCGGCTGTAACTGGGATTTGGGGTGACTTGGTGAAGAGGGTAGACAGAATAAGATAATTTTCTGCATGTGATTGTATATTAATGAGAACAAAAAGAATTTCAAATTGCAGTAAGAGCACAGCTCTCAAATATCAGAATAAAAGTACAGCCTTTGAGTGCTCCAAACAAAAGACACAGGGTTAGAAGAACTGATGAAAACTCAAGACCACCTACGTGCTCCCTTACTGGAGACTCACTTGAGATCCAAGGACACAGACAAACTACATGCTGAAGGGGCGGGGACAGGTACCCTACACAAGTGAAACTGAGAAACAAAGAAAGAAATGGATTCTGTTTTGGACCCCAGAGAGATTCAGTAGAAAATAGCCCTATCTAGCCACCGTGAATTATTTTGTTTGGTTTCAGCAGTGCTCAGGCATAGATTTAGTGGTGCAGCAACTTCCTTCTCATTTCCTCTCACCTCAACAAATGAATTGCTGTAATAATATGCGTCTGGGCATTTATAATCATTGCTTTTTATGATGTTCACGAATGTAAAGAAGTAATAACCACCTAAAGAGGGAAGTATGGACATTCAAATAAACACTTCACTCCACAACACACTCTTTGTTCTCAACTGCTCCTGTCCAGAAATAGGTGTTAATTCATATTTGTCCCTCCACCTATCAGCAGTGATCACGCCAATGTCCCTCAAACATGGTGGTGTGCAAAGGGCCAAGTACACTTTTCTGTCGACAACAGGCCCACATGAAGGACACTTGTGGTCTTCAGGGATCACTTACTCACTGAATGTGGCTAAATAAAGTCAACAAGCGAGCAGTAAGTATAAGAGGACAGAGGACAAAGATACGGGTTCAAGTCCTTTCACCTCCATTTACTGGTTTTGTAAGCACACTCTGCTGACTCTACCTGAAAGCGTATCGGTGAACACAGTGCTCTCCTTATGGCTTAGTTACCTTGCAAGATTTCTGGAAGCATAATGTAGGGAAGAGACATAGGCTATGTTGTTAACTGTTCTGTACATAAGGATAGATGGACAGACAAAAAGATGATTGTTTCATAGATAGATAGGTAGACAGACGACAGGTGAAAGAGAGATAGATAGGTACATAGATTAATAGATGATAGACATCATAGATAGATGATAGGAAGATAGATAGATACATAGATAGATACATAGATACATAGATATATACATACATAGATATATAGATAGACAGACAGACCTTTAGATAGATAGATACAGATACATGTCGATTGACACAAAGCTATTGTTCATAACCAGGAGTTGAATGGTGAATAACATAGCTAAACTACAAACAAAAAGGAAGAAAGAAATCCAGTTTAAAAAGTGCAGTAAGCAGCCTTAAGAAGAAAACAAATACTACCATTTGCAATGACGTGGATGGAGCAAGACGGTAGTATGTTCAGAAAAATAGGGCAGGCGGATAAAGGCAAGTACCAAGTGATTTCACTCATGAGTGGAGTATAACAACAAAGAAAAACTGAAGTAAAAAAACAGCAGCAGACTCACAGAACCCGAGGGTTGACTAAAAGTAACCAAAGGAAAAAGGACTGGGCAGGGTGAGTCTGAAGGGAGGGATAAGTGTGGGGAGAAAGAATGGGGGCATTAAGTTTAGCATGTATAATGCGCGGGGTCGGGTGTGCATGGGGAGTACTGTACAACACAGAGAAGACTAGTAGAAATCATATAGCATCTTACTACTCACTGATGGACAGTGACTGTAACGGGGACTTTTGGGGGGGACATGGTGAAGGGGTCTACAGCATCCAAATACGCTGATCGACAGTGACTGAAGAGGTTTTTCGGGGGGACTTGGTGAAGGGGGGAGCATAGTAAACATAATGTTCTTCACGTGATTGTAGATTAATGATAAAAAATATTCTTTAAGTGCAGTAAGTGCACAGCTCTGAATCATCAGAATAAAAGGTCAGGCACTGAGTGTTGCAAACAAAAGACACAGGGATAAAAGAAGGGATGAAAACTCAAGACACCTACGTGCTTACTTACAGGAGACACACTTGAGATCCAAGGACACAGACAAACTACAAGCCGAAGGTGTGTGGACAAGTACCCTACACGAGTGAAACGGAAAATCAAACAATCAAGCAAATGGATTCTGTTTGAGTCCCCAGAGACAGTCAGCAGAAAATAGCCCTATCTGGCCACCGTGAATTCTTTGTGTTTGGTTTCAACAGTTCCCAGCCATAGATTTAGTGGTGCAGCAACATACTTCTCATTTTCTCTCACCTCAACAACTGAGTTGCTGTAATAATAAGCATCTGGGCCTTTGAAATCAGTGGATTTTATGATGTTCACGAATGTGAAAATCTAATAACCAACTAAAGAGGGAAGTTTGGACACTCAAATAAACACGTCACTCCTCAATACACTGTTAGCTCCCAACTGCTCCTGTCTAGAAATTGGTGTTCCTTTTTATTTGACCCTCCATCCTATTGGCGGTGATCACGCTGATGTCTTTCAAACATGGTGGTGAGCGAAGCAACAAGTTGACTTTTCTGTCGACAACAGGCCCAGAGGAATGATACTTGAGATCTTCAGGGAGCCCTTAGTCAATGAATGTGGCTAAATACAGACAGCAAGTTAGAAGGAGATGAAAGAGGACAGAGGATAGAGACACGGGTTCAAGTCCCAGCACAACCGTTCCCTGGTTTTGTAGGTACACGCGGCCGACTCGAACTGCAAGTGTCTCGGTGAACCCAGTGCTCCCTCTGCAGCCTAGATACTTTGCAGGATTTTTGGGAGCATAGTGTAGGAAAGTGATATAGGGTATATGGTTAACTGTTCTGCACACATGGACAGATGGACAGACTAAAGGATGATTGATTGAGTGATTGATACATAGATAGACAGATAGATAGATAGATATAGGTACATATCGATTAGCACAAAGCTACTGCTCATAACAAGGAGAGCAATGGTGAAAGCATTTTGCAAAACTACAAACAAAAAATAAGAATGAAATCCAGTTTAAAACGTGCAGTAAGCAGCCATAAGAAGAAAACGAATCCTATCATTTGCAATAACGTGGATGGAGCTAGAGGGTATTATGCTCAGTCAAATAGGCCAGGCGGAGAAATACATGTACCAAATGATTTCACTCATGTGTGGAGTATGATAACAAGAAAAACTGAAGGAAAAGACAGCAGCAGACTCACAGAACCCGAGAGTGGACCTACAGTTACCAAAGAGAAAGGGACTGGGTAGGGTTTGTGGGAAGGGAGTAATAAGTGCGGGGAAAAAGAATGGGGGCATTAGGATTAGCATGTATAATGTATAGGGTGGGGTGTCATGGGTAGAGCTGTACAACACAGAGAAGACATGTAGTGATTCTACAGCATCTTAGTACATGCTGACGGAGAGCGGCTGTAACTGGGATTTGGGGTGACTTGGTGAAGAGGGTAGACAGAATAACATAATTTTCTGCATGTGATTGTATATTAATGAGAACAAAAAGAATTTCAAAGTGCAGTAAGAGCACAGCTCTCAAATATCAGAATAAAAGTACAGCCTTTGAGTGCTCCAAACAAAAGACACAGGGTTAGAAGAACTGATGAAAACTCAAGACCACCTACGTGCTCCCTTACTGGAGACTCACTTGAGATCCAAGGACACAGACAAACTACATGCTGAAGGGGCGGGGACAGGTACCCTACACAAGTGAAACTGAGAAACAAAGAAAGAAATGGATTCTGTTTTGGACCCCAGAGAGATTCAGTAGAAAATAGCCCTATCTAGCCACCGTGAATTATTTTGTTTGGTTTCAGCAGTGCTCAGGCATAGATTTAGTGGTGCAGCAACTTCCTTCTCATTTCCTCTCACCTCAACAAATGAATTGCTGTAATAATATGCGTCTGGGCATTTATAATCATTGCTTTTTATGATGTTCACGAATGTAAAGAAGTAATAACCACCTAAAGAGGGAAGTATGGACATTCAAATAAACACTTCACTCCACAACACACTCTTTGTTCTCAACTGCTCCTGTCCAGAAATAGGTGTTAATTCATATTTGTCCCTCCACCTATCAGCAGTGATCACGCCAATGTCCCTCAAACATGGTGGTGTGCAAAGGGCCAAGTACACTTTTCTGTCGACAACAGGCCCACATGAAGGACACTTGTGGTCTTCAGGGATCACTTACTCACTGAATGTGGCTAAATAAAGTCAACAAGCGAGCAGGAAGTATAAGAGGACAGAGGACAAAGATACGGGTTCAAGTCCTTTCACCTCCATTTACTGGTTTTGTAAGCACACTCTGCTGACTCTACCTGAAAGCGTATCGGTGAACACAGTGCTCTCCTTATGGCTTAGTTACCTTGCAAGATTTCTGGAAGCATAATGTAGGGAAGAGACATAGGCTATGTTGTTAACTGTTCTGTACATAAGGATAGATGGACAGACAAAAAGATGATTGTTTCATAGATAGATAGGTAGACAGACGACAGGTGAAAGAGAGATAGATAGGTACATAGATTAATAGATGATAGACATCATAGATAGATGATAGGAAGATAGATAGATACATAGATAGATACATAGATACATAGATATATACATACATAGATATATAGATAGACAGACAGACCTTTAGATAGATAGATACAGATACATGTCGATTGACACAAAGCTATTGTTCATAACCAGGAGTTGAATGGTGAATAACATAGCTAAACTACAAACAAAAAGGAAGAAAGAAATCCAGTTTAAAAAGTGCAGTAAGCAGCCTTAAGAAGAAAACAAATACTACCATTTGCAATGACGTGGATGGAGCAAGACGGTAGTATGTTCAGAAAAATAGGGCAGGCGGATAAAGGCAAGTACCAAGTGATTTCACTCATGAGTGGAGTATAACAACAAAGAAAAACTGAAGTAAAAAAACAGCAGCAGACTCACAGAACCCGAGGGTTGACTAAAAGTAACCAAAGGAAAAAGGACTGGGCAGGGTGAGTCTGAAGGGAGGGATAAGTGTGGGGAGAAAGAATGGGGGCATTAAGTTTAGCATGTATAATGCGCGGGGTCGGGTGTGCATGGAGAGTACTGTACAACACAGAGAAGACTAGTAGAAATCATATAGCATCTTACTACTCACTGATGGACAGTGACTGTAACGGGGACTTTTGGGGGGGACATGGTGAAGGGGTCTACAGCATCCAAATACGCTGATCGACAGTGACTGAAGAGGTTTTTCGGGGGGACTTGGTGAAGGGGGGAGCATAGTAAACATAATGTTCTTCACGTGATTGTAGATTAATGATAAAAAATATTCTTTAAGTGCAATAAGTGCACAGCTCTGAATCATCAGAATAAAAGGTCAGGCACTGAGTGTTGCAAACAAAAGACACAGGGATAAAAGAAGGGATGAAAACTCAAGACACCTACGTGCTTACTTACAGGAGACACACTTGAGATCCAAGGACACAGACAAACTACAAGCCGAAGGTGTGTGGACAAGTACCCTACACGAGTGAAACGGAAAATCAAACAATCAAGCAAATGGATTCTGTTTGAGTCCCCAGAGACAGTCAGCAGAAAATAGCCCTATCTGGCCACCGTGAATTCTTTGTGTTTGGTTTCAACAGTTCCCAGCCATAGATTTAGTGGTGCAGCAACATACTTCTCATTTTCTCTCACCTCAACAACTGAGTTGCTGTAATAATAAGCATCTGGGCCTTTGAAATCAGTGGATTTTATGATGTTCACGAATGTGAAAATCTAATAACCAACTAAAGAGGGAAGTTTGGACACTCAAATAAACACGTCACTCCTCAATACACTGTTAGCTCCCAACTGCTCCTGTCTAGAAATTGGTGTTCCTTTTTATTTGACCCTCCATCCTATCGGCGGTGATCACGCTGATGTCTTTCAAACATGGTGGTGAGCGAAGCAACAAGTTGACTTTTCTGTCGACAACAGGCCCAGAGGAATGATACTTGAGATCTTCAGGGAGCCCTTAGTCAATGAATGTGGCTAAATACAGACAGCAAGTTAGAAGGAGATGAAAGAGGACAGAGGATAGAGACACGGGTTCAAGTCCCAGCACAACCGTTCCCTGGTTTTGTAGGTACACGCGGCCGACTCGAACTGCAAGTGTCTCGGTGAACCCAGTGCTCCCTCTGCAGCCTAGATACTTTGCAGGATTTTGGGGAGCATAGTGTAGGAAAGTGATATAGGGTATATGGTTAACTGTTCTGCACACATGGACAGATGGACAGACAAAAGGATGATTGATTGAGTGATTGATACATAGATAGACAGATAGATAGATAGATATAGGTACATATCGATTAGCACAAAGCTACTGCTCATAACAAGGAGAGCAATGGTGAAAGCATTTTGCAAAACTACAAACAAAAAATAAGAATGAAATCCAGTTTAAAACGTGCAGTAAGCAGCCATAAGAAGAAAACGAATCCTATCATTTGCAATAACGTGGATGGAGCTAGAGGGTATTATGCTCAGTCAAATAGGCCAGGCGGAGAAATACATGTACCAAATGATTTCACTCATGTGTGGAGTATGATAACAAGAAAAACTGAAGGAAAAGACAGCAGCAGACTCACAGAACCCGAGAGTGGACCTACAGTTACCAAAGAGAAAGGGACTGGGTAGGGTTTGTGGGAAGGGAGTAATAAGTGCGGGGAAAAAGAATGGGGGCATTAGGATTAGCATGTATAATGTATAGGGTGGGGTGTCATGGGTAGAGCTGTACAACACAGAGAAGACATGTAGTGATTCTACAGCATCTTAGTACATGCTGACGGAGAGCGGCTGTAACTGGGATTTGGGGTGACTTGGTGAAGAGGGTAGACAGAATAAGATAATTTTCTGCATGTGATTGTATATTAATGAGAACAAAAAGAATTTCAAAGTGCAGTAAGAGCACAGCTCTCAAATATCAGAATAAAAGTACAGCCTTTGAGTGCTCCAAACAAAAGACACAGGGTTAGAAGAACTGATGAAAACTCAAGACCACCTACGTGCTCCCTTACTGGAGACTCACTTGAGATCCAAGGACACAGACAAACTACATGCTGAAGGGGCGGGGACAGGTACCCTACACAAGTGAAACTGAGAAACAAAGAAAGAAATGGATTCTGTTTTGGACCCCAGAGAGATTCAGTAGAAAATAGCCCTATCTAGCCACCGTGAATTATTTTGTTTGGTTTCAGCAGTGCTCAGGCATAGATTTAGTGGTGCAGCAACTTCCTTCTCATTTCCTCTCACCTCAACAAATGAATTGCTGTAATAATATGCGTCTGGGCATTTATAATCATTGCTTTTTATGATGTTCACGAATGTAAAGAAGTAATAACCACCTAAAGAGGGAAGTATGGACATTCAAATAAACACTTCACTCCACAACACACTCTTTGTTCTCAACTGCTCCTGTCCAGAAATAGGTGTTAATTCATATTTGTCCCTCCACCTATCAGCAGTGATCACGCCAATGTCCCTCAAACATGGTGGTGTGCAAAGGGCCAAGTACACTTTTCTGTCGACAACAGGCCCACATGAAGGACACTTGTGGTCTTCAGGGATCACTTACTCACTGAATGTGGCTAAATAAAGTCAACAAGCGAGCAGTAAGTATAAGAGGACAGAGGACAAAGATACGGGTTCAAGTCCTTTCACCTCCATTTACTGGTTTTGTAAGCACACTCTGCTGACTCTACCTGAAAGCGTATCGGTGAACACAGTGCTCTCCTTATGGCTTAGTTACCTTGCAAGATTTCTGGAAGCATAATGTAGGGAAGAGACATAGGCTATGTTGTTAACTGTTCTGTACATAAGGATAGATGGACAGACAAAAAGATGATTGTTTCATAGATAGATAGGTAGACAGACGACAGGTGAAAGAGAGATAGATAGGTACATAGATTAATAGATGATAGACATCATAGATAGATGATAGGAAGATAGATAGATACATAGATAGATACATAGATACATAGATATATACATACATAGATATATAGATAGACAGACAGACCTTTAGATAGATAGATACAGATACATGTCGATTGACACAAAGCTATTGTTCATAACCAGGAGTTGAATGGTGAATAACATAGCTAAACTACAAACAAAAAGGAAGAAAGAAATCCAGTTTAAAAAGTGCAGTAAGCAGCCTTAAGAAGAAAACAAATACTACCATTTGCAATGACGTGGATGGAGCAAGACGGTAGTATGTTCAGAAAAATAGGGCAGGCGGATAAAGGCAAGTACCAAGTGATTTCACTCATGAGTGGAGTATAACAACAAAGAAAAACTGAAGTAAAAAAACAGCAGCAGACTCACAGAACCCGAGGGTTGACTAAAAGTAACCAAAGGAAAAAGGACTGGGCAGGGTGAGTCTGAAGGGAGGGATAAGTGTGGGGAGAAAGAATGGGGGCATTAAGTTTAGCATGTATAATGCGCGGGGTCGGGTGTGCATGGGGAGTACTGTACAACACAGAGAAGACTAGTAGAAATCATATAGCATCTTACTACTCACTGATGGACAGTGACTGTAACGGGGACTTTTGGGGGGGACATGGTGAAGGGGTCTACAGCATCCAAATACGCTGATCGACAGTGACTGAAGAGGTTTTTCGGGGGGACTTGGTGAAGGGGGGAGCATAGTAAACATAATGTTCTTCACGTGATTGTAGATTAATGATAAAAAATATTCTTTAAGTGCAGTAAGTGCACAGCTCTGAATCATCAGAATAAAAGGTCAGGCACTGAGTGTTGCAAACAAAAGACACAGGGATAAAAGAAGGGATGAAAACTCAAGACACCTACGTGCTTACTTACAGGAGACACACTTGAGATCCAAGGACACAGACAAACTACAAGCCGAAGGTGTGTGGACAAGTACCCTACACGAGTGAAACGGAAAATCAAACAATCAAGCAAATGGATTCTGTTTGAGTCCCCAGAGACAGTCAGCAGAAAATAGCCCTATCTGGCCACCGTGAATTCTTTGTGTTTGGTTTCAACAGTTCCCAGCCATAGATTTAGTGGTGCAGCAACATACTTCTCATTTTCTCTCACCTCAACAACTGAGTTGCTGTAATAATAAGCATCTGGGCCTTTGAAATCAGTGGATTTTATGATGTTCACGAATGTGAAAATCTAATAACCAACTAAAGAGGGAAGTTTGGACACTCAAATAAACACGTCACTCCTCAATACACTGTTAGCTCCCAACTGCTCCTGTCTAGAAATTGGTGTTCCTTTTTATTTGACCCTCCATCCTATTGGCGGTGATCACGCTGATGTCTTTCAAACATGGTGGTGAGCGAAGCAACAAGTTGACTTTTCTGTCGACAACAGGCCCAGAGGAATGATACTTGAGATCTTCAGGGAGCCCTTAGTCAATGAATGTGGCTAAATACAGACAGCAAGTTAGAAGGAGATGAAAGAGGACAGAGGATAGAGACACGGGTTCAAGTCCCAGCACAACCGTTCCCTGGTTTTGTAGGTACACGCGGCCGACTCGAACTGCAAGTGTCTCGGTGAACCCAGTGCTCCCTCTGCAGCCTAGATACTTTGCAGGATTTTTGGGAGCATAGTGTAGGAAAGTGATATAGGGTATATGGTTAACTGTTCTGCACACATGGACAGATGGACAGACTAAAGGATGATTGATTGAGTGATTGATACATAGATAGACAGATAGATAGATAGATATAGGTACATATCGATTAGCACAAAGCTACTGCTCATAACAAGGAGAGCAATGGTGAAAGCATTTTGCAAAACTACAAACAAAAAATAAGAATGAAATCCAGTTTAAAACGTGCAGTAAGCAGCCATAAGAAGAAAACGAATCCTATCATTTGCAATAACGTGGATGGAGCTAGAGGGTATTATGCTCAGTCAAATAGGCCAGGCGGAGAAATACATGTACCAAATGATTTCACTCATGTGTGGAGTATGATAACAAGAAAAACTGAAGGAAAAGACAGCAGCAGACTCACAGAACCCGAGAGTGGACCTACAGTTACCAAAGAGAAAGGGACTGGGTAGGGTTTGTGGGAAGGGAGTAATAAGTGCGGGGAAAAAGAATGGGGGCATTAGGATTAGCATGTATAATGTATAGGGTGGGGTGTCATGGGTAGAGCTGTACAACACAGAGAAGACATGTAGTGATTCTACAGCATCTTAGTACATGCTGACGGAGAGCGGCTGTAACTGGGATTTGGGGTGACTTGGTGAAGAGGGTAGACAGAATAACATAATTTTCTGCATGTGATTGTATATTAATGAGAACAAAAAGAATTTCAAAGTGCAGTAAGAGCACAGCTCTCAAATATCAGAATAAAAGTACAGCCTTTGAGTGCTCCAAACAAAAGACACAGGGTTAGAAGAACTGATGAAAACTCAAGACCACCTACGTGCTCCCTTACTGGAGACTCACTTGAGATCCAAGGACACAGACAAACTACATGCTGAAGGGGCGGGGACAGGTACCCTACACAAGTGAAACTGAGAAACAAAGAAAGAAATGGATTCTGTTTTGGACCCCAGAGAGATTCAGTAGAAAATAGCCCTATCTAGCCACCGTGAATTATTTTGTTTGGTTTCAGCAGTGCTCAGGCATAGATTTAGTGGTGCAGCAACTTCCTTCTCATTTCCTCTCACCTCAACAAATGAATTGCTGTAATAATATGCGTCTGGGCATTTATAATCATTGCTTTTTATGATGTTCACGAATGTAAAGAAGTAATAACCACCTAAAGAGGGAAGTATGGACATTCAAATAAACACTTCACTCCACAACACACTCTTTGTTCTCAACTGCTCCTGTCCAGAAATAGGTGTTAATTCATATTTGTCCCTCCACCTATCAGCAGTGATCACGCCAATGTCCCTCAAACATGGTGGTGTGCAAAGGGCCAAGTACACTTTTCTGTCGACAACAGGCCCACATGAAGGACACTTGTGGTCTTCAGGGATCACTTACTCACTGAATGTGGCTAAATAAAGTCAACAAGCGAGCAGGAAGTATAAGAGGACAGAGGACAAAGATACGGGTTCAAGTCCTTTCACCTCCATTTACTGGTTTTGTAAGCACACTCTGCTGACTCTACCTGAAAGCGTATCGGTGAACACAGTGCTCTCCTTATGGCTTAGTTACCTTGCAAGATTTCTGGAAGCATAATGTAGGGAAGAGACATAGGCTATGTTGTTAACTGTTCTGTACATAAGGATAGATGGACAGACAAAAAGATGATTGTTTCATAGATAGATAGGTAGACAGACGACAGGTGAAAGAGAGATAGATAGGTACATAGATTAATAGATGATAGACATCATAGATAGATGATAGGAAGATAGATAGATACATAGATAGATACATAGATACATAGATATATACATACATAGATATATAGATAGACAGACAGACCTTTAGATAGATAGATACAGATACATGTCGATTGACACAAAGCTATTGTTCATAACCAGGAGTTGAATGGTGAATAACATAGCTAAACTACAAACAAAAAGGAAGAAAGAAATCCAGTTTAAAAAGTGCAGTAAGCAGCCTTAAGAAGAAAACAAATACTACCATTTGCAATGACGTGGATGGAGCAAGACGGTAGTATGTTCAGAAAAATAGGGCAGGCGGATAAAGGCAAGTACCAAGTGATTTCACTCATGAGTGGAGTATAACAACAAAGAAAAACTGAAGTAAAAAAACAGCAGCAGACTCACAGAACCCGAGGGTTGACTAAAAGTAACCAAAGGAAAAAGGACTGGGCAGGGTGAGTCTGAAGGGAGGGATAAGTGTGGGGAGAAAGAATGGGGGCATTAAGTTTAGCATGTATAATGCGCGGGGTCGGGTGTGCATGGGGAGTACTGTACAACACAGAGAAGACTAGTAGAAATCATATAGCATCTTACTACTCACTGATGGACAGTGACTGTAACGGGGACTTTTGGGGGGGACATGGTGAAGGGGTCTACAGCATCCAAATACGCTGATCGACAGTGACTGAAGAGGTTTTTCGGGGGGACTTGGTGAAGGGGGGAGCATAGTAAACATAATGTTCTTCACGTGATTGTAGATTAATGATAAAAAATATTCTTTAAGTGCAGTAAGTGCACAGCTCTGAATCATCAGAATAAAAGGTCAGGCACTGAGTGTTGCAAACAAAAGACACAGGGATAAAAGAAGGGATGAAAACTCAAGACACCTACGTGCTTACTTACAGGAGACACACTTGAGATCCAAGGACACAGACAAACTACAAGCCGAAGGTGTGTGGACAAGTACCCTACACGAGTGAAACGGAAAATCAAACAATCAAGCAAATGGATTCTGTTTGAGTCCCCAGAGACAGTCAGCAGAAAATAGCCCTATCTGGCCACCGTGAATTCTTTGTGTTTGGTTTCAACAGTTCCCAGCCATAGATTTAGTGGTGCAGCAACATACTTCTCATTTTCTCTCACCTCAACAACTGAGTTGCTGTAATAATAAGCATCTGGGCCTTTGAAATCAGTGGATTTTATGATGTTCACGAATGTGAAAATCTAATAACCAACTAAAGAGGGAAGTTTGGACACTCAAATAAACACGTCACTCCTCAATACACTGTTAGCTCCCAACTGCTCCTGTCTAGAAATTGGTGTTCCTTTTTATTTGACCCTCCATCCTATTGGCGGTGATCACGCTGATGTCTTTCAAACATGGTGGTGAGCGAAGCAACAAGTTGACTTTTCTGTCGACAACAGGCCCAGAGGAATGATACTTGAGATCTTCAGGGAGCCCTTAGTCAATGAATGTGGCTAAATACAGACAGCAAGTTAGAAGGAGATGAAAGAGGACAGAGGATAGAGACACGGGTTCAAGTCCCAGCACAACCGTTCCCTGGTTTTGTAGGTACACGCGGCCGACTCGAACTGCAAGTGTCTCGGTGAACCCAGTGCTCCCTCTGCAGCCTAGATACTTTGCAGGATTTTTGGGAGCATAGTGTAGGAAAGTGATATAGGGTATATGGTTAACTGTTCTGCACACATGGACAGATGGACAGACTAAAGGATGATTGATTGAGTGATTGATACATAGATAGACAGATAGATAGATAGATATAGGTACATATCGATTAGCACAAAGCTACTGCTCATAACAAGGAGAGCAATGGTGAAAGCATTTTGCAAAACTACAAACAAAAAATAAGAATGAAATCCAGTTTAAAACGTGCAGTAAGCAGCCATAAGAAGAAAACGAATCCTATCATTTGCAATAACGTGGATGGAGCTAGAGGGTATTATGCTCAGTCAAATAGGCCAGGCGGAGAAATACATGTACCAAATGATTTCACTCATGTGTGGAGTATGATAACAAGAAAAACTGAAGGAAAAGACAGCAGCAGACTCACAGAACCCGAGAGTGGACCTACAGTTACCAAAGAGAAAGGGACTGGGTAGGGTTTGTGGGAAGGGAGTAATAAGTGCGGGGAAAAAGAATGGGGGCATTAGGATTAGCATGTATAATGTATAGGGTGGGGTGTCATGGGTAGAGCTGTACAACACAGAGAAGACATGTAGTGATTCTACAGCATCTTAGTACATGCTGACGGAGAGCGGCTGTAACTGGGATTTGGGGTGACTTGGTGAAGAGGGTAGACAGAATAACATAATTTTCTGCATGTGATTGTATATTAATGAGAACAAAAAGAATTTCAAAGTGCAGTAAGAGCACAGCTCTCAAATATCAGAATAAAAGTACAGCCTTTGAGTGCTCCAAACAAAAGACACAGGGTTAGAAGAACTGATGAAAACTCAAGACCACCTACGTGCTCCCTTACTGGAGACTCACTTGAGATCCAAGGACACAGACAAACTACATGCTGAAGGGGCGGGGACAGGTACCCTACACAAGTGAAACTGAGAAACAAAGAAAGAAATGGATTCTGTTTTGGACCCCAGAGAGATTCAGTAGAAAATAGCCCTATCTAGCCACCGTGAATTATTTTGTTTGGTTTCAGCAGTGCTCAGGCATAGATTTAGTGGTGCAGCAACTTCCTTCTCATTTCCTCTCACCTCAACAAATGAATTGCTGTAATAATATGCGTCTGGGCATTTATAATCATTGCTTTTTATGATGTTCACGAATGTAAAGAAGTAATAACCACCTAAAGAGGGAAGTATGGACATTCAAATAAACACTTCACTCCACAACACACTCTTTGTTCTCAACTGCTCCTGTCCAGAAATAGGTGTTAATTCATATTTGTCCCTCCACCTATCAGCAGTGATCACGCCAATGTCCCTCAAACATGGTGGTGTGCAAAGGGCCAAGTACACTTTTCTGTCGACAACAGGCCCACATGAAGGACACTTGTGGTCTTCAGGGATCACTTACTCACTGAATGTGGCTAAATAAAGTCAACAAGCGAGCAGGAAGTATAAGAGGACAGAGGACAAAGATACGGGTTCAAGTCCTTTCACCTCCATTTACTGGTTTTGTAAGCACACTCTGCTGACTCTACCTGAAAGCGTATCGGTGAACACAGTGCTCTCCTTATGGCTTAGTTACCTTGCAAGATTTCTGGAAGCATAATGTAGGGAAGAGACATAGGCTATGTTGTTAACTGTTCTGTACATAAGGATAGATGGACAGACAAAAAGATGATTGTTTCATAGATAGATAGGTAGACAGACGACAGGTGAAAGAGAGATAGATAGGTACATAGATTAATAGATGATAGACATCATAGATAGATGATAGGAAGATAGATAGATACATAGATAGATACATAGATACATAGATATATACATACATAGATATATAGATAGACAGACAGACCTTTAGATAGATAGATACAGATACATGTCGATTGACACAAAGCTATTGTTCATAACCAGGAGTTGAATGGTGAATAACATAGCTAAACTACAAACAAAAAGGAAGAAAGAAATCCAGTTTAAAAAGTGCAGTAAGCAGCCTTAAGAAGAAAACAAATACTACCATTTGCAATGACGTGGATGGAGCAAGACGGTAGTATGTTCAGAAAAATAGGGCAGGCGGATAAAGGCAAGTACCAAGTGATTTCACTCATGAGTGGAGTATAACAACAAAGAAAAACTGAAGTAAAAAAACAGCAGCAGACTCACAGAACCCGAGGGTTGACTAAAAGTAACCAAAGGAAAAAGGACTGGGCAGGGTGAGTCTGAAGGGAGGGATAAGTGTGGGGAGAAAGAATGGGGGCATTAAGTTTAGCATGTATAATGCGCGGGGTCGGGTGTGCATGGAGAGTACTGTACAACACAGAGAAGACTAGTAGAAATCATATAGCATCTTACTACTCACTGATGGACAGTGACTGTAACGGGGACTTTTGGGGGGGACATGGTGAAGGGGTCTACAGCATCCAAATACGCTGATCGACAGTGACTGAAGAGGTTTTTCGGGGGGACTTGGTGAAGGGGGGAGCATAGTAAACATAATGTTCTTCACGTGATTGTAGATTAATGATAAAAAATATTCTTTAAGTGCAATAAGTGCACAGCTCTGAATCATCAGAATAAAAGGTCAGGCACTGAGTGTTGCAAACAAAAGACACAGGGATAAAAGAAGGGATGAAAACTCAAGACACCTACGTGCTTACTTACAGGAGACACACTTGAGATCCAAGGACACAGACAAACTACAAGCCGAAGGTGTGTGGACAAGTACCCTACACGAGTGAAACGGAAAATCAAACAATCAAGCAAATGGATTCTGTTTGAGTCCCCAGAGACAGTCAGCAGAAAATAGCCCTATCTGGCCACCGTGAATTCTTTGTGTTTGGTTTCAACAGTTCCCAGCCATAGATTTAGTGGTGCAGCAACATACTTCTCATTTTCTCTCACCTCAACAACTGAGTTGCTGTAATAATAAGCATCTGGGCCTTTGAAATCAGTGGATTTTATGATGTTCACGAATGTGAAAATCTAATAACCAACTAAAGAGGGAAGTTTGGACACTCAAATAAACACGTCACTCCTCAATACACTGTTAGCTCCCAACTGCTCCTGTCTAGAAATTGGTGTTCCTTTTTATTTGACCCTCCATCCTATCGGCGGTGATCACGCTGATGTCTTTCAAACATGGTGGTGAGCGAAGCAACAAGTTGACTTTTCTGTCGACAACAGGCCCAGAGGAATGATACTTGAGATCTTCAGGGAGCCCTTAGTCAATGAATGTGGCTAAATACAGACAGCAAGTTAGAAGGAGATGAAAGAGGACAGAGGATAGAGACACGGGTTCAAGTCCCAGCACAACCGTTCCCTGGTTTTGTAGGTACACGCGGCCGACTCGAACTGCAAGTGTCTCGGTGAACCCAGTGCTCCCTCTGCAGCCTAGATACTTTGCAGGATTTTGGGGAGCATAGTGTAGGAAAGTGATATAGGGTATATGGTTAACTGTTCTGCACACATGGACAGATGGACAGACAAAAGGATGATTGATTGAGTGATTGATACATAGATAGACAGATAGATAGATAGATAGATATAGGTACATATCGATTAGCACAAAGCTACTGCTCATAACAAGGAGAGCAATGGTGAAAGCATTTTGCAAAACTACAAACAAAAAATAAGAATGAAATCCAGTTTAAAACGTGCAGTAAGCAGCCATAAGAAGAAAACGAATCCTATCATTTGCAATAACGTGGATGGAGCTAGAGGGTATTATGCTCAGTCAAATAGGCCAGGCGGAGAAATACATGTACCAAATGATTTCACTCATGTGTGGAGTATGATAACAAGAAAAACTGAAGGAAAAGACAGCAGCAGACTCACAGAACCCGAGAGTGGACCTACAGTTACCAAAGAGAAAGGGACTGGGTAGGGTTTGTGGGAAGGGAGAAATAAGTGCGGGGAAAAAGAATGGGGGCATTAGGATTAGCATGTATAATGTATAGGGTGGGGTGTCATGGGTAGAGCTGTACAACACAGAGAAGACATGTAGTGATTCTACAGCATCTTAGTACATGCTGACGGAGAGCGGCTGTAACTGGGATTTGGGGTGACTTGGTGAAGAGGGTAGACAGAATAACATAATTTTCTGCATGTGATTGTATATTAATGAGAACAAAAAGAATTTCAAAGTGCAGTAAGAGCACAGCTCTCAAATATCAGAATAAAAGTACAGCCTTTGAGTGCTCCAAACAAAAGACACAGGGTTAGAAGAACTGATGAAAACTCAAGACCACCTACGTGCTCCCTTACTGGAGACTCACTTGAGATCCAAGGACACAGACAAACTACATGCTGAAGGGGCGGGGACAGGTACCCTACACAAGTGAAACTGAGAAACAAAGAAAGAAATGGATTCTGTTTTGGACCCCAGAGAGATTCAGTAGAAAATAGCCCTATCTAGCCACCGTGAATTATTTTGTTTGGTTTCAGCAGTGCTCAGGCATAGATTTAGTGGTGCAGCAACTTCCTTCTCATTTCCTCTCACCCCAACAAATGAATTGCTGTAATAATATGCGTCTGGGCATTTATAATCATTGCTTTTTATGATGTTCACGAATGTAAAGAAGTAATAACCACCTAAAGAGGGAAGTATGGACATTCAAATAAACACTTCACTCCACAACACACTCTTTGTTCTCAACTGCTCCTGTCCAGAAATAGGTGTTAATTCATATTTGTCCCTCCACCTATCAGCAGTGATCACGCCAATGTCCCTCAAACATGGTGGTGTGCAAAGGGCCAAGTACACTTTTCTGTCGACAACAGGCCCACATGAAGGACACTTGTGGTCTTCAGGGATCACTTACTCACTGAATGTGGCTAAATAAAGTCAACAAGCGAGCAGGAAGTATAAGAGGACAGAGGACAAAGATACGGGTTCAAGTCCTTTCACCTCCATTTACTGGTTTTGTAAGCACACTCTGCTGACTCTACCTGAAAGCGTATCGGTGAACACAGTGCTCTCCTTATGGCTTAGTTACCTTGCAAGATTTCTGGAAGCATAATGTAGGGAAGAGACATAGGCTATGTTGTTAACTGTTCTGTACATAAGGATTGATGGACAGACAAAAAGATGATTGTTTCATAGATAGATAGGTAGACAGACGACAGGTGAAAGAGAGATAGATATGTACATAGATTAATAGATGATAGACATCATAGATAGATGATAGGAAGATAGATAGATACATAGATAGATACATAGATACATAGATATATACATACATAGATATATAGATAGACAGACAGACCTTTAGATAGATAGATACAGATACATGTCGATTGACACAAAGCTATTGTTCATAACCAGGAGTTGAATGGTGAATAACATAGCTAAACTACAAACAAAAAGGAAGAAAGAAATCCAGTTTAAAAAGTGCAGTAAGCAGCCTTAAGAAGAAAACAAATACTACCATTTGCAATGACGTGGATGGAGCAAGACGGTAGTATGTTCAGAAAAATAGGGCAGGCGGATAAAGGCAAGTACCAAGTGATTTCACTCATGAGTGGAGTATAACAACAAAGAAAAACTGAAGTAAAAAAACAGCAGCAGACTCACAGAACCCGAGGGTTGACTAAAAGTAACCAAAGGAAAAAGGACTGGGCAGGGTGAGTCTGAAGGGAGGGATAAGTGTGGGGAGAAAGAATGGGGGCATTAAGTTTAGCATGTATAATGCGCGGGGTCGGGTGTGCATGGAGAGTACTGTACAACACAGAGAAGACTAGTAGAAATCATATAGCATCTTACTACTCACTGATGGACAGTGACTGTAACGGGGACTTTTGGGGGGGACATGGTGAAGGGGTCTACAGCATCCAAATACGCTGATCGACAGTGACTGAAGAGGTTTTTCGGGGGGACTTGGTGAAGGGGGGAGCATAGTAAACATAATGTTCTTCACGTGATTGTAGATTAATGATAAAAAATATTCTTTAAGTGCAATAAGTGCACAGCTCTGAATCATCAGAATAAAAGGTCAGGCACTGAGTGTTGCAAACAAAAGACACAGGGATAAAAGAAGGGATGAAAACTCAAGACACCTACGTGCTTACTTACAGGAGACACACTTGAGATCCAAGGACACAGACAAACTACAAGCCGAAGGTGTGTGGACAAGTACCCTACACGAGTGAAACGGAAAATCAAACAATCAAGCAAATGGATTCTGTTTGAGTCCCCAGAGACAGTCAGCAGAAAATAGCCCTATCTGGCCACCGTGAATTCTTTGTGTTTGGTTTCAACAGTTCCCAGCCATAGATTTAGTGGTGCAGCAACATACTTCTCATTTTCTCTCACCTCAACAACTGAGTTGCTGTAATAATAAGCATCTGGGCCTTTGAAATCAGTGGATTTTATGATGTTCACGAATGTGAAAATCTAATAACCAACTAAAGAGGGAAGTTTGGACACTCAAATAAACACGTCACTCCTCAATACACTGTTAGCTCCCAACTGCTCCTGTCTAGAAATTGGTGTTCCTTTTTATTTGACCCTCCATCCTATCGGCGGTGATCACGCTGATGTCTTTCAAACATGGTGGTGAGCGAAGCAACAAGTTGACTTTTCTGTCGACAACAGGCCCAGAGGAATGATACTTGAGATCTTCAGGGAGCCCTTAGTCAATGAATGTGGCTAAATACAGACAGCAAGTTAGAAGGAGATGAAAGAGGACAGAGGATAGAGACACGGGTTCAAGTCCCAGCACAACCGTTCCCTGGTTTTGTAGGTACACGCGGCCGACTCGAACTGCAAGTGTCTCGGTGAACCCAGTGCTCCCTCTGCAGCCTAGATACTTTGCAGGATTTTGGGGAGCATAGTGTAGGAAAGTGATATAGGGTATATGGTTAACTGTTCTGCACACATGGACAGATGGACAGACAAAAGGATGATTGATTGAGTGATTGATACATAGATAGACAGATAGATAGATAGATATAGGTACATATCGATTAGCACAAAGCTACTGCTCATAACAAGGAGAGCAATGGTGAAAGCATTTTGCAAAACTACAAACAAAAAATAAGAATGAAATCCAGTTTAAAACGTGCAGTAAGCAGCCATAAGAAGAAAACGAATCCTATCATTTGCAATAACGTGGATGGAGCTAGAGGGTATTATGCTCAGTCAAATAGGCCAGGCGGAGAAATACATGTACCAAATGATTTCACTCATGTGTGGAGTATGATAACAAGAAAAACTGAAGGAAAAGACAGCAGCAGACTCACAGAACCCGAGAGTGGACCTACAGTTACCAAAGAGAAAGGGACTGGGTAGGGTTTGTGGGAAGGGAGAAATAAGTGCGGGGAAAAAGAATGGGGGCATTAGGATTAGCATGTATAATGTATAGGGTGGGGTGTCATGGGTAGAGCTGTACAACACAGAGAAGACATGTAGTGATTCTACAGCATCTTAGTACATGCTGACGGAGAGCGGCTGTAACTGGGATTTGGGGTGACTTGGTGAAGAGGGTAGACAGAATAACATAATTTTCTGCATGTGATTGTATATTAATGAGAACAAAAAGAATTTCAAAGTGCAGTAAGAGCACAGCTCTCAAATATCAGAATAAAAGTACAGCCTTTGAGTGCTCCAAACAAAAGACACAGGGTTAGAAGAACTGATGAAAACTCAAGACCACCTACGTGCTCCCTTACTGGAGACTCACTTGAGATCCAAGGACACAGACAAACTACATGCTGAAGGGGCGGGGACAGGTACCCTACACAAGTGAAACTGAGAAACAAAGAAAGAAATGGATTCTGTTTTGGACCCCAGAGAGATTCAGTAGAAAATAGCCCTATCTAGCCACCGTGAATTATTTTGTTTGGTTTCAGCAGTGCTCAGGCATAGATTTAGTGGTGCAGCAACTTCCTTCTCATTTCCTCTCACCTCAACAAATGAATTGCTGTAATAATATGCGTCTGGGCATTTATAATCATTGCTTTTTATGATGTTCACGAATGTAAAGAAGTAATAACCACCTAAAGAGGGAAGTATGGACATTCAAATAAACACTTCACTCCACAACACACTCTTTGTTCTCAACTGCTCCTGTCCAGAAATAGGTGTTAATTCATATTTGTCCCTCCACCTATCAGCAGTGATCACGCCAATGTCCCTCAAACATGGTGGTGTGCAAAGGGCCAAGTACACTTTTCTGTCGACAACAGGCCCACATGAAGGACACTTGTGGTCTTCAGGGATCACTTACTCACTGAATGTGGCTAAATAAAGTCAACAAGCGAGCAGGAAGTATAAGAGGACAGAGGACAAAGATACGGGTTCAAGTCCTTTCACCTCCATTTACTGGTTTTGTAAGCACACTCTGCTGACTCTACCTGAAAGCGTATCGGTGAACACAGTGCTCTCCTTATGGCTTAGTTACCTTGCAAGATTTCTGGAAGCATAATGTAGGGAAGAGACATAGGCTATGTTGTTAACTGTTCTGTACATAAGGATAGATGGACAGACAAAAAGATGATTGTTTCATAGATAGATAGGTAGACAGACGACAGGTGAAAGAGAGATAGATATGTACATAGATTAATAGATGATAGACATCATAGATAGATGATAGGAAGATAGATAGATACATAGATAGATACATAGATACATAGATATATACATACATAGATATATAGATAGACAGACAGACCTTTAGATAGATAGATACAGATACATGTCGATTGACACAAAGCTATTGTTCATAACCAGGAGTTGAATGGTGAATAACATAGCTAAACTACAAACAAAAAGGAAGAAAGAAATCCAGTTTAAAAAGTGCAGTAAGCAGCCTTAAGAAGAAAACAAATACTACCATTTGCAATGACGTGGATGGAGCAAGACGGTAGTATGTTCAGAAAAATAGGGCAGGCGGATAAAGGCAAGTACCAAGTGATTTCACTCATGAGTGGAGTATAACAACAAAGAAAAACTGAAGTAAAAAAACAGCAGAAGACTCACAGAACCCGAGGGTTGACTAAAAGTAACCAAAGGAAAAAGGACTGGGCAGGGTGAGTCTGAAGGGAGGGATAAGTGTGGGGAGAAAGAATGGGGGCATTAAGTTTAGCATGTATAATGCGCGGGGTCGGGTGTGCATGGGGAGTACTGTACAACACAGAGAAGACTAGTAGAAATCATATAGCATCTTACTACTCACTGATGGACAGTGACTGTAACGGGGACTTTTGGGGGGGACATGGTGAAGGGGTCTACAGCATCCAAATACGCTGATCGACAGTGACTGAAGAGGTTTTTCGGGGGGACTTGGTGAAGGGGGGAGCATAGTAAACATAATGTTCTTCACGTGATTGTAGATTAATGATAAAAAATATTCTTTAAGTGCAATAAGTGCACAGCTCTGAATCATCAGAATAAAAGGTCAGGCACTGAGTGTTGCAAACAAAAGACACAGGGATAAAAGAAGGGATGAAAACTCAAGACACCTACGTGCTTACTTACAGGAGACACACTTGAGATCCAAGGACACAGACAAACTACAAGCCGAAGGTGTGTGGACAAGTACCCTACACGAGTGAAACGGAAAATCAAACAATCAAGCAAATAAATTCTGTTTGAGTCCCCAGAGACAGTCAGCAGAAAATAGCCCTATCTGGCCACCGTGAATTCTTTGTGTTTGGTTTCAACAGTTCCCAGCCATAGATTTAGTGGTGCAGCAACATACTTCTCATTTTCTCTCACCTCAACAACTGAGTTGCTGTAATAATAAGCATCTGGGCCTTTGAAATCAGTGGATTTTATGATGTTCACGAATGTGAAAATCTAATAACCAACTAAAGAGGGAAGTTTGGACACTCAAATAAACACGTCACTCCTCAATACACTGTTAGCTCCCAACTGCTCCTGTCTAGAAATTGGTGTTCCTTTTTATTTGACCCTCCATCCTATCGGCGGTGATCACGCTGATGTCTTTCAAACATGGTGGTGAGCGAAGCAACAAGTTGACTATTCTGTCGACAACAGGCCCAGAGGAATGATACTTGAGATCTTCAGGGAGCCCTTAGTCAATGAATGTGGCTAAATACAGACAGCAAGTTAGAAGGAGATGAAAGAGGACAGAGGATAGAGACACGGGTTCAAGTCCCAGCACAACCGTTCCCTGGTTTTGTAGGTACACGCGGCCGACTCGAACTGCAAGTGTCTCGGTGAACCCAGTGCTCCCTCTGCAGCCTAGATACTTTGCAGGATTTTTGGGAGCATAGTGTAGGAAAGTGATATAGGGTATATGGTTAACTGTTCTGCACACATGGACAGATGGACAGACAAAAGGATGATTGATTGAGTGATTGATACATAGATAGACAGATAGATAGATAGATATAGGTACATATCGATTAGCACAAAGCTACTGCTCATAACAAGGAGAGCAATGGTGAAAGCATTTTGCAAAACTACAAACAAAAAATAAGAATGAAATCCAGTTTAAAACGTGCAGTAAGCAGCCATAAGAAGAAAACGAATCCTATCATTTGCAATAACGTGGATGGAGCTAGAGGGTATTATGCTCAGTCAAATAGGCCAGGCGGAGAAATACATGTACCAAATGATTTCACTCATGTGTGGAGTATGATAACAAGAAAAACTGAAGGAAAAGACAGCAGCAGACTCACAGAACCCGAGAGTGGACCTACAGTTACCAAAGAGAAAGGGACTGGGTAGGGTTTGTGGGAAGGGAGTAATAAGTGCGGGGAAAAAGAATGGGGGCATTAGGATTAGCATGTATAATGTATAGGGTGGGGTGTCATGGGTAGAGCTGTACAACACAGAGAAGACATGTAGTGATTCTACAGCATCTTAGTACATGCTGACGGAGAGCGGCTGTAACTGGGATTTGGGGTGACTTGGTGAAGAGGGTAGACAGAATAACATAATTTTCTGCATGTGATTGTATATTAATGAGAACAAAAAGAATTTCAAAGTGCAGTAAGAGCACAGCTCTCAAATATCAGAATAAAAGTACAGCCTTTGAGTGCTCCAAACAAAAGACACAGGGTTAGAAGAACTGATGAAAACTCAAGACCACCTACGTGCTCCCTTACTGGAGACTCACTTGAGATCCAAGGACACAGACAAACTACATGCTGAAGGGGCGGGGACAGGTACCCTACACAAGTGAAACTGAGAAACAAAGAAAGAAATGGATTCTGTTTTGGACCCCAGAGAGATTCAGTAGAAAATAGCCCTATCTAGCCACCGTGAATTATTTTGTTTGGTTTCAGCAGTGCTCAGGCATAGATTTAGTGGTGCAGCAACTTCCTTCTCATTTCCTCTCACCTCAACAAATGAATTGCTGTAATAATATGCGTCTGGGCATTTATAATCATTGCTTTTTATGATGTTCACGAATGTAAAGAAGTAATAACCACCTAAAGAGGGAAGTATGGACATTCAAATAAACACTTCACTCCACAACACACTCTTTGTTCTCAACTGCTCCTGTCCAGAAATAGGTGTTAATTCATATTTGTCCCTCCACCTATCAGCAGTGATCACGCCAATGTCCCTCAAACATGGTGGTGTGCAAAGGGCCAAGTACACTTTTCTGTCGACAACAGGCCCACATGAAGGACACTTGTGGTCTTCAGGGATCACTTACTCACTGAATGTGGCTAAATAAAGTCAACAAGCGAGCAGGAAGTATAAGAGGACAGAAGACAAAGATACGGGTTCAAGTCCTTTCACCTCCATTTACTGGTTTTGTAAGCACACTCTGCTGACTCTACCTGAAAGCGTATCGGTGAACACAGTGCTCTCCTTATGGCTTAGTTACCTTGCAAGATTTCTGGAAGCATAATGTAGGGAAGAGACATAGGCTATGTTGTTAACTGTTCTGTACATAAGGATAGATGGACAGACAAAAAGATGATTGTTTCATAGATAGATAGGTAGACAGACGACAGGTGAAAGATAGATAGATAGGTACATAGATTAATATATGATAGACATCATAGATAGATGATAGGAAGATAGATAGATACATAGATACATAGATACATAGATATATACATACATAGATATATAGATAGACAGACAGACCTTTAGATAGATAGATACAGATACATGTCGATTGACACAAAGCTATTGTTCATAACCAGGAGTTGAATGGTGAATAACATAGCTAAACTACAAACAAAAAGGAAGAAAGAAATCCAGTTTAAAAAGTGCAGTAAGCAGCCTTAAGAAGAAAACAAATACTACCATTTGCAATGACGTGGATGGAGCAAGACGGTAGTATGTTCAGAAAAATAGGGCAGGCGGATAAAGGCAAGTACCAAGTGATTTCACTCATGAGTGGAGTATAACAACAAAGAAAAACTGAAGTAAAAAAACAGCAGCAGACTCACAGAACCTGAGGGTTGACTAAAAGTATCCAAAGGAAAAAGGACTGGGCAGGGTGAGTCTGAAGGGAGGGATAAGTGTGGGGAGAAAGAATGGGGGCATTAAGTTTAGCATGTATAATGCGCGGGGTCGGGTGTGCATGGGGAGTACTGTACAACACAGAGAAGACTAGTAGAAATCATATAGCATCTTACTACTCACTGATGGACAGTGACTGTAACGGGGACTTTTGGGGGGGACATGGTGAAGGGGTCTACAGCATCCAAATACGCTGATCGACAGTGACTGAAGAGGTTTTTCGGGGGGACTTGGTGAAGGGGGGAGCATAGTAAACATAATGTTCTTCACGTGATTGTAGATTAATGATAAAAAATATTCTTTAAGTGCAATAAGTGCACAGCTCTGAATCATCAGAATAAAAGGTCAGGCACTGAGTGTTGCAAACAAAAGACACAGGGATAAAAGAAGGGATGAAAACTCAAGACACCTACGTGCTTACTTACAGGAGACACACTTGAGATCCAAGGACACAGACAAACTACAAGCCGAAGGTGTGTGGACAAGTACCCTACACGAGTGAAACGGAAAATCAAACAATCAAGCAAATGGATTCTGTTTGAGTCCCCAGAGACAGTCAGCAGAAAATAGCCCTATCTGGCCACCGTGAATTCTTTGTGTTTGGTTTCAACAGTTCCCAGCCATAGATTTAGTGGTGCAGCAACATACTTCTCATTTTCTCTCACCTCAACAACTGAGTTGCTGTAATAATAAGCATCTGGGCCTTTGAAATCAGTGGATTTTATGATGTTCACGAATGTGAAAATCTAATAACCAACTAAAGAGGGAAGTTTGGACACTCAAATAAACACGTCACTCCTCAATACACTGTTAGCTCCCAACTGCTCCTGTCTAGAAATTGGTGTTCCTTTTTATTTGACCCTCCATCCTATCGGCGGTGATCACGCTGATGTCTTTCAAACATGGTGGTGAGCGAAGCAACAAGTTGACTTTTCTGTCGACAACAGGCCCAGAGGAATGATACTTGAGATATTCAGGGAGCCCTTAGTCAATGAATGTGGCTAAATACAGACAGCAAGTTAGAAGGAGATGAAAGAGGACAGAGGATAGAGACACGGGTTCAAGTCCCAGCACAACCGTTCCCTGGTTTTGTAGGTACACGCGGCCGACTCGAACTGCAAGTGTCTCGGTGAACCCAGTGCTCCCTCTGCAGCCTAGATACTTTGCAGGATTTTTGGGAGCATAGTGTAGGAAAGTGATATAGGGTATATGGTTAACTGTTCTGCACACATGGACAGATGGACAGACAAAAGGATGATTGATTGAGTGATTGATACATAGATAGACAGATAGATAGATAGATATAGGTACATATCGATTAGCACAAAGCTACTGCTCATAACAAGGAGAGCAATGGTGAAAGCATTTTGTAAAACTACAAACAAAAAATAAGAATGAAATCCAGTTTAAAACGTGCAGTAAGCAGCCATAAGAAGAAAACGAATCCTATCATTTGCAATAACGTGGATGGAGCTAGAGGGTATTATGCTCAGTCAAATAGGCCAGGCGGAGAAATACATGTACCAAATGATTTCACTCATGTGTGGAGTATGATAACAAGAAAAACTGAAGGAAAAGACAGCAGCAGACTCACAGAACCCGAGAGTGGACCTACAGTTACCAAAGAGAAAGGGACTGGGTAGGGTTTGTGGGAAGGGAGTAATAAGTGCGGGGAAAAAGAATGGGGGCATTAGGATTAGCATGTATAATGTATAGGGTGGGGTGTCATGGGTAGAGCTGTACAACACAGAGAAGACATGTAGTGATTCTACAGCATCTTAGTACATGCTGACGGAGAGCGGCTGTAACTGGGATTTGGGGTGACTTGGTGAAGAGGGTAGACAGAATAACATAATTTTCTGCATGTGATTGTATATTAATGAGAACAAAAAGAATTTCAAAGTGCAGTAAGAGCACAGCTCTCAAATATCAGAATAAAAGTACAGCCTTTGAGTGCTCCAAACAAAAGACACAGGGTTAGAAGAACTGATGAAAACTCAAGACCACCTACGTGCTCCCTTACTGGAGACTCACTTGAGATCCAAGGACACAGACAAACTACATGCTGAAGGGGCGGGGACAGGTACCCTACACAAGTGAAACTGAGAAACAAAGAAAGAAATGGATTCTGTTTTGGACCCCAGAGAGATTCAGTAGAAAATAGCCCTATCTAGCCACCGTGAATTATTTTGTTTGGTTTCAGCAGTGCTCAGGCATAGATTTAGTGGTGCAGCAACTTCCTTCTCATTTCCTCTCACCTCAACAAATGAATTGCTGTAATAATATGCGTCTGGGCATTTATAATCATTGCTTTTTATGATGTTCACGAATGTAAAGAAGTAATAACCACCTAAAGAGGGAAGTATGGACATTCAAATAAACACTTCACTCCACAACACACTCTTTGTTCTCAACTGCTCCTGTCCAGAAATAGGTGTTAATTCATATTTGTCCCTCCACCTATCAGCAGTGATCACGCCAATGTCCCTCAAACATGGTGGTGTGCAAAGGGCCAAGTACACTTTTCTGTCGACAACAGGCCCACATGAAGGACACTTGTGGTCTTCAGGGATCACTTACTCACTGAATGTGGCTAAATAAAGTCAACAAGCGAGCAGGAAGTATAAGAGGACAGAGGACAAAGATACGGGTTCAAGTCCTTTCACCTCCATTTACTGGTTTTGTAAGAACACTCTGCTGACTCTACCTGAAAGCGTATCGGTGAACACAGTGCTCTCCTTATGGCTTAGTTACCTTGCAAGATTTCTGGAAGCATAATGTAGGGAAGAGACATAGGCTATGTTGTTAACTGTTCTGTACATAAGGATAGATGGACAGACAAAAAGATGATTGTTTCATAGATAGATAGGTAGACAGACGACAGGTGAAAGAGAGATAGATATGTACATAGATTAATAGATGATAGACATCATAGATAGATGATAGGAAGATAGATAGATACATAGATACATAGATATATACATACATAGATATATAGATAGACAGACAGACCTTTAGATAGATAGATACAGATACATGTCGATTGACACAAAGCTATTGTTCATAACCAGGAGTTGAATGGTGAATAACATAGCTAAACTACAAACAAAAAGGAAGAAAGAAATCCAGTTTAAAAAGTGCAGTAAGCAGCCTTAAGAAGAAAACAAATACTACCATTTGCAATGACGTGGATGGAGCAAGACGGTAGTATGTTCAGAAAAATAGGGCAGGCGGATAAAGGCAAGTACCAAGTGATTTCACTCATGAGTGGAGTATAACAACAAAGAAAAACTGAAGTAAAAAAACAGCAGCAGACTCACAGAACCCGAGGGTTGACTAAAAGTAACCAAAGGAAAAAGGACTGGGCAGGGTGAGTCTGAAGGGAGGGATAAGTGTGGGGAGAAAGAATGGGGGCATTAAGTTTAGCATGTATAATGCGCGGGGTCGGGTGTGCATGGGGAGTACTGTACAACACAGAGAAGACTAGTAGAAATCATATAGCATCTTACTACTCACTGATGGACAGTGACTGTAACGGGGACTTTTGGGGGGGACATGGTGAAGGGGTCTACAGCATCCAAATACGCTGATCGACAGTGACTGAAGAGGTTTTTCGGGGGGACTTGGTGAAGGGGGGAGCATAGTAAACATAATGTTCTTCACGTGATTGTAGATTAATGATAAAAAATATTCTTTAAGTGCAATAAGTGCACAGCTCTGAATCATCAGAATAAAAGGTCAGGCACTGAGTGTTGCAAACAAAAGACACAGGGATAAAAGAAGGGATGAAAACTCAAGACACCTACGTGCTTACTTACAGGAGACACACTTGAGATCCAAGGACACAGACAAACTACAAGCCGAAGGTGTGTGGACAAGTACCCTACACGAGTGAAACGGAAAATCAAACAATCAAGCAAATGGATTCTGTTTGAGTCCCCAGAGACAGTCAGCAGAAAATAGCCCTATCTGGCCACCGTGAATTCTTTGTGTTTGGTTTCAACAGTTCCCAGCCATAGATTTAGTGGTGCAGCAACATACTTCTCATTTTCTCTCACCTCAACAACTGAGTTGCTGTAATAATAAGCATCTGGGCCTTTGAAATCAGTGGATTTTATGATGTTCACGAATGTGAAAATCTAATAACCAACTAAAGAGGGAAGTTTGGACACTCAAATAAACACGTCACTCCTCAATACACTGTTAGCTCCCAACTGCTCCTGTCTAGAAATTGGTGTTCCTTTTTATTTGACCCTCCATCCTATCGGCGGTGATCACGCTGATGTCTTTCAAACATGGTGGTGAGCGAAGCAACAAGTTGACTTTTCTGTCGACAACAGGCCCAGAGGAATGATACTTGAGATCTTCAGGGAGCCCTTAGTCAATGAATGTGGCTAAATACAGACAGCAAGTTAGAAGGAGATGAAAGAGGACAGAGGATAGAGACACGGGTTCAAGTCCCAGCACAACCGTTCCCTGGTTTTGTAGGTACACGCGGCCGACTCGAACTGCAAGTGTCTCGGTGAACCCAGTGCTCCCTCTGCAGCCTAGATACTTTGCAGGATTTTTGGGAGCATAGTGTAGGAAAGTGATATAGGGTATATGGTTAACTGTTCTGCACACATGGACAGATGGACAGACAAAAGGATGATTGATTGAGTGATTGATACATAGATAGACAGATAGATAGATAGATATAGGTACATATCGATTAGCACAAAGCTACTGCTCATAACAAGGAGAGCAATGGTGAAAGCATTTTGCAAAACTACAAACAAAAAATAAGAATGAAATCCAGTTTAAAACGTGCAGTAAGCAGCCATAAGAAGAAAACGAATCCTATCATTTGCAATAACGTGGATGGAGCTAGAGGGTATTATGCTCAGTCAAATAGGCCAGGCGGAGAAATACATGTACCAAATGATTTCACTCATGTGTGGAGTATGATAACAAGAAAAACTGAAGGAAAAGACAGCAGCAGACTCACAGAACCCGAGAGTGGACCTACAGTTACCAAAGAGAAAGGGACTGGGTAGGGTTTGTGGGAAGGGAGTAATAAGTGCGGGGAAAAAGAATGGGGGCATTAGGATTAGCATGTATAATGTATAGGGTGGGGTGTCATGGGTAGAGCTGTACAACACAGAGAAGACATGTAGTGATTCTACAGCATCTTAGTACATGCTGACGGAGAGCGGCTGTAACTGGGATTTGGGGTGACTTGGTGAAGAGGGTAGACAGAATAACATAATTTTCTGCATGTGATTGTATATTAATGAGAACAAAAAGAATTTCAAAGTGCAGTAAGAGCACAGCTCTCAAATATCAGAATAAAAGTACAGCCTTTGAGTGCTCCAAACAAAAGACACAGGGTTAGAAGAACTGATGAAAACTCAAGACCACCTACGTGCTCCCTTACTGGAGACTCACTTGAGATCCAAGGACACAGACAAACTACATGCTGAAGGGGCGGGGACAGGTACCCTACACAAGTGAAACTGAGAAACAAAGAAAGAAATGGATTCTGTTTTGGACCCCAGAGAGATTCAGTAGAAAATAGCCCTATCTAGCCACCGTGAATTATTTTGTTTGGTTTCAGCAGTGCTCAGGCATAGATTTAGTGGTGCAGCAACTTCCTTCTCATTTCCTCTCACCTCAACAAATGAATTGCTGTAATAATATGCGTCTGGGCATTTATAATCATTGCTTTTTATGATGTTCACGAATGTAAAGAAGTAATAACCACCTAAAGAGGGAAGTATGGACATTCAAATAAACACTTCACTCCACAACACACTCTTTGTTCTCAACTGCTCCTGTCCAGAAATAGGTGTTAATTCATATTTGTCCCTCCACCTATCAGCAGTGATCACGCCAATGTCCCTCAAACATGGTGGTGTGCAAAGGGCCAAGTACACTTTTCTGTCGACAACAGGCCCACATGAAGGACACTTGTGGTCTTCAGGGATCACTTACTCACTGAATGTGGCTAAATAAAGTCAACAAGCGAGCAGGAAGTATAAGAGGACAGAAGACAAAGATACGGGTTCAAGTCCTTTCACCTCCATTTACTGGTTTTGTAAGCACACTCTGCTGACTCTACCTGAAAGCGTATCGGTGAACACAGTGCTCTCCTTATGGCTTAGTTACCTTGCAAGATTTCTGGAAGCATAATGTAGGGAAGAGACATAGGCTATGTTGTTAACTGTTCTGTACATAAGGATAGATGGACAGACAAAAAGATGATTGTTTCATAGATAGATAGGTAGACAGACGACAGGTGAAAGATAGATAGATAGGTACATAGATTAATATATGATAGACATCATAGATAGATGATAGGAAGATAGATAGATACATAGATACATAGATACATAGATATATACATACATAGATATATAGATAGACAGACAGACCTTTAGATAGATAGATACAGATACATGTCGATTGACACAAAGCTATTGTTCATAACCAGGAGTTGAATGGTGAATAACATAGCTAAACTACAAACAAAAAGGAAGAAAGAAATCCAGTTTAAAAAGTGCAGTAAGCAGCCTTAAGAAGAAAACAAATACTACCATTTGCAATGACGTGGATGGAGCAAGACGGTAGTATGTTCAGAAAAATAGGGCAGGCGGATAAAGGCAAGTACCAAGTGATTTCACTCATGAGTGGAGTATAACAACAAAGAAAAACTGAAGTAAAAAAACAGCAGCAGACTCACAGAACCTGAGGGTTGACTAAAAGTAACCAAAGGAAAAAGGACTGGGCAGGGTGAGTCTGAAGGGAGGGATAAGTGTGGGGAGAAAGAATGGGGGCATTAAGTTTAGCATGTATAATGCGCGGGGTCGGGTGTGCATGGGGAGTACTGTACAACACAGAGAAGACTAGTAGAAATCATATAGCATCTTACTACTCACTGATGGACAGTGACTGTAACGGGGACTTTTGGGGGGGACATGGTGAAGGGGTCTACAGCATCCAAATACGCTGATCGACAGTGACTGAAGAGGTTTTTCGGGGGGACTTGGTGAAGGGGGGAGCATAGTAAACATAATGTTCTTCACGTGATTGTAGATTAATGATAAAAAATATTCTTTAAGTGCAATAAGTGCACAGCTCTGAATCATCAGAATAAAAGGTCAGGCACTGAGTGTTGCAAACAAAAGACACAGGGATAAAAGAAGGGATGAAAACTCAAGACACCTACGTGCTTACTTACAGGAGACACACTTGAGATCCAAGGACACAGACAAACTACAAGCCGAAGGTGTGTGGACAAGTACCCTACACGAGTGAAACGGAAAATCAAACAATCAAGCAAATGGATTCTGTTTGAGTCCCCAGAGACAGTCAGCAGAAAATAGCCCTATCTGGCCACCGTGAATTCTTTGTGTTTGGTTTCAACAGTTCCCAGCCATAGATTTAGTGGTGCAGCAACATACTTCTCATTTTCTCTCACCTCAACAACTGAGTTGCTGTAATAATAAGCATCTGGGCCTTTGAAATCAGTGGATTTTATGATGTTCACGAATGTGAAAATCTAATAACCAACTAAAGAGGGAAGTTTGGACACTCAAATAAACACGTCACTCCTCAATACACTGTTAGCTCCCAACTGCTCCTGTCTAGAAATTGGTGTTCCTTTTTATTTGACCCTCCATCCTATCGGCGGTGATCACGCTGATGTCTTTCAAACATGGTGGTGAGCGAAGCAACAAGTTGACTTTTCTGTCGACAACAGGCCCAGAGGAATGATACTTGAGATCTTCAGGGAGCCCTTAGTCAATGAATGTGGCTAAATACAGACAGCAAGTTAGAAGGAGATGAAAGAGGACAGAGGATAGAGACACGGGTTCAAGTCCCAGCACAACCGTTCCCTGGTTTTGTAGGTACACGCGGCCGACTCGAACTGCAAGTGTCTCGGTGAACCCAGTGCTCCCTCTGCAGCCTAGATACTTTGCAGGATTTTTGGGAGCATAGTGTAGGAAAGTGATATAGGGTATATGGTTAACTGTTCTGCACACATGGACAGATGGACAGACAAAAGGATGATTGATTGAGTGATTGATACATAGATAGACAGATAGATAGATAGATATAGGTACATATCGATTAGCACAAAGCTACTGCTCATAACAAGGAGAGCAATGGTGAAAGCATTTTGCAAAACTACAAACAGAAAATAAGAATGAAATCCAGTTTAAAACGTGCAGTAAGCAGCCATAAGAAGAAAACGAATCCTATCATTTGCAATAACGTGGATGGAGCTAGAGGGTATTATGCTCAGTCAAATAGGCCAGGCGGAGAAATACATGTACCAAATGATTTCACTCATGTGTGGAGTATGATAACAAGAAAAACTGAAGGAAAAGACAGCAGCAGACTCACAGAACCCGAGAGTGGACCTACAGTTACCAAAGAGAAAGGGACTGGGTAGGGTTTGTGGGAAGGGAGTAATAAGTGCGGGGAAAAAGAATGGGGGCATTAGGATTAGCATGTATAATGTATAGGGTGGGGTGTCATGGGTAGAGCTGTACAACACAGAGAAGACATGTAGTGATTCTACAGCATCTTAGTACATGCTGACGGAGAGCGGCTGTAACTGGGATTTGGGGTGACTTGGTGAAGAGGGTAGACAGAATAACATAATTTTCTGCATGTGATTGTATATTAATGAGAACAAAAAGAATTTCAAAGTGCAGTAAGAGCACAGCTCTCAAATATCAGAATAAAAGTACAGCCTTTGAGTGCTCCAAACAAAAGACACAGGGTTAGAAGAACTGATGAAAACTCAAGACCACCTACGTGCTCCCTTACTGGAGACTCACTTGAGATCCAAGGACACAGACAAACTACATGCTGAAGGGGCGGGGACAGGTACCCTACACAAGTGAAACTGAGAAACAAAGAAAGAAATGGATTCTGTTTTGGACCCCAGAGAGATTCAGTAGAAAATAGCCCTATCTAGCCACCGTGAATTATTTTGTTTGGTTTCAGCAGTGCTCAGGCATAGATTTAGTGGTGCAGCAACTTCCTTCTCATTTCCTCTCACCTCAACAAATGAATTGCTGTAATAATATGCGTCTGGGCATTTATAATCATTGCTTTTTATGATGTTCACGAATGTAAAGAAGTAATAACCACCTAAAGAGGGAAGTATGGACATTCAAATAAACACTTCACTCCACAACACACTCTTTGTTCTCAACTGCTCCTGTCCAGAAATAGGTGTTAATTCATATTTGTCCCTCCACCTATCAGCAGTGATCACGCCAATGTCCCTCAAACATGGTGGTGTGCAAAGGGCCAAGTACACTTTTCTGTCGACAACAGGCCCACATGAAGGACACTTGTGGTCTTCAGGGATCACTTACTCACTGAATGTGGCTAAATAAAGTCAACAAGCGAGCAGGAAGTATAAGAGGACAGAGGACAAAGATACGGGTTCAAGTCCTTTCACCTCCATTTACTGGTTTTGTAAGCACACTCTGCTGACTCTACCTGAAAGCGTATCGGTGAACACAGTGCTCTCCTTATGGCTTAGTTACCTTGCAAGATTTCTGGAAGCATAATGTAGGGAAGAGACATAGGCTATGTTGTTAACTGTTCTGTACATAAGGATAGATGGACAGACAAAAAGATGATTGTTTCATAGATAGATAGGTAGACAGACGACAGGTGAAAGAGAGATAGATATGTACATAGATTAATAGATGATAGACATCATAGATAGATGATAGGAAGATAGATAGATACATAGATAGATACATAGATACATAGATATATACATACATAGATATATAGATAGACAGACAGACCTTTAGATAGATAGATACAGATACATGTCGATTGACACAAAGCTATTGTTCATAACCAGGAGTTGAATGGTGAATAACATAGCTAAACTACAAACAAAAAGGAAGAAAGAAATCCAGTTTAAAAAGTGCAGTAAGCAGCCTTAAGAAGAAAACAAATACTACCATTTGCAATGACGTGGATGGAGCAAGACGGTAGTATGTTCAGAAAAATAGGGCAGGCGGATAAAGGCAAGTACCAAGTGATTTCACTCATGAGTGGAGTATAACAACAAAGAAAAACTGAAGTAAAAAAACAGCAGCAGACTCACAGAACCCGAGGGTTGACTAAAAGTAACCAAAGGAAAAAGGACTGGGCAGGGTGAGTCTGAAGGGAGGGATAAGTGTGGGGAGAAAGAATGGGGGCATTAAGTTTAGCATGTATAATGCGCGGGGTCGGGTGTGCATGGGGAGTACTGTACAACACAGAGAAGACTAGTAGAAATCATATAGCATCTTACTACTCACTGATGGACAGTGACTGTAACGGGGACTTTTGGGGGGGACATGGTGAAGGGGTCTACAGCATCCAAATACGCTGATCGACAGTGACTGAAGAGGTTTTTCGGGGGGACTTGGTGAAGGGGGGAGCATAGTAAACATAATGTTCTTCACGTGATTGTAGATTAATGATAAAAAATATTCTTTAAGTGCAATAAGTGCACAGCTCTGAATCATCAGAATAAAAGGTCAGGCACTGAGTGTTGCAAACAAAAGACACAGGGATAAAAGAAGGGATGAAAACTCAAGACACCTACGTGCTTACTTACAGGAGACACACTTGAGATCCAAGGACACAGACAAACTACAAGCCGAAGGTGTGTGGACAAGTACCCTACACGAGTGAAACGGAAAATCAAACAATCAAGCAAATGGATTCTGTTTGAGTCCCCAGAGACAGTCAGCAGAAAATAGCCCTATCTGGCCACCGTGAATTCTTTGTGTTTGGTTTCAACAGTTCCCAGCCATAGATTTAGTGGTGCAGCAACATACTTCTCATTTTCTCTCACCTCAACAACTGAGTTGCTGTAATAATAAGCATCTGGGCCTTTGAAATCAGTGGATTTTATGATGTTCACGAATGTGAAAATCTAATAACCAACTAAAGAGGGAAGTTTGGACACTCAAATAAACACGTCACTCCTCAATACACTGTTAGCTCCCAACTGCTCCTGTCTAGAAATTGGTGTTCCTTTTTATTTGACCCTCCATCCTATCGGCGGTGATCACGCTGATGTCTTTCAAACATGGTGGTGAGCGAAGCAACAAGTTGACTTTTCTGTCGACAACAGGCCCAGAGGAATGATACTTGAGATCTTCAGGGAGCCCTTAGTCAATGAATGTGGCTAAATACAGACAGCAAGTTAGAAGGAGATGAAAGAGGACAGAGGATAGAGACACGGGTTCAAGTCCCAGCACAACCGTTCCCTGGTTTTGTAGGTACACGCGGCCGACTCGAACTGCAAGTGTCTCGGTGAACCCAGTGCTCCCTCTGCAGCCTAGATACTTTGCAGGATTTTGGGGAGCATAGTGTAGGAAAGTGATATAGGGTATATGGTTAACTGTTCTGCACACATGGACAGATGGACAGACAAAAGGATGATTGATTGAGTGATTGATACATAGATAGACAGATAGATAGATAGATATAGGTACATATCGATTAGCACAAAGCTACTGCTCATAACAAGGAGAGCAATGGTGAAAGCATTTTGCAAAACTACAAACAAAAAATAAGAATGAAATCCAGTTTAAAACGTGCAGTAAGCAGCCATAAGAAGAAAACGAATCCTATCATTTGCAATAACGTGGATGGAGCTAGAGGGTATTATGCTCAGTCAAATAGGCCAGGCGGAGAAATACATGTACCAAATGATTTCACTCATGTGTGGAGTATGATAACAAGAAAAACTGAAGGAAAAGACAGCAGCAGACTCACAGAACCCGAGAGTGGACCTACAGTTACCAAAGAGAAAGGGACTGGGTAGGGTTTGTGGGAAGGGAGTAATAAGTGCGGGGAAAAAGAATGGGGGCATTAGGATTAGCATGTATAATGTATAGGGTGGGGTGTCATGGGTAGAGCTGTACAACACAGAGAAGACATGTAGTGATTCTACAGCATCTTAGTACATGCTGACGGAGAGCGGCTGTAACTGGGATTTGGGGTGACTTGGTGAAGAGGGTAGACAGAATAACATAATTTTCTGCATGTGATTGTATATTAATGAGAACAAAAAGAATTTCAAAGTGCAGTAAGAGCACAGCTCTCAAATATCAGAATAAAAGTACAGCCTTTGAGTGCTCCAAACAAAAGACACAGGGTTAGAAGAACTGATGAAAACTCAAGACCACCTACGTGCTCCCTTACTGGAGACTCACTTGAGATCCAAGGACACAGACAAACTACATGCTGAAGGGGCGGGGACAGGTACCCTACACAAGTGAAACTGAGAAACAAAGAAAGAAATGGATTCTGTTTTGGACCCCAGAGAGATTCAGTAGAAAATAGCCCTATCTAGCCACCGTGAATTATTTTGTTTGGTTTCAGCAGTGCTCAGGCATAGATTTAGTGGTGCAGCAACTTCCTTCTCATTTCCTCTCACCTCAACAAATGAATTGCTGTAATAATATGCGTCTGGGCATTTATAATCATTGCTTTTTATGATGTTCACGAATGTAAAGAAGTAATAACCACCTAAAGAGGGAAGTATGGACATTCAAATAAACACTTCACTCCACAACACACTCTTTGTTCTCAACTGCTCCTGTCCAGAAATAGGTGTTAATTCATATTTGTCCCTCCACCTATCAGCAGTGATCACGCCAATGTCCCTCAAACATGGTGGTGTGCAAAGGGCCAAGTACACTTTTCTGTCGACAACAGGCCCACATGAAGGACACTTGTGGTCTTCAGGGATCACTTACTCACTGAATGTGGCTAAATAAAGTCAACAAGCGAGCAGGAAGTATAAGAGGACAGAGGACAAAGATACGGGTTCAAGTCCTTTCACCTCCATTTACTGGTTTTGTAAGCACACTCTGCTGACTCTACCTGAAAGCGTATCGGTGAACACAGTGCTCTCCTTATGGCTTAGTTACCTTGCAAGATTTCTGGAAGCATAATGTAGGGAAGAGACATAGGCTATGTTGTTAACTGTTCTGTACATAAGGATAGATGGACAGACAAAAAGATGATTGTTTCATAGATAGATAGGTAGACAGACGACAGGTGAAAGAGAGATAGATATGTACATAGATTAATAGATGATAGACATCATAGATAGATGATAGGAAGATAGATAGATACATAGATAGATACATAGATACATAGATATATACATACATAGATATATAGATAGACAGACAGACCTTTAGATAGATAGATACAGATACATGTCGATTGACACAAAGCTATTGTTCATAACCAGGAGTTGAATGGTGAATAACATAGCTAAACTACAAACAAAAAGGAAGAAAGAAATCCAGTTTAAAAAGTGCAGTAAGCAGCCTTAAGAAGAAAACAAATACTACCATTTGCAATGACGTGGATGGAGCAAGACGGTAGTATGTTCAGAAAAATAGGGCAGGCGGATAAAGGCAAGTACCAAGTGATTTCACTCATGAGTGGAGTATAACAACAAAGAAAAACTGAAGTAAAAAAACAGCAGCAGACTCACAGAACCCGAGGGTTGACTAAAAGTAACCAAAGGAAAAAGGACTGGGCAGGGTGAGTCTGAAGGGAGGGATAAGTGTGGGGAGAAAGAATGGGGGCATTAAGTTTAGCATGTATAATGCGCGGGGTCGGGTGTGCATGGGGAGTACTGTACAACACAGAGAAGACTAGTAGAAATCATATAGCATCTTACTACTCACTGATGGACAGTGACTGTAACGGGGACTTTTGGGTGGGACATGGTGAAGGGGTCTACAGCATCCAAATACGCTGATCGACAGTGACTGAAGAGGTTTTTCGGGGGGACTTGGTGAAGGGGGGAGCATAGTAAACATAATGTTCTTCACGTGATTGTAGATTAATGATAAAAAATATTCTTTAAGTGCAATAAGTGCACAGCTCTGAATCATCAGAATAAAAGGTCAGGCACTGAGTGTTGCAAACAAAAGACACAGGGATAAAAGAAGGGATGAAAACTCAAGACACCTACGTGCTTACTTACAGGAGACACACTTGAGATCCAAGGACACAGACAAACTACAAGCCGAAGGTGTGTGGACAAGTACCCTACACGAGTGAAACGGAAAATCAAACAATCAAGCAAATGGATTCTGTTTGAGTCCCCAGAGACAGTCAGCAGAAAATAGCCCTATCTGGCCACCGTGAATTCTTTGTGTTTGGTTTCAACAGTTCCCAGCCATAGATTTAGTGGTGCAGCAACATACTTCTCATTTTCTCTCACCTCAACAACTGAGTTGCTGTAATAATAAGCATCTGGGCCTTTGAAATCAGTGGATTTTATGATGTTCACGAATGTGAAAATCTAATAACCAACTAAAGAGGGAAGTTTGGACACTCAAATAAACACGTCACTCCTCAATACACTGTTAGCTCCCAACTGCTCCTGTCTAGAAATTGGTGTTCCTTTTTATTTGACCCTCCATCCTATCGGCGGTGATCACGCTGATGTCTTTCAAACATGGTGGTGAGCGAAGCAACAAGTTGACTATTCTGTCGACAACAGGCCCAGAGGAATGATACTTGAGATCTTCAGGGAGCCCTTAGTCAATGAATGTGGCTAAATACAGACAGCAAGTTAGAAGGAGATGAAAGAGGACAGAGGATAGAGACACGGGTTCAAGTCCCAGCACAACCGTTCCCTGGTTTTGTAGGTACACGCGGCCGACTCGAACTGCAAGTGTCTCGGTGAACCCAGTGCTCCCTCTGCAGCCTAGATACTTTGCAGGATTTTTGGGAGCATAGTGTAGGAAAGTGATATAGGGTATATGGTTAACTGTTCTGCACACATGGACAGATGGACAGACAAAAGGATGATTGATTGAGTGATTGATACATAGATAGACAGATAGATAGATAGATATAGGTACATATCGATTAGCACAAAGCTACTGCTCATAACAAGGAGAGCAATGGTGAAAGCATTTTGCAAAACTACAAACAAAAAATAAGAATGAAATCCAGTTTAAAACGTGCAGTAAGCAGCCATAAGAAGAAAACGAATCCTATCATTTGCAATAACGTGGATGGAGCTAGAGGGTATTATGCTCAGTCAAATAGGCCAGGCGGAGAAATACATGTACCAAATGATTTCACTCATGTGTGGAGTATGATAACAAGAAAAACTGAAGGAAAAGACAGCAGCAGACTCACAGAACCCGAGAGTGGACCTACAGTTACCAAAGAGAAAGGGACTGGGTAGGGTTTGTGGGAAGGGAGTAATAAGTGCGGGGAAAAAGAATGGGGGCATTAGGATTAGCATGTATAATGTATAGGGTGGGGTGTCATGGGTAGAGCTGTACAACACAGAGAAGACATGTAGTGATTCTACAGCATCTTAGTACATGCTGACGGAGAGCGGCTGTAACTGGGATTTGGGGTGACTTGGTGAAGAGGGTAGACAGAATAACATAATTTTCTGCATGTGATTGTATATTAATGAGAACAAAAAGAATTTCAAAGTGCAGTAAGAGCACAGCTCTCAAATATCAGAATAAAAGTACAGCCTTTGAGTGCTCCAAACAAAAGACACAGGGTTAGAAGAACTGATGAAAACTCAAGACCACCTACGTGCTCCCTTACTGGAGACTCACTTGAGATCCAAGGACACAGACAAACTACATGCTGAAGGGGCGGGGACAGGTACCCTACACAAGTGAAACTGAGAAACAAAGAAAGAAATGGATTCTGTTTTGGACCCCAGAGAGATTCAGTAGAAAATAGCCCTATCTAGCCACCGTGAATTATTTTGTTTGGTTTCAGCAGTGCTCAGGCATAGATTTAGTGGTGCAGCAACTTCCTTCTCATTTCCTCTCACCTCAACAAATGAATTGCTGTAATAATATGCGTCTGGGCATTTATAATCATTGCTTTTTATGATGTTCACGAATGTAAAGAAGTAATAACCACCTAAAGAGGGAAGTATGGACATTCAAATAAACACTTCACTCCACAACACACTCTTTGTTCTCAACTGCTCCTGTCCAGAAATAGGTGTTAATTCATATTTGTCCCTCCACCTATCAGCAGTGATCACGCCAATGTCCCTCAAACATGGTGGTGTGCAAAGGGCCAAGTACACTTTTCTGTCGACAACAGGCCCACATGAAGGACACTTGTGGTCTTCAGGGATCACTTACTCACTGAATGTGGCTAAATAAAGTCAACAAGCGAGCAGGAAGTATAAGAGGACAGAAGACAAAGATACGGGTTCAAGTCCTTTCACCTCCATTTACTGGTTTTGTAAGCACACTCTGCTGACTCTACCTGAAAGCGTATCGGTGAACACAGTGCTCTCCTTATGGCTTAGTTACCTTGCAAGATTTCTGGAAGCATAATGTAGGGAAGAGACATAGGCTATGTTGTTAACTGTTCTGTACATAAGGATAGATGGACAGACAAAAAGATGATTGTTTCATAGATAGATAGGTAGACAGACGACAGGTGAAAGATAGATAGATAGGTACATAGATTAATATATGATAGACATCATAGATAGATGATAGGAAGATAGATAGATACATAGATACATAGATACATAGATATATACATACATAGATATATAGATAGACAGACAGACCTTTAGATAGATAGATACAGATACATGTCGATTGACACAAAGCTATTGTTCATAACCAGGAGTTGAATGGTGAATAACATAGCTAAACTACAAACAAAAAGGAAGAAAGAAATCCAGTTTAAAAAGTGCAGTAAGCAGCCTTAAGAAGAAAACAAATACTACCATTTGCAATGACGTGGATGGAGCAAGACGGTAGTATGTTCAGAAAAATAGGGCAGGCGGATAAAGGCAAGTACCAAGTGATTTCACTCATGAGTGGAGTATAACAACAAAGAAAAACTGAAGTAAAAAAACAGCAGCAGACTCACAGAACCTGAGGGTTGACTAAAAGTATCCAAAGGAAAAAGGACTGGGCAGGGTGAGTCTGAAGGGAGGGATAAGTGTGGGGAGAAAGAATGGGGGCATTAAGTTTAGCATGTATAATGCGCGGGGTCGGGTGTGCATGGGGAGTACTGTACAACACAGAGAAGACTAGTAGAAATCATATAGCATCTTACTACTCACTGATGGACAGTGACTGTAACGGGGACTTTTGGGGGGGACATGGTGAAGGGGTCTACAGCATCCAAATACGCTGATCGACAGTGACTGAAGAGGTTTTTCGGGGGGACTTGGTGAAGGGGGGAGCATAGTAAACATAATGTTCTTCACGTGATTGTAGATTAATGATAAAAAATATTCTTTAAGTGCAATAAGTGCACAGCTCTGAATCATCAGAATAAAAGGTCAGGCACTGAGTGTTGCAAACAAAAGACACAGGGATAAAAGAAGGGATGAAAACTCAAGACACCTACGTGCTTACTTACAGGAGACACACTTGAGATCCAAGGACACAGACAAACTACAAGCCGAAGGTGTGTGGACAAGTACCCTACACGAGTGAAACGGAAAATCAAACAATCAAGCAAATGGATTCTGTTTGAGTCCCCAGAGACAGTCAGCAGAAAATAGCCCTATCTGGCCACCGTGAATTCTTTGTGTTTGGTTTCAACAGTTCCCAGCCATAGATTTAGTGGTGCAGCAACATACTTCTCATTTTCTCTCACCTCAACAACTGAGTTGCTGTAATAATAAGCATCTGGGCCTTTGAAATCAGTGGATTTTATGATGTTCACGAATGTGAAAATCTAATAACCAACTAAAGAGGGAAGTTTGGACACTCAAATAAACACGTCACTCCTCAATACACTGTTAGCTCCCAACTGCTCCTGTCTAGAAATTGGTGTTCCTTTTTATTTGACCCTCCATCCTATCGGCGGTGATCACGCTGATGTCTTTCAAACATGGTGGTGAGCGAAGCAACAAGTTGACTTTTCTGTCGACAACAGGCCCAGAGGAATGATACTTGAGATCTTCAGGGAGCCCTTAGTCAATGAATGTGGCTAAATACAGACAGCAAGTTAGAAGGAGATGAAAGAGGACAGAGGATAGAGACACGGGTTCAAGTCCCAGCACAACCGTTCCCTGGTTTTGTAGGTACACGCGGCCGACTCGAACTGCAAGTGTCTCGGTGAACCCAGTGCTCCCTCTGCAGCCTAGATACTTTGCAGGATTTTGGGGAGCATAGTGTAGGAAAGTGATATAGGGTATATGGTTAACTGTTCTGCACACATGGACAGATGGACAGACAAAAGGATGATTGATTGAGTGATTGATACATAGATAGACAGATAGATAGATAGATATAGGTACATATCGATTAGCACAAAGCTACTGCTCATAACAAGGAGAGCAATGGTGAAAGCATTTTGCAAAACTACAAACAAAAAATAAGAATGAAATCCAGTTTAAAACGTGCAGTAAGCAGCCATAAGAAGAAAACGAATCCTATCATTTGCAATAACGTGGATGGAGCTAGAGGGTATTATGCTCAGTCAAATAGGCCAGGCGGAGAAATACATGTACCAAATGATTTCACTCATGTGTGGAGTATGATAACAAGAAAAACTGAAGGAAAAGACAGCAGCAGACTCACAGAACCCGAGAGTGGACCTACAGTTACCAAAGAGAAAGGGACTGGGTAGGGTTTGTGGGAAGGGAGTAATAAGTGCGGGGAAAAAGAATGGGGGCATTAGGATTAGCATGTATAATGTATAGGGTGGGGTGTCATGGGTAGAGCTGTACAACACAGAGAAGACATGTAGTGATTCTACAGCATCTTAGTACATGCTGACGGAGAGCGGCTGTAACTGGGATTTGGGGTGACATGGTGAAGAGGGTAGACAGAATAACATAATTTTCTGCATGTGATTGTATATTAATGAGAACAAAAAGAATTTCAAAGTGCAGTAAGAGCACAGCTCTCAAATATCAGAATAAAAGTACAGCCTTTGAGTGCTCCAAACAAAAGACACAGGGTTAGAAGAACTGATGAAAACTCAAGACCACCTACGTGCTCCCTTACTGGAGACTCACTTGAGATCCAAGGACACAGACAAACTACATGCTGAAGGGGCGGGGACAGGTACCCTACACAAGTGAAACTGAGAAACAAAGAAAGAAATGGATTCTGTTTTGGACCCCAGAGAGATTCAGTAGAAAATAGCCCTATCTAGCCACCGTGAATTATTTTGTTTGGTTTCAGCAGTGCTCAGGCATAGATTTAGTGGTGCAGCAACTTCCTTCTCATTTCCTCTCACCTCAACAAATGAATTGCTGTAATAATATGCGTCTGGGCATTTATAATCATTGCTTTTTATGATGTTCACGAATGTAAAGAAGTAATAACCACCTAAAGAGGGAAGTATGGACATTCAAATAAACACTTCACTCCACAACACACTCTTTGTTCTCAACTGCTCCTGTCCAGAAATAGGTGTTAATTCATATTTGTCCCTCCACCTATCAGCAGTGATCACGCCAATGTCCCTCAAACATGGTGGTGTGCAAAGGGCCAAGTACACTTTTCTGTCGACAACAGGCCCACATGAAGGACACTTGTGGTCTTCAGGGATCACTTACTCACTGAATGTGGCTAAATAAAGTCAACAAGCGAGCAGGAAGTATAAGAGGACAGAGGACAAAGATACGGGTTCAAGTCCTTTCACCTCCATTTACTGGTTTTGTAAGCACACTCTGCTGACTCTACCTGAAAGCGTATCGGTGAACACAGTGCTCTCCTTATGGCTTAGTTACCTTGCAAGATTTCTGGAAGCATAATGTAGGGAAGAGACATAGGCTATGTTGTTAACTGTTCTGTACATAAGGATAGATGGACAGACAAAAAGATGATTGTTTCATAGATAGATAGGTAGACAGACGACAGGTGAAAGAGAGATAGATATGTACATAGATTAATAGATGATAGACATCATAGATAGATGATAGGAAGATAGATAGATACATAGATAGATACATAGATACATAGATATATACATACATAGATATATAGATAGACAGACAGACCTTTAGATAGATAGATACAGATACATGTCGATTGACACAAAGCTATTGTTCATAACCAGGAGTTGAATGGTGAATAACATAGCTAAACTACAAACAAAAAGGAAGAAAGAAATCCAGTTTAAAAAGTGCAGTAAGCAGCCTTAAGAAGAAAACAAATACTACCATTTGCAATGACGTGGATGGAGCAAGACGGTAGTATGTTCAGAAAAATAGGGCAGGCGGATAAAGGCAAGTACCAAGTGATTTCACTCATGAGTGGAGTATAACAACAAAGAAAAACTGAAGTAAAAAAACAGCAGCAGACTCACAGAACCCGAGGGTTGACTAAAAGTAACCAAAGGAAAAAGGACTGGGCAGGGTGAGTCTGAAGGGAGGGATAAGTGTGGGGAGAAAGAATGGGGGCATTAAGTTTAGCATGTATAATGCGCGGGGTCGGGTGTGCATGGGGAGTACTGTACAACACAGAGAAGACTAGTAGAAATCATATAGCATCTTACTACTCACTGATGGACAGTGACTGTAACGGGGACTTTTGGGGGGGACATGGTGAAGGGGTCTACAGCATCCAAATACGCTGATCGACAGTGACTGAAGAGGTTTTTCGGGGGGACTTGGTGAAGGGGGGAGCATAGTAAACATAATGTTCTTCACGTGATTGTAGATTAATGATAAAAAATATTCTTTAAGTGCAATAAGTGCACAGCTCTGAATCATCAGAATAAAAGGTCAGGCACTGAGTGTTGCAAACAAAAGACACAGGGATAAAAGAAGGGATGAAAACTCAAGACACCTACGTGCTTACTTACAGGAGACACACTTGAGATCCAAGGACACAGACAAACTACAAGCCGAAGGTGTGTGGACAAGTACCCTACACGAGTGAAACGGAAAATCAAACAATCAAGCAAATGGATTCTGTTTGAGTCCCCAGAGACAGTCAGCAGAAAATAGCCCTATCTGGCCACCGTGAATTCTTTGTGTTTGGTTTCAACAGTTCCCAGCCATAGATTTAGTGGTGCAGCAACATACTTCTCATTTTCTCTCACCTCAACAACTGAGTTGCTGTAATAATAAGCATCTGGGCCTTTGAAATCAGTGGATTTTATGATGTTCACGAATGTGAAAATCTAATAACCAACTAAAGAGGGAAGTTTGGACACTCAAATAAACACGTCACTCCTCAATACACTGTTAGCTCCCAACTGCTCCTGTCTAGAAATTGGTGTTCCTTTTTATTTGACCCTCCATCCTATCGGCGGTGATCACGCTGATGTCTTTCAAACATGGTGGTGAGCGAAGCAACAAGTTGACTTTTCTGTCGACAACAGGCCCAGAGGAATGATACTTGAGATCTTCAGGGAGCCCTTAGTCAATGAATGTGGCTAAATACAGACAGCAAGTTAGAAGGAGATGAAAGAGGACAGAGGATAGAGACACGGGTTCAAGTCCCAGCACAACCGTTCCCTGGTTTTGTAGGTACACGCGGCCGACTCGAACTGCAAGTGTCTCGGTGAACCCAGTGCTCCCTCTGCAGCCTAGATACTTTGCAGGATTTTGGGGAGCATAGTGTAGGAAAGTGATATAGGGTATATGGTTAACTGTTCTGCACACATGGACAGATGGACAGACAAAAGGATGATTGATTGAGTGATTGATACATAGATAGACAGATAGATAGATAGATATAGGTACATATCGATTAGCACAAAGCTACTGCTCATAACAAGGAGAGCAATGGTGAAAGCATTTTGCAAAACTACAAACAAAAAATAAGAATGAAATCCAGTTTAAAACGTGCAGTAAGCAGCCATAAGAAGAAAACGAATCCTATCATTTGCAATAACGTGGATGGAGCTAGAGGGTATTATGCTCAGTCAAATAGGCCAGGCGGAGAAATACATGTACCAAATGATTTCACTCATGTGTGGAGTATGATAACAAGAAAAACTGAAGGAAAAGACAGCAGCAGACTCACAGAACCCGAGAGTGGACCTACAGTTACCAAAGAGAAAGGGACTGGGTAGGGTTTGTGGGAAGGGAGTAATAAGTGCGGGGAAAAAGAATGGGGGCATTAGGATTAGCATGTATAATGTATAGGGTGGGGTGTCATGGGTAGAGCTGTACAACACAGAGAAGACATGTAGTGATTCTACAGCATCTTAGTACATGCTGACGGAGAGCGGCTGTAACTGGGATTTGGGGTGACTTGGTGAAGAGGGTAGACAGAATAACATAATTTTCTGCATGTGATTGTATATTAATGAGAACAAAAAGAATTTCAAAGTGCAGTAAGAGCACAGCTCTCAAATATCAGAATAAAAGTACAGCCTTTGAGTGCTCCAAACAAAAGACACAGGGTTAGAAGAACTGATGAAAACTCAAGACCACCTACGTGCTCCCTTACTGGAGACTCACTTGAGATCCAAGGACACAGACAAACTACATGCTGAAGGGGCGGGGACAGGTACCCTACACAAGTGAAACTGAGAAACAAAGAAAGAAATGGATTCTGTTTTGGACCCCAGAGAGATTCAGTAGAAAATAGCCCTATCTAGCCACCGTGAATTATTTTGTTTGGTTTCAGCAGTGCTCAGGCATAGATTTAGTGGTGCAGCAACTTCCTTCTCATTTCCTCTCACCTCAACAAATGAATTGCTGTAATAATATGCGTCTGGGCATTTATAATCATTGCTTTTTATGATGTTCACGAATGTAAAGAAGTAATAACCACCTAAAGAGGGAAGTATGGACATTCAAATAAACACTTCACTCCACAACACACTCTTTGTTCTCAACTGCTCCTGTCCAGAAATAGGTGTTAATTCATATTTGTCCCTCCACCTATCAGCAGTGATCACGCCAATGTCCCTCAAACATGGTGGTGTGCAAAGGGCCAAGTACACTTTTCTGTCGACAACAGGCCCACATGAAGGACACTTGTGGTCTTCAGGGATCACTTACTCACTGAATGTGGCTAAATAAAGTCAACAAGCGAGCAGGAAGTATAAGAGGACAGAAGACAAAGATACGGGTTCAAGTCCTTTCACCTCCATTTACTGGTTTTGTAAGCACACTCTGCTGACTCTACCTGAAAGCGTATCGGTGAACACAGTGCTCTCCTTATGGCTTAGTTACCTTGCAAGATTTCTGGAAGCATAATGTAGGGAAGAGACATAGGCTATGTTGTTAACTGTTCTGTACATAAGGATAGATGGACAGACAAAAAGATGATTGTTTCATAGATAGATAGGTAGACAGACGACAGGTGAAAGATAGATAGATAGGTACATAGATTAATATATGATAGACATCATAGATAGATGATAGGAAGATAGATAGATACATAGATACATAGATACATAGATATATACATACATAGATATATAGATAGACAGACAGACCTTTAGATAGATAGATACAGATACATGTCGATTGACACAAAGCTATTGTTCATAACCAGGAGTTGAATGGTGAATAACATAGCTAAACTACAAACAAAAAGGAAGAAAGAAATCCAGTTTAAAAAGTGCAGTAAGCAGCCTTAAGAAGAAAACAAATACTACCATTTGCAATGACGTGGATGGAGCAAGACGGTAGTATGTTCAGAAAAATAGGGCAGGCGGATAAAGGCAAGTACCAAGTGATTTCACTCATGAGTGGAGTATAACAACAAAGAAAAACTGAAGTAAAAAAACAGCAGCAGACTCACAGAACCTGAGGGTTGACTAAAAGTAACCAAAGGAAAAAGGACTGGGCAGGGTGAGTCTGAAGGGAGGGATAAGTGTGGGGAGAAAGAATGGGGGCATTAAGTTTAGCATGTATAATGCGCGGGGTCGGGTGTGCATGGGGAGTACTGTACAACACAGAGAAGACTAGTAGAAATCATATAGCATCTTACTACTCACTGATGGACAGTGACTGTAACGGGGACTTTTGGGGGGGACATGGTGAAGGGGTCTACAGCATCCAAATACGCTGATCGACAGTGACTGAAGAGGTTTTTCGGGGGGACTTGGTGAAGGGGGGAGCATAGTAAACATAATGTTCTTCACGTGATTGTAGATTAATGATAAAAAATATTCTTTAAGTGCAATAAGTGCACAGCTCTGAATCATCAGAATAAAAGGTCAGGCACTGAGTGTTGCAAACAAAAGACACAGGGATAAAAGAAGGGATGAAAACTCAAGACACCTACGTGCTTACTTACAGGAGACACACTTGAGATCCAAGGACACAGACAAACTACAAGCCGAAGGTGTGTGGACAAGTACCCTACACGAGTGAAACGGAAAATCAAACAATCAAGCAAATGGATTCTGTTTGAGTCCCCAGAGACAGTCAGCAGAAAATAGCCCTATCTGGCCACCGTGAATTCTTTGTGTTTGGTTTCAACAGTTCCCAGCCATAGATTTAGTGGTGCAGCAACATACTTCTCATTTTCTCTCACCTCAACAACTGAGTTGCTGTAATAATAAGCATCTGGGCCTTTGAAATCAGTGGATTTTATGATGTTCACGAATGTGAAAATCTAATAACCAACTAAAGAGGGAAGTTTGGACACTCAAATAAACACGTCACTCCTCAATACACTGTTAGCTCCCAACTGCTCCTGTCTAGAAATTGGTGTTCCTTTTTATTTGACCCTCCATCCTATCGGCGGTGATCACGCTGATGTCTTTCAAACATGGTGGTGAGCGAAGCAACAAGTTGACTTTTCTGTCGACAACAGGCCCAGAGGAATGATACTTGAGATCTTCAGGGAGCCCTTAGTCAATGAATGTGGCTAAATACAGACAGCAAGTTAGAAGGAGATGAAAGAGGACAGAGGATAGAGACACGGGTTCAAGTCCCAGCACAACCGTTCCCTGGTTTTGTAGGTACACGCGGCCGACTCGAACTGCAAGTGTCTCGGTGAACCCAGTGCTCCCTCTGCAGCCTAGATACTTTGCAGGATTTTGGGGAGCATAGTGTAGGAAAGTGATATAGGGTATATGGTTAACTGTTCTGCACACATGGACAGATGGACAGACAAAAGGATGATTGATTGAGTGATTGATACATAGATAGACAGATAGATAGATAGATATAGGTACATATCGATTAGCACAAAGCTACTGCTCATAACAAGGAGAGCAATGGTGAAAGCATTTTGCAAAACTACAAACAAAAAATAAGAATGAAATCCAGTTTAAAACGTGCAGTAAGCAGCCATAAGAAGAAAACGAATCCTATCATTTGCAATAACGTGGATGGAGCTAGAGGGTATTATGCTCAGTCAAATAGGCCAGGCGGAGAAATACATGTACCAAATGATTTCACTCATGTGTGGAGTATGATAACAAGAAAAACTGAAGGAAAAGACAGCAGCAGACTCACAGAACCCGAGAGTGGACCTACAGTTACCAAAGAGAAAGGGACTGGGTAGGGTTTGTGGGAAGGGAGTAATAAGTGCGGGGAAAAAGAATGGGGGCATTAGGATTAGCATGTATAATGTATAGGGTGGGGTGTCATGGGTAGAGCTGTACAACACAGAGAAGACATGTAGTGATTCTACAGCATCTTAGTACATGCTGACGGAGAGCGGCTGTAACTGGGATTTGGGGTGACTTGGTGAAGAGGGTAGACAGAATAACATAATTTTCTGCATGTGATTGTATATTAATGAGAACAAAAAGAATTTCAAAGTGCAGTAAGAGCACAGCTCTCAAATATCAGAATAAAAGTACAGCCTTTGAGTGCTCCAAACAAAAGACACAGGGTTAGAAGAACTGATGAAAACTCAAGACCACCTACGTGCTCCCTTACTGGAGACTCACTTGAGATCCAAGGACACAGACAAACTACATGCTGAAGGGGCGGGGACAGGTACCCTACACAAGTGAAACTGAGAAACAAAGAAAGAAATGGATTCTGTTTTGGACCCCAGAGAGATTCAGTAGAAAATAGCCCTATCTAGCCACCGTGAATTATTTTGTTTGGTTTCAGCAGTGCTCAGGCATAGATTTAGTGGTGCAGCAACTTCCTTCTCATTTCCTCTCACCTCAACAAATGAATTGCTGTAATAATATGCGTCTGGGCATTTATAATCATTGCTTTTTATGATGTTCACGAATGTAAAGAAGTAATAACCACCTAAAGAGGGAAGTATGGACATTCAAATAAACACTTCACTCCACAACACACTCTTTGTTCTCAACTGCTCCTGTCCAGAAATAGGTGTTAATTCATATTTGTCCCTCCACCTATCAGCAGTGATCACGCCAATGTCCCTCAAACATGGTGGTGTGCAAAGGGCCAAGTACACTTTTCTGTCGACAACAGGCCCACATGAAGGACACTTGTGGTCTTCAGGGATCACTTACTCACTGAATGTGGCTAAATAAAGTCAACAAGCGAGCAGGAAGTATAAGAGGACAGAGGACAAAGATACGGGTTCAAGTCCTTTCACCTCCATTTACTGGTTTTGTAAGCACACTCTGCTGACTCTACCTGAAAGCGTATCGGTGAACACAGTGCTCTCCTTATGGCTTAGTTACCTTGCAAGATTTCTGGAAGCATAATGTAGGGAAGAGACATAGGCTATGTTGTTAACTGTTCTGTACATAAGGATAGATGGACAGACAAAAAGATGATTGTTTCATAGATAGATAGGTAGACAGACGACAGGTGAAAGAGAGATAGATATGTACATAGATTAATAGATGATAGACATCATAGATAGATGATAGGAAGATAGATAGATACATAGATAGATACATAGATACATAGATATATACATACATAGATATATAGATAGACAGACAGACCTTTAGATAGATAGATACAGATACATGTCGATTGACACAAAGCTATTGTTCATAACCAGGAGTTGAATGGTGAATAACATAGCTAAACTACAAACAAAAAGGAAGAAAGAAATCCAGTTTAAAAAGTGCAGTAAGCAGCCTTAAGAAGAAAACAAATACTACCATTTGCAATGACGTGGATGGAGCAAGACGGTAGTATGTTCAGAAAAATAGGGCAGGCGGATAAAGGCAAGTACCAAGTGATTTCACTCATGAGTGGAGTATAACAACAAAGAAAAACTGAAGTAAAAAAACAGCAGCAGACTCACAGAACCCGAGGGTTGACTAAAAGTAACCAAAGGAAAAAGGACTGGGCAGGGTGAGTCTGAAGGGAGGGATAAGTGTGGGGAGAAAGAATGGGGGCATTAAGTTTAGCATGTATAATGCGCGGGGTCGGGTGTGCATGGGGAGTACTGTACAACACAGAGAAGACTAGTAGAAATCATATAGCATCTTACTACTCACTGATGGACAGTGACTGTAACGGGGACTTTTGGGGGGGACATGGTGAAGGGGTCTACAGCATCCAAATACGCTGATCGACAGTGACTGAAGAGGTTTTTCGGGGGGACTTGGTGAAGGGGGGAGCATAGTAAACATAATGTTCTTCACGTGATTGTAGATTAATGATAAAAAATATTCTTTAAGTGCAATAAGTGCACAGCTCTGAATCATCAGAATAAAAGGTCAGGCACTGAGTGTTGCAAACAAAAGACACAGGGATAAAAGAAGGGATGAAAACTCAAGACACCTACGTGCTTACTTACAGGAGACACACTTGAGATCCAAGGACACAGACAAACTACAAGCCGAAGGTGTGTGGACAAGTACCCTACACGAGTGAAACGGAAAATCAAACAATCAAGCAAATGGATTCTGTTTGAGTCCCCAGAGACAGTCAGCAGAAAATAGCCCTATCTGGCCACCGTGAATTCTTTGTGTTTGGTTTCAACAGTTCCCAGCCATAGATTTAGTGGTGCAGCAACATACTTCTCATTTTCTCTCACCTCAACAACTGAGTTGCTGTAATAATAAGCATCTGGGCCTTTGAAATCAGTGGATTTTATGATGTTCACGAATGTGAAAATCTAATAACCAACTAAAGAGGGAAGTTTGGACACTCAAATAAACACGTCACTCCTCAATACACTGTTAGCTCCCAACTGCTCCTGTCTAGAAATTGGTGTTCCTTTTTATTTGACCCTCCATCCTATCGGCGGTGATCACGCTGATGTCTTTCAAACATGGTGGTGAGCGAAGCAACAAGTTGACTTTTCTGTCGACAACAGGCCCAGAGGAATGATACTTGAGATCTTCAGGGAGCCCTTAGTCAATGAATGTGGCTAAATACAGACAGCAAGTTAGAAGGAGATGAAAGAGGACAGAGGATAGAGACACGGGTTCAAGTCCCAGCACAACCGTTCCCTGGTTTTGTAGGTACACGCGGCCGACTCGAACTGCAAGTGTCTCGGTGAACCCAGTGCTCCCTCTGCAGCCTAGATACTTTGCAGGATTTTGGGGAGCATAGTGTAGGAAAGTGATATAGGGTATATGGTTAACTGTTCTGCACACATGGACAGATGGACAGACAAAAGGATGATTGATTGAGTGATTGATACATAGATAGACAGATAGATAGATAGATATAGGTACATATCGATTAGCACAAAGCTACTGCTCATAACAAGGAGAGCAATGGTGAAAGCATTTTGCAAAACTACAAACAAAAAATAAGAATGAAATCCAGTTTAAAACGTGCAGTAAGCAGCCATAAGAAGAAAACGAATCCTATCATTTGCAATAACGTGGATGGAGCTAGAGGGTATTATGCTCAGTCAAATAGGCCAGGCGGAGAAATACATGTACCAAATGATTTCACTCATGTGTGGAGTATGATAACAAGAAAAACTGAAGGAAAAGACAGCAGCAGACTCACAGAACCCGAGAGTGGACCTACAGTTACCAAAGAGAAAGGGACTGGGTAGGGTTTGTGGGAAGGGAGTAATAAGTGCGGGGAAAAAGAATGGGGGCATTAGGATTAGCATGTATAATGTATAGGGTGGGGTGTCATGGGTAGAGCTGTACAACACAGAGAAGACATGTAGTGATTCTACAGCATCTTAGTACATGCTGACGGAGAGCGGCTGTAACTGGGATTTGGGGTGACTTGGTGAAGAGGGTAGACAGAATAACATAATTTTCTGCATGTGATTGTATATTAATGAGAACAAAAAGAATTTCAAAGTGCAGTAAGAGCACAGCTCTCAAATATCAGAATAAAAGTACAGCCTTTGAGTGCTCCAAACAAAAGACACAGGGTTAGAAGAACTGATGAAAACTCAAGACCACCTACGTGCTCCCTTACTGGAGACTCACTTGAGATCCAAGGACACAGACAAACTACATGCTGAAGGGGCGGGGACAGGTACCCTACACAAGTGAAACTGAGAAACAAAGAAAGAAATGGATTCTGTTTTGGACCCCAGAGAGATTCAGTAGAAAATAGCCCTATCTAGCCACCGTGAATTATTTTGTTTGGTTTCAGCAGTGCTCAGGCATAGATTTAGTGGTGCAGCAACTTCCTTCTCATTTCCTCTCACCTCAACAAATGAATTGCTGTAATAATATGCGTCTGGGCATTTATAATCATTGCTTTTTATGATGTTCACGAATGTAAAGAAGTAATAACCACCTAAAGAGGGAAGTATGGACATTCAAATAAACACTTCACTCCACAACACACTCTTTGTTCTCAACTGCTCCTGTCCAGAAATAGGTGTTAATTCATATTTGTCCCTCCACCTATCAGCAGTGATCACGCCAATGTCCCTCAAACATGGTGGTGTGCAAAGGGCCAAGTACACTTTTCTGTCGACAACAGGCCCACATGAAGGACACTTGTGGTCTTCAGGGATCACTTACTCACTGAATGTGGCTAAATAAAGTCAACAAGCGAGCAGGAAGTATAAGAGGACAGAGGACAAAGATACGGGTTCAAGTCCTTTCACCTCCATTTACTGGTTTTGTAAGCACACTCTGCTGACTCTACCTGAAAGCGTATCGGTGAACACAGTGCTCTCCTTATGGCTTAGTTACCTTGCAAGATTTCTGGAAGCATAATGTAGGGAAGAGACATAGGCTATGTTGTTAACTGTTCTGTACATAAGGATAGATGGACAGACAAAAAGATGATTGTTTCATAGATAGATAGGTAGACAGACGACAGGTGAAAGAGAGATAGATAGGTACATAGATTAATAGATGATAGACATCATAGATAGATGATAGGAAGATAGATAGATACATAGATAGATACATAGATACATAGATATATACATACATAGATATATAGATAGACAGACAGACCTTTAGATAGATAGATACAGATACATGTCGATTGACACAAAGCTATTGTTCATAACCAGGAGTTGAATGGTGAATAACATAGCTAAACTACAAACAAAAAGGAAGAAAGAAATCCAGTTTAAAAAGTGCAGTAAGCAGCCTTAAGAAGAAAACAAATACTACCATTTGCAATGACGTGGATGGAGCAAGACGGTAGTATGTTCAGAAAAATAGGGCAGGCGGATAAAGGCAAGTACCAAGTGATTTCACTCATGAGTGGAGTATAACAACAAAGAAAAACTGAAGTAAAAAAACAGCAGCAGACTCACAGAACCCGAGGGTTGACTAAAAGTAACCAAAGGAAAAAGGACTGGGCAGGGTGAGTCTGAAGGGAGGGATAAGTGTGGGGAGAAAGAATGGGGGCATTAAGTTTAGCATGTATAATGCGCGGGGTCGGGTGTGCATGGGGAGTACTGTACAACACAGAGAAGACTAGTAGAAATCATATAGCATCTTACTACTCACTGATGGACAGTGACTGTAACGGGGACTTTTGGGGGGGACATGGTGAAGGGGTCTACAGCATCCAAATACGCTGATCGACAGTGACTGAAGAGGTTTTTCGGGGGGACTTGGTGAAGGGGGGAGCATAGTAAACATAATGTTCTTCACGTGATTGTAGATTAATGATAAAAAATATTCTTTAAGTGCAATAAGTGCACAGCTCTGAATCATCAGAATAAAAGGTCAGGCACTGAGTGTTGCAAACAAAAGACACAGGGATAAAAGAAGGGATGAAAACTCAAGACACCTACGTGCTTACTTACAGGAGACACACTTGAGATCCAAGGACACAGACAAACTACAAGCCGAAGGTGTGTGGACAAGTACCCTACACGAGTGAAACGGAAAATCAAACAATCAAGCAAATGGATTCTGTTTGAGTCCCCAGAGACAGTCAGCAGAAAATAGCCCTATCTGGCCACCGTGAATTCTTTGTGTTTGGTTTCAACAGTTCCCAGCCATAGATTTAGTGGTGCAGCAACATACTTCTCATTTTCTCTCACCTCAACAACTGAGTTGCTGTAATAATAAGCATCTGGGCCTTTGAAATCAGTGGATTTTATGATGTTCACGAATGTGAAAATCTAATAACCAACTAAAGAGGGAAGTTTGGACACTCAAATAAACACGTCACTCCTCAATACACTGTTAGCTCCCAACTGCTCCTGTCTAGAAATTGGTGTTCCTTTTTATTTGACCCTCCATCCTATCGGCGGTGATCACGCTGATGTCTTTCAAACATGGTGGTGAGCGAAGCAACAAGTTGACTTTTCTGTCGACAACAGGCCCAGAGGAATGATACTTGAGATCTTCAGGGAGCCCTTAGTCAATGAATGTGGCTAAATACAGACAGCAAGTTAGAAGGAGATGAAAGAGGACAGAGGATAGAGACACGGGTTCAAGTCCCAGCACAACCGTTCCCTGGTTTTGTAGGTACACGCGGCCGACTCGAACTGCAAGTGTCTCGGTGAACCCAGTGCTCCCTCTGCAGCCTAGATACTTTGCAGGATTTTGGGGAGCATAGTGTAGGAAAGTGATATAGGGTATATGGTTAACTGTTCTGCACACATGGACAGATGGACAGACAAAAGGATGATTGATTGAGTGATTGATACATAGATAGACAGATAGATAGATAGATATAGGTACATATCGATTAGCACAAAGCTACTGCTCATAACAAGGAGAGCAATGGTGAAAGCATTTTGCAAAACTACAAACAAAAAATAAGAATGAAATCCAGTTTAAAACGTGCAGTAAGCAGCCATAAGAAGAAAACGAATCCTATCATTTGCAATAACGTGGATGGAGCTAGAGGGTATTATGCTCAGTCAAATAGGCCAGGCGGAGAAATACATGTACCAAATGATTTCACTCATGTGTGGAGTATGATAACAAGAAAAACTGAAGGAAAAGACAGCAGCAGACTCACAGAACCCGAGAGTGGACCTACAGTTACCAAAGAGAAAGGGACTGGGTAGGGTTTGTGGGAAGGGAGTAATAAGTGCGGGGAAAAAGAATGGGGGCATTAGGATTAGCATGTATAATGTATAGGGTGGGGTGTCATGGGTAGAGCTGTACAACACAGAGAAGACATGTAGTGATTCTACAGCATCTTAGTACATGCTGACGGAGAGCGGCTGTAACTGGGATTTGGGGTGACTTGGTGAAGAGGGTAGACAGAATAACATAATTTTCTGCATGTGATTGTATATTAATGAGAACAAAAAGAATTTCAAAGTGCAGTAAGAGCACAGCTCTCAAATATCAGAATAAAAGTACAGCCTTTGAGTGCTCCAAACAAAAGACACAGGGTTAGAAGAACTGATGAAAACTCAAGACCACCTACGTGCTCCCTTACTGGAGACTCACTTGAGATCCAAGGACACAGACAAACTACATGCTGAAGGGGCGGGGACAGGTACCCTACACAAGTGAAACTGAGAAACAAAGAAAGAAATGGATTCTGTTTTGGACCCCAGAGAGATTCAGTAGAAAATAGCCCTATCTAGCCACCGTGAATTATTTTGTTTGGTTTCAGCAGTGCTCAGGCATAGATTTAGTGGTGCAGCAACTTCCTTCTCATTTCCTCTCACCTCAACAAATGAATTGCTGTAATAATATGCGTCTGGGCATTTATAATCATTGCTTTTTATGATGTTCACGAATGTAAAGAAGTAATAACCACCTAAAGAGGGAAGTATGGACATTCAAATAAACACTTCACTCCACAACACACTCTTTGTTCTCAACTGCTCCTGTCCAGAAATAGGTGTTAATTCATATTTGTCCCTCCACCTATCAGCAGTGATCACGCCAATGTCCCTCAAACATGGTGGTGTGCAAAGGGCCAAGTACACTTTTCTGTCGACAACAGGCCCACATGAAGGACACTTGTGGTCTTCAGGGATCACTTACTCACTGAATGTGGCTAAATAAAGTCAACAAGCGAGCAGGAAGTATAAGAGGACAGAGGACAAAGATACGGGTTCAAGTCCTTTCACCTCCATTTACTGGTTTTGTAAGCACACTCTGCTGACTCTACCTGAAAGCGTATCGGTGAACACAGTGCTCTCCTTATGGCTTAGTTACCTTGCAAGATTTCTGGAAGCATAATGTAGGGAAGAGACATAGGCTATGTTGTTAACTGTTCTGTACATAAGGATAGATGGACAGACAAAAAGATGATTGTTTCATAGATAGATAGGTAGACAGACGACAGGTGAAAGAGAGATAGATAGGTACATAGATTAATAGATGATAGACATCATAGATAGATGATAGGAAGATAGATAGATACATAGATAGATACATAGATACATAGATATATACATACATAGATATATAGATAGACAGACAGACCTTTAGATAGATAGATACAGATACATGTCGATTGACACAAAGCTATTGTTCATAACCAGGAGTTGAATGGTGAATAACATAGCTAAACTACAAACAAAAAGGAAGAAAGAAATCCAGTTTAAAAAGTGCAGTAAGCAGCCTTAAGAAGAAAACAAATACTACCATTTGCAATGACGTGGATGGAGCAAGACGGTAGTATGTTCAGAAAAATAGGGCAGGCGGATAAAGGCAAGTACCAAGTGATTTCACTCATGAGTGGAGTATAACAACAAAGAAAAACTGAAGTAAAAAAACAGCAGCAGACTCACAGAACCCGAGGGTTGACTAAAAGTAACCAAAGGAAAAAGGACTGGGCAGGGTGAGTCTGAAGGGAGGGATAAGTGTGGGGAGAAAGAATGGGGGCATTAAGTTTAGCATGTATAATGCGCGGGGTCGGGTGTGCATGGGGAGTACTGTACAACACAGAGAAGACTAGTAGAAATCATATAGCATCTTACTACTCACTGATGGACAGTGACTGTAACGGGGACTTTTGGGGGGGACATGGTGAAGGGGTCTACAGCATCCAAATACGCTGATCGACAGTGACTGAAGAGGTTTTTCGGGGGGACTTGGTGAAGGGGGGAGCATAGTAAACATAATGTTCTTCACGTGATTGTAGATTAATGATAAAAAATATTCTTTAAGTGCAATAAGTGCACAGCTCTGAATCATCAGAATAAAAGGTCAGGCACTGAGTGTTGCAAACAAAAGACACAGGGATAAAAGAAGGGATGAAAACTCAAGACACCTACGTGCTTACTTACAGGAGACACACTTGAGATCCAAGGACACAGACAAACTACAAGCCGAAGGTGTGTGGACAAGTACCCTACACGAGTGAAACGGAAAATCAAACAATCAAGCAAATGGATTCTGTTTGAGTCCCCAGAGACAGTCAGCAGAAAATAGCCCTATCTGGCCACCGTGAATTCTTTGTGTTTGGTTTCAACAGTTCCCAGCCATAGATTTAGTGGTGCAGCAACATACTTCTCATTTTCTCTCACCTCAACAACTGAGTTGCTGTAATAATAAGCATCTGGGCCTTTGAAATCAGTGGATTTTATGATGTTCACGAATGTGAAAATCTAATAACCAACTAAAGAGGGAAGTTTGGACACTCAAATAAACACGTCACTCCTCAATACACTGTTAGCTCCCAACTGCTCCTGTCTAGAAATTGGTGTTCCTTTTTATTTGACCCTCCATCCTATCGGCGGTGATCACGCTGATGTCTTTCAAACATGGTGGTGAGCGAAGCAACAAGTTGACTTTTCTGTCGACAACAGGCCCAGAGGAATGATACTTGAGATCTTCAGGGAGCCCTTAGTCAATGAATGTGGCTAAATACAGACAGCAAGTTAGAAGGAGATGAAAGAGGACAGAGGATAGAGACACGGGTTCAAGTCCCAGCACAACCGTTCCCTGGTTTTGTAGGTACACGCGGCCGACTCGAACTGCAAGTGTCTCGGTGAACCCAGTGCTCCCTCTGCAGCCTAGATACTTTGCAGGATTTTTGGGAGCATAGTGTAGGAAAGTGATATAGGGTATATGGTTAACTGTTCTGCACACATGGACAGATGGACAGACAAAAGGATGATTGATTGAGTGATTGATACATAGATAGACAGATAGATAGATAGATAGATATAGGTACATATCGATTAGCACAAAGCTACTGCTCATAACAAGGAGAGCAATGGTGAAAGCATTTTGCAAAACTACAAACAAAAAATAAGAATGAAATCCAGTTTAAAACGTGCAGTAAGCAGCCATAAGAAGAAAACGAATCCTATCATTTGCAATAACGTGGATGGAGCTAGAGGGTATTATGCTCAGTCAAATAGGCCAGGCGGAGAAATACATGTACCAAATGATTTCACTCATGTGTGGAGTATGATAACAAGAAAAACTGAAGGAAAAGACAGCAGCAGACTCACAGAACCCGAGAGTGGACCTACAGTTACCAAAGAGAAAGGGACTGGGTAGGGTTTGTGGGAAGGGAGTAATAAGTGCGGGGAAAAAGAATGGGGGCATTAGGATTAGCATGTATAATGTATAGGGTGGGGTGTCATGGGTAGAGCTGTACAACACAGAGAAGACATGTAGTGATTCTACAGCATCTTAGTACATGCTGACGGAGAGCGGCTGTAACTGGGATTTGGGGTGACTTGGTGAAGAGGGTAGACAGAATAAGATAATTTTCTGCATGTGATTGTATATTAATGAGAACAAAAAGAATTTCAAAGTGCAGTAAGAGCACAGCTCTCAAATATCAGAATAAAAGTACAGCCTTTGAGTGCTCCAAACAAAAGACACAGGGTTAGAAGAACTGATGAAAACTCAAGACCACCTACGTGCTCCCTTACTGGAGACTCACTTGAGATCCAAGGACACAGACAAACTACATGCTGAAGGGGCGGGGACAGGTACCCTACACAAGTGAAACTGAGAAACAAAGAAAGAAATGGATTCTGTTTTGGACCCCAGAGAGATTCAGTAGAAAATAGCCCTATCTAGCCACCGTGAATTATTTTGTTTGGTTTCAGCAGTGCTCAGGCATAGATTTAGTGGTGCAGCAACTTCCTTCTCATTTCCTCTCACCTCAACAAATGAATTGCTGTAATAATATGCGTCTGGGCATTTATAATCATTGCTTTTTATGATGTTCACGAATGTAAAGAAGTAATAACCACCTAAAGAGGGAAGTATGGACATTCAAATAAACACTTCACTCCACAACACACTCTTTGTTCTCAACTGCTCCTGTCCAGAAATAGGTGTTAATTCATATTTGTCCCTCCACCTATCAGCAGTGATCACGCCAATGTCCCTCAAACATGGTGGTGTGCAAAGGGCCAAGTACACTTTTCTGTCGACAACAGGCCCACATGAAGGACACTTGTGGTCTTCAGGGATCACTTACTCACTGAATGTGGCTAAATAAAGTCAACAAGCGAGCAGGAAGTATAAGAGGACAGAGGACAAAGATACGGGTTCAAGTCCTTTCACCTCCATTTACTGGTTTTGTAAGCACACTCTGCTGACTCTACCTGAAAGCGTATCGGTGAACACAGTGCTCTCCTTATGGCTTAGTTACCTTGCAAGATTTCTGGAAGCATAATGTAGGGAAGAGACATAGGCTATGTTGTTAACTGTTCTGTACATAAGGATAGATGGACAGACAAAAAGATGATTGTTTCATAGATAGATAGGTAGACAGACGACAGGTGAAAGAGAGATAGATAGGTACATAGATTAATAGATGATAGACATCATAGATAGATGATAGGAAGATAGATAGATACATAGATAGATACATAGATACATAGATATATACATACATAGATATATAGATAGACAGACAGACCTTTAGATAGATAGATACAGATACATGTCGATTGACACAAAGCTATTGTTCATAACCAGGAGTTGAATGGTGAATAACATAGCTAAACTACAAACAAAAAGGAAGAAAGAAATCCAGTTTAAAAAGTGCAGTAAGCAGCCTTAAGAAGAAAACAAATACTACCATTTGCAATGACGTGGATGGAGCAAGACGGTAGTATGTTCAGAAAAATAGGGCAGGCGGATAAAGGCAAGTACCAAGTGATTTCACTCATGAGTGGAGTATAACAACAAAGAAAAACTGAAGTAAAAAAACAGCAGCAGACTCACAGAACCCGAGGGTTGACTAAAAGTAACCAAAGGAAAAAGGACTGGGCAGGGTGAGTCTGAAGGGAGGGATAAGTGTGGGGAGAAAGAATGGGGGCATTAAGTTTAGCATGTATAATGCGCGGGGTCGGGTGTGCATGGGGAGTACTGTACAACACAGAGAAGACTAGTAGAAATCATATAGCATCTTACTACTCACTGATGGACAGTGACTGTAACGGGGACTTTTGGGGGGGACATGGTGAAGGGGTCTACAGCATCCAAATACGCTGATCGACAGTGACTGAAGAGGTTTTTCGGGGGGACTTGGTGAAGGGGGGAGCATAGTAAACATAATGTTCTTCACGTGATTGTAGATTAATGATAAAAAATATTCTTTAAGTGCAATAAGTGCACAGCTCTGAATCATCAGAATAAAAGGTCAGGCACTGAGTGTTGCAAACAAAAGACACAGGGATAAAAGAAGGGATGAAAACTCAAGACACCTACGTGCTTACTTACAGGAGACACACTTGAGATCCAAGGACACAGACAAACTACAAGCCGAAGGTGTGTGGACAAGTACCCTACACGAGTGAAACGGAAAATCAAACAATCAAGCAAATGGATTCTGTTTGAGTCCCCAGAGACAGTCAGCAGAAAATAGCCCTATCTGGCCACCGTGAATTCTTTGTGTTTGGTTTCAACAGTTCCCAGCCATAGATTTAGTGGTGCAGCAACATACTTCTCATTTTCTCTCACCTCAACAACTGAGTTGCTGTAATAATAAGCATCTGGGCCTTTGAAATCAGTGGATTTTATGATGTTCACGAATGTGAAAATCTAATAACCAACTAAAGAGGGAAGTTTGGACACTCAAATAAACACGTCACTCCTCAATACACTGTTAGCTCCCAACTGCTCCTGTCTAGAAATTGGTGTTCCTTTTTATTTGACCCTCCATCCTATCGGCGGTGATCACGCTGATGTCTTTCAAACATGGTGGTGAGCGAAGCAACAAGTTGACTTTTCTGTCGACAACAGGCCCAGAGGAATGATACTTGAGATCTTCAGGGAGCCCTTAGTCAATGAATGTGGCTAAATACAGACAGCAAGTTAGAAGGAGATGAAAGAGGACAGAGGATAGAGACACGGGTTCAAGTCCCAGCACAACCGTTCCCTGGTTTTGTAGGTACACGCGGCCGACTCGAACTGCAAGTGTCTCGGTGAACCCAGTGCTCCCTCTGCAGCCTAGATACTTTGCAGGATTTTGGGGAGCATAGTGTAGGAAAGTGATATAGGGTATATGGTTAACTGTTCTGCACACATGGACAGATGGACAGACAAAAGGATGATTGATTGAGTGATTGATACATAGATAGACAGATAGATAGATAGATAGATATAGGTACATATCGATTAGCACAAAGCTACTGCTCATAACAAGGAGAGCAATGGTGAAAGCATTTTGCAAAACTACAAACAAAAAATAAGAATGAAATCCAGTTTAAAACGTGCAGTAAGCAGCCATAAGAAGAAAACGAATCCTATCATTTGCAATAACGTGGATGGAGCTAGAGGGTATTATGCTCAGTCAAATAGGCCAGGCGGAGAAATACATGTACCAAATGATTTCACTCATGTGTGGAGTATGATAACAAGAAAAACTGAAGGAAAAGACAGCAGCAGACTCACAGAACCCGAGAGTGGACCTACAGTTACCAAAGAGAAAGGGACTGGGTAGGGTTTGTGGGAAGGGAGTAATAAGTGCGGGGAAAAAGAATGGGGGCATTAGGATTAGCATGTATAATGTATAGGGTGGGGTGTCATGGGTAGAGCTGTACAACACAGAGAAGACATGTAGTGATTCTACAGCATCTTAGTACATGCTGACGGAGAGCGGCTGTAACTGGGATTTGGGGTGACTTGGTGAAGAGGGTAGACAGAATAACATAATTTTCTGCATGTGATTGTATATTAATGAGAACAAAAAGAATTTCAAAGTGCAGTAAGAGCACAGCTCTCAAATATCAGAATAAAAGTACAGCCTTTGAGTGCTCCAAACAAAAGACACAGGGTTAGAAGAACTGATGAAAACTCAAGACCACCTACGTGCTCCCTTACTGGAGACTCACTTGAGATCCAAGGACACAGACAAACTACATGCTGAAGGGGCGGGGACAGGTACCCTACACAAGTGAAACTGAGAAACAAAGAAAGAAATGGATTCTGTTTTGGACCCCAGAGAGATTCAGTAGAAAATAGCCCTATCTAGCCACCGTGAATTATTTTGTTTGGTTTCAGCAGTGCTCAGGCATAGATTTAGTGGTGCAGCAACTTCCTTCTCATTTCCTCTCACCTCAACAAATGAATTGCTGTAATAATATGCGTCTGGGCATTTATAATCATTGCTTTTTATGATGTTCACGAATGTAAAGAAGTAATAACCACCTAAAGAGGGAAGTATGGACATTCAAATAAACACTTCACTCCACAACACACTCTTTGTTCTCAACTGCTCCTGTCCAGAAATAGGTGTTAATTCATATTTGTCCCTCCACCTATCAGCAGTGATCACGCCAATGTCCCTCAAACATGGTGGTGTGCAAAGGGCCAAGTACACTTTTCTGTCGACAACAGGCCCACATGAAGGACACTTGTGGTCTTCAGGGATCACTTACTCACTGAATGTGGCTAAATAAAGTCAACAAGCGAGCAGGAAGTATAAGAGGACAGAGGACAAAGATACGGGTTCAAGTCCTTTCACCTCCATTTACTGGTTTTGTAAGCACACTCTGCTGACTCTACCTGAAAGCGTATCGGTGAACACAGTGCTCTCCTTATGGCTTAGTTACCTTGCAAGATTTCTGGAAGCATAATGTAGGGAAGAGACATAGGCTATGTTGTTAACTGTTCTGTACATAAGGATAGATGGACAGACAAAAAGATGATTGTTTCATAGATAGATAGGTAGACAGACGACAGGTGAAAGAGAGATAGATAGGTACATAGATTAATAGATGATAGACATCATAGATAGATGATAGGAAGATAGATAGATACATAGATAGATACATAGATACATAGATATATACATACATAGATATATAGATAGACAGACAGACCTTTAGATAGATAGATACAGATACATGTCGATTGACACAAAGCTATTGTTCATAACCAGGAGTTGAATGGTGAATAACATAGCTAAACTACAAACAAAAAGGAAGAAAGAAATCCAGTTTAAAAAGTGCAGTAAGCAGCCTTAAGAAGAAAACAAATACTACCATTTGCAATGACGTGGATGGAGCAAGACGGTAGTATGTTCAGAAAAATAGGGCAGGCGGATAAAGGCAAGTACCAAGTGATTTCACTCATGAGTGGAGTATAACAACAAAGAAAAACTGAAGTAAAAAAACAGCAGCAGACTCACAGAACCCGAGGGTTGACTAAAAGTAACCAAAGGAAAAAGGACTGGGCAGGGTGAGTCTGAAGGGAGGGATAAGTGTGGGGAGAAAGAATGGGGGCATTAAGTTTAGCATGTATAATGCGCGGGGTCGGGTGTGCATGGGGAGTACTGTACAACACAGAGAAGACTAGTAGAAATCATATAGCATCTTACTACTCACTGATGGACAGTGACTGTAACGGGGACTTTTGGGGGGGACATGGTGAAGGGGTCTACAGCATCCAAATACGCTGATCGACAGTGACTGAAGAGGTTTTTCGGGGGGACTTGGTGAAGGGGGGAGCATAGTAAACATAATGTTCTTCACGTGATTGTAGATTAATGATAAAAAATATTCTTTAAGTGCAATAAGTGCACAGCTCTGAATCATCAGAATAAAAGGTCAGGCACTGAGTGTTGCAAACAAAAGACACAGGGATAAAAGAAGGGATGAAAACTCAAGACACCTACGTGCTTACTTACAGGAGACACACTTGAGATCCAAGGACACAGACAAACTACAAGCCGAAGGTGTGTGGACAAGTACCCTACACGAGTGAAACGGAAAATCAAACAATCAAGCAAATGGATTCTGTTTGAGTCCCCAGAGACAGTCAGCAGAAAATAGCCCTATCTGGCCACCGTGAATTCTTTGTGTTTGGTTTCAACAGTTCCCAGCCATAGATTTAGTGGTGCAGCAACATACTTCTCATTTTCTCTCACCTCAACAACTGAGTTGCTGTAATAATAAGCATCTGGGCCTTTGAAATCAGTGGATTTTATGATGTTCACGAATGTGAAAATCTAATAACCAACTAAAGAGGGAAGTTTGGACACTCAAATAAACACGTCACTCCTCAATACACTGTTAGCTCCCAACTGCTCCTGTCTAGAAATTGGTGTTCCTTTTTATTTGACCCTCCATCCTATCGGCGGTGATCACGCTGATGTCTTTCAAACATGGTGGTGAGCGAAGCAACAAGTTGACTTTTCTGTCGACAACAGGCCCAGAGGAATGATACTTGAGATCTTCAGGGAGCCCTTAGTCAATGAATGTGGCTAAATACAGACAGCAAGTTAGAAGGAGATGAAAGAGGACAGAGGATAGAGACACGGGTTCAAGTCCCAGCACAACCGTTCCCTGGTTTTGTAGGTACACGCGGCCGACTCGAACTGCAAGTGTCTCGGTGAACCCAGTGCTCCCTCTGCAGCCTAGATACTTTGCAGGATTTTTGGGAGCATAGTGTAGGAAAGTGATATAGGGTATATGGTTAACTGTTCTGCACACATGGACAGATGGACAGACAAAAGGATGATTGATTGAGTGATTGATACATAGATAGACAGATAGATAGATAGATATAGGTACATATCGATTAGCACAAAGCTACTGCTCATAACAAGGAGAGCAATGGTGAAAGCATTTTGCAAAACTACAAACAAAAAATAAGAATGAAATCCAGTTTAAAACGTGCAGTAAGCAGCCATAAGAAGAAAACGAATCCTATCATTTGCAATAACGTGGATGGAGCTAGAGGGTATTATGCTCAGTCAAATAGGCCAGGCGGAGAAATACATGTACCAAATGATTTCACTCATGTGTGGAGTATGATAACAAGAAAAACTGAAGGAAAAGACAGCAGCAGACTCACAGAACCCGAGAGTGGACCTACAGTTACCAAAGAGAAAGGGACTGGGTAGGGTTTGTGGGAAGGGAGTAATAAGTGCGGGGAAAAAGAATGGGGGCATTAGGATTAGCATGTATAATGTATAGGGTGGGGTGTCATGGGTAGAGCTGTACAACACAGAGAAGACATGTAGTGATTCTACAGCATCTTAGTACATGCTGACGGAGAGCGGCTGTAACTGGGATTTGGGGTGACTTGGTGAAGAGGGTAGACAGAATAACATAATTTTCTGCATGTGATTGTATATTAATGAGAACAAAAAGAATTTCAAAGTGCAGTAAGAGCACAGCTCTCAAATATCAGAATAAAAGTACAGCCTTTGAGTGCTCCAAACAAAAGACACAGGGTTAGAAGAACTGATGAAAACTCAAGACCACCTACGTGCTCCCTTACTGGAGACTCACTTGAGATCCAAGGACACAGACAAACTACATGCTGAAGGGGCGGGGACAGGTACCCTACACAAGTGAAACTGAGAAACAAAGAAAGAAATGGATTCTGTTTTGGACCCCAGAGAGATTCAGTAGAAAATAGCCCTATCTAGCCACCGTGAATTATTTTGTTTGGTTTCAGCAGTGCTCAGGCATAGATTTAGTGGTGCAGCAACTTCCTTCTCATTTCCTCTCACCTCAACAAATGAATTGCTGTAATAATATGCGTCTGGGCATTTATAATCATTGCTTTTTATGATGTTCACGAATGTAAAGAAGTAATAACCACCTAAAGAGGGAAGTATGGACATTCAAATAAACACTTCACTCCACAACACACTCTTTGTTCTCAACTGCTCCTGTCCAGAAATAGGTGTTAATTCATATTTGTCCCTCCACCTATCAGCAGTGATCACGCCAATGTCCCTCAAACATGGTGGTGTGCAAAGGGCCAAGTACACTTTTCTGTCGACAACAGGCCCACATGAAGGACACTTGTGGTCTTCAGGGATCACTTACTCACTGAATGTGGCTAAATAAAGTCAACAAGCGAGCAGGAAGTATAAGAGGACATAGGACAAAGATACGGGTTCAAGTCCTTTCACCTCCATTTACTGGTTTTGTAAGCACACTCTGCTGACTCTACCTGAAAGCGTATCGGTGAACACAGTGCTCTCCTTATGGCTTAGTTACCTTGCAAGATTTCTGGAAGCATAATGTAGGGAAGAGACATAGGCTATGTTGTTAACTGTTCTGTACATAAGGATAGATGGACAGACAAAAAGATGATTGTTTCATAGATAGATAGGTAGACAGACGACAGGTGAAAGAGAGATAGATATGTACATAGATTAATAGATGATAGACATCATAGATAGATGATAGGAAGATAGATAGATACATAGATAGATACATAGATACATAGATATATACATACATAGATATATAGATAGACAGACAGACCTTTAGATAGATAGATACAGATACATGTCGATTGACACAAAGCTATTGTTCATAACCAGGAGTTGAATGGTGAATAACATAGCTAAACTACAAACAAAAAGGAAGAAAGAAATCCAGTTTAAAAAGTGCAGTAAGCAGCCTTAAGAAGAAAACAAATACTACCATTTGCAATGACGTGGATGGAGCAAGACGGTAGTATGTTCAGAAAAATAGGGCAGGCGGATAAAGGCAAGTACCAAGTGATTTCACTCATGAGTGGAGTATAACAACAAAGAAAAACTGAAGTAAAAAAACAGCAGCAGACTCACAGAACCCGAGGGTTGACTAAAAGTAACCAAAGGAAAAAGGACTGGGCAGGGTGAGTCTGAAGGGAGGGATAAGTGTGGGGAGAAAGAATGGGGGCATTAAGTTTAGCATGTATAATGCGCGGGGTCGGGTGTGCATGGGGAGTACTGTACAACACAGAGAAGACTAGTAGAAATCATATAGCATCTTACTACTCACTGATGGACAGTGACTGTAACGGGGACTTTTGGGGGGGACATGGTGAAGGGGTCTACAGCATCCAAATACGCTGATCGACAGTGACTGAAGAGGTTTTTCGGGGGGACTTGGTGAAGGGGGGAGCATAGTAAACATAATGTTCTTCACGTGATTGTAGATTAATGATAAAAAATATTCTTTAAGTGCAATAAGTGCACAGCTCTGAATCATCAGAATAAAAGGTCAGGCACTGAGTGTTGCAAACAAAAGACACAGGGATAAAAGAAGGGATGAAAACTCAAGACACCTACGTGCTTACTTACAGGAGACACACTTGAGATCCAAGGACACAGACAAACTACAAGCCGAAGGTGTGTGGACAAGTACCCTACACGAGTGAAACGGAAAATCAAACAATCAAGCAAATGGATTCTGTTTGAGTCCCCAGAGACAGTCAGCAGAAAATAGCCCTATCTGGCCACCGTGAATTCTTTGTGTTTGGTTTCAACAGTTCCCAGCCATAGATTTAGTGGTGCAGCAACATACTTCTCATTTTCTCTCACCTCAACAACTGAGTTGCTGTAATAATAAGCATCTGGGCCTTTGAAATCAGTGGATTTTATGATGTTCACGAATGTGAAAATCTAATAACCAACTAAAGAGGGAAGTTTGGACACTCAAATAAACACGTCACTCCTCAATACACTGTTAGCTCCCAACTGCTCCTGTCTAGAAATTGGTGTTCCTTTTTATTTGACCCTCCATCCTATCGGCGGTGATCACGCTGATGTCTTTCAAACATGGTGGTGAGCGAAGCAACAAGTTGACTTTTCTGTCGACAACAGGCCCAGAGGAATGATACTTGAGATCTTCAGGGAGCCCTTAGTCAATGAATGTGGCTAAATACAGACAGCAAGTTAGAAGGAGATGAAAGAGGACAGAGGATAGAGACACGGGTTCAAGTCCCAGCACAACCGTTCCCTGGTTTTGTAGGTACACGCGGCCGACTCGAACTGCAAGTGTCTCGGTGAACCCAGTGCTCCCTCTGCAGCCTAGATACTTTGCAGGATTTTTGGGAGCATAGTGTAGGAAAGTGATATAGGGTATATGGTTAACTGTTCTGCACACATGGACAGATGGACAGACAAAAGGATGATTGATTGAGTGATTGATACATAGATAGACAGATAGATAGATAGATATAGGTACATATCGATTAGCACAAAGCTACTGCTCATAACAAGGAGAGCAATGGTGAAAGCATTTTGCAAAACTACAAACAAAAAATAAGAATGAAATCCAGTTTAAAACGTGCAGTAAGCAGCCATAAGAAGAAAACGAATCCTATCATTTGCAATAACGTGGATGGAGCTAGAGGGTATTATGCTCAGTCAAATAGGCCAGGCGGAGAAATACATGTACCAAATGATTTCACTCATGTGTGGAGTATGATAACAAGAAAAACTGAAGGAAAAGACAGCAGCAGACTCACAGAACCCGAGAGTGGACCTACAGTTACCAAAGAGAAAGGGACTGGGTAGGGTTTGTGGGAAGGGAGTAATAAGTGCGGGGAAAAAGAATGGGGGCATTAGGATTAGCATGTATAATGTATAGGGTGGGGTGTCATGGGTAGAGCTGTACAACACAGAGAAGACATGTAGTGATTCTACAGCATCTTAGTACATGCTGACGGAGAGCGGCTGTAACTGGGATTTGGGGTGACTTGGTGAAGAGGGTAGACAGAATAACATAATTTTCTGCATGTGATTGTATATTAATGAGAACAAAAAGAATTTCAAAGTGCAGTAAGAGCACAGCTCTCAAATATCAGAATAAAAGTACAGCCTTTGAGTGCTCCAAACAAAAGACACAGGGTTAGAAGAACTGATGAAAACTCAAGACCACCTACGTGCTCCCTTACTGGAGACTCACTTGAGATCCAAGGACACAGACAAACTACATGCTGAAGGGGCGGGGACAGGTACCCTACACAAGTGAAACTGAGAAACAAAGAAAGAAATGGATTCTGTTTTGGACCCCAGAGAGATTCAGTAGAAAATAGCCCTATCTAGCCACCGTGAATTATTTTGTTTGGTTTCAGCAGTGCTCAGGCATAGATTTAGTGGTGCAGCAACTTCCTTCTCATTTCCTCTCACCTCAACAAATGAATTGCTGTAATAATATGCGTCTGGGCATTTATAATCATTGCTTTTTATGATGTTCACGAATGTAAAGAAGTAATAACCACCTAAAGAGGGAAGTATGGACATTCAAATAAACACTTCACTCCACAACACACTCTTTGTTCTCAACTGCTCCTGTCCAGAAATAGGTGTTAATTCATATTTGTCCCTCCACCTATCAGCAGTGATCACGCCAATGTCCCTCAAACATGGTGGTGTGCAAAGGGCCAAGTACACTTTTCTGTCGACAACAGGCCCACATGAAGGACACTTGTGGTCTTCAGGGATCACTTACTCACTGAATGTGGCTAAATAAAGTCAACAAGCGAGCAGGAAGTATAAGAGGACAGAGGACAAAGATACGGGTTCAAGTCCTTTCACCTCCATTTACTGGTTTTGTAAGCACACTCTGCTGACTCTACCTGAAAGCGTATCGGTGAACACAGTGCTCTCCTTATGGCTTAGTTACCTTGCAAGATTTCTGGAAGCATAATGTAGGGAAGAGACATAGGCTATGTTGTTAACTGTTCTGTACATAAGGATAGATGGACAGACAAAAAGATGATTGTTTCATAGATAGATAGGTAGACAGACGACAGGTGAAAGAGAGATAGATAGGTACATAGATTAATAGATGATAGACATCATAGATAGATGATAGGAAGATAGATAGATACATAGATAGATACATAGATATATACATACATAGATATATAGATAGACAGACAGACCTTTAGATAGATAGATACAGATACATGTCGATTGACACAAAGCTATTGTTCATAACCAGGAGTTGAATGGTGAATAACATAGCTAAACTACAAACAAAAAGGAAGAAAGAAATCCAGTTTAAAAAGTGCAGTAAGCAGCCTTAAGAAGAAAACAAATACTACCATTTGCAATGACGTGGATGGAGCAAGACGGTAGTATGTTCAGAAAAATAGGGCAGGCGGATAAAGGCAAGTACCAAGTGATTTCACTCATGAGTGGAGTATAACAACAAAGAAAAACTGAAGTAAAAAAACAGCAGCAGACTCACAGAACCCGAGGGTTGACTAAAAGTAACCAAAGGAAAAAGGACTGGGCAGGGTGAGTCTGAAGGGAGGGATAAGTGTGGGGAGAAAGAATGGGGGCATTAAGTTTAGCATGTATAATGCGCGGGGTCGGGTGTGCATGGGGAGTACTGTACAACACAGAGAAGACTAGTAGAAATCATATAGCATCTTACTACTCACTGATGGACAGTGACTGTAACGGGGACTTTTGGGGGGGACATGGTGAAGGGGTCTACAGCATCCAAATACGCTGATCGACAGTGACTGAAGAGGTTTTTCGGGGGGACTTGGTGAAGGGGGGAGCATAGTAAACATAATGTTCTTCACGTGATTGTAGATTAATGATAAAAAATATTCTTTAAGTGCAATAAGTGCACAGCTCTGAATCATCAGAATAAAAGGTCAGGCACTGAGTGTTGCAAACAAAAGACACAGGGATAAAAGAAGGGATGAAAACTCAAGACACCTACGTGCTTACTTACAGGAGACACACTTGAGATCCAAGGACACAGACAAACTACAAGCCGAAGGTGTGTGGACAAGTACCCTACACGAGTGAAACGGAAAATCAAACAATCAAGCAAATGGATTCTGTTTGAGTCCCCAGAGACAGTCAGCAGAAAATAGCCCTATCTGGCCACCGTGAATTCTTTGTGTTTGGTTTCAACAGTTCCCAGCCATAGATTTAGTGGTGCAGCAACATACTTCTCATTTTCTCTCACCTCAACAACTGAGTTGCTGTAATAATAAGCATCTGGGCCTTTGAAATCAGTGGATTTTATGATGTTCACGAATGTGAAAATCTAATAACCAACTAAAGAGGGAAGTTTGGACACTCAAATAAACACGTCACTCCTCAATACACTGTTAGCTCCCAACTGCTCCTGTCTAGAAATTGGTGTTCCTTTTTATTTGACCCTCCATCCTATCGGCGGTGATCACGCTGATGTCTTTCAAACATGGTGGTGAGCGAAGCAACAAGTTGACTTTTCTGTCGACAACAGGCCCAGAGGAATGATACTTGAGATCTTCAGGGAGCCCTTAGTCAATGAATGTGGCTAAATACAGACAGCAAGTTAGAAGGAGATGAAAGAGGACAGAGGATAGAGACACGGGTTCAAGTCCCAGCACAACCGTTCCCTGGTTTTGTAGGTACACGCGGCCGACTCGAACTGCAAGTGTCTCGGTGAACCCAGTGCTCCCTCTGCAGCCTAGATACTTTGCAGGATTTTTGGGAGCATAGAGTAGGAAAGTGATATAGGGTATATGGTTAACTGTTCTGCACACATGGACAGATGGACAGACAAAAGGATGATTGATTGAGTGATTGATACATAGATAGACAGATAGATAGATAGATATAGGTACATATCGATTAGCACAAAGCTACTGCTCATAACAATGAGAGCAATGGTGAAAGCATTTTGCAAAACTACAAACAAAAAATAAGAATGAAATCCAGTTTAAAACGTGCAGTAAGCAGCCATAAGAAGAAAACGAATCCTATCATTTGCAATAACGTGGATGGAGCTAGAGGGTATTATGCTCAGTCAAATAGGCCAGGCGGAGAAATACATGTACCAAATGATTTCACTCATGTGTGGAGTATGATAACAAGAAAAACTGAAGGAAAAGACAGCAGCAGACTCACAGAACCCGAGAGTGGACCTACAGTTACCAAAGAGAAAGGGACTGGGTAGGGTTTGTGGGAAGGGAGTAATAAGTGCGGGGAAAAAGAATGGGGGCATTAGGATTAGCATGTATAATGTATAGGGTGGGGTGTCATGGGTAGAGCTGTACAACACAGAGAAGACATGTAGTGATTCTACAGCATCTTAGTACATGCTGACGGAGAGCGGCTGTAACTGGGATTTGGGGTGACTTGGTGAAGAGGGTAGACAGAATAACATAATTTTCTGCATGTGATTGTATATTAATGAGAACAAAAAGAATTTCAAAGTGCAGTAAGAGCACAGCTCTCAAATATCAGAATAAAAGTACAGCCTTTGAGTGCTCCAAACAAAAGACACAGGGTTAGAAGAACTGATGAAAACTCAAGACCACCTACGTGCTCCCTTACTGGAGACTCACTTGAGATCCAAGGACACAGACAAACTACATGCTGAAGGGGCGGGGACAGGTACCCTACACAAGTGAAACTGAGAAACAAAGAAAGAAATGGATTCTGTTTTGGACCCCAGAGAGATTCAGTAGAAAATAGCCCTATCTAGCCACCGTGAATTATTTTGTTTGGTTTCAGCAGTGCTCAGGCATAGATTTAGTGGTGCAGCAACTTCCTTCTCATTTCCTCTCACCTCAACAAATGAATTGCTGTAATAATATGCGTCTGGGCATTTATAATCATTGCTTTTTATGATGTTCACGAATGTAAAGAAGTAATAACCACCTAAAGAGGGAAGTATGGACATTCAAATAAACACTTCACTCCACAACACACTCTTTGTTCTCAACTGCTCCTGTCCAGAAATAGGTGTTAATTCATATTTGTCCCTCCACCTATCAGCAGTGATCACGCCAATGTCCCTCAAACATGGTGGTGTGCAAAGGGCCAAGTACACTTTTCTGTCGACAACAGGCCCACATGAAGGACACTTGTGGTCTTCAGGGATCACTTACTCACTGAATGTGGCTAAATAAAGTCAACAAGCGAGCAGGAAGTATAAGAGGACAGAGGACAAAGATACGGGTTCAAGTCCTTTCACCTCCATTTACTGGTTTTGTAAGCACACTCTGCTGACTCTACCTGAAAGCGTATCGGTGAACACAGTGTTCTCCTTATGGCTTAGTTACCTTGCAAGATTTCTGGAAGCATAATGTAGGGAAGAGACATAGGCTATGTTGTTAACTGTTCTGTACATAAGGATAGATGGACAGACAAAAAGATGATTGTTTCATAGATAGATAGGTAGACAGACGACAGGTGAAAGAGAGATAGATATGTACATAGATTAATAGATGATAGACATCATAGATAGATGATAGGAAGATAGATAGATACATAGATACATAGATATATACATACATAGATATATAGATAGACAGACAGACCTTTAGATAGATAGATACAGATACATGTCGATTGACACAAAGCTATTGTTCATAACCAGGAGTTGAATGGTGAATAACATAGCTAAACTACAAACAAAAAGGAAGAAAGAAATCCAGTTTAAAAAGTGCAGTAAGCAGCCTTAAGAAGAAAACAAATACTACCATTTGCAATGACGTGGATGGAGCAAGACGGTAGTATGTTCAGAAAAATAGGGCAGGCGGATAAAGGCAAGTACCAAGTGATTTCACTCATGAGTGGAGTATAACAACAAAGAAAAACTGAAGTAAAAAAACAGCAGCAGACTCACAGAACCCGAGGGTTGACTAAAAGTAACCAAAGGAAAAAGGACTGGGCAGGGTGAGTCTGAAGGGAGGGATAAGTGTGGGGAGAAAGAATGGGGGCATTAAGTTTAGCATGTATAATGCGCGGGGTCGGGTGTGCATGGGGAGTACTGTACAACACAGAGAAGACTAGTAGAAATCATATAGCATCTTACTACTCACTGATGGACAGTGACTGTAACGGGGACTTTTGGGGGGGACATGGTGAAGGGGTCTACAGCATCCAAATACGCTGATCGACAGTGACTGAAGAGGTTTTTCGGGGGGACTTGGTGAAGGGGGGAGCATAGTAAACATAATGTTCTTCACGTGATTGTAGATTAATGATAAAAAATATTCTTTAAGTGCAATAAGTGCACAGCTCTGAATCATCAGAATAAAAGGTCAGGCACTGAGTGTTGCAAACAAAAGACACAGGGATAAAAGAAGGGATGAAAACTCAAGACACCTACGTGCTTACTTACAGGAGACACACTTGAGATCCAAGGACACAGACAAACTACAAGCCGAAGGTGTGTGGACAAGTACCCTACACGAGTGAAACGGAAAATCAAACAATCAAGCAAATGGATTCTGTTTGAGTCCCCAGAGACAGTCAGCAGAAAATAGCCCTATCTGGCCACCGTGAATTCTTTGTGTTTGGTTTCAACAGTTCCCAGCCATAGATTTAGTGGTGCAGCAACATACTTCTCATTTTCTCTCACCTCAACAACTGAGTTGCTGTAATAATAAGCATCTGGGCCTTTGAAATCAGTGGATTTTATGATGTTCACGAATGTGAAAATCTAATAACCAACTAAAGAGGGAAGTTTGGACACTCAAATAAACACGTCACTCCTCAATACACTGTTAGCTCCCAACTGCTCCTGTCTAGAAATTGGTGTTCCTTTTTATTTGACCCTCCATCCTATCGGCGGTGATCACGCTGATGTCTTTCAAACATGGTGGTGAGCGAAGCAACAAGTTGACTTTTCTGTCGACAACAGGCCCAGAGGAATGATACTTGAGATCTTCAGGGAGCCCTTAGTCAATGAATGTGGCTAAATACAGACAGCAAGTTAGAAGGAGATGAAAGAGGACAGAGGATAGAGACACGGGTTCAAGTCCCAGCACAACCGTTCCCTGGTTTTGTAGGTACACGCGGCCGACTCGAACTGCAAGTGTCTCGGTGAACCCAGTGCTCCCTCTGCAGCCTAGATACTTTGCAGGATTTTTGGGAGCATAGTGTAGGAAAGTGATATAGGGTATATGGTTAACTGTTCTGCACACATGGACAGATGGACAGACAAAAGGATGATTGATTGAGTGATTGATACATAGATAGACAGATAGATAGATAGATATAGGTACATATCGATTAGCACAAAGCTACTGCTCATAACAAGGAGAGCAATGGTGAAAGCATTTTGCAAAACTACAAACAAAAAATAAGAATGAAATCCAGTTTAAAACGTGCAGTAAGCAGCCATAAGAAGAAAACGAATCCTATCATTTGCAATAACGTGGATGGAGCTAGAGGGTATTATGCTCAGTCAAATAGGCCAGGCGGAGAAATACATGTACCAAATGATTTCACTCATGTGTGGAGTATGATAACAAGAAAAACTGAAGGAAAAGACAGCAGCAGACTCACAGAACCCGAGAGTGGACCTACAGTTACCAAAGAGAAAGGGACTGGGTAGGGTTTGTGGGAAGGGAGTAATAAGTGCGGGGAAAAAGAATGGGGGCATTAGGATTAGCATGTATAATGTATAGGGTGGGGTGTCATGGGTAGAGCTGTACAACACACAGAAGACATGTAGTGATTCTACAGCAACTTAGTACATGCTGACGGAGAGCGGCTGTAACTGGGATTTGGGGTGACTTGGTGAAGAGGGTAGACAGAATAACATAATTTTCTGCATGTGATTGTATATTAATGAGAACAAAAAGAATTTCAAAGTGCAGTAAGAGCACAGCTCTCAAATATCAGAATAAAAGTACAGCCTTTGAGTGCTCCAAACAAAAGACACAGGGTTAGAAGAACTGATGAAAACTCAAGACCACCTACGTGCTCCCTTACTGGAGACTCACTTGAGATCCAAGGACACAGACAAACTACATGCTGAAGGGGCGGGGACAGGTACCCTACACAAGTGAAACTGAGAAACAAAGAAAGAAATGGATTCTGTTTTGGACCCCAGAGAGATTCAGTAGAAAATAGCCCTATCTAGCCACCGTGAATTATTTTGTTTGGTTTCAGCAGTGCTCAGGCATAGATTTAGTGGTGCAGCAACTTCCTTCTCATTTCCTCTCACCTCAACAAATGAATTGCTGTAATAATATGCGTCTGGGCATTTATAATCATTGCTTTTTATGATGTTCACGAATGTAAAGAAGTAATAACCACCTAAAGAGGGAAGTATGGACATTCAAATAAACACTTCACTCCACAACACACTCTTTGTTCTCAACTGCTCCTGTCCAGAAATAGGTGTTAATTCATATTTGTCCCTCCACCTATCAGCAGTGATCACGCCAATGTCCCTCAAACATGGTGGTGTGCAAAGGGCCAAGTACACTTTTCTGTCGACAACAGGCCCACATGAAGGACACTTGTGGTCTTCAGGGATCACTTACTCACTGAATGTGGCTAAATAAAGTCAACAAGCGAGCAGGAAGTATAAGAGGACAGAGGACAAAGATACGGGTTCAAGTCCTTTCACCTCCATTTACTGGTTTTGTAAGCACACTCTGCTGACTCTACCTGAAAGCGTATCGGTGAACACAGTGTTCTCCTTATGGCTTAGTTACCTTGCAAGATTTCTGGAAGCATAATGTAGGGAAGAGACATAGGCTATGTTGTTAACTGTTCTGTACATAAGGATAGATGGACAGACAAAAAGATGATTGTTTCATAGATAGATAGGTAGACAGACGACAGGTGAAAGAGAGATAGATATGTACATAGATTAATAGATGATAGACATCATAGATAGATGATAGGAAGATAGATAGATACATAGATACATAGATATATACATACATAGATATATAGATAGACAGACAGACCTTTAGATAGATAGATACAGATACATGTCGATTGACACAAAGCTATTGTTCATAACCAGGAGTTGAATGGTGAATAACATAGCTAAACTACAAACAAAAAGGAAGAAAGAAATCCAGTTTAAAAAGTGCAGTAAGCAGCCTTAAGAAGAAAACAAATACTACCATTTGCAATGACGTGGATGGAGCAAGACGGTAGTATGTTCAGAAAAATAGGGCAGGCGGATAAAGGCAAGTACCAAGTGATTTCACTCATGAGTGGAGTATAACAACAAAGAAAAACTGAAGTAAAAAAACAGCAGCAGACTCACAGACCCGAGGGTTGACTAAAAGTAACCAAAGGAAAAAGGACTGGGCAGGGTGAGTCTGAAGGGAGGGATAAGTGTGGGGAGAAAGAATGGGGGCATTAAGTTTAGCATGTATAATGCGCGGGGTCGGGTGTGCATGGGGAGTACTGTACAACACAGAGAAGACTAGTAGAAATCATATAGCATCTTACTACTCACTGATGGACAGTGACTGTAACGGGGACTTTTGGGGGGGACATGGTGAAGGGGTCTACAGCATCCAAATACGCTGATCGACAGTGACTGAAGAGGTTTTTCGGGGGGACTTGGTGAAGGGGGGAGCATAGTAAACATAATGTTCTTCACGTGATTGTAGATTAATGATAAAAAATATTCTTTAAGTGCAATAAGTGCACAGCTCTGAATCATCAGAATAAAAGGTCAGGCACTGAGTGTTGCAAACAAAAGACACAGGGATAAAAGAAGGGATGAAAACTCAAGACACCTACGTGCTTACTTACAGGAGACACACTTGAGATCCAAGGACACAGACAAACTACAAGCCGAAGGTGTGTGGACAAGTACCCTACACGAGTGAAACGGAAAATCAAACAATCAAGCAAATGGATTCTGTTTGAGTCCCCAGAGACAGTCAGCAGAAAATAGCCCTATCTGGCCACCGTGAATTCTTTGTGTTTGGTTTCAACAGTTCCCAGCCATAGATTTAGTGGTGCAGCAACATACTTCTCATTTTCTCTCACCTCAACAACTGAGTTGCTGTAATAATAAGCATCTGGGCCTTTGAAATCAGTGGATTTTATGATGTTCACGAATGTGAAAATCTAATAACCAACTAAAGAGGGAAGTTTGGACACTCAAATAAACACGTCACTCCTCAATACACTGTTAGCTCCCAACTGCTCCTGTCTAGAAATTGGTGTTCCTTTTTATTTGACCCTCCATCCTATCGGCGGTGATCACGCTGATGTCTTTCAAACATGGTGGTGAGCGAAGCAACAAGTTGACTTTTCTGTCGACAACAGGCCCAGAGGAATGATACTTGAGATCTTCAGGGAGCCCTTAGTCAATGAATGTGGCTAAATACAGACAGCAAGTTAGAAGGAGATGAAAGAGGACAGAGGATAGAGACACGGGTTCAAGTCCCAGCACAACCGTTCCCTGGTTTTGTAGGTACACGCGGCCGACTCGAACTGCAAGTGTCTCGGTGAACCCAGTGCTCCCTCTGCAGCCTAGATACTTTGCAGGATTTTTGGGAGCATAGTGTAGGAAAGTGATATAGGGTATATGGTTAACTGTTCTGCACACATGGACAGATGGACAGACAAAAGGATGATTGATTGAGTGATTGATACATAGATAGACAGATAGATAGATAGATATAGGTACATATCGATTAGCACAAAGCTACTGCTCATAACAAGGAGAGCAATGGTGAAAGCATTTTGCAAAACTACAAACAAAAAATAAGAATGAAATCCAGTTTAAAACGTGCAGTAAGCAGCCATAAGAAGAAAACGAATCCTATCATTTGCAATAACGTGGATGGAGCTAGAGGGTATTATGCTCAGTCAAATAGGCCAGGCGGAGAAATACATGTACCAAATGATTTCACTCATGTGTGGAGTATGATAACAAGAAAAACTGAAGGAAAAGACAGCAGCAGACTCACAGAACCCGAGAGTGGACCTACAGTTACCAAAGAGAAAGGGACTGGGTAGGGTTTGTGGGAAGGGAGTAATAAGTGCGGGGAAAAAGAATGGGGGCATTAGGATTAGCATGTATAATGTATAGGGTGGGGTGTCATGGGTAGAGCTGTACAACACAGAGAAGACATGTAGTGATTCTACAGCATCTTAGTACATGCTGACGGAGAGCGGCTGTAACTGGGATTTGGGGTGACTTGGTGAAGAGGGTAGACAGAATAACATAATTTTCTGCATGTGATTGTATATTAATGAGAACAAAAAGAATTTCAAAGTGCAGTAAGAGCACAGCTCTCAAATATCAGAATAAAAGTACAGCCTTTGAGTGCTCCAAACAAAAGACACAGGGTTAGAAGAACTGATGAAAACTCAAGACCACCTACGTGCTCCCTTACTGGAGACTCACTTGAGATCCAAGGACACAGACAAACTACATGCTGAAGGGGCGGGGACAGGTACCCTACACAAGTGAAACTGAGAAACAAAGAAAGAAATGGATTCTGTTTTGGACCCCAGAGAGATTCAGTAGAAAATAGCCCTATCTAGCCACCGTGAATTATTTTGTTTGGTTTCAGCAGTGCTCAGGCATAGATTTAGTGGTGCAGCAACTTCCTTCTCATTTCCTCTCACCTCAACAAATGAATTGCTGTAATAATATGCGTCTGGGCATTTATAATCATTGCTTTTTATGATGTTCACGAATGTAAAGAAGTAATAACCACCTAAAGAGGGAAGTATGGACATTCAAATAAACACTTCACTCCACAACACACTCTTTGTTCTCAACTGCTCCTGTCCAGAAATAGGTGTTAATTCATATTTGTCCCTCCACCTATCAGCAGTGATCACGCCAATGTCCCTCAAACATGGTGGTGTGCAAAGGGCCAAGTACACTTTTCTGTCGACAACAGGCCCACATGAAGGACACTTGTGGTCTTCAGGGATCACTTACTCACTGAATGTGGCTAAATAAAGTCAACAAGCGAGCAGGAAGTATAAGAGGACAGAGGACAAAGATACGGGTTCAAGTCCTTTCACCTCCATTTACTGGTTTTGTAAGCACACTCTGCTGACTCTACCTGAAAGCGTATCGGTGAACACAGTGCTCTCCTTATGGCTTAGTTACCTTGCAAGATTTCTGGAAGCATAATGTAGGGAAGAGACATAGGCTATGTTGTTAACTGTTCTGTACATAAGGATAGATGGACAGACAAAAAGATGATTGTTTCATAGATAGATAGGTAGACAGACGACAGGTGAAAGAGAGATAGATAGGTACATAGATTAATAGATGATAGACATCATAGATAGATGATAGGAAGATAGATAGATACATAGATAGATACATAGATACATAGATATATACATACATAGATATATAGATAGACAGACAGACCTTTAGATAGATAGATACAGATACATGTCGATTGACACAAAGCTATTGTTCATAACCAGGAGTTGAATGGTGAATAACATAGCTAAACTACAAACAAAAAGGAAGAAAGAAATCCAGTTTAAAAAGTGCAGTAAGCAGCCTTAAGAAGAAAACAAATACTGCCATTTGCAATGACGTGGATGGAGCAAGACGGTAGTATGTTCAGAAAAATAGGGCAGGCGGATAAAGGCAAGTACCAAGTGATTTCACTCATGAGTGGAGTATAACAACAAAGAAAAACTGAAGTAAAAAAACAGCAGCAGACTCACAGAACCCGAGGGTTGACTAAAAGTAACCAAAGGAAAAAGGACTGGGCAGGGTGAGTCTGAAGGGAGGGATAAGTGTGGGGAGAAAGAATGGGGGCATTAAGTTTAGCATGTATAATGCGCGGGGTCGGGTGTGCATGGGGAGTACTGTACAACACAGAGAAGACTAGTAGAAATCATATAGCATCTTACTACTCACTGATGGACAGTGACTGTAACGGGGACTTTTGGGGGGGACATGGTGAAGGGGTCTACAGCATCCAAATACGCTGATCGACAGTGACTGAAGAGGTTTTTCGGGGGGACTTGGTGAAGGGGGGAGCATAGTAAACATAATGTTCTTCACGTGATTGTAGATTAATGATAAAAAATATTCTTTAAGTGCAATAAGTGCACAGCTCTGAATCATCAGAATAAAAGGTCAGGCACTGAGTGTTGCAAACAAAAGACACAGGGATAAAAGAAGGGATGAAAACTCAAGACACCTACGTGCTTACTTACAGGAGACACACTTGTGATCCAAGGACACAGACAAACTACAAGCCGAAGGTGTGTGGACAAGTACCCTACACGAGTGAAACGGAAAATCAAACAATCAAGCAAATGGATTCTGTTTGAGTCCCCAGAGACAGTCAGCAGAAAATAGCCCTATCTGGCCACCGTGAATTCTTTGTGTTTGGTTTCAACAGTTCCCAGCAATAGATTTAGTGGTGCAGCAACATACTTCTCATTTTCTCTCACCTCAACAACTGAGTTGCTGTAATAATAAGCATCTGGGCCTTTGAAATCAGTGGATTTTATGATGTTCACGAATGTGAAAATCTAATAACCAACTAAAGAGGGAAGTTTGGACACTCAAATAAACACGTCACTCCTCAATACACTGTTAGCTCCCAACTGCTCCTGTCTAGAAATTGGTGTTCCTTTTTATTTGACCCTCCATCCTATCGGCGGTGATCACGCTGATGTCTTTCAAACATGGTGGTGAGCGAAGCAACAAGTTGACTTTTCTGTCGACAACAGGCCCAGAGGAATGATACTTGAGATCTTCAGGGAGCCCTTAGTCAATGAATGTGGCTAAATACAGACAGCAAGTTAGAAGGAGATGAAAGAGGACAGAGGATAGAGACACGGGTTCAAGTCCCAGCACAACCGTTCCCTGGTTTTGTAGGTACACGTGGCCGACTCGAACTGCAAGTGTCTCGGTGAACCCAGTGCTCCCTCTGCAGCCTAGATACTTTGCAGGATTTTTGGGAGCATAGTGTAGGAAAGTGATATAGGGTATATGGTTAACTGTTCTGCACACATGGACAGATGGACAGACAAAAGGATGATTGATTGAGTGATTGATACATAGATAGACAGATAGATAGATAGATATAGGTACATATCGATTAGCACAAAGCTACTGCTCATAACAAGGAGAGCAATGGTGAAAGCATTTTGCAAAACTACAAACAAAAAATAAGAATGAAATCCAGTTTAAAACGTGCAGTAAGCAGCCATAAGAAGAAAACGAATCCTATCATTTGCAATAACGTGGGTGGAGCTAGAGGGTATTATGCTCAGTCAAATAGGCCAGGCGGAGAAATACATGTACCAAATGATTTCACTCATGTGTGGAGTATGATAACAAGAAAAACTGAAGGAAAAGACAGCAGCAGACTCACAGAACCCGAGAGTGGACCTACAGTTACCAAAGAGAAAGGGACTGGGTAGGGTTTGTGGGAAGGGAGTAATAAGTGCGGGGAAAAAGAATGGGGGCATTAGGATTAGCATGTATAATGTATAGGGTGGGGTGTCATGGGTAGAGCTGTACAACACAGAGAAGACATGTAGTGATTCTACAGCATCTTAGTACATGCTGACGGAGAGCGGCTGTAACTGGGATTTGGGGTGACTTGGTGAAGAGGGTAGACAGAATAACATAATTTTCTGCATGTGATTGTATATTAATGAGAACAAAAAGAATTTCAAAGTGCAGTAAGAGCACAGCTCTCAAATATCAGAATAAAAGTACAGCCTTTGAGTGCTCCAAACAAAAGACACAGGGTTAGAAGAACTGATGAAAACTCAAGACCACCTACGTGCTCCCTTACTGGAGACTCACTTGAGATCCAAGGACACAGACAAACTACATGCTGAAGGGGCGGGGACAGGTACCCTACACAAGTGAAACTGAGAAACAAAGAAAGAAATGGATTCTGTTTTGGACCCCAGAGAGATTCAGTAGAAAATAGCCCTATCTAGCCACCGTGAATTATTTTGTTTGGTTTCAGCAGTGCTCAGGCATAGATTTAGTGGTGCAGCAACTTCCTTCTCATTTCCTCTCACCTCAACAAATGAATTGCTGTAATAATATGCGTCTGGGCATTTATAATCATTGCTTTTTATGATGTTCACGAATGTAAAGAAGTAATAACCACCTAAAGAGGGAAGTATGGACATTCAAATAAACACTTCACTCCACAACACACTCTTTGTTCTCAACTGCTCCTGTCCAGAAATAGGTGTTAATTCATATTTGTCCCTCCACCTATCAGCAGTGATCACGCCAATGTCCCTCAAACATGGTGGTGTGCAAAGGGCCAAGTACACTTTTCTGTCGACAACAGGCCCACATGAAGGACACTTGTGGTCTTCAGGGATCACTTACTCACTGAATGTGGCTAAATAAAGTCAACAAGCGAGCAGGAAGTATAAGAGGACAGAGGACAAAGATACGGGTTCAAGTCCTTTCACCTCCATTTACTGGTTTTGTAAGCACACTCTGCTGACTCTACCTGAAAGCGTATCGGTGAACACAGTGCTCTCCTTATGGCTTAGTTACCTTGCAAGATTTCTGGAAGCATAATGTAGGGAAGAGACATAGGCTATGTTGTTAACTGTTCTGTACATAAGGATAGATGGACAGACAAAAAGATGATTGTTTCATAGATAGATAGGTAGACAGACGACAGGTGAAAGAGAGATAGATAGGTACATAGATTAATAGATGATAGACATCATAGATAGATGATAGGAAGATAGATAGATACATAGATAGATACATAGATACATAGATATATACATACATAGATATATAGATAGACAGACAGACCTTTAGATAGATAGATACAGATACATGTCGATTGACACAAAGCTATTGTTCATAACCAGGAGTTGAATGGTGAATAACATAGCTAAACTACAAACAAAAAGGAAGAAAGAAATCCAGTTTAAAAAGTGCAGTAAGCAGCCTTAAGAAGAAAACAAATACTACCATTTGCAATGACGTGGATGGAGCAAGACGGTAGTATGTTCAGAAAAATAGGGCAGGCGGATAAAGGCAAGTACCAAGTGATTTCACTCATGAGTGGAGTATAACAACAAAGAAAAACTGAAGTAAAAAAACAGCAGCAGACTCACAGAACCCGAGGGTTGACTAAAAGTAACCAAAGGAAAAAGGACTGGGCAGGGTGAGTCTGAAGGGAGGGATAAGTGTGGGGAGAAAGAATGGGGGCATTAAGTTTAGCATGTATAATGCGCGGGGTCGGGTGTGCATGGGGAGTACTGTACAACACAGAGAAGACTAGTAGAAATCATATAGCATCTTACTACTCACTGATGGACAGTGACTGTAACGGGGACTTTTGGGGGGGACATGGTGAAGGGGTCTACAGCATCCAAATACGCTGATCGACAGTGACTGAAGAGGTTTTTCGGGGGGACTTGGTGAAGGGGGGAGCATAGTAAACATAATGTTCTTCACGTGATTGTAGATTAATGATAAAAAATATTCTTTAAGTGCAATAAGTGCACAGCTCTGAATCATCAGAATAAAAGGTCAGGCACTGAGTGTTGCAAACAAAAGACACAGGGATAAAAGAAGGGATGAAAACTCAAGACACCTACGTGCTTACTTACAGGAGACACACTTGTGATCCAAGGACACAGACAAACTACAAGCCGAAGGTGTGTGGACAAGTACCCTACACGAGTGAAACGGAAAATCAAACAATCAAGCAAATGGATTCTGTTTGAGTCCCCAGAGACAGTCAGCAGAAAATAGCCCTATCTGGCCACCGTGAATTCTTTGTGTTTGGTTTCAACAGTTCCCAGCCATAGATTTAGTTGTGCAGCAACATACTTCTCATTTTCTCTCACCTCAACAACTGAGTTGCTGTAATAATAAGCATCTGGGCATTTGAAATCAGTGGATTTTATGATGTTCACGAATGTGAAAATCTAATAACCAACTAAAGAGGGAAGTTTGGACACTCAAATAAACACGTCACTCCTCAATACACTGTTAGCTCCCAACTGCTCCTGTCTAGAAATTGGTGTTCCTTTTTATTTGACCCTCCATCCTATCGGCGGTGATCACGCTGATGTCTTTCAAACATGGTGGTGAGCGAAGCAACAAGTTGACTTTTCTGTCGACAACAGGCCCAGAGGAATGATACTTGAGATCTTCAGGGAGCCCTTAGTCAATGAATGTGGCTAAATACAGACAGCAAGTTAGAAGGAGATGAAAGAGGACAGAGGATAGAGACACGGGTTCAAGTCCCAGCACAACCGTTCCCTGGTTTTGTAGGTACACGCGGCCGACTCGAACTGCAAGTGTCTCGGTGAACCCAGTGCTCCCTCTGCAGCCTAGATACTTTGCAGGATTTTGGGGAGCATAGTGTAGGAAAGTGATATAGGGTATATGGTTAACTGTTCTGCACACATGGACAGATGGACAGACAAAAGGATGATTGATTGAGTGATTGATACATAGATAGACAGATAGATAGATAGATATAGGTACATATCGATTAGCACAAAGCTACTGCTCATAACAAGGAGAGCAATGGTGAAAGCATTTTGCAAAACTACAAACAAAAAATAAGAATGAAATCCAGTTTAAAACGTGCAGTAAGCAGCCATAAGAAGAAAACGAATCCTATCATTTGCAATAACGTGGATGGAGCTAGAGGGTATTATGCTCAGTCAAATAGGCCAGGCGGAGAAATACATGTACCAAATGATTTCACTCATGTGTGGAGTATGATAACAAGAAAAACTGAAGGAAAAGACAGCAGCAGACTCACAGAACCCGAGAGTGGACCTACAGTTACCAAAGAGAAAGGGACTGGGTAGGGTTTGTGGGAAGGGAGTAATAAGTGCGGGGAAAAAGAATGGGGGCATTAGGATTAGCATGTATAATGTATAGGGTGGGGTGTCATGGGTAGAGCTGTACAACACAGAGAAGACATGTAGTGATTCTACAGCATCTTAGTACATGCTGACGGAGAGCGGCTGTAACTGGGATTTGGGGTGACTTGGTGAAGAGGGTAGACAGAATAACATAATTTTCTGCATGTGATTGTATATTAATGAGAACAAAAAGAATTTCAAAGTGCAGTAAGAGCACAGCTCTCAAATATCAGAATAAAAGTACAGCCTTTGAGTGCTCCAAACAAAAGACACAGGGTTAGAAGAACTGATGAAAACTCAAGACCACCTACGTGCTCCCTTACTGGAGACTCACTTGAGATCCAAGGACACAGACAAACTACATGCTGAAGGGGCGGGGACAGGTACCCTACACAAGTGAAACTGAGAAACAAAGAAAGAAATGGATTCTGTTTTGGACCCCAGAGAGATTCAGTAGAAAATAGCCCTATCTAGCCACCGTGAATTATTTTGTTTGGTTTCAGCAGTGCTCAGGCATAGATTTAGTGGTGCAGCAACTTCCTTCTCATTTCCTCTCACCTCAACAAATGAATTGCTGTAATAATATGCGTCTGGGCATTTATAATCATTGCTTTTTATGATGTTCACGAATGTAAAGAAGTAATAACCACCTAAAGAGGGAAGTATGGACATTCAAATAAACACTTCACTCCACAACACACTCTTTGTTCTCAACTGCTCCTGTCCAGAAATAGGTGTTAATTCATATTTGTCCCTCCACCTATCAGCAGTGATCACGCCAATGTCCCTCAAACATGGTGGTGTGCAAAGGGCCAAGTACACTTTTCTGTCGACAACAGGCCCACATGAAGGACACTTGTGGTCTTCAGGGATCACTTACTCACTGAATGTGGCTAAATAAAGTCAACAAGCGAGCAGGAAGTATAAGAGGACAGAGGACAAAGATACGGGTTCAAGTCCTTTCACCTCCATTTACTGGTTTTGTAAGCACACTCTGCTGACTCTACCTGAAAGCGTATCGGTGAACACAGTGCTCTCCTTATGGCTTAGTTACCTTGCAAGATTTCTGGAAGCATAATGTAGGGAAGAGACATAGGCTATGTTGTTAACTGTTCTGTACATAAGGATAGATGGACAGACAAAAAGATGATTGTTTCATAGATAGATAGGTAGACAGACGACAGGTGAAAGAGAGATAGATAGGTACATAGATTAATAGATGATAGACATCGTAGATAGATGATAGGAAGATAGATAGATACATAGATAGATACATAGATACATAGATATATACATACATAGATATATAGATAGACAGACAGACCTTTAGATAGATAGATACAGATACATGTCGATTGACACAAAGCTATTGTTCATAACCAGGAGTTGAATGGTGAATAACATAGCTAAACTACAAACAAAAAGGAAGAAAGAAATCCAGTTTAAAAAGTGCAGTAAGCAGCCTTAAGAAGAAAACAAATACTACCATTTGCAATGACGTGGATGGAGCAAGACGGTAGTATGTTCAGAAAAATAGGGCAGGCGGATAAAGGCAAGTACCAAGTGATTTCACTCATGAGTGGAGTATAACAACAAAGAAAAACTGAAGTAAAAAAACAGCAGCAGACTCACAGAACCCGAGGGTTGACTAAAAGTAACCAAAGGAAAAAGGACTGGGCAGGGTGAGTCTGAAGGGAGGGATAAGTGTGGGGAGAAAGAATGGGGGCATTAAGTTTAGCATGTATAATGCGCGGGGTCGGGTGTGCATGGGGAGTACTGTACAACACAGAGAAGACTAGTAGAAATCATATAGCATCTTACTACTCACTGATGGACAGTGACTGTAACGGGGACTTTTGGGGGGGACATGGTGAAGGGGTCTACAGCATCCAAATACGCTGATCGACAGTGACTGAAGAGGTTTTTCGGGGGGACTTGGTGAAGGGGGGAGCATAGTAAACATAATGTTCTTCACGTGATTGTAGATTAATGATAAAAAATATTCTTTAAGTGCAATAAGTGCACAGCTCTGAATCATCAGAATAAAAGGTCAGGCACTGAGTGTTGCAAACAAAAGACACAGGGATAAAAGAAGGGATGAAAACTCAAGACACCTACGTGCTTACTTACAGGAGACACACTTGTGATCCAAGGACACAGACAAACTACAAGCCGAAGGTGTGTGGACAAGTACCCTACACGAGTGAAACGGAAAATCAAACAATCAAGCAAATGGATTCTGTTTGAGTCCCCAGAGACAGTCAGCAGAAAATAGCCCTATCTGGCCACCGTGAATTCTTTGTGTTTGGTTTCAACAGTTCCCAGCCATAGATTTAGTTGTGCAGCAACATACTTCTCATTTTCTCTCACCTCAACAACTGAGTTGCTGTAATAATAAGCATCTGGGCCTTTGAAATCAGTGGATTTTATGATGTTCACGAATGTGAAAATCTAATAACCAACTAAAGAGGGAAGTTTGGACACTCAAATAAACACGTCACTCCTCAATACACTGTTAGCTCCCAACTGCTCCTGTCTAGAAATTGGTGTTCCTTTTTATTTGACCCTCCATCCTATCGGCGGTGATCACGCTGATGTCTTTCAAACATGGTGGTGAGCGAAGCAACAAGTTGACTTTTCTGTCGACAACAGGCCCAGAGGAATGATACTTGAGATCTTCAGGGAGCCCTTAGTCAATGAATGTGGCTAAATACAGACAGCAAGTTAGAAGGAGATGAAAGAGGACAGAGGATAGAGACACGGGTTCAAGTCCCAGCACAACCGTTCCCTGGTTTTGTAGGTACACGCGGCCGACTCGAACTGCAAGTGTCTCGGTGAACCCAGTGCTCCCTCTGCAGCCTAGATACTTTGCAGGATTTTTGGGAGCATAGTGTAGGAAAGTGATATAGGGTATATGGTTAACTGTTCTGCACACATGGACAGATGGACAGACAAAAGGATGATTGATTGAGTGATTGATACATAGATAGACAGATAGATAGATAGATATAGGTACATATCGATTAGCACAAAGCTACTGCTCATAACAAGGAGAGCAATGGTGAAAGCATTTTGCAAAACTACAAACAAAAAATAAGAATGAAATCCAGTTTAAAACGTGCAGTAAGCAGCCATAAGAAGAAAACGAATCCTATCATTTGCAATAACGTGGATGGAGCTAGAGGGTATTATGCTCAGTCAAATAGGCCAGGCGGAGAAATACATGTACCAAATGATTTCACTCATGTGTGGAGTATGATAACAAGAAAAACTGAAGGAAAAGACAGCAGCAGACTCACAGAACCCGAGAGTGGACCTACAGTTACCAAAGAGAAAGGGACTGGGTAGGGTTTGTGGGAAGGGAGTAATAAGTGCGGGGAAAAAGAATGGGGGCATTAGGATTAGCATGTATAATGTATAGGGTGGGGTGTCATGGGTAGAGCTGTACAACACAGAGAAGACATGTAGTGATTCTACAGCATCTTAGTACATGCTGACGGAGAGCGGCTGTAACTGGGATTTGGGGTGACTTGGTGAAGAGGGTAGACAGAATAACATAATTTTCTGCATGTGATTGTATATTAATGAGAACAAAAAGAATTTCAAAGTGCAGTAAGAGCACAGCTCTCAAATATCAGAATAAAAGTACAGCCTTTGAGTGCTCCAAACAAAAGACACAGGGTTAGAAGAACTGATGAAAACTCAAGACCACCTATGTGCTCCCTTACTGGAGACTCACTTGAGATCCAAGGACACAGACAAACTACATGCTGAAGGGGCGGGGACAGGTACCCTACACAAGTGAAACTGAGAAACAAAGAAAGAAATGGATTCTGTTTTGGACCCCAGAGAGATTCAGTAGAAAATAGCCCTATCTAGCCACCGTGAATTATTTTGTTTGGTTTCAGCAGTGCTCAGGCATAGATTTAGTGGTGCAGCAACTTCCTTCTCATTTCCTCTCACCTCAACAAATGAATTGCTGTAATAATATGCGTCTGGGCATTTATAATCATTGCTTTTTATGATGTTCACGAATGTAAAGAAGTAATAACCACCTAAAGAGGGAAGTATGGACATTCAAATAAACACTTCACTCCACAACACACTCTTTGTTCTCAACTGCTCCTGTCCAGAAATAGGTGTTAATTCATATTTGTCCCTCCACCTATCAGCAGTGATCACGCCAATGTCCCTCAAACATGGTGGTGTGCAAAGGGCCAAGTACACTTTTCTGTCGACAACAGGCCCACATGAAGGACACTTGTGGTCTTCAGGGATCACTTACTCACTGAATGTGGCTAAATAAAGTCAACAAGCGAGCAGGAAGTATAAGAGGACAGAGGACAAAGATACGGGTTCAAGTCCTTTCACCTCCATTTACTGGTTTTGTAAGCACACTCTGCTGACTCTACCTGAAAGCGTATCGGTGAACACAGTGCTCTCCTTATGGCTTAGTTACCTTGCAAGATTTCTGGAAGCATAATGTAGGGAAGAGACATAGGCTATGTTGTTAACTGTTCTGTACATAAGGATAGATGGACAGACAAAAAGATGATTGTTTCATAGATAGATAGGTAGACAGACGACAGGTGAAAGAGAGATAGATAGGTACATAGATTAATAGATGATAGACATCATAGATAGATGATAGGAAGATAGATAGATACATAGATAGATACATAGATACATAGATATATACATACATAGATATATAGATAGACAGACAGACCTTTAGATAGATAGATACAGATACATGTCGATTGACACAAAGCTATTGTTCATAACCAGGAGTTGAATGGTGAATAACATAGCTAAACTACAAACAAAAAGGAAGAAAGAAATCCAGTTTAAAAAGTGCAGTAAGCAGCCTTAAGAAGAAAACAAATACTACCATTTGCAATGACGTGGATGGAGCAAGACGGTAGTATGTTCAGAAAAATAGGGCAGGCGGATAAAGGCAAGTACCAAGTGATTTCACTCATGAGTGGAGTATAACAACAAAGAAAAACTGAAGTAAAAAAACAGCAGCAGACTCACAGAACCCGAGGGTTGACTAAAAGTAACCAAAGGAAAAAGGACTGGGCAGGGTGAGTCTGAAGGGAGGGATAAGTGTGGGGAGAAAGAATGGGGGCATTAAGTTTAGCATGTATAATGCGCGGGGTCGGGTGTGCATGGGGAGTACTGTACAACACAGAGAAGACTAGTAGAAATCATATAGCATCTTACTACTCACTGATGGACAGTGACTGTAACGGGGACTTTTGGGGGGGACATGGTGAAGGGGTCTACAGCATCCAAATACGCTGATCGACAGTGACTGAAGAGGTTTTTCGGGGGGACTTGGTGAAGGGGGGAGCATAGTAAACATAATGTTCTTCACGTGATTGTAGATTAATGATAAAAAATATTCTTTAAGTGCAATAAGTGCACAGCTCTGAATCATCAGAATAAAAGGTCAGGCACTGAGTGTTGCAAACAAAAGACACAGGGATAAAAGAAGGGATGAAAACTCAAGACACCTACGTGCTTACTTACAGGAGACACACTTGAGATCCAAGGACACAGACAAACTACAAGCCGAAGGTGTGTGGACAAGTACCCTACACGAGTGAAACGGAAAATCAAACAATCAAGCAAATGGATTCTGTTTGAGTCCCCAGAGACAGTCAGCAGAAAATAGCCCTATCTGGCCACCGTGAATTCTTTGTGTTTGGTTTCAACAGTTCCCAGCCATAGATTTAGTGGTGCAGCAACATACTTCTCATTTTCTCTCACCTCAACAACTGAGTTGCTGTAATAATAAGCATCTGGGCCTTTGAAATCAGTGGATTTTATGATGTTCACGAATGTGAAAATCTAATAACCAACTAAAGAGGGAAGTTTGGACACTCAAATAAACACGTCACTCCTCAATACACTGTTAGCTCCCAACTGCTCCTGTCTAGAAATTGGTGTTCCTTTTTATTTGACCCTCCATCCTATCGGCGGTGATCACGCTGATGTCTTTCAAACATGGTGGTGAGCGAAGCAACAAGTTGACTTTTCTGTCGACAACAGGCCCAGAGGAATGATACTTGAGATCTTCAGGGAGCCCTTAGTCAATGAATGTGGCTAAATACAGACAGCAAGTTAGAAGGAGATGAAAGAGGACAGAGGATAGAGACACGGGTTCAAGTCCCAGCACAACCGTTCCCTGGTTTTGTAGGTACACGCGGCCGACTCGAACTGCAAGTGTCTCGGTGAACCCAGTGCTCCCTCTGCAGCCTAGATACTTTGCAGGATTTTGGGGAGCATAGTGTAGGAAAGTGATATAGGGTATATGGTTAACTGTTCTGCACACATGGACAGATGGACAGACAAAAGGATGATTGATTGAGTGATTGATACATAGATAGACAGATAGATAGATAGATATAGGTACATATCGATTAGCACAAAGCTACTGCTCATAACAAGGAGAGCAATGGTGAAAGCATTTTGCAAAACTACAAACAAAAAATAAGAATGAAATCCAGTTTAAAACGTGCAGTAAGCAGCCATAAGAAGAAAACGAATCCTATCATTTGCAATAACGTGGATGGAGCTAGAGGGTATTATGCTCAGTCAAATAGGCCAGGCGGAGAAATACATGTACCAAATGATTTCACTCATGTGTGGAGTATGATAACAAGGAAAACTGAAGGAAAAGACAGCAGCAGACTCACAGAACCCGAGAGTGGACCTACAGTTACCAAAGAGAAAGGGACTGGGTAGGGTTTGTGGGAAGGGAGTAATAAGTGCGGGGAAAAAGAATGGGGGCATTAGGATTAGCATGTATAATGTATAGGGTGGGGTGTCATGGGTAGAGCTGTACAACACAGAGAAGACATGTAGTGATTCTACAGCATCTTAGTACATGCTGACGGAGAGCGGCTGTAACTGGGATTTGGGGTGACTCGGTGAAGAGGGTAGACAGAATAACATAATTTTCTGCATGTGATTGTATATTAATGAGAACAAAAAGAATTTCAAAGTGCAGTAAGAGCACAGCTCTCAAATATCAGAATAAAAGTACAGCCTTTGAGTGCTCCAAACAAAAGACACAGGGTTAGAAGAACTGATGAAAACTCAAGACCACCTACGTGCTCCCTTACTGGAGACTCACTTGAGATCCAAGGACACAGACAAACTACATGCTGAAGGGGCGGGGACAGGTACCCTACACAAGTGAAACTGAGAAACAAAGAAAGAAATGGATTCTGTTTTGGACCCCAGAGAGATTCAGTAGAAAATAGCCCTATCTAGCCACCGTGAATTATTTTGTTTGGTTTCAGCAGTGCTCAGGCATAGATTTAGTGGTGCAGCAACTTCCTTCTCATTTCCTCTCACCTCAACAAATGAATTGCTGTAATAATATGCGTCTGGGCATTTATAATCATTGCTTTTTATGATGTTCACGAATGTAAAGAAGTAATAACCACCTAAAGAGGGAAGTATGGACATTCAAATAAACACTTCACTCCACAACACACTCTTTGTTCTCAACTGCTCCTGTCCAGAAATAGGTGTTAATTCATATTTGTCCCTCCACCTATCAGCAGTGATCACGCCAATGTCCCTCAAACATGGTGGTGTGCAAAGGGCCAAGTACACTTTTCTGTCGACAACAGGCCCACATGAAGGACACTTGTGGTCTTCAGGGATCACTTACTCACTGAATGTGGCTAAATAAAGTCAACAAGCGAGCAGGAAGTATAAGAGGACAGAGGACAAAGATACGGGTTCAAGTCCTTTCACCTCCATTTACTGGTTTTGTAAGCACACTCTGCTGACTCTACCTGAAAGCGTATCGGTGAACACAGTGCTCTCCTTATGGCTTAGTTACCTTGCAAGATTTCTGGAAGCATAATGTAGGGAAGAGACATAGGCTATGTTGTTAACTGTTCTGTACATAAGGATAGATGGACAGACAAAAAGATGATTGTTTCATAGATAGATAGGTAGACAGACGACAGGTGAAAGAGAGATAGATAGGTACATAGATTAATAGATGATAGACATCGTAGATAGATGATAGGAAGATAGATAGATACATAGATAGATACATAGATACATAGATATATACATACATAGATATATAGATAGACAGACAGACCTTTAGATAGATAGATACAGATACATGTCGATTGACACAAAGCTATTGTTCATAACCAGGAGTTGAATGGTGAATAACATAGCTAAACTACAAACAAAAAGGAAGAAAGAAATCCAGTTTAAAAAGTGCAGTAAGCAGCCTTAAGAAGAAAACAAATACTACCATTTGCAATGACGTGGATGGAGCAAGACGGTAGTATGTTCAGAAAAATAGGGCAGGCGGATAAAGGCAAGTACCAAGTGATTTCACTCATGAGTGGAGTATAACAACAAAGAAAAACTGAAGTAAAAAAACAGCAGCAGACTCACAGAACCCGAGGGTTGACTAAAAGTAACCAAAGGAAAAAGGACTGGGCAGGGTGAGTCTGAAGGGAGGGATAAGTGTGGGGAGAAAGAATGGGGGCATTAAGTTTAGCATGTATAATGCGCGGGGTCGGGTGTGCATGGGGAGTACTGTACAACACAGAGAAGACTAGTAGAAATCATATAGCATCTTACTACTCACTGATGGACAGTGACTGTAACGGGGACTTTTGGGGGGGACATGGTGAAGGGGTCTACAGCATCCAAATACGCTGATCGACAGTGACTGAAGAGGTTTTTCGGGGGGACTTGGTGAAGGGGGGAGCATAGTAAACATAATGTTCTTCACGTGATTGTAGATTAATGATAAAAAATATTCTTTAAGTGCAATAAGTGCACAGCTCTGAATCATCAGAATAAAAGGTCAGGCACTGAGTGTTGCAAACAAAAGACACAGGGATAAAAGAAGGGATGAAAACTCAAGACACCTACGTGCTTACTTACAGGAGACACACTTGAGATCCAAGGACACAGACAAACTACAAGCCGAAGGTGTGTGGACAAGTACCCTACACGAGTGAAACGGAAAATCAAACAATCAAGCAAATGGATTCTGTTTGAGTCCCCAGAGACAGTCAGCAGAAAATAGCCCTATCTGGCCACCGTGAATTCTTTGTGTTTGGTTTCAACAGTTCCCAGCCATAGATTTAGTGGTGCAGCAACATACTTCTCATTTTCTCTCACCTCAACAACTGAGTTGCTGTAATAATAAGCATCTGGGCCTTTGAAATCAGTGGATTTTATGATGTTCACGAATGTGAAAATCTAATAACCAACTAAAGAGGGAAGTTTGGACACTCAAATAAACACGTCACTCCTCAATACACTGTTAGCTCCCAACTGCTCCTGTCTAGAAATTGGTGTTCCTTTTTATTTGACCCTCCATCCTATCGGCGGTGATCACGCTGATGTCTTTCAAACATGGTGGTGAGCGAAGCAACAAGTTGACTTTTCTGTCGACAACAGGCCCAGAGGAATGATACTTGAGATCTTCAGGGAGCCCTTAGTCAATGAATGTGGCTAAATACAGACAGCAAGTTAGAAGGAGATGAAAGAGGACAGAGGATAGAGACACGGGTTCAAGTCCCAGCACAACCGTTCCCTGGTTTTGTAGGTACACGCGGCCGACTCGAACTGCAAGTGTCTCGGTGAACCCAGTGCTCCCTCTGCAGCCTAGATACTTTGCAGGATTTTGGGGAGCATAGTGTAGGAAAGTGATATAGGGTATATGGTTAACTGTTCTGCACACATGGACAGATGGACAGACAAAAGGATGATTGATTGAGTGATTGATACATAGATAGACAGATAGATAGATAGATATAGGTACATATCGATTAGCACAAAGCTACTGCTCATAACAAGGAGAGCAATGGTGAAAGCATTTTGCAAAACTACAAACAAAAAATAAGAATGAAATCCAGTTTAAAACGTGCAGTAAGCAGCCATAAGAAGAAAACGAATCCTATCATTTGCAATAACGTGGATGGAGCTAGAGGGTATTATGCTCAGTCAAATAGGCCAGGCGGAGAAATACATGTACCAAATGATTTCACTCATGTGTGGAGTATGATAACAAGGAAAACTGAAGGAAAAGACAGCAGCAGACTCACAGAACCCGAGAGTGGACCTACAGTTACCAAAGAGAAAGGGACTGGGTAGGGTTTGTGGGAAGGGAGTAATAAGTGCGGGGAAAAAGAATGGGGGCATTAGGATTAGCATGTATAATGTATAGGGTGGGGTGTCATGGGTAGAGCTGTACAACACAGAGAAGACATGTAGTGATTCTACAGCATCTTAGTACATGCTGACGGAGAGCGGCTGTAACTGGGATTTGGGGTGACTCGGTGAAGAGGGTAGACAGAATAACATAATTTTCTGCATGTGATTGTATATTAATGAGAACAAAAAGAATTTCAAAGTGCAGTAAGAGCACAGCTCTCAAATATCAGAATAAAAGTACAGCCTTTGAGTGCTCCAAACAAAAGACACAGGGTTAGAAGAACTGATGAAAACTCAAGACCACCTACGTGCTCCCTTACTGGAGACTCACTTGAGATCCAAGGACACAGACAAACTACATGCTGAAGGGGCGGGGACAGGTACCCTACACAAGTGAAACTGAGAAACAAAGAAAGAAATGGATTCTGTTTTGGACCCCAGAGAGATTCAGTAGAAAATAGCCCTATCTAGCCACCGTGAATTATTTTGTTTGGTTTCAGCAGTGCTCAGGCATAGATTTAGTGGTGCAGCAACTTCCTTCTCATTTCCTCTCACCTCAACAAATGAATTGCTGTAATAATATGCGTCTGGGCATTTATAATCATTGCTTTTTATGATGTTCACGAATGTAAAGAAGTAATAACCACCTAAAGAGGGAAGTATGGACATTCAAATAAACACTTCACTCCACAACACACTCTTTGTTCTCAACTGCTCCTGTCCAGAAATAGGTGTTAATTCATATTTGTCCCTCCACCTATCAGCAGTGATCACGCCAATGTCCCTCAAACATGGTGGTGTGCAAAGGGCCAAGTACACTTTTCTGTCGACAACAGGCCCACATGAAGGACACTTGTGGTCTTCAGGGATCACTTACTCACTGAATGTGGCTAAATAAAGTCAACAAGCGAGCAGGAAGTATAAGAGGACAGAGGACAAAGATACGGGTTCAAGTCCTTTCACCTCCATTTACTGGTTTTGTAAGCACACTCTGCTGACTCTACCTGAAAGCGTATCGGTGAACACAGTGCTCTCCTTATGGCTTAGTTACCTTGCAAGATTTCTGGAAGCATAATGTAGGGAAGAGACATAGGCTATGTTGTTAACTGTTCTGTACATAAGGATAGATGGACAGACAAAAAGATGATTGTTTCATAGATAGATAGGTAGACAGACGACAGGTGAAAGAGAGATAGATAGGTACATAGATTAATAGATGATAGACATCGTAGATAGATGATAGGAAGATAGATAGATACATAGATAGATACATAGATACATAGATATATACATACATAGATATATAGATAGACAGACAGACCTTTAGATAGATAGATACAGATACATGTCGATTGACACAAAGCTATTGTTCATAACCAGGAGTTGAATGGTGAATAACATAGCTAAACTACAAACAAAAAGGAAGAAAGAAATCCAGTTTAAAAAGTGCAGTAAGCAGCCTTAAGAAGAAAACAAATACTACCATTTGCAATGACGTGGATGGAGCAAGACGGTAGTATGTTCAGAAAAATAGGGCAGGCGGATAAAGGCAAGTACCAAGTGATTTCACTCATGAGTGGAGTATAACAACAAAGAAAAACTGAAGTAAAAAAACAGCAGCAGACTCACAGAACCCGAGGGTTGACTAAAAGTAACCAAAGGAAAAAGGACTGGGCAGGGTGAGTCTGAAGGGAGGGATAAGTGTGGGGAGAAAGAATGGGGGCATTAAGTTTAGCATGTATAATGCGCGGGGTCGGGTGTGCATGGGGAGTACTGTACAACACAGAGAAGACTAGTAGAAATCATATAGCATCTTACTACTCACTGATGGACAGTGACTGTAACGGGGACTTTTGGGGGGGACATGGTGAAGGGGTCTACAGCATCCAAATACGCTGATCGACAGTGACTGAAGAGGTTTTTCGGGGGGACTTGGTGAAGGGGGGAGCATAGTAAACATAATGTTCTTCACGTGATTGTAGATTAATGATAAAAAATATTCTTTAAGTGCAATAAGTGCACAGCTCTGAATCATCAGAATAAAAGGTCAGGCACTGAGTGTTGCAAACAAAAGACACAGGGATAAAAGAAGGGATGAAAACTCAAGACACCTACGTGCTTACTTACAGGAGACACACTTGAGATCCAAGGACACAGACAAACTACAAGCCGAAGGTGTGTGGACAAGTACCCTACACGAGTGAAACGGAAAATCAAACAATCAAGCAAATGGATTCTGTTTGAGTCCCCAGAGACAGTCAGCAGAAAATAGCCCTATCTGGCCACCGTGAATTCTTTGTGTTTGGTTTCAACAGTTCCCAGCCATAGATTTAGTGGTGCAGCAACATACTTCTCATTTTCTCTCACCTCAACAACTGAGTTGCTGTAATAATAAGCATCTGGGCCTTTGAAATCAGTGGATTTTATGATGTTCACGAATGTGAAAATCTAATAACCAACTAAAGAGGGAAGTTTGGACACTCAAATAAACACGTCACTCCTCAATACACTGTTAGCTCCCAACTGCTCCTGTCTAGAAATTGGTGTTCCTTTTTATTTGACCCTCCATCCTATCGGCGGTGATCACGCTGATGTCTTTCAAACATGGTGGTGAGCGAAGCAACAAGTTGACTTTTCTGTCGACAACAGGCCCAGAGGAATGATACTTGAGATCTTCAGGGAGCCCTTAGTCAATGAATGTGGCTAAATACAGACAGCAAGTTAGAAGGAGATGAAAGAGGACAGAGGATAGAGACACGGGTTCAAGTCCCAGCACAACCGTTCCCTGGTTTTGTAGGTACACGCGGCCGACTCGAACTGCAAGTGTCTCGGTGAACCCAGTGCTCCCTCTGCAGCCTAGATACTTTGCAGGATTTTGGGGAGCATAGTGTAGGAAAGTGATATAGGGTATATGGTTAACTGTTCTGCACACATGGACAGATGGACAGACAAAAGGATGATTGATTGAGTGATTGATACATAGATAGACAGATAGATAGATAGATATAGGTACATATCGATTAGCACAAAGCTACTGCTCATAACAAGGAGAGCAATGGTGAAAGCATTTTGCAAAACTACAAACAAAAAATAAGAATGAAATCCAGTTTAAAACGTGCAGTAAGCAGCCATAAGAAGAAAACGAATCCTATCATTTGCAATAACGTGGATGGAGCTCGAGGGTATTATGCTCAGTCAAATAGGCCAGGCGGAGAAATACATGTACCAAATGATTTCACTCATGTGTGGAGTATGATAACAAGGAAAACTGAAGGAAAAGACAGCAGCAGACTCACAGAACCCGAGAGTGGACCTACAGTTACCAAAGAGAAAGGGACTGGGTAGGGTTTGTGGGAAGGGAGTAATAAGTGCGGGGAAAAAGAATGGGGGCATTAGGATTAGCATGTATAATGTATAGGGTGGGGTGTCATGGGTAGAGCTGTACAACACAGAGAAGACATGTAGTGATTCTACAGCATCTTAGTACATGCTGACGGAGAGCGGCTGTAACTGGGATTTGGGGTGACTCGGTGAAGAGGGTAGACAGAATAACATAATTTTCTGCATGTGATTGTATATTAATGAGAACAAAAAGAATTTCAAAGTGCAGTAAGAGCACAGCTCTCAAATATCAGAATAAAAGTACAGCCTTTGAGTGCTCCAAACAAAAGACACAGGGTTAGAAGAACTGATGAAAACTCAAGACCACCTACGTGCTCCCTTACTGGAGACTCACTTGAGATCCAAGGACACAGACAAACTACATGCTGAAGGGGCGGGGACAGGTACCCTACACAAGTGAAACTGAGAAACAAAGAAAGAAATGGATTCTGTTTTGGACCCCAGAGAGATTCAGTAGAAAATAGCCCTATCTAGCCACCGTGAATTATTTTGTTTGGTTTCAGCAGTGCTCAGGCATAGATTTAGTGGTGCAGCAACTTCCTTCTCATTTCCTCTCACCTCAACAAATGAATTGCTGTAATAATATGCGTCTGGGCATTTATAATCATTGCTTTTTATGATGTTCACGAATGTAAAGAAGTAATAACCACCTAAAGAGGGAAGTATGGACATTCAAATAAACACTTCACTCCACAACACACTCTTTGTTCTCAACTGCTCCTGTCCAGAAATAGGTGTTAATTCATATTTGTCCCTCCACCTATCAGCAGTGATCACGCCAATGTCCCTCAAACATGGTGGTGTGCAAAGGGCCAAGTACACTTTTCTGTCGACAACAGGCCCACATGAAGGACACTTGTGGTCTTCAGGGATCACTTACTCACTGAATGTGGCTAAATAAAGTCAACAAGCGAGCAGGAAGTATAAGAGGACAGAGGACAAAGATACGGGTTCAAGTCCTTTCACCTCCATTTACTGGTTTTGTAAGCACACTCTGCTGACTCTACCTGAAAGCGTATCGGTGAACACAGTGCTCTCCTTATGGCTTAGTTACCTTGCAAGATTTCTGGAAGCATAATGTAGGGAAGAGACATAGGCTATGTTGTTAACTGTTCTGTACATAAGGATAGATGGACAGACAAAAAGATGATTGTTTCATAGATAGATAGGTAGACAGATGACAGGTGAAAGAGAGATAGATAGGTACATAGATTAATAGATGATAGACATCATAGATAGATGATAGGAAGATAGATAGATACATAGATAGATACATAGATACATAGATATATACATACATAGATATATAGATAGACAGACAGACCTTTAGATAGATAGATACAGATACATGTCGATTGACACAAAGCTATTGTTCATAACCAGGAGTTGAATGGTGAATAACATAGCTAAACTACAAACAAAAAGGAAGAAAGAAATCCAGTTTAAAAAGTGCAGTAAGCAGCCTTAAGAAGAAAACAAATACTACCATTTGCAATGACGTGGATGGAGCAAGATGGTAGTATGTTCAGAAAAATAGGGCAGGCGGATAAAGGCAAGTACCAAGTGATTTCACTCATGAGTGGAGTATAACAACAAAGAAAAACTGAAGTAAAAAAACAGCAGCAGACTCACAGAACCCGAGGGTTGACTAAAAGTAACCAAAGGAAAAAGGACTGGGCAGGGTGAGTCTGAAGGGAGGGATAAGTGTGGGGAGAAAGAATGGGGGCATTAAGTTTAGCATGTATAATGCGCGGGGTCGGGTGTGCATGGGGAGTACTGTACAACACAGAGAAGACTAGTAGAAATCATATAGCATCTTACTACTCACTGATGGACAGTGACTGTAACGGGGACTTTTGGGGGGGACATGGTGAAGGGGTCTACAGCATCCAAATACGCTGATCGACAGTGACTGAAGAGGTTTTTCGGGGGGACTTGGTGAAGGGGGGAGCATAGTAAACATAATGTTCTTCACGTGATTGTAGATTAATGATAAAAAATATTCTTTAAGTGCAATAAGTGCACAGCTCTGAATCATCAGAATAAAAGGTCAGGCACTGAGTGTTGCAAACAAAAGACACAGGGATAAAAGAAGGGATGAAAACTCAAGACACCTACGTGCTTACTTACAGGAGACACACTTGTGATCCAAGGACACAGACAAACTACAAGCCGAAGGTGTGTGGACAAGTACCCTACACGAGTGAAACGGAAAATCAAACAATCAAGCAAATGGATTCTGTTTGAGTCCCCAGAGACAGTCAGCAGAAAATAGCCCTATCTGGCCACCGTGAATTCTTTGTGTTTGGTTTCAACAGTTCCCAGCCATAGATTTAGTGGTGCAGCAACATACTTCTCATTTTCTCTCACCTCAACAACTGAGTTGCTGTAATAATAAGCATCTGGGCCTTTGAAATCAGTGGATTTTATGATGTTCACGAATGTGAAAATCTAATAACCAACTAAAGAGGGAAGTTTGGACACTCAAATAAACACGTCACTCCTCAATACACTGTTAGCTCCCAACTGCTCCTGTCTAGAAATTGGTGTTCCTTTTTATTTGACCCTCCATCCTATCGGCGGTGATCACGCTGATGTCTTTCAAACATGGTGGTGAGCGAAGCAACAAGTTGACTTTTCTGTCGACAACAGGCCCAGAGGAATGATACTTGAGATCTTCAGGGAGCCCTTAGTCAATGAATGTGGCTAAATACAGACAGCAAGTTAGAAGGAGATGAAAGAGGACAGAGGATAGAGACACGGGTTCAAGTCCCAGCACAACCGTTCCCTGGTTTTGTAGGTACACGCGGCCGACTCGAACTGCAAGTGTCTCGGTGAACCCAGTGCTCCCTCTGCAGCCTAGATACTTTGCAGGATTTTGGGGAGCATAGTGTAGGAAAGTGATATAGGGTATATGGTTAACTGTTCTGCACACATGGACAGATGGACAGACAAAAGGATGATTGATTGAGTGATTGATACATAGATAGACAGATAGATAGATAGATATAGGTACATATCGATTAGCACAAAGCTACTGCTCATAACAAGGAGAGCAATGGTGAAAGCATTTTGCAAAACTACAAACAAAAAATAAGAATGAAATCCAGTTTAAAACGTGCAGTAAGCAGCCATAAGAAGAAAACGAATCCTATCATTTGCAATAACGTGGATGGAGCTAGAGGGTATTATGCTCAGTCAAATAGGCCAGGCGGAGAAATACATGTACCAAATGATTTCACTCATGTGTGGAGTATGATAACAAGAAAAACTGAAGGAAAAGACAGCAGCAGACTCACAGAACCCGAGAGTGGACCTACAGTTACCAAAGAGAAAGGGACTGGGTAGGGTTTGTGGGAAGGGAGTAATAAGTGCGGGGAAAAAGAATGGGGGCATTAGGATTAGCATGTATAATGTATAGGGTGGGGTGTCATGGGTAGAGCTGTACAACACAGAGAAGACATGTAGTGATTCTACAGCATCTTAGTACATGCTGACGGAGAGCGGCTGTAACTGGGATTTGGGGTGACTCGGTGAAGAGGGTAGACAGAATAACATAATTTTCTGCATGTGATTGTATATTAATGAGAACAAAAAGAATTTCAAAGTGCAGTAAGAGCACAGCTCTCAAATATCAGAATAAAAGTACAGCCTTTGAGTGCTCCAAACAAAAGACACAGGGTTAGAAGAACTGATGAAAACTCAAGACCACCTACGTGCTCCCTTACTGGAGACTCACTTGAGATCCAAGGACACAGACAAACTACATGCTGAAGGGGCGGGGACAGGTACCCTACACAAGTGAAACTGAGAAACAAAGAAAGAAATGGATTCTGTTTTGGACCCCAGAGAGATTCAGTAGAAAATAGCCCTATCTAGCCACCGTGAATTATTTTGTTTGGTTTCAGCAGTGCTCAGGCATAGATTTAGTGGTGCAGCAACTTCCTTCTCATTTCCTCTCACCTCAACAAATGAATTGCTGTAATAATATGCGTCTGGGCATTTATAATCATTGCTTTTTATGATGTTCACGAATGTAAAGAAGTAATAACCACCTAAAGAGGGAAGTATGGACATTCAAATAAACACTTCACTCCACAACACACTCTTTGTTCTCAACTGCTCCTGTCCAGAAATAGGTGTTAATTCATATTTGTCCCTCCACCTATCAGCAGTGATCACGCCAATGTCCCTCAAACATGGTGGTGTGCAAAGGGCCAAGTACACTTTTCTGTCGACAACAGGCCCACATGAAGGACACTTGTGGTCTTCAGGGATCACTTACTCACTGAATGTGGCTAAATAAAGTCAACAAGCGAGCAGGAAGTATAAGAGGACAGAGGACAAAGATACGGGTTCAAGTCCTTTCACCTCCATTTACTGGTTTTGTAAGCACACTCTGCTGACTCTACCTGAAAGCGTATCGGTGAACACAGTGCTCTCCTTATGGCTTAGTTACCTTGCAAGATTTCTGGAAGCATAATGTAGGGAAGAGACATAGGCTATGTTGTTAACTGTTCTGTACATAAGGATAGATGGACAGACAAAAAGATGATTGTTTCATAGATAGATAGGTAGACAGACGACAGGTGAAAGAGAGATAGATAGGTACATAGATTAATAGATGATAGACATCATAGATAGATGATAGGAAGATAGATAGATACATAGATAGATACATAGATACATAGATATATACATACATAGATATATAGATAGACAGACAGACCTTTAGATAGATAGATACAGATACATGTCGATTGACACAAAGCTATTGTTCATAACCAGGAGTTGAATGGTGAATAACATAGCTAAACTACAAACAAAAAGGAAGAAAGAAATCCAGTTTAAAAAGTGCAGTAAGCAGCCTTAAGAAGAAAACAAATACTACCATTTGCAATGACGTGGATGGAGCAAGACGGTAGTATGTTCAGAAAAATAGGGCAGGCGGATAAAGGCAAGTACCAAGTGATTTCACTCATGAGTGGAGTATAACAACAAAGAAAAACTGAAGTAAAAAAACAGCAGCAGACTCACAGAACCCGAGGGTTGACTAAAAGTAACCAAAGGAAAAAGGACTGGGCAGGGTGAGTCTGAAGGGAGGGATAAGTGTGGGGAGAAAGAATGGGGGCATTAAGTTTAGCATGTATAATGCGCGGGGTCGGGTGTGCATGGGGAGTACTGTACAACACAGAGAAGACTAGTAGAAATCATATAGCATCTTAGTACTCACTGATGGACAGTGACTGTAACGGGGACTTTTGGGGGGGACATGGTGAAGGGGTCTACAGCATCCAAATACGCTGATCGACAGTGACTGAAGAGGTTTTTCGGGGGGACTTGGTGAAGGGGGGAGCATAGTAAACATAATGTTCTTCACGTGATTGTAGATTAATGATAAAAAATATTCTTTAAGTGCAATAAGTGCACAGCTCTGAATCATCAGAATAAAAGGTCAGGCACTGAGTGTTGCAAACAAAAGACACAGGGATAAAAGAAGGGATGAAAACTCAAGACACCTACGTGCTTACTTACAGGAGACACACTTGAGATCCAAGGACACAGACAAACTACAAGCCGAAGGTGTGTGGACAAGTACCCTACACGAGTGAAACGGAAAATCAAACAATCAAGCAAATGGATTCTGTTTGAGTCCCCAGAGACAGTCAGCAGAAAATAGCCCTATCTGGCCACCGTGAATTCTTTGTGTTTGGTTTCAACAGTTCCCAGCCATAGATTTAGTGGTGCAGCAACATACTTCTCATTTTCTCTCACCTCAACAACTGAGTTGCTGTAATAATAAGCATCTGGGCCTTTGAAATCAGTGGATTTTATGATGTTCACGAATGTGAAAATCTAATAACCAACTAAAGAGGGAAGTTTGGACACTCAAATAAACACGTCACTCCTCAATACACTGTTAGCTCCCAACTGCTCCTGTCTAGAAATTGGTGTTCCTTTTTATTTGACCCTCCATCCTATCGGCGGTGATCACGCTGATGTCTTTCAAACATGGTGGTGAGCGAAGCAACAAGTTGACTTTTCTGTCGACAACAGGCCCAGAGGAATGATACTTGAGATCTTCAGGGAGCCCTTAGTCAATGAATGTGGCTAAATACAGACAGCAAGTTAGAAGGAGATGAAAGAGGACAGAGGATAGAGACACGGGTTCAAGTCCCAGCACAACCGTTCCCTGGTTTTGTAGGTACACGCGGCCGACTCGAACTGCAAGTGTCTCGGTGAACCCAGTGCTCCCTCTGCAGCCTAGATACTTTGCAGGATTTTTGGGAGCATAGTGTAGGAAAGTGATATAGGGTATATGGTTAACTGTTCTGCACACATGGACAGATGGACAGACAAAAGGATGATTGATTGAGTGATTGATACATAGATAGACAGATAGATAGATAGATATAGGTACATATCGATTAGCACAAAGCTACTGCTCATAACAAGGAGAGCAATGGTGAAAGCATTTTGCAAAACTACAAACAAAAAATAAGAATGAAATCCAGTTTAAAACGTGCAGTAAGCAGCCATAAGAAGAAAACGAATCCTATCATTTGCAATAACGTGGATGGAGCTAGAGGGTATTATGCTCAGTCAAATAGGCCAGGCGGAGAAATACATGTACCAAATGATTTCACTCATGTGTGGAGTATGATAACAAGAAAAACTGAAGGAAAAGACAGCAGCAGACTCACAGAACCCGAGAGTGGACCTACAGTTACCAAAGAGAAAGGGACTGGGTAGGGTTTGTGGGAAGGGAGTAATAAGTGCGGGGAAAAAGAATGGGGGCATTAGGATTAGCATGTATAATGTATAGGGTGGGGTGTCATGGGTAGAGCTGTACAACACAGAGAAGACATGTAGTGATTCTACAGCATCTTAGTACATGCTGACGGAGAGCGGCTGTAACTGGGATTTGGGGTGACTCGGTGAAGAGGGTAGACAGAATAACATAATTTTCTGCATGTGATTGTATATTAATGAGAACAAAAAGAATTTCAAAGTGCAGTAAGAGCACAGCTCTCAAATATCAGAATAAAAGTACAGCCTTTGAGTGCTCCAAACAAAAGACACAGGGTTAGAAGAACTGATGAAAACTCAAGACCACCTACGTGCTCCCTTACTGGAGACTCACTTGAGATCCAAGGACACAGACAAACTACATGCTGAAGGGGCGGGGACAGGTACCCTACACAAGTGAAACTGAGAAACAAAGAAAGAAATGGATTCTGTTTTGGACCCCAGAGAGATTCAGTAGAAAATAGCCCTATCTAGCCACCGTGAATTATTTTGTTTGGTTTCAGCAGTGCTCAGGCATAGATTTAGTGGTGCAGCAACTTCCTTCTCATTTCCTCTCACCTCAACAAATGAATTGCTGTAATAATATGCGTCTGGGCATTTATAATCATTGCTTTTTATGATGTTCACGAATGTAAAGAAGTAATAACCACCTAAAGAGGGAAGTATGGACATTCAAATAAACACTTCACTCCACAACACACTCTTTGTTCTCAACTGCTCCTGTCCAGAAATAGGTGTTAATTCATATTTGTCCCTCCACCTATCAGCAGTGATCACGCCAATGTCCCTCAAACATGGTGGTGTGCAAAGGGCCAAGTACACTTTTCTGTCGACAACAGGCCCACATGAAGGACACTTGTGGTCTTCAGGGATCACTTACTCACTGAATGTGGCTAAATAAAGTCAACAAGCGAGCAGGAAGTATAAGAGGACAGAGGACAAAGATACGGGTTCAAGTCCTTTCACCTCCATTTACTGGTTTTGTAAGCACACTCTGCTGACTCTACCTGAAAGCGTATCGGTGAACACAGTGCTCTCCTTATGGCTTAGTTACCTTGCAAGATTTCTGGAAGCATAATGTAGGGAAGAGACATAGGCTATGTTGTTAACTGTTCTGTACATAAGGATAGATGGACAGACAAAAAGATGATTGTTTCATAGATAGATAGGTAGACAGACGACAGGTGAAAGAGAGATAGATAGGTACATAGATTAATAGATGATAGACATCATAGATAGATGATAGGAAGATAGATAGATACATAGATAGATACATAGATACATAGATATATACATACATAGATATATAGATAGACAGACAGACCTTTAGATAGATAGATACAGATACATGTCGATTGACACAAAGCTATTGTTCATAACCAGGAGTTGAATGGTGAATAACATAGCTAAACTACAAACAAAAAGGAAGAAAGAAATCCAGTTTAAAAAGTGCAGTAAGCAGCCTTAAGAAGAAAACAAATACTACCATTTGCAATGACGTGGATGGAGCAAGACGGTAGTATGTTCAGAAAAATAGGGCAGGCGGATAAAGGCAAGTACCAAGTGATTTCACTCATGAGTGGAGTATAACAACAAAGAAAAACTGAAGTAAAAAAACAGCAGCAGACTCACAGAACCCGAGGGTTGACTAAAAGTAACCAAAGGAAAAAGGACTGGGCAGGGTGAGTCTGAAGGGAGGGATAAGTGTGGGGAGAAAGAATGGGGGCATTAAGTTTAGCATGTATAATGCGCGGGGTCGGGTGTGCATGGGGAGTACTGTACAACACAGAGAAGACTAGTAGAAATCATATAGCATCTTAGTACTCACTGATGGACAGTGACTGTAACGGGGACTTTTGGGGGGGACATGGTGAAGGGGTCTACAGCATCCAAATACGCTGATCGACAGTGACTGAAGAGGTTTTTCGGGGGGACTTGGTGAAGGGGGGAGCATAGTAAACATAATGTTCTTCACGTGATTGTAGATTAATGATAAAAAATATTCTTTAAGTGCAATAAGTGCACAGCTCTGAATCATCAGAATAAAAGGTCAGGCACTGAGTGTTGCAAACAAAAGACACAGGGATAAAAGAAGGGATGAAAACTCAAGACACCTACGTGCTTACTTACAGGAGACACACTTGAGATCCAAGGACACAGACAAACTACAAGCCGAAGGTGTGTGGACAAGTACCCTACACGAGTGAAACGGAAAATCAAACAATCAAGCAAATGGATTCTGTTTGAGTCCCCAGAGACAGTCAGCAGAAAATAGCCCTATCTGGCCACCGTGAATTCTTTGTGTTTGGTTTCAACAGTTCCCAGCCATAGATTTAGTGGTGCAGCAACATACTTCTCATTTTCTCTCACCTCAACAACTGAGTTGCTGTAATAATAAGCATCTGGGCCTTTGAAATCAGTGGATTTTATGATGTTCACGAATGTGAAAATCTAATAACCAACTAAAGAGGGAAGTTTGGACACTCAAATAAACACGTCACTCCTCAATACACTGTTAGCTCCCAACTGCTCCTGTCTAGAAATTGGTGTTCCTTTTTATTTGACCCTCCATCCTATCGGCGGTGATCACGCTGATGTCTTTCAAACATGGTGGTGAGCGAAGCAACAAGTTGACTTTTCTGTCGACAACAGGCCCAGAGGAATGATACTTGAGATCTTCAGGGAGCCCTTAGTCAATGAATGTGGCTAAATACAGACAGCAAGTTAGAAGGAGATGAAAGAGGACAGAGGATAGAGACACGGGTTCAAGTCCCAGCACAACCGTTCCCTGGTTTTGTAGGTACACGCGGCCGACTCGAACTGCAAGTGTCTCGGTGAACCCAGTGCTCCCTCTGCAGCCTAGATACTTTGCAGGATTTTTGGGAGCATAGTGTAGGAAAGTGATATAGGGTATATGGTTAACTGTTCTGCACACATGGACAGATGGACAGACAAAAGGATGATTGATTGAGTGATTGATACATAGATAGACAGATAGATAGACAGATATAGGTACATATCGATTAGCACAAAGCTACTGCTCATAACAAGGAGAGCAATGGTGAAAGCATTTTGCAAAACTACAAACAAAAAATAAGAATGAAATCCAGTTTAAAACGTGCAGTAAGCAGCCATAAGAAGAAAACGAATCCTATCATTTGCAATAACGTGGATGGAGCTAGAGGGTATTATGCTCAGTCAAATAGGCCAGGCGGAGAAATACATGTACCAAATGATTTCACTCATGTGTGGAGTATGATAACAAGAAAAACTGAAGGAAAAGACAGCAGCAGACTCACAGAACCCGAGAGTGGACCTACAGTTACCAAAGAGAAAGGGACTGGGTAGGGTTTGTGGGAAGGGAGTAATAAGTGCGGGGAAAAAGAATGGGGGCATTAGGATTAGCATGTATAATGTATAGGGTGGGGTGTCATGGGTAGAGCTGTACAACACAGAGAAGACATGTAGTGATTCTACAGCATCTTAGTACATGCTGACGGAGAGCGGCTGTAACTGGGATTTGGGGTGACTCGGTGAAGAGGGTAGACAGAATAACATAATTTTCTGCATGTGATTGTATATTAATGAGAACAAAAAGAATTTCAAAGTGCAGTAAGAGCACAGCTCTCAAATATCAGAATAAAAGTACAGCCTTTGAGTGCTCCAAACAAAAGACACAGGGTTAGAAGAACTGATGAAAACTCAAGACCACCTACGTGCTCCCTTACTGGAGACTCACTTGAGATCCAAGGACACAGACAAACTACATGCTGAAGGGGCGGGGACAGGTACCCTACACAAGTGAAACTGAGAAACAAAGAAAGAAATGGATTCTGTTTTGGACCCCAGAGAGATTCAGTAGAAAATAGCCCTATCTAGCCACCGTGAATTATTTTGTTTGGTTTCAGCAGTGCTCAGGCATAGATTTAGTGGTGCAGCAACTTCCTTCTCATTTCCTCTCACCTCAACAAATGAATTGCTGTAATAATATGCGTCTGGGCATTTATAATCATTGCTTTTTATGATGTTCACGAATGTAAAGAAGTAATAACCACCTAAAGAGGGAAGTATGGACATTCAAATAAACACTTCACTCCACAACACACTCTTTGTTCTCAACTGCTCCTGTCCAGAAATAGGTGTTAATTCATATTTGTCCCTCCACCTATCAGCAGTGATCACGCCAATGTCCCTCAAACATGGTGGTGTGCAAAGGGCCAAGTACACTTTTCTGTCGACAACAGGCCCACATGAAGGACACTTGTGGTCTTCAGGGATCACTTACTCACTGAATGTGGCTAAATAAAGTCAACAAGCGAGCAGGAAGTATAAGAGGACAGAGGACAAAGATACGGGTTCAAGTCCTTTCACCTCCATTTACTGGTTTTGTAAGCACACTCTGCTGACTCTACCTGAAAGCGTATCGGTGAACACAGTGCTCTCCTTATGGCTTAGTTACCTTGCAAGATTTCTGGAAGCATAATGTAGGGAAGAGACATAGGCTATGTTGTTAACTGTTCTGTACATAAGGATAGATGGACAGACAAAAAGATGATTGTTTCATAGATAGATAGGTAGACAGACGACAGGTGAAAGAGAGATAGATAGGTACATAGATTAATAGATGATAGACATCGTAGATAGATGATAGGAAGATAGATAGATACATAGATAGATACATAGATACATAGATATATACATACATAGATATATAGATAGACAGACAGACCTTTAGATAGATAGATACAGATACATGTCGATTGACACAAAGCTATTGTTCATAACCAGGAGTTGAATGGTGAATAACATAGCTAAACTACAAACAAAAAGGAAGAAAGAAATCCAGTTTAAAAAGTGCAGTAAGCAGCCTTAAGAAGAAAACAAATACTACCATTTGCAATGACGTGGATGGAGCAAGACGGTAGTATGTTCAGAAAAATAGGGCAGGCGGATAAAGGCAAGTACCAAGTGATTTCACTCATGAGTGGAGTATAACAACAAAGAAAAACTGAAGTAAAAAAACAGCAGCAGACTCACAGAACCCGAGGGTTGACTAAAAGTAACCAAAGGAAAAAGGACTGGGCAGGGTGAGTCTGAAGGGAGGGATAAGTGTGGGGAGAAAGAATGGGGGCATTAAGTTTAGCATGTATAATGCGCGGGGTCGGGTGTGCATGGGGAGTACTGTACAACACAGAGAAGACTAGTAGAAATCATATAGCATCTTACTACTCACTGATGGACAGTGACTGTAACGGGGACTTTTGGGGGGGACATGGTGAAGGGGTCTACAGCATCCAAATACGCTGATCGACAGTGACTGAAGAGGTTTTTCGGGGGGACTTGGTGAAGGGGGGAGCATAGTAAACATAATGTTCTTCACGTGATTGTAGATTAATGATAAAAAATATTCTTTAAGTGCAATAAGTGCACAGCTCTGAATCATCAGAATAAAAGGTCAGGCACTGAGTGTTGCAAACAAAAGACACAGGGATAAAAGAAGGGATGAAAACTCAAGACACCTACGTGCTTACTTACAGGAGACACACTTGAGATCCAAGGACACAGACAAACTACAAGCCGAAGGTGTGTGGACAAGTACCCTACACGAGTGAAACGGAAAATCAAACAATCAAGCAAATGGATTCTGTTTGAGTCCCCAGAGACAGTCAGCAGAAAATAGCCCTATCTGGCCACCGTGAATTCTTTGTGTTTGGTTTCAACAGTTCCCAGCCATAGATTTAGTGGTGCAGCAACATACTTCTCATTTTCTCTCACCTCAACAACTGAGTTGCTGTAATAATAAGCATCTGGGCCTTTGAAATCAGTGGATTTTATGATGTTCACGAATGTGAAAATCTAATAACCAACTAAAGAGGGAAGTTTGGACACTCAAATAAACACGTCACTCCTCAATACACTGTTAGCTCCCAACTGCTCCTGTCTAGAAATTGGTGTTCCTTTTTATTTGACCCTCCATCCTATCGGCGGTGATCACGCTGATGTCTTTCAAACATGGTGGTGAGCGAAGCAACAAGTTGACTTTTCTGTCGACAACAGGCCCAGAGGAATGATACTTGAGATCTTCAGGGAGCCCTTAGTCAATGAATGTGGCTAAATACAGACAGCAAGTTAGAAGGAGATGAAAGAGGACAGAGGATAGAGACACGGGTTCAAGTCCCAGCACAACCGTTCCCTGGTTTTGTAGGTACACGCGGCCGACTCGAACTGCAAGTGTCTCGGTGAACCCAGTGCTCCCTCTGCAGCCTAGATACTTTGCAGGATTTTGGGGAGCATAGTGTAGGAAAGTGATATAGGGTATATGGTTAACTGTTCTGCACACATGGACAGATGGACAGACAAAAGGATGATTGATTGAGTGATTGATACATAGATAGACAGATAGATAGATAGATATAGGTACATATCGATTAGCACAAAGCTACTGCTCATAACAAGGAGAGCAATGGTGAAAGCATTTTGCAAAACTACAAACAAAAAATAAGAATGAAATCCAGTTTAAAACGTGCAGTAAGCAGCCATAAGAAGAAAACGAATCCTATCATTTGCAATAACGTGGATGGAGCTAGAGGGTATTATGCTCAGTCAAATAGGCCAGGCGGAGAAATACATGTACCAAATGATTTCACTCATGTGTGGAGTATGATAACAAGAAAAACTGAAGGAAAAGACAGCAGCAGACTCACAGAACCCGAGAGTGGACCTACAGTTACCAAAGAGAAAGGGACTGGGTAGGGTTTGTGGGAAGGGAGTAATAAGTGCGGGGAAAAAGAATGGGGGCATTAGGATTAGCATGTATAATGTATAGGGTGGGGTGTCATGGGTAGAGCTGTACAACACAGAGAAGACATGTAGTGATTCTACAGCATCTTAGTACATGCTGACGGAGAGCGGCTGTAACTGGGATTTGGGGTGACTCGGTGAAGAGGGTAGACAGAATAACATAATTTTCTGCATGTGATTGTATATTAATGAGAACAAAAAGAATTTCAAAGTGCAGTAAGAGCACAGCTCTCAAATATCAGAATAAAAGTACAGCCTTTGAGTGCTCCAAACAAAAGACACAGGGTTAGAAGAACTGATGAAAACTCAAGACCACCTACGTGCTCCCTTACTGGAGACTCACTTGAGATCCAAGGACACAGACAAACTACATGCTGAAGGGGCGGGGACAGGTACCCTACACAAGTGAAACTGAGAAACAAAGAAAGAAATGGATTCTGTTTTGGACCCCAGAGAGATTCAGTAGAAAATAGCCCTATCTAGCCACCGTGAATTATTTTGTTTGGTTTCAGCAGTGCTCAGGCATAGATTTAGTGGTGCAGCAACTTCCTTCTCATTTCCTCTCACCTCAACAAATGAATTGCTGTAATAATATGCGTCTGGGCATTTATAATCATTGCTTTTTATGATGTTCACGAATGTAAAGAAGTAATAACCACCTAAAGAGGGAAGTATGGACATTCAAATAAACACTTCACTCCACAACACACTCTTTGTTCTCAACTGCTCCTGTCCAGAAATAGGTGTTAATTCATATTTGTCCCTCCACCTATCAGCAGTGATCACGCCAATGTCCCTCAAACATGGTGGTGTGCAAAGGGCCAAGTACACTTTTCTGTCGACAACAGGCCCACATGAAGGACACTTGTGGTCTTCAGGGATCACTTACTCACTGAATGTGGCTAAATAAAGTCAACAAGCGAGCAGGAAGTATAAGAGGACAGAGGACAAAGATACGGGTTCAAGTCCTTTCACCTCCATTTACTGGTTTTGTAAGCACACTCTGCTGACTCTACCTGAAAGCGTATCGGTGAACACAGTGCTCTCCTTATGGCTTAGTTACCTTGCAAGATTTCTGGAAGCATAATGTAGGGAAGAGACATAGGCTATGTTGTTAACTGTTCTGTACATAAGGATAGATGGACAGACAAAAAGATGATTGTTTCATAGATAGATAGGTAGACAGACGACAGGTGAAAGAGAGATAGATAGGTACATAGATTAATAGATGATAGACATCGTAGATAGATGATAGGAAGATAGATAGATACATAGATAGATACATAGATACATAGATATATACATACATAGATATATAGATAGACAGACAGACCTTTAGATAGATAGATACAGATACATGTCGATTGACACAAAGCTATTGTTCATAACCAGGAGTTGAATGGTGAATAACATAGCTAAACTACAAACAAAAAGGAAGAAAGAAATCCAGTTTAAAAAGTGCAGTAAGCAGCCTTAAGAAGAAAACAAATACTACCATTTGCAATGACGTGGATGGAGCAAGACGGTAGTATGTTCAGAAAAATAGGGCAGGCGGATAAAGGCAAGTACCAAGTGATTTCACTCATGAGTGGAGTATAACAACAAAGAAAAACTGAAGTAAAAAAACAGCAGCAGACTCACAGAACCCGAGGGTTGACTAAAAGTAACCAAAGGAAAAAGGACTGGGCAGGGTGAGTCTGAAGGGAGGGATAAGTGTGGGGAGAAAGAATGGGGGCATTAAGTTTAGCATGTATAATGCGCGGGGTCGGGTGTGCATGGGGAGTACTGTACAACACAGAGAAGACTAGTAGAAATCATATAGCATCTTACTACTCACTGATGGACAGTGACTGTAACGGGGACTTTTGGGGGGGACATGGTGAAGGGGTCTACAGCATCCAAATACGCTGATCGACAGTGACTGAAGAGGTTTTTCGGGGGGACTTGGTGAAGGGGGGAGCATAGTAAACATAATGTTCTTCACGTGATTGTAGATTAATGATAAAAAATATTCTTTAAGTGCAATAAGTGCACAGCTCTGAATCATCAGAATAAAAGGTCAGGCACTGAGTGTTGCAAACAAAAGACACAGGGATAAAAGAAGGGATGAAAACTCAAGACACCTACGTGCTTACTTACAGGAGACACACTTGAGATCCAAGGACACAGACAAACTACAAGCCGAAGGTGTGTGGACAAGTACCCTACACGAGTGAAACGGAAAATCAAACAATCAAGCAAATGGATTCTGTTTGAGTCCCCAGAGACAGTCAGCAGAAAATAGCCCTATCTGGCCACCGTGAATTCTTTGTGTTTGGTTTCAACAGTTCCCAGCCATAGATTTAGTGGTGCAGCAACATACTTCTCATTTTCTCTCACCTCAACAACTGAGTTGCTGTAATAATAAGCATCTGGGCCTTTGAAATCAGTGGATTTTATGATGTTCACGAATGTGAAAATCTAATAACCAACTAAAGAGGGAAGTTTGGACACTCAAATAAACACGTCACTCCTCAATACACTGTTAGCTCCCAACTGCTCCTGTCTAGAAATTGGTGTTCCTTTTTATTTGACCCTCCATCCTATCGGCGGTGATCACGCTGATGTCTTTCAAACATGGTGGTGAGCGAAGCAACAAGTTGACTTTTCTGTCGACAACAGGCCCAGAGGAATGATACTTGAGATCTTCAGGGAGCCCTTAGTCAATGAATGTGGCTAAATACAGACAGCAAGTTAGAAGGAGATGAAAGAGGACAGAGGATAGAGACACGGGTTCAAGTCCCAGCACAACCGTTCCCTGGTTTTGTAGGTACACGCGGCCGACTCGAACTGCAAGTGTCTCGGTGAACCCAGTGCTCCCTCTGCAGCCTAGATACTTTGCAGGATTTTTGGGAGCATAGTGTAGGAAAGTGATATAGGGTATATGGTTAACTGTTCTGCACACATGGACAGATGGACAGACAAAAGGATGATTGATTGAGTGATTGATACATAGATAGACAGATAGATAGACAGATATAGGTACATATCGATTAGCACAAAGCTACTGCTCATAACAAGGAGAGCAATGGTGAAAGCATTTTGCAAAACTACAAACAAAAAATAAGAATGAAATCCAGTTTAAAACGTGCAGTAAGCAGCCATAAGAAGAAAACGAATCCTATCATTTGCAATAACGTGGATGGAGCTAGAGGGTATTATGCTCAGTCAAATAGGCCAGGCGGAGAAATACATGTACCAAATGATTTCACTCATGTGTGGAGTATGATAACAAGAAAAACTGAAGGAAAAGACAGCAGCAGACTCACAGAACCCGAGAGTGGACCTACAGTTACCAAAGAGAAAGGGACTGGGTAGGGTTTGTGGGAAGGGAGTAATAAGTGCGGGGAAAAAGAATGGGGGCATTAGGATTAGCATGTATAATGTATAGGGTGGGGTGTCATGGGTAGAGCTGTACAACACAGAGAAGACATGTAGTGATTCTACAGCATCTTAGTACATGCTGACGGAGAGCGGCTGTAACTGGGATTTGGGGTGACTCGGTGAAGAGGGTAGACAGAATAACATAATTTTCTGCATGTGATTGTATATTAATGAGAACAAAAAGAATTTCAAAGTGCAGTAAGAGCACAGCTCTCAAATATCAGAATAAAAGTACAGCCTTTGAGTGCTCCAAACAAAAGACACAGGGTTAGAAGAACTGATGAAAACTCAAGACCACCTACGTGCTCCCTTACTGGAGACTCACTTGAGATCCAAGGACACAGACAAACTACATGCTGAAGGGGCGGGGACAGGTACCCTACACAAGTGAAACTGAGAAACAAAGAAAGAAATGGATTCTGTTTTGGACCCCAGAGAGATTCAGTAGAAAATAGCCCTATCTAGCCACCGTGAATTATTTTGTTTGGTTTCAGCAGTGCTCAGGCATAGATTTAGTGGTGCAGCAACTTCCTTCTCATTTCCTCTCACCTCAACAAATGAATTGCTGTAATAATATGCGTCTGGGCATTTATAATCATTGCTTTTTATGATGTTCACGAATGTAAAGAAGTAATAACCACCTAAAGAGGGAAGTATGGACATTCAAATAAACACTTCACTCCACAACACACTCTTTGTTCTCAACTGCTCCTGTCCAGAAATAGGTGTTAATTCATATTTGTCCCTCCACCTATCAGCAGTGATCACGCCAATGTCCCTCAAACATGGTGGTGTGCAAAGGGCCAAGTACACTTTTCTGTCGACAACAGGCCCACATGAAGGACACTTGTGGTCTTCAGGGATCACTTACTCACTGAATGTGGCTAAATAAAGTCAACAAGCGAGCAGGAAGTATAAGAGGACAGAGGACAAAGATACGGGTTCAAGTCCTTTCACCTCCATTTACTGGTTTTGTAAGCACACTCTGCTGACTCTACCTGAAAGCGTATCGGTGAACACAGTGCTCTCCTTATGGCTTAGTTACCTTGCAAGATTTCTGGAAGCATAATGTAGGGAAGAGACATAGGCTATGTTGTTAACTGTTCTGTACATAAGGATAGATGGACAGACAAAAAGATGATTGTTTCATAGATAGATAGGTAGACAGACGACAGGTGAAAGAGAGATAGATAGGTACATAGATTAATAGATGATAGACATCGTAGATAGATGATAGGAAGATAGATAGATACATAGATAGATACATAGATACATAGATATATACATACATAGATATATAGATAGACAGACAGACCTTTAGATAGATAGATACAGATACATGTCGATTGACACAAAGCTATTGTTCATAACCAGGAGTTGAATGGTGAATAACATAGCTAAACTACAAACAAAAAGGAAGAAAGAAATCCAGTTTAAAAAGTGCAGTAAGCAGCCTTAAGAAGAAAACAAATACTACCATTTGCAATGACGTGGATGGAGCAAGACGGTAGTATGTTCAGAAAAATAGGGCAGGCGGATAAAGGCAAGTACCAAGTGATTTCACTCATGAGTGGAGTATAACAACAAAGAAAAACTGAAGTAAAAAAACAGCAGCAGACTCACAGAACCCGAGGGTTGACTAAAAGTAACCAAAGGAAAAAGGACTGGGCAGGGTGAGTCTGAAGGGAGGGATAAGTGTGGGGAGAAAGAATGGGGGCATTAAGTTTAGCATGTATAATGCGCGGGGTCGGGTGTGCATGGGGAGTACTGTACAACACAGAGAAGACTAGTAGAAATCATATAGCATCTTACTACTCACTGATGGACAGTGACTGTAACGGGGACTTTTGGGGGGGACATGGTGAAGGGGTCTACAGCATCCAAATACGCTGATCGACAGTGACTGAAGAGGTTTTTCGGGGGGACTTGGTGAAGGGGGGAGCATAGTAAACATAATGTTCTTCACGTGATTGTAGATTAATGATAAAAAATATTCTTTAAGTGCAATAAGTGCACAGCTCTGAATCATCAGAATAAAAGGTCAGGCACTGAGTGTTGCAAACAAAAGACACAGGGATAAAAGAAGGGATGAAAACTCAAGACACCTACGTGCTTACTTACAGGAGACACACTTGAGATCCAAGGACACAGACAAACTACAAGCCGAAGGTGTGTGGACAAGTACCCTACACGAGTGAAACGGAAAATCAAACAATCAAGCAAATGGATTCTGTTTGAGTCCCCAGAGACAGTCAGCAGAAAATAGCCCTATCTGGCCACCGTGAATTCTTTGTGTTTGGTTTCAACAGTTCCCAGCCATAGATTTAGTGGTGCAGCAACATACTTCTCATTTTCTCTCACCTCAACAACTGAGTTGCTGTAATAATAAGCATCTGGGCCTTTGAAATCAGTGGATTTTATGATGTTCACGAATGTGAAAATCTAATAACCAACTAAAGAGGGAAGTTTGGACACTCAAATAAACACGTCACTCCTCAATACACTGTTAGCTCCCAACTGCTCCTGTCTAGAAATTGGTGTTCCTTTTTATTTGACCCTCCATCCTATCGGCGGTGATCACGCTGATGTCTTTCAAACATGGTGGTGAGCGAAGCAACAAGTTGACTTTTCTGTCGACAACAGGCCCAGAGGAATGATACTTGAGATCTTCAGGGAGCCCTTAGTCAATGAATGTGGCTAAATACAGACAGCAAGTTAGAAGGAGATGAAAGAGGACAGAGGATAGAGACACGGGTTCAAGTCCCAGCACAACCGTTCCCTGGTTTTGTAGGTACACGCGGCCGACTCGAACTGCAAGTGTCTCGGTGAACCCAGTGCTCCCTCTGCAGCCTAGATACTTTGCAGGATTTTGGGGAGCATAGTGTAGGAAAGTGATATAGGGTATATGGTTAACTGTTCTGCACACATGGACAGATGGACAGACAAAAGGATGATTGATTGAGTGATTGATACATAGATAGACAGATAGATAGATAGATATAGGTACATATCGATTAGCACAAAGCTACTGCTCATAACAAGGAGAGCAATGGTGAAAGCATTTTGCAAAACTACAAACAAAAAATAAGAATGAAATCCAGTTTAAAACGTGCAGTAAGCAGCCATAAGAAGAAAACGAATCCTATCATTTGCAATAACGTGGATGGAGCTAGAGGGTATTATGCTCAGTCAAATAGGCCAGGCGGAGAAATACATGTACCAAATGATTTCACTCATGTGTGGAGTATGATAACAAGAAAAACTGAAGGAAAAGACAGCAGCAGACTCACAGAACCCGAGAGTGGACCTACAGTTACCAAAGAGAAAGGGACTGGGTAGGGTTTGTGGGAAGGGAGTAATAAGTGCGGGGAAAAAGAATGGGGGCATTAGGATTAGCATGTATAATGTATAGGGTGGGGTGTCATGGGTAGAGCTGTACAACACAGAGAAGACATGTAGTGATTCTACAGCATCTTAGTACATGCTGACGGAGAGCGGCTGTAACTGGGATTTGGGGTGACTTGGTGAAGAGGGTAGACAGAATAACATAATTTTCTGCATGTGATTGTATATTAATGAGAACAAAAAGAATTTCAAAGTGCAGTAAGAGCACAGCTCTCAAATATCAGAATAAAAGTACAGCCTTTGAGTGCTCCAAACAAAAGACACAGGGTTAGAAGAACTGATGAAAACTCAAGACCACCTACGTGCTCCCTTACTGGAGACTCACTTGAGATCCAAGGACACAGACAAACTACATGCTGAAGGGGCGGGGACAGGTACCCTACACAAGTGAAACTGAGAAACAAAGAAAGAAATGGATTCTGTTTTGGACCCCAGAGAGATTCAGTAGAAAATAGCCCTATCTAGCCACCGTGAATTATTTTGTTTGGTTTCAGCAGTGCTCAGGCATAGATTTAGTGGTGCAGCAACTTCCTTCTCATTTCCTCTCACCTCAACAAATGAATTGCTGTAATAATATGCGTCTGGGCATTTATAATCATTGCTTTTTATGATGTTCACGAATGTAAAGAAGTAATAACCACCTAAAGAGGGAAGTATGGACATTCAAATAAACACTTCACTCCACAACACACTCTTTGTTCTCAACTGCTCCTGTCCAGAAATAGGTGTTAATTCATATTTGTCCCTCCACCTATCAGCAGTGATCACGCCAATGTCCCTCAAACATGGTGGTGTGCAAAGGGCCAAGTACACTTTTCTGTCGACAACAGGCCCACATGAAGGACACTTGTGGTCTTCAGGGATCACTTACTCACTGAATGTGGCTAAATAAAGTCAACAAGCGAGCAGGAAGTATAAGAGGACAGAGGACAAAGATACGGGTTCAAGTCCTTTCACCTCCATTTACTGGTTTTGTAAGCACACTCTGCTGACTCTACCTGAAAGCGTATCGGTGAACACAGTGCTCTCCTTATGGCTTAGTTACCTTGCAAGATTTCTGGAAGCATAATGTAGGGAAGAGACATAGGCTATGTTGTTAACTGTTCTGTACATAAGGATAGATGGACAGACAAAAAGATGATTGTTTCATAGATAGATAGGTAGACAGACGACAGGTGAAAGAGAGATAGATAGGTACATAGATTAATAGATGATAGACATCGTAGATAGATGATAGGAAGATAGATAGATACATAGATAGATACATAGATACATAGATATATACATACATAGATATATAGATAGACAGACAGACCTTTAGATAGATAGATACAGATACATGTCGATTGACACAAAGCTATTGTTCATAACCAGGAGTTGAATGGTGAATAACATAGCTAAACTACAAACAAAAAGGAAGAAAGAAATCCAGTTTAAAAAGTGCAGTAAGCAGCCTTAAGAAGAAAACAAATACTACCATTTGCAATGACGTGGATGGAGCAAGACGGTAGTATGTTCAGAAAAATAGGGCAGGCGGATAAAGGCAAGTACCAAGTGATTTCACTCATGAGTGGAGTATAACAACAAAGAAAAACTGAAGTAAAAAAACAGCAGCAGACTCACAGAACCCGAGGGTTGACTAAAAGTAACCAAAGGAAAAAGGACTGGGCAGGGTGAGTCTGAAGGGAGGGATAAGTGTGGGGAGAAAGAATGGGGGCATTAAGTTTAGCATGTATAATGCGCGGGGTCGGGTGTGCATGGGGAGTACTGTACAACACAGAGAAGACTAGTAGAAATCATATAGCATCTTACTACTCACTGATGGACAGTGACTGTAACGGGGACTTTTGGGGGGGACATGGTGAAGGGGTCTACAGCATCCAAATACGCTGATCGACAGTGACTGAAGAGGTTTTTCGGGGGGACTTGGTGAAGGGGGGAGCATAGTAAACATAATGTTCTTCACGTGATTGTAGATTAATGATAAAAAATATTCTTTAAGTGCAATAAGTGCACAGCTCTGAATCATCAGAATAAAAGGTCAGGCACTGAGTGTTGCAAACAAAAGACACAGGGATAAAAGAAGGGATGAAAACTCAAGACACCTACGTGCTTACTTACAGGAGACACACTTGAGATCCAAGGACACAGACAAACTACAAGCCGAAGGTGTGTGGACAAGTACCCTACACGAGTGAAACGGAAAATCAAACAATCAAGCAAATGGATTCTGTTTGAGTCCCCAGAGACAGTCAGCAGAAAATAGCCCTATCTGGCCACCGTGAATTCTTTGTGTTTGGTTTCAACAGTTCCCAGCCATAGATTTAGTGGTGCAGCAACATACTTCTCATTTTCTCTCACCTCAACAACTGAGTTGCTGTAATAATAAGCATCTGGGCCTTTGAAATCAGTGGATTTTATGATGTTCACGAATGTGAAAATCTAATAACCAACTAAAGAGGGAAGTTTGGACACTCAAATAAACACGTCACTCCTCAATACACTGTTAGCTCCCAACTGCTCCTGTCTAGAAATTGGTGTTCCTTTTTATTTGACCCTCCATCCTATCGGCGGTGATCACGCTGATGTCTTTCAAACATGGTGGTGAGCGAAGCAACAAGTTGACTTTTCTGTCGACAACAGGCCCAGAGGAATGATACTTGAGATCTTCAGGGAGCCCTTAGTCAATGAATGTGGCTAAATACAGACAGCAAGTTAGAAGGAGATGAAAGAGGACAGAGGATAGAGACACGGGTTCAAGTCCCAGCACAACCGTTCCCTGGTTTTGTAGGTACACGCGGCCGACTCGAACTGCAAGTGTCTCGGTGAACCCAGTGCTCCCTCTGCAGCCTAGATACTTTGCAGGATTTTTGGGAGCATAGTGTAGGAAAGTGATATAGGGTATATGGTTAACTGTTCTGCACACATGGACAGATGGACAGACAAAAGGATGATTGATTGAGTGATTGATACATAGATAGACAGATAGATAGATAGATATAGGTACATATCGATTAGCACAAAGCTACTGCTCATAACAAGGAGAGCAATGGTGAAAGCATTTTGCAAAACTACAAACAAAAAATAAGAATGAAATCCAGTTTAAAACGTGCAGTAAGCAGCCATAAGAAGAAAACGAATCCTATCATTTGCAATAACGTGGATGGAGCTAGAGGGTATTATGCTCAGTCAAATAGGCCAGGCGGAGAAATACATGTACCAAATGATTTCACTCATGTGTGGAGTATGATAACAAGAAAAACTGAAGGAAAAGACAGCAGCAGACTCACAGAACCCGAGAGTGGACCTACAGTTACCAAAGAGAAAGGGACTGGGTAGGGTTTGTGGGAAGGGAGTAATAAGTGCGGGGAAAAAGAATGGGGGCATTAGGATTAGCATGTATAATGTATAGGGTGGGGTGTCATGGGTAGAGCTGTACAACACAGAGAAGACATGTAGTGATTCTACAGCATCTTAGTACATGCTGACGGAGAGCGGCTGTAACTGGGATTTGGGGTGACTCGGTGAAGAGGGTAGACAGAATAACATAATTTTCTGCATGTGATTGTATATTAATGAGAACAAAAAGAATTTCAAAGTGCAGTAAGAGCACAGCTCTCAAATATCAGAATAAAAGTACAGCCTTTGAGTGCTCCAAACAAAAGACACAGGGTTAGAAGAACTGATGAAAACTCAAGACCACCTACGTGCTCCCTTACTGGAGACTCACTTGAGATCCAAGGACACAGACAAACTACATGCTGAAGGGGCGGGGACAGGTACCCTACACAAGTGAAACTGAGAAACAAAGAAAGAAATGGATTCTGTTTTGGACCCCAGAGAGATTCAGTAGAAAATAGCCCTATCTAGCCACCGTGAATTATTTTGTTTGGTTTCAGCAGTGCTCAGGCATAGATTTAGTGGTGCAGCAACTTCCTTCTCATTTCCTCTCACCTCAACAAATGAATTGCTGTAATAATATGCGTCTGGGCATTTATAATCATTGCTTTTTATGATGTTCACGAATGTAAAGAAGTAATAACCACCTAAAGAGGGAAGTATGGACATTCAAATAAACACTTCACTCCACAACACACTCTTTGTTCTCAACTGCTCCTGTCCAGAAATAGGTGTTAATTCATATTTGTCCCTCCACCTATCAGCAGTGATCACGCCAATGTCCCTCAAACATGGTGGTGTGCAAAGGGCCAAGTACACTTTTCTGTCGACAACAGGCCCACATGAAGGACACTTGTGGTCTTCAGGGATCACTTACTCACTGAATGTGGCTAAATAAAGTCAACAAGCGAGCAGGAAGTATAAGAGGACAGAGGACAAAGATACGGGTTCAAGTCCTTTCACCTCCATTTACTGGTTTTGTAAGCACACTCTGCTGACTCTACCTGAAAGCGTATCGGTGAACACAGTGCTCTCCTTATGGCTTAGTTACCTTGCAAGATTTCTGGAAGCATAATGTAGGGAAGAGACATAGGCTATGTTGTTAACTGTTCTGTACATAAGGATAGATGGACAGACAAAAAGATGATTGTTTCATAGATAGATAGGTAGACAGACGACAGGTGAAAGAGAGATAGATAGGTACATAGATTAATAGATGATAGACATCGTAGATAGATGATAGGAAGATAGATAGATACATAGATAGATACATAGATACATAGATATATACATACATAGATATATAGATAGACAGACAGACCTTTAGATAGATAGATACAGATACATGTCGATTGACACAAAGCTATTGTTCATAACCAGGAGTTGAATGGTGAATAACATAGCTAAACTACAAACAAAAAGGAAGAAAGAAATCCAGTTTAAAAAGTGCAGTAAGCAGCCTTAAGAAGAAAACAAATACTACCATTTGCAATGACGTGGATGGAGCAAGACGGTAGTATGTTCAGAAAAATAGGGCAGGCGGATAAAGGCAAGTACCAAGTGATTTCACTCATGAGTGGAGTATAACAACAAAGAAAAACTGAAGTAAAAAAACAGCAGCAGACTCACAGAACCCGAGGGTTGACTAAAAGTAACCAAAGGAAAAAGGACTGGGCAGGGTGAGTCTGAAGGGAGGGATAAGTGTGGGGAGAAAGAATGGGGGCATTAAGTTTAGCATGTATAATGCGCGGGGTCGGGTGTGCATGGGGAGTACTGTACAACACAGAGAAGACTAGTAGAAATCATATAGCATCTTACTACTCACTGATGGACAGTGACTGTAACGGGGACTTTTGGGGGGGACATGGTGAAGGGGTCTACAGCATCCAAATACGCTGATCGACAGTGACTGAAGAGGTTTTTCGGGGGGACTTGGTGAAGGGGGGAGCATAGTAAACATAATGTTCTTCACGTGATTGTAGATTAATGATAAAAAATATTCTTTAAGTGCAATAAGTGCACAGCTCTGAATCATCAGAATAAAAGGTCAGGCACTGAGTGTTGCAAACAAAAGACACAGGGATAAAAGAAGGGATGAAAACTCAAGACACCTACGTGCTTACTTACAGGAGACACACTTGAGATCCAAGGACACAGACAAACTACAAGCCGAAGGTGTGTGGACAAGTACCCTACACGAGTGAAACGGAAAATCAAACAATCAAGCAAATGGATTCTGTTTGAGTCCCCAGAGACAGTCAGCAGAAAATAGCCCTATCTGGCCACCGTGAATTCTTTGTGTTTGGTTTCAACAGTTCCCAGCCATAGATTTAGTGGTGCAGCAACATACTTCTCATTTTCTCTCACCTCAACAACTGAGTTGCTGTAATAATAAGCATCTGGGCCTTTGAAATCAGTGGATTTTATGATGTTCACGAATGTGAAAATCTAATAACCAACTAAAGAGGGAAGTTTGGACACTCAAATAAACACGTCACTCCTCAATACACTGTTAGCTCCCAACTGCTCCTGTCTAGAAATTGGTGTTCCTTTTTATTTGACCCTCCATCCTATCGGCGGTGATCACGCTGATGTCTTTCAAACATGGTGGTGAGCGAAGCAACAAGTTGACTTTTCTGTCGACAACAGGCCCAGAGGAATGATACTTGAGATCTTCAGGGAGCCCTTAGTCAATGAATGTGGCTAAATACAGACAGCAAGTTAGAAGGAGATGAAAGAGGACAGAGGATAGAGACACGGGTTCAAGTCCCAGCACAACCGTTCCCTGGTTTTGTAGGTACACGCGGCCGACTCGAACTGCAAGTGTCTCGGTGAACCCAGTGCTCCCTCTGCAGCCTAGATACTTTGCAGGATTTTTGGGAGCATAGTGTAGGAAAGTGATATAGGGTATATGGTTAACTGTTCTGCACACATGGACAGATGGACAGACAAAAGGATGATTGATTGAGTGATTGATACATAGATAGACAGATAGATAGATAGATATAGGTACATATCGATTAGCACAAAGCTACTGCTCATAACAAGGAGAGCAATGGTGAAAGCATTTTGCAAAACTACAAACAAAAAATAAGAATGAAATCCAGTTTAAAACGTGCAGTAAGCAGCCATAAGAAGAAAACGAATCCTATCATTTGCAATAACGTGGATGGAGCTAGAGGGTATTATGCTCAGTCAAATAGGCCAGGCGGAGAAATACATGTACCAAATGATTTCACTCATGTGTGGAGTATGATAACAAGAAAAACTGAAGGAAAAGACAGCAGCAGACTCACAGAACCCGAGAGTGGACCTACAGTTACCAAAGAGAAAGGGACTGGGTAGGGTTTGTGGGAAGGGAGTAATAAGTGCGGGGAAAAAGAATGGGGGCATTAGGATTAGCATGTATAATGTATAGGGTGGGGTGTCATGGGTAGAGCTGTACAACACAGAGAAGACATGTAGTGATTCTACAGCATCTTAGTACATGCTGACGGAGAGCGGCTGTAACTGGGATTTGGGGTGACTTGGTGAAGAGGGTAGACAGAATAACATAATTTTCTGCATGTGATTGTATATTAATGAGAACAAAAAGAATTTCAAAGTGCAGTAAGAGCACAGCTCTCAAATATCAGAATAAAAGTACAGCCTTTGAGTGCTCCAAACAAAAGACACAGGGTTAGAAGAACTGATGAAAACTCAAGACCACCTACGTGCTCCCTTACTGGAGACTCACTTGAGATCCAAGGACACAGACAAACTACATGCTGAAGGGGCGGGGACAGGTACCCTACACAAGTGAAACTGAGAAACAAAGAAAGAAATGGATTCTGTTTTGGACCCCAGAGAGATTCAGTAGAAAATAGCCCTATCTAGCCACCGTGAATTATTTTGATTGGTTTCAGCAGTGCTCAGGCATAGATTTAGTGGTGCAGCAACTTCCTTCTCATTTCCTCTCACCTCAACAAATGAATTGCTGTAATAATATGCGTCTGGGCATTTATAATCATTGCTTTTTATGATGTTCACGAATGTAAAGAAGTAATAACCACCTAAAGAGGGAAGTATGGACATTCAAATAAACACTTCACTCCACAACACACTCTTTGTTCTCAACTGCTCCTGTCCAGAAATAGGTGTTAATTCATATTTGTCCCTCCACCTATCAGCAGTGATCACGCCAATGTCCCTCAAACATGGTGGTGTGCAAAGGGCCAAGTACACTTTTCTGTCGACAACAGGCCCACATGAAGGACACTTGTGGTCTTCAGGGATCACTTACTCACTGAATGTGGCTAAATAAAGTCAACAAGCGAGCAGGAAGTATAAGAGGACAGAGGACAAAGATACGGGTTCAAGTCCTTTCACCTCCATTTACTGGTTTTGTAAGCACACTCTGCTGACTCTACCTGAAAGCGTATCGGTGAACACAGTGCTCTCCTTATGGCTTAGTTACCTTGCAAGATTTCTGGAAGCATAATGTAGGGAAGAGACATAGGCTATGTTGTTAACTGTTCTGTACATAAGGATAGATGGACAGACAAAAAGATGATTGTTTCATAGATAGATAGGTAGACAGATGACAGGTGAAAGAGAGATAGATAGGTACATAGATTAATAGATGATAGACATCATAGATAGATGATAGGAAGATAGATAGATACATAGATAGATACATAGATACATAGATATATACATACATAGATATATAGATAGACAGACAGACCTTTAGATAGATAGATACAGATACATGTCGATTGACACAAAGCTATTGTTCATAACCAGGAGTTGAATGGTGAATAACATAGCTAAACTACAAACAAAAAGGAAGAAAGAAATCCAGTTTAAAAAGTGCAGTAAGCAGCCTTAAGAAGAAAACAAATACTACCATTTGCAATGACGTGGATGGAGCAAGACGGTAGTATGTTCAGAAAAATAGGGCAGGCGGATAAAGGCAAGTACCAAGTGATTTCACTCATGAGTGGAGTATAACAACAAAGAAAAACTGAAGTAAAAAAACAGCAGCAGACTCACAGAACCCGAGGGTTGACTAAAAGTAACCAAAGGAAAAAGGACTGGGCAGGGTGAGTCTGAAGGGAGGGATAAGTGTGGGGAGAAAGAATGGGGGCATTAAGTTTAGCATGTATAATGCGCGGGGTCGGGTGTGCATGGGGAGTACTGTACAACACAGAGAAGACTAGTAGAAATCATATAGCATCTTAGTACTCACTGATGGACAGTGACTGTAACGGGGACTTTTGGGGGGGACATGGTGAAGGGGTCTACAGCATCCAAATACGCTGATCGACAGTGACTGAAGAGGTTTTTCGGGGGGACTTGGTGAAGGGGGGAGCATAGTAAACATAATGTTCTTCACGTGATTGTAGATTAATGATAAAAAATATTCTTTAAGTGCAATAAGTGCACAGCTCTGAATCATCAGAATAAAAGGTCAGGCACTGAGTGTTGCAAACAAAAGACACAGGGATAAAAGAAGGGATGAAAACTCAAGACACCTACGTGCTTACTTACAGGAGACACACTTGAGATCCAAGGACACAGACAAACTACAAGCCGAAGGTGTGTGGACAAGTACCCTACACGAGTGAAACGGAAAATCAAACAATCAAGCAAATGGATTCTGTTTGAGTCCCCAGAGACAGTCAGCAGAAAATAGCCCTATCTGGCCACCGTGAATTCTTTGTGTTTGGTTTCAACAGTTCCCAGCCATAGATTTAGTGGTGCAGCAACATACTTCTCATTTTCTCTCACCTCAACAACTGAGTTGCTGTAATAATAAGCATCTGGGCCTTTGAAATCAGTGGATTTTATGATGTTCACGAATGTGAAAATCTAATAACCAACTAAAGAGGGAAGTTTGGACACTCAAATAAACACGTCACTCCTCAATACACTGTTAGCTCCCAACTGCTCCTGTCTAGAAATTGGTGTTCCTTTTTATTTGACCCTCCATCCTATCGGCGGTGATCACGCTGATGTCTTTCAAACATGGTGGTGAGCGAAGCAACAAGTTGACTTTTCTGTCGACAACAGGCCCAGAGGAATGATACTTGAGATCTTCAGGGAGCCCTTAGTCAATGAATGTGGCTAAATACAGACAGCAAGTTAGAAGGAGATGAAAGAGGACAGAGGATAGAGACACGGGTTCAAGTCCCAGCACAACCGTTCCCTGGTTTTGTAGGTACACGCGGCCGACTCGAACTGCAAGTGTCTCGGTGAACCCAGTGCTCCCTCTGCAGCCTAGATACTTTGCAGGATTTTGGGGAGCATAGTGTAGGAAAGTGATATAGGGTATATGGTTAACTGTTCTGCACACATGGACAGATGGACAGACAAAAGGATGATTGATTGAGTGATTGATACATAGATAGACAGATAGATAGATAGATATAGGTACATATCGATTAGCACAAAGCTACTGCTCATAACAAGGAGAGCAATGGTGAAAGCATTTTGCAAAACTACAAACAAAAAATAAGAATGAAATCCAGTTTAAAACGTGCAGTAAGCAGCCATAAGAAGAAAACGAATCCTATCATTTGCAATAACGTGGATGGAGCTAGAGGGTATTATGCTCAGTCAAATAGGCCAGGCGGAGAAATACATGTACCAAATGATTTCACTCATGTGTGGAGTATGATAACAAGAAAAACTGAAGGAAAAGACAGCAGCAGACTCACAGAACCCGAGAGTGGACCTACAGTTACCAAAGAGAAAGGGACTGGGTAGGGTTTGTGGGAAGGGAGTAATAAGTGCGGGGAAAAAGAATGGGGGCATTAGGATTAGCATGTATAATGTATAGGGTGGGGTGTCATGGGTAGAGCTGTACAACACAGAGAAGACATGTAGTGATTCTACAGCATCTTAGTACATGCTGACGGAGAGCGGCTGTAACTGGGATTTGGGGTGACTTGGTGAAGAGGGTAGACAGAATAACATAATTTTCTGCATGTGATTGTATATTAATGAGAACAAAAAGAATTTCAAAGTGCAGTAAGAGCACAGCTCTCAAATATCAGAATAAAAGTACAGCCTTTGAGTGCTCCAAACAAAAGACACAGGGTTAGAAGAACTGATGAAAACTCAAGACCACCTACGTGCTCCCTTACTGGAGACTCACTTGAGATCCAAGGACACAGACAAACTACATGCTGAAGGGGCGGGGACAGGTACCCTACACAAGTGAAACTGAGAAACAAAGAAAGAAATGGATTCTGTTTTGGACCCCAGAGAGATTCAGTAGAAAATAGCCCTATCTAGCCACCGTGAATTATTTTGTTTGGTTTCAGCAGTGCTCAGGCATAGATTTAGTGGTGCAGCAACTTCCTTCTCATTTCCTCTCACCTCAACAAATGAATTGCTGTAATAATATGCGTCTGGGCATTTATAATCATTGCTTTTTATGATGTTCACGAATGTAAAGAAGTAATAACCACCTAAAGAGGGAAGTATGGACATTCAAATAAACACTTCACTCCACAACACACTCTTTGTTCTCAACTGCTCCTGTCCAGAAATAGGTGTTAATTCATATTTGTCCCTCCACCTATCAGCAGTGATCACGCCAATGTCCCTCAAACATGGTGGTGTGCAAAGGGCCAAGTACACTTTTCTGTCGACAACAGGCCCACATGAAGGACACTTGTGGTCTTCAGGGATCACTTACTCACTGAATGTGGCTAAATAAAGTCAACAAGCGAGCAGGAAGTATAAGAGGACAGAGGACAAAGATACGGGTTCAAGTCCTTTCACCTCCATTTACTGGTTTTGTAAGCACACTCTGCTGACTCTACCTGAAAGCGTATCGGTGAACACAGTGCTCTCCTTATGGCTTAGTTACCTTGCAAGATTTCTGGAAGCATAATGTAGGGAAGAGACATAGGCTATGTTGTTAACTGTTCTGTACATAAGGATAGATGGACAGACAAAAAGATGATTGTTTCATAGATAGATAGGTAGACAGACGACAGGTGAAAGAGAGATAGATAGGTACATAGATTAATAGATGATAGACATCATAGATAGATGATAGGAAGATAGATAGATACATAGATAGATACATAGATACATAGATATATACATACATAGATATATAGATAGACAGACAGACCTTTAGATAGATAGATACAGATACATGTCGATTGACACAAAGCTATTGTTCATAACCAGGAGTTGAATGGTGAATAACATAGCTAAACTACAAACAAAAAGGAAGAAAGAAATCCAGTTTAAAAAGTGCAGTAAGCAGCCTTAAGAAGAAAACAAATACTACCATTTGCAATGACGTGGATGGAGCAAGACGGTAGTATGTTCAGAAAAATAGGGCAGGCGGATAAAGGCAAGTACCAAGTGATTTCACTCATGAGTGGAGTATAACAACAAAGAAAAACTGAAGTAAAAAAACAGCAGCAGACTCACAGAACCCGAGGGTTGACTAAAAGTAACCAAAGGAAAAAGGACTGGGCAGGGTGAGTCTGAAGGGAGGGATAAGTGTGGGGAGAAAGAATGGGGGCATTAAGTTTAGCATGTATAATGCGCGGGGTCGGGTGTGCATGGGGAGTACTGTACAACACAGAGAAGACTAGTAGAAATCATATAGCATCTTACTACTCACTGATGGACAGTGACTGTAACGGGGACTTTTGGGGGGGACATGGTGAAGGGGTCTACAGCATCCAAATACGCTGATCGACAGTGACTGAAGAGGTTTTTCGGGGGGACTTGGTGAAGGGGGGAGCATAGTAAACATAATGTTCTTCACGTGATTGTAGATTAATGATAAAAAATATTCTTTAAGTGCAATAAGTGCACAGCTCTGAATCATCAGAATAAAAGGTCAGGCACTGAGTGTTGCAAACAAAAGACACAGGGATAAAAGAAGGGATGAAAACTCAAGACACCTACGTGCTTACTTACAGGAGACACACTTGAGATCCAAGGACACAGACAAACTACAAGCCGAAGGTGTGTGGACAAGTACCCTACACGAGTGAAACGGAAAATCAAACAATCAAGCAAATGGATTCTGTTTGAGTCCCCAGAGACAGTCAGCAGAAAATAGCCCTATCTGGCCACCGTGAATTCTTTGTGTTTGGTTTCAACAGTTCCCAGCCATAGATTTAGTGGTGCAGCAACATACTTCTCATTTTCTCTCACCTCAACAACTGAGTTGCTGTAATAATAAGCATCTGGGCCTTTGAAATCAGTGGATTTTATGATGTTCACGAATGTGAAAATCTAATAACCAACTAAAGAGGGAAGTTTGGACACTCAAATAAACACGTCACTCCTCAATACACTGTTAGCTCCCAACTGCTCCTGTCTAGAAATTGGTGTTCCTTTTTATTTGACCCTCCATCCTATCGGCGGTGATCACGCTGATGTCTTTCAAACATGGTGGTGAGCGAAGCAACAAGTTGACTTTTCTGTCGACAACAGGCCCAGAGGAATGATACTTGAGATCTTCAGGGAGCCCTTAGTCAATGAATGTGGCTAAATACAGACAGCAAGTTAGAAGGAGATGAAAGAGGACAGAGGATAGAGACACGGGTTCAAGTCCCAGCACAACCGTTCCCTGGTTTTGTAGGTACACGCGGCCGACTCGAACTGCAAGTGTCTCGGTGAACCCAGTGCTCCCTCTGCAGCCTAGATACTTTGCAGGATTTTGGGGAGCATAGTGTAGGAAAGTGATATAGGGTATATGGTTAACTGTTCTGCACACATGGACAGATGGACAGACAAAAGGATGATTGATTGAGTGATTGATACATAGATAGACAGATAGATAGATAGATATAGGTACATATCGATTAGCACAAAGCTACTGCTCATAACAAGGAGAGCAATGGTGAAAGCATTTTGCAAAACTACAAACAAAAAATAAGAATGAAATCCAGTTTAAAACGTGCAGTAAGCAGCCATAAGAAGAAAACGAATCCTATCATTTGCAATAACGTGGATGGAGCTCGAGGGTATTATGCTCAGTCAAATAGGCCAGGCGGAGAAATACATGTACCAAATGATTTCACTCATGTGTGGAGTATGATAACAAGGAAAACTGAAGGAAAAGACAGCAGCAGACTCACAGAACCCGAGAGTGGACCTACAGTTACCAAAGAGAAAGGGACTGGGTAGGGTTTGTGGGAAGGGAGTAATAAGTGCGGGGAAAAAGAATGGGGGCATTAGGATTAGCATGTATAATGTATAGGGTGGGGTGTCATGGGTAGAGCTGTACAACACAGAGAAGACATGTAGTGATTCTACAGCATCTTAGTACATGCTGACGGAGAGCGGCTGTAACTGGGATTTGGGGTGACTCGGTGAAGAGGGTAGACAGAATAACATAATTTTCTGCATGTGATTGTATATTAATGAGAACAAAAAGAATTTCAAAGTGCAGTAAGAGCACAGCTCTCAAATATCAGAATAAAAGTACAGCCTTTGAGTGCTCCAAACAAAAGACACAGGGTTAGAAGAACTGATGAAAACTCAAGACCACCTACGTGCTCCCTTACTGGAGACTCACTTGAGATCCAAGGACACAGACAAACTACATGCTGAAGGGGCGGGGACAGGTACCCTACACAAGTGAAACTGAGAAACAAAGAAAGAAATGGATTCTGTTTTGGACCCCAGAGAGATTCAGTAGAAAATAGCCCTATCTAGCCACCGTGAATTATTTTGTTTGGTTTCAGCAGTGCTCAGGCATAGATTTAGTGGTGCAGCAACTTCCTTCTCATTTCCTCTCACCTCAACAAATGAATTGCTGTAATAATATGCGTCTGGGCATTTATAATCATTGCTTTTTATGATGTTCACGAATGTAAAGAAGTAATAACCACCTAAAGAGGGAAGTATGGACATTCAAATAAACACTTCACTCCACAACACACTCTTTGTTCTCAACTGCTCCTGTCCAGAAATAGGTGTTAATTCATATTTGTCCCTCCACCTATCAGCAGTGATCACGCCAATGTCCCTCAAACATGGTGGTGTGCAAAGGGCCAAGTACACTTTTCTGTCGACAACAGGCCCACATGAAGGACACTTGTGGTCTTCAGGGATCACTTACTCACTGAATGTGGCTAAAGTCAACAAGCGAGCAGGAAGTATAAGAGGACAGAGGACAAAGATACGGGTTCAAGTCCTTTCACCTCCATTTACTGGTTTTGTAAGCACACTCTGCTGACTCTACCTGAAAGCGTATCGGTGAACACAGTGCTCTCCTTATGGCTTAGTTACCTTGCAAGATTTCTGGAAGCATAATGTAGGGAAGAGACATAGGCTATGTTGTTAACTGTTCTGTACATAAGGATAGATGGACAGACAAAAAGATGATTGTTTCATAGATAGATAGGTAGACAGACGACAGGTGAAAGAGAGATAGATAGGTACATAGATTAATAGATGATAGACATCATAGATAGATGATAGGAAGATAGATAGATACATAGATAGATACATAGATACATAGATATATACATACATAGATATATAGATAGACAGACAGACCTTTAGATAGATAGATACAGATACATGTCGATTGACACAAAGCTATTGTTCATAACCAGGAGTTGAATGGTGAATAACATAGCTAAACTACAAACAAAAAGGAAGAAAGAAATCCAGTTTAAAAAGTGCAGTAAGCAGCCTTAAGAAGAAAACAAATACTACCATTTGCAATGACGTGGATGGAGCAAGACGGTAGTATGTTCAGAAAAATAGGGCAGGCGGATAAAGGCAAGTACCAAGTGATTTCACTCATGAGTGGAGTATAACAACAAAGAAAAACTGAAGTAAAAAAACAGCAGCAGACTCACAGAACCCGAGGGTTGACTAAAAGTAACCAAAGGAAAAAGGACTGGGCAGGGTGAGTCTGAAGGGAGGGATAAGTGTGGGGAGAAAGAATGGGGGCATTAAGTTTAGCATGTATAATGCGCGGGGTCGGGTGTGCATGGGGAGTACTGTACAACACAGAGAAGACTAGTAGAAATCATATAGCATCTTACTACTCACTGATGGACAGTGACTGTAACGGGGACTTTTGGGGGGGACATGGTGAAGGGGTCTACAGCATCCAAATACGCTGATCGACAGTGACTGAAGAGGTTTTTCGGGGGGACTTGGTGAAGGGGGGAGCATAGTAAACATAATGTTCTTCACGTGATTGTAGATTAATGATAAAAAATATTCTTTAAGTGCAATAAGTGCACAGCTCTGAATCATCAGAATAAAAGGTCAGGCACTGAGTGTTGCAAACAAAAGACACAGGGATAAAAGAAGGGATGAAAACTCAAGACACCTACGTGCTTACTTACAGCAGACACACTTGAGATCCAAGGACACAGACAAACTACAAGCCGAAGGTGTGTGGACAAGTACCCTACACGAGTGAAACGGAAAATCAAACAATCAAGCAAATGGATTCTGTTTGAGTCCCCAGAGACAGTCAGCAGAAAATAGCCCTATCTGGCCACCGTGAATTCTTTGTGTTTGGTTTCAACAGTTCCCAGCCATAGATTTAGTGGTGCAGCAACATACTTCTCATTTTCTCTCACCTCAACAACTGAGTTGCTGTAATAATAAGCATCTGGGCCTTTGAAATCAGTGGATTTTATGATGTTCACGAATGTGAAAATCTAATAACCAACTAAAGAGGGAAGTTTGGACACTCAAATAAACACGTCACTCCTCAATACACTGTTAGCTCCCAACTGCTCCTGTCTAGAAATTGGTGTTCCTTTTTATTTGACCCTCCATCCTATCGGCGGTGATCACGCTGATGTCTTTCAAACATGGTGGTGAGCGAAGCAACAAGTTGACTTTTCTGTCGACAACAGGCCCAGAGGAATGATACTTGAGATCTTCAGGGAGCCCTTAGTCAATGAATGTGGCTAAATACAGACAGCAAGTTAGAAGGAGATGAAAGAGGACAGAGGATAGAGACACGGGTTCAAGTCCCAGCACAACCGTTCCCTGGTTTTGTAGGTACACGCGGCCGACTCGAACTGCAAGTGTCTCGGTGAACCCAGTGCTCCCTCTGCAGCCTAGATACTTTGCAGGATTTTGGGGAGCATAGTGTAGGAAAGTGATATAGGGTATATGGTTAACTGTTCTGCACACATGGACAGATGGACAGACAAAAGGATGATTGATTGAGTGATTGATACATAGATAGACAGATAGATAGATAGATATAGGTACATATCGATTAGCACAAAGCTACTGCTCATAACAAGGAGAGCAATGGTGAAAGCATTTTGCAAAACTACAAACAAAAAATAAGAATGAAATCCAGTTTAAAACGTGCAGTAAGCAGCCATAAGAAGAAAACGAATCCTATCATTTGCAATAACGTGGATGGAGCTAGAGGGTATTATGCTCAGTCAAATAGGCCAGGCGGAGAAATACATGTACCAAATGATTTCACTCATGTGTGGAGTATGATAACAAGGAAAACTGAAGGAAAAGACAGCAGCAGACTCACAGAACCCGAGAGTGGACCTACAGTTACCAAAGAGAAAGGGACTGGGTAGGGTTTGTGGGAAGGGAGTAATAAGTGCGGGGAAAAAGAATGGGGGCATTAGGATTAGCATGTATAATGTATAGGGTGGGGTGTCATGGGTAGAGCTGTACAACACAGAGAAGACATGTAGTGATTCTACAGCATCTTAGTACATGCTGACGGAGAGCGGCTGTAACTGGGATTTGGGGTGACTCGGTGAAGAGGGTAGACAGAATAACATAATTTTCTGCATGTGATTGTATATTAATGAGAACAAAAAGAATTTCAAAGTGCAGTAAGAGCACAGCTCTCAAATATCAGAATAAAAGTACAGCCTTTGAGTGCTCCAAACAAAAGACACAGGGTTAGAAGAACTGATGAAAACTCAAGACCACCTACGTGCTCCCTTACTGGAGACTCACTTGAGATCCAAGGACACAGACAAACTACATGCTGAAGGGGCGGGGACAGGTACCCTACACAAGTGAAACTGAGAAACAAAGAAAGAAATGGATTCTGTTTTGGACCCCAGAGAGATTCAGTAGAAAATAGCCCTATCTAGCCACCGTGAATTATTTTGTTTGGTTTCAGCAGTGCTCAGGCATAGATTTAGTGGTGCAGCAACTTCCTTCTCATTTCCTCTCACCTCAACAAATGAATTGCTGTAATAATATGCGTCTGGGCATTTATAATCATTGCTTTTTATGATGTTCACGAATGTAAAGAAGTAATAACCACCTAAAGAGGGAAGTATGGACATTCAAATAAACACTTCACTCCACAACACACTCTTTGTTCTCAACTGCTCCTGTCCAGAAATAGGTGTTAATTCATATTTGTCCCTCCACCTATCAGCAGTGATCACGCCAATGTCCCTCAAACATGGTGGTGTGCAAAGGGCCAAGTACACTTTTCTGTCGACAACAGGCCCACATGAAGGACACTTGTGGTCTTCAGGGATCACTTACTCACTGAATGTGGCTAAATAAAGTCAACAAGCGAGCAGGAAGTATAAGAGGACAGAGGACAAAGATACGGGTTCAAGTCCTTTCACCTCCATTTACTGGTTTTGTAAGCACACTCTGCTGACTCTACCTGAAAGCGTATCGGTGAACACAGTGCTCTCCTTATGGCTTAGTTACCTTGCAAGATTTCTGGAAGCATAATGTAGGGAAGAGACATAGGCTATGTTGTTAACTGTTCTGTACATAAGGATAGATGGACAGACAAAAAGATGATTGTTTCATAGATAGATAGGTAGACAGACGACAGGTGAAAGAGAGATAGATAGGTACATAGATTAATAGATGATAGACATCATAGATAGATGATAGGAAGATAGATAGATACATAGATAGATACATAGATACATAGATATATACATACATAGATATATAGATAGACAGACAGACCTTTAGATAGATAGATACAGATACATGTCGATTGACACAAAGCTATTGTTCATAACCAGGAGTTGAATGGTGAATAACATAGCTAAACTACAAACAAAAAGGAAGAAAGAAATCCAGTTTAAAAAGTGCAGTAAGCAGCCTTAAGAAGAAAACAAATACTACCATTTGCAATGACGTGGATGGAGCAAGACGGTAGTATGTTCAGAAAAATAGGGCAGGCGGATAAAGGCAAGTACCAAGTGATTTCACTCATGAGTGGAGTATAACAACAAAGAAAAACTGAAGTAAAAAAACAGCAGCAGACTCACAGAACCCGAGGGTTGACTAAAAGTAACCAAAGGAAAAAGGACTGGGCAGGGTGAGTCTGAAGGGAGGGATAAGTGTGGGGAGAAAGAATGGGGGCATTAAGTTTAGCATGTATAATGCGCGGGGTCGGGTGTGCATGGGGAGTACTGTACAACACAGAGAAGACTAGTAGAAATCATATAGCATCTTACTACTCACTGATGGACAGTGACTGTAACGGGGACTTTTGGGGGGGACATGGTGAAGGGGTCTACAGCATCCAAATACGCTGATCGACAGTGACTGAAGAGGTTTTTCGGGGGGACTTGGTGAAGGGGGGAGCATAGTAAACATAATGTTCTTCACGTGATTGTAGATTAATGATAAAAAATATTCTTTAAGTGCAATAAGTGCACAGCTCTGAATCATCAGAATAAAAGGTCAGGCACTGAGTGTTGCAAACAAAAGACACAGGGATAAAAGAAGGGATGAAAACTCAAGACACCTACGTGCTTACTTACAGGAGACACACTTGAGATCCAAGGACACAGACAAACTACAAGCCGAAGGTGTGTGGACAAGTACCCTACACGAGTGAAACGGAAAATCAAACAATCAAGCAAATGGATTCTGTTTGAGTCCCCAGAGACAGTCAGCAGAAAATAGCCCTATCTGGCCACCGTGAATTCTTTGTGTTTGGTTTCAACAGTTCCCAGCCATAGATTTAGTGGTGCAGCAACATACTTCTCATTTTCTCTCACCTCAACAACTGAGTTGCTGTAATAATAAGCATCTGGGCCTTTGAAATCAGTGGATTTTATGATGTTCACGAATGTGAAAATCTAATAACCAACTAAAGAGGGAAGTTTGGACACTCAAATAAACACGTCACTCCTCAATACACTGTTAGCTCCCAACTGCTCCTGTCTAGAAATTGGTGTTCCTTTTTATTTGACCCTCCATCCTATCGGCGGTGATCACGCTGATGTCTTTCAAACATGGTGGTGAGCGAAGCAACAAGTTGACTTTTCTGTCGACAACAGGCCCAGAGGAATGATACTTGAGATCTTCAGGGAGCCCTTAGTCAATGAATGTGGCTAAATACAGACAGCAAGTTAGAAGGAGATGAAAGAGGACAGAGGATAGAGACACGGGTTCAAGTCCCAGCACAACCGTTCCCTGGTTTTGTAGGTACACGCGGCCGACTCGAACTGCAAGTGTCTCGGTGAACCCAGTGCTCCCTCTGCAGCCTAGATACTTTGCAGGATTTTGGGGAGCATAGTGTAGGAAAGTGATATAGGGTATATGGTTAACTGTTCTGCACACATGGACAGATGGACAGACAAAAGGATGATTGATTGAGTGATTGATACATAGATAGACAGATAGATAGATAGATATAGGTACATATCGATTAGCACAAAGCTACTGCTCATAACAAGGAGAGCAATGGTGAAAGCATTTTGCAAAACTACAAACAAAAAATAAGAATGAAATCCAGTTTAAAACGTGCAGTAAGCAGCCATAAGAAGAAAACGAATCCTATCATTTGCAATAACGTGGATGGAGCTCGAGGGTATTATGCTCAGTCAAATAGGCCAGGCGGAGAAATACATGTACCAAATGATTTCACTCATGTGTGGAGTATGATAACAAGGAAAACTGAAGGAAAAGACAGCAGCAGACTCACAGAACCCGAGAGTGGACCTACAGTTACCAAAGAGAAAGGGACTGGGTAGGGTTTGTGGGAAGGGAGTAATAAGTGCGGGGAAAAAGAATGGGGGCATTAGGATTAGCATGTATAATGTATAGGGTGGGGTGTCATGGGTAGAGCTGTACAACACAGAGAAGACATGTAGTGATTCTACAGCATCTTAGTACATGCTGACGGAGAGCGGCTGTAACTGGGATTTGGGGTGACTCGGTGAAGAGGGTAGACAGAATAACATAATTTTCTGCATGTGATTGTATATTAATGAGAACAAAAAGAATTTCAAAGTGCAGTAAGAGCACAGCTCTCAAATATCAGAATAAAAGTACAGCCTTTGAGTGCTCCAAACAAAAGACACAGGGTTAGAAGAACTGATGAAAACTCAAGACCACCTACGTGCTCCCTTACTGGAGACTCACTTGAGATCCAAGGACACAGACAAACTACATGCTGAAGGGGCGGGGACAGGTACCCTACACAAGTGAAACTGAGAAACAAAGAAAGAAATGGATTCTGTTTTGGACCCCAGAGAGATTCAGTAGAAAATAGCCCTATCTAGCCACCGTGAATTATTTTGTTTGGTTTCAGCAGTGCTCAGGCATAGATTTAGTGGTGCAGCAACTTCCTTCTCATTTCCTCTCACCTCAACAAATGAATTGCTGTAATAATATGCGTCTGGGCATTTATAATCATTGCTTTTTATGATGTTCACGAATGTAAAGAAGTAATAACCACCTAAAGAGGGAAGTATGGACATTCAAATAAACACTTCACTCCACAACACACTCTTTGTTCTCAACTGCTCCTGTCCAGAAATAGGTGTTAATTCATATTTGTCCCTCCACCTATCAGCAGTGATCACGCCAATGTCCCTCAAACATGGTGGTGTGCAAAGGGCCAAGTACACTTTTCTGTCGACAACAGGCCCACATGAAGGACACTTGTGGTCTTCAGGGATCACTTACTCACTGAATGTGGCTAAATAAAGTCAACAAGCGAGCAGGAAGTATAAGAGGACAGAGGACAAAGATACGGGTTCAAGTCCTTTCACCTCCATTTACTGGTTTTGTAAGCACACTCTGCTGACTCTACCTGAAAGCGTATCGGTGAACACAGTGCTCTCCTTATGGCTTAGTTACCTTGCAAGATTTCTGGAAGCATAATGTAGGGAAGAGACATAGGCTATGTTGTTAACTGTTCTGTACATAAGGATAGATGGACAGACAAAAAGATGATTGTTTCATAGATAGATAGGTAGACAGACGACAGGTGAAAGAGAGATAGATAGGTACATAGATTAATAGATGATAGACATCATAGATAGATGATAGGAAGATAGATAGATACATAGATAGATACATAGATACATAGATATATACATACATAGATATATAGATAGACAGACAGACCTTTAGATAGATAGATACAGATACATGTCGATTGACACAAAGCTATTGTTCATAACCAGGAGTTGAATGGTGAATAACATAGCTAAACTACAAACAAAAAGGAAGAAAGAAATCCAGTTTAAAAAGTGCAGTAAGCAGCCTTAAGAAGAAAACAAATACTACCATTTGCAATGACGTGGATGGAGCAAGACGGTAGTATGTTCAGAAAAATAGGGCAGGCGGATAAAGGCAAGTACCAAGTGATTTCACTCATGAGTGGAGTATAACAACAAAGAAAAACTGAAGTAAAAAAACAGCAGCAGACTCACAGAACCCGAGGGTTGACTAAAAGTAACCAAAGGAAAAAGGACTGGGCAGGGTGAGTCTGAAGGGAGGGATAAGTGTGGGGAGAAAGAATGGGGGCATTAAGTTTAGCATGTATAATGCGCGGGGTCGGGTGTGCATGGGGAGTACTGTACAACACAGAGAAGACTAGTAGAAATCATATAGCATCTTACTACTCACTGATGGACAGTGACTGTAACGGGGACTTTTGGGGGGGACATGGTGAAGGGGTCTACAGCATCCAAATACGCTGATCGACAGTGACTGAAGAGGTTTTTCGGGGGGACTTGGTGAAGGGGGGAGCATAGTAAACATAATGTTCTTCACGTGATTGTAGATTAATGATAAAAAATATTCTTTAAGTGCAATAAGTGCACAGCTCTGAATCATCAGAATAAAAGGTCAGGCACTGAGTGTTGCAAACAAAAGACACAGGGATAAAAGAAGGGATGAAAACTCAAGACACCTACGTGCTTACTTACAGGAGACACACTTGAGATCCAAGGACACAGACAAACTACAAGCCGAAGGTGTGTGGACAAGTACCCTACACGAGTGAAACGGAAAATCAAACAATCAAGCAAATGGATTCTGTTTGAGTCCCCAGAGACAGTCAGCAGAAAATAGCCCTATCTGGCCACCGTGAATTCTTTGTGTTTGGTTTCAACAGTTCCCAGCCATAGATTTAGTGGTGCAGCAACATACTTCTCATTTTCTCTCACCTCAACAACTGAGTTGCTGTAATAATAAGCATCTGGGCCTTTGAAATCAGTGGATTTTATGATGTTCACGAATGTGAAAATCTAATAACCAACTAAAGAGGGAAGTTTGGACACTCAAATAAACACGTCACTCCTCAATACACTGTTAGCTCCCAACTGCTCCTGTCTAGAAATTGGTGTTCCTTTTTATTTGACCCTCCATCCTATCGGCGGTGATCACGCTGATGTCTTTCAAACATGGTGGTGAGCGAAGCAACAAGTTGACTTTTCTGTCGACAACAGGCCCAGAGGAATGATACTTGAGATCTTCAGGGAGCCCTTAGTCAATGAATGTGGCTAAATACAGACAGCAAGTTAGAAGGAGATGAAAGAGGACAGAGGATAGAGACACGGGTTCAAGTCCCAGCACAACCGTTCCCTGGTTTTGTAGGTACACGCGGCCGACTCGAACTGCAAGTGTCTCGGTGAACCCAGTGCTCCCTCTGCAGCCTAGATACTTTGCAGGATTTTGGGGAGCATAGTGTAGGAAAGTGATATAGGGTATATGGTTAACTGTTCTGCACACATGGACAGATGGACAGACAAAAGGATGATTGATTGAGTGATTGATACATAGATAGACAGATAGATAGATAGATATAGGTACATATCGATTAGCACAAAGCTACTGCTCATAACAAGGAGAGCAATGGTGAAAGCATTTTGCAAAACTACAAACAAAAAATAAGAATGAAATCCAGTTTAAAACGTGCAGTAAGCAGCCATAAGAAGAAAACGAATCCTATCATTTGCAATAACGTGGATGGAGCTCGAGGGTATTATGCTCAGTCAAATAGGCCAGGCGGAGAAATACATGTACCAAATGATTTCACTCATGTGTGGAGTATGATAACAAGGAAAACTGAAGGAAAAGACAGCAGCAGACTCACAGAACCCGAGAGTGGACCTACAGTTACCAAAGAGAAAGGGACTGGGTAGGGTTTGTGGGAAGGGAGTAATAAGTGCGGGGAAAAAGAATGGGGGCATTAGGATTAGCATGTATAATGTATAGGGTGGGGTGTCATGGGTAGAGCTGTACAACACAGAGAAGACATGTAGTGATTCTACAGCATCTTAGTACATGCTGACGGAGAGCGGCTGTAACTGGGATTTGGGGTGACTCGGTGAAGAGGGTAGACAGAATAACATAATTTTCTGCATGTGATTGTATATTAATGAGAACAAAAAGAATTTCAAAGTGCAGTAAGAGCACAGCTCTCAAATATCAGAATAAAAGTACAGCCTTTGAGTGCTCCAAACAAAAGACACAGGGTTAGAAGAACTGATGAAAACTCAAGACCACCTACGTGCTCCCTTACTGGAGACTCACTTGAGATCCAAGGACACAGACAAACTACATGCTGAAGGGGCGGGGACAGGTACCCTACACAAGTGAAACTGAGAAACAAAGAAAGAAATGGATTCTGTTTTGGACCCCAGAGAGATTCAGTAGAAAATAGCCCTATCTAGCCACCGTGAATTATTTTGTTTGGTTTCAGCAGTGCTCAGGCATAGATTTAGTGGTGCAGCAACTTCCTTCTCATTTCCTCTCACCTCAACAAATGAATTGCTGTAATAATATGCGTCTGGGCATTTATAATCATTGCTTTTTATGATGTTCACGAATGTAAAGAAGTAATAACCACCTAAAGAGGGAAGTATGGACATTCAAATAAACACTTCACTCCACAACACACTCTTTGTTCTCAACTGCTCCTGTCCAGAAATAGGTGTTAATTCATATTTGTCCCTCCACCTATCAGCAGTGATCACGCCAATGTCCCTCAAACATGGTGGTGTGCAAAGGGCCAAGTACACTTTTCTGTCGACAACAGGCCCACATGAAGGACACTTGTGGTCTTCAGGGATCACTTACTCACTGAATGTGGCTAAATAAAGTCAACAAGCGAGCAGGAAGTATAAGAGGACAGAGGACAAAGATACGGGTTCAAGTCCTTTCACCTCCATTTACTGGTTTTGTAAGCACACTCTGCTGACTCTACCTGAAAGCGTATCGGTGAACACAGTGCTCTCCTTATGGCTTAGTTACCTTGCAAGATTTCTGGAAGCATAATGTAGGGAAGAGACATAGGCTATGTTGTTAACTGTTCTGTACATAAGGATAGATGGACAGACAAAAAGATGATTGTTTCATAGATAGATAGGTAGACAGACGACAGGTGAAAGAGAGATAGATAGGTACATAGATTAATAGATGATAGACATCATAGATAGATGATAGGAAGATAGATAGATACATAGATAGATACATAGATACATAGATATATACATACATAGATATATAGATAGACAGACAGACCTTTAGATAGATAGATACAGATACATGTCGATTGACACAAAGCTATTGTTCATAACCAGGAGTTGAATGGTGAATAACATAGCTAAACTACAAACAAAAAGGAAGAAAGAAATCCAGTTTAAAAAGTGCAGTAAGCAGCCTTAAGAAGAAAACAAATACTACCATTTGCAATGACGTGGATGGAGCAAGACGGTAGTATGTTCAGAAAAATAGGGCAGGCGGATAAAGGCAAGTACCAAGTGATTTCACTCATGAGTGGAGTATAACAACAAAGAAAAACTGAAGTAAAAAAACAGCAGCAGACTCACAGAACCCGAGGGTTGACTAAAAGTAACCAAAGGAAAAAGGACTGGGCAGGGTGAGTCTGAAGGGAGGGATAAGTGTGGGGAGAAAGAATGGGGGCATTAAGTTTATCATGTATAATGCGCGGGGTCGGGTGTGCATGGGGAGTACTGTACAACACAGAGAAGACTAGTAGAAATCATATAGCATCTTACTACTCACTGATGGACAGTGACTGTAACGGGGACTTTTGGGGGGGACATGGTGAAGGGGTCTACAGCATCCAAATACGCTGATCGACAGTGACTGAAGAGGTTTTTCGGGGGGACTTGGTGAAGGGGGGAGCATAGTAAACATAATGTTCTTCACGTGATTGTAGATTAATGATAAAAAATATTCTTTAAGTGCAATAAGTGCACAGCTCTGAATCATCAGAATAAAAGGTCAGGCACTGAGTGTTGCAAACAAAAGACACAGGGATAAAAGAAGGGATGAAAACTCAAGACACCTACGTGCTTACTTACAGGAGACACACTTGAGATCCAAGGACACAGACAAACTACAAGCCGAAGGTGTGTGGACAAGTACCCTACACGAGTGAAACGGAAAATCAAACAATCAAGCAAATGGATTCTGTTTGAGTCCCCAGAGACAGTCAGCAGAAAATAGCCCTATCTGGCCACCGTGAATTCTTTGTGTTTGGTTTCAACAGTTCCCAGCCATAGATTTAGTGGTGCAGCAACATACTTCTCATTTTCTCTCACCTCAACAACTGAGTTGCTGTAATAATAAGCATCTGGGCCTTTGAAATCAGTGGATTTTATGATGTTCACGAATGTGAAAATCTAATAACCAACTAAAGAGGGAAGTTTGGACACTCAAATAAACACGTCACTCCTCAATACACTGTTAGCTCCCAACTGCTCCTGTCTAGAAATTGGTGTTCCTTTTTATTTGACCCTCCATCCTATCGGCGGTGATCACGCTGATGTCTTTCAAACATGGTGGTGAGCGAAGCAACAAGTTGACTTTTCTGTCGACAACAGGCCCAGAGGAATGATACTTGAGATCTTCAGGGAGCCCTTAGTCAATGAATGTGGCTAAATACAGACAGCAAGTTAGAAGGAGATGAAAGAGGACAGAGGATAGAGACACGGGTTCAAGTCCCAGCACAACCGTTCCCTGGTTTTGTAGGTACACGCGGCCGACTCGAACTGCAAGTGTCTCGGTGAACCCAGTGCTCCCTCTGCAGCCTAGATACTTTGCAGGATTTTGGGGAGCATAGTGTAGGAAAGTGATATAGGGTATATGGTTAACTGTTCTGCACACATGGACAGATGGACAGACAAAAGGATGATTGATTGAGTGATTGATACATAGATAGACAGATAGATAGATAGATATAGGTACATATCGATTAGCACAAAGCTACTGCTCATAACAAGGAGAGCAATGGTGAAAGCATTTTGCAAAACTACAAACAAAAAATAAGAATGAAATCCAGTTTAAAACGTGCAGTAAGCAGCCATAAGAAGAAAACGAATCCTATCATTTGCAATAACGTGGATGGAGCTCGAGGGTATTATGCTCAGTCAAATAGGCCAGGCGGAGAAATACATGTACCAAATGATTTCACTCATGTGTGGAGTATGATAACAAGAAAAACTGAAGGAAAAGACAGCAGCAGACTCACAGAACCCGAGAGTGGACCTACAGTTACCAAAGAGAAAGGGACTGGGTAGGGTTTGTGGGAAGGGAGTAATAAGTGCGGGGAAAAAGAATGGGGGCATTAGGATTAGCATGTATAATGTATAGGGTGGGGTGTCATGGGTAGAGCTGTACAACACAGAGAAGACATGTAGTGATTCTACAGCATCTTAGTACATGCTGACGGAGAGCGGCTGTAACTGGGATTTGGGGTGACTCGGTGAAGAGGGTAGACAGAATAACATAATTTTCTGCATGTGATTGTATATTAATGAGAACAAAAAGAATTTCAAAGTGCAGTAAGAGCACAGCTCTCAAATATCAGAATAAAAGTACAGCCTTTGAGTGCTCCAAACAAAAGACACAGGGTTAGAAGAACTGATGAAAACTCAAGACCACCTACGTGCTCCCTTACTGGAGACTCACTTGAGATCCAAGGACACAGACAAACTACATGCTGAAGGGGCGGGGACAGGTACCCTACACAAGTGAAACTGAGAAACAAAGAAAGAAATGGATTCTGTTTTGGACCCCAGAGAGATTCAGTAGAAAATAGCCCTATCTAGCCACCGTGAATTATTTTGTTTGGTTTCAGCAGTGCTCAGGCATAGATTTAGTGGTGCAGCAACTTCCTTCTCATTTCCTCTCACCTCAACAAATGAATTGCTGTAATAATATGCGTCTGGGCATTTATAATCATTGCTTTTTATGATGTTCACGAATGTAAAGAAGTAATAACCACCTAAAGAGGGAAGTATGGACATTCAAATAAACACTTCACTCCACAACACACTCTTTGTTCTCAACTGCTCCTGTCCAGAAATAGGTGTTAATTCATATTTGTCCCTCCACCTATCAGCAGTGATCACGCCAATGTCCCTCAAACATGGTGGTGTGCAAAGGGCCAAGTACACTTTTCTGTCGACAACAGGCCCACATGAAGGACACTTGTGGTCTTCAGGGATCACTTACTCACTGAATGTGGCTAAATAAAGTCAACAAGCGAGCAGGAAGTATAAGAGGACAGAGGACAAAGATACGGGTTCAAGTCCTTTCACCTCCATTTACTGGTTTTGTAAGCACACTCTGCTGACTCTACCTGAAAGCGTATCGGTGAACACAGTGCTCTCCTTATGGCTTAGTTACCTTGCAAGATTTCTGGAAGCATAATGTAGGGAAGAGACATAGGCTATGTTGTTAACTGTTCTGTACATAAGGATAGATGGACAGACAAAAAGATGATTGTTTCATAGATAGATAGGTAGACAGACGACAGGTGAAAGAGAGATAGATAGGTACATAGATTAATAGATGATAGACATCATAGATAGATGATAGGAAGATAGATAGATACATAGATAGATACATAGATACATAGATATATACATACATAGATATATAGATAGACAGACAGACCTTTAGATAGATAGATACAGATACATGTCGATTGACACAAAGCTATTGTTCATAACCAGGAGTTGAATGGTGAATAACATAGCTAAACTACAAACAAAAAGGAAGAAAGAAATCCAGTTTAAAAAGTGCAGTAAGCAGCCTTAAGAAGAAAACAAATACTACCATTTGCAATGACGTGGATGGAGCAAGACGGTAGTATGTTCAGAAAAATAGGGCAGGCGGATAAAGGCAAGTACCAAGTGATTTCACTCATGAGTGGAGTATAACAACAAAGAAAAACTGAAGTAAAAAAACAGCAGCAGACTCACAGAACCCGAGGGTTGACTAAAAGTAACCAAAGGAAAAAGGACTGGGCAGGGTGAGTCTGAAGGGAGGGATAAGTGTGGGGAGAAAGAATGGGGGCATTAAGTTTAGCATGTATAATGCGCGGGGTCGGGTGTGCATGGGGAGTACTGTACAACACAGAGAAGACTAGTAGAAATCATATAGCATCTTACTACTCACTGATGGACAGTGACTGTAACGGGGACTTTTGGGGGGGACATGGTGAAGGGGTCTACAGCATCCAAATACGCTGATCGACAGTGACTGAAGAGGTTTTTCGGGGGGACTTGGTGAAGGGGGGAGCATAGTAAACATAATGTTCTTCACGTGATTGTAGATTAATGATAAAAAATATTCTTTAAGTGCAATAAGTGCACAGCTCTGAATCATCAGAATAAAAGGTCAGGCACTGAGTGTTGCAAACAAAAGACACAGGGATAAAAGAAGGGATGAAAACTCAAGACACCTACGTGCTTACTTACAGGAGACACACTTGAGATCCAAGGACACAGACAAACTACAAGCCGAAGGTGTGTGGACAAGTACCCTACACGAGTGAAACGGAAAATCAAACAATCAAGCAAATGGATTCTGTTTGAGTCCCCAGAGACAGTCAGCAGAAAATAGCCCTATCTGGCCACCGTGAATTCTTTGTGTTTGGTTTCAACAGTTCCCAGCCATAGATTTAGTGGTGCAGCAACATACTTCTCATTTTCTCTCACCTCAACAACTGAGTTGCTGTAATAATAAGCATCTGGGCCTTTGAAATCAGTGGATTTTATGATGTTCACGAATGTGAAAATCTAATAACCAACTAAAGAGGGAAGTTTGGACACTCAAATAAACACGTCACTCCTCAATACACTGTTAGCTCCCAACTGCTCCTGTCTAGAAATTGGTGTTCCTTTTTATTTGACCCTCCATCCTATCGGCGGTGATCACGCTGATGTCTTTCAAACATGGTGGTGAGCGAAGCAACAAGTTGACTTTTCTGTCGACAACAGGCCCAGAGGAATGATACTTGAGATCTTCAGGGAGCCCTTAGTCAATGAATGTGGCTAAATACAGACAGCAAGTTAGAAGGAGATGAAAGAGGACAGAGGATAGAGACACGGGTTCAAGTCCCAGCACAACCGTTCCCTGGTTTTGTAGGTACACGCGGCCGACTCGAACTGCAAGTGTCTCGGTGAACCCAGTGCTCCCTCTGCAGCCTAGATACTTTGCAGGATTTTGGGGAGCATAGTGTAGGAAAGTGATATAGGGTATATGGTTAACTGTTCTGCACACATGGACAGATGGACAGACAAAAGGATGATTGATTGAGTGATTGATACATAGATAGACAGATAGATAGATAGATATAGGTACATATCGATTAGCACAAAGCTACTGCTCATAACAAGGAGAGCAATGGTGAAAGCATTTTGCAAAACTACAAACAAAAAATAAGAATGAAATCCAGTTTAAAACGTGCAGTAAGCAGCCATAAGAAGAAAACGAATCCTATCATTTGCAATAACGTGGATGGAGCTCGAGGGTATTATGCTCAGTCAAATAGGCCAGGCGGAGAAATACATGTACCAAATGATTTCACTCATGTGTGGAGTATGATAACAAGAAAAACTGAAGGAAAAGACAGCAGCAGACTCACAGAACCCGAGAGTGGACCTACAGTTACCAAAGAGAAAGGGACTGGGTAGGGTTTGTGGGAAGGGAGTAATAAGTGCGGGGAAAAAGAATGGGGGCATTAGGATTAGCATGTATAATGTATAGGGTGGGGTGTCATGGGTAGAGCTGTACAACACAGAGAAGACATGTAGTGATTCTACAGCATCTTAGTACATGCTGACGGAGAGCGGCTGTAACTGGGATTTGGGGTGACTCGGTGAAGAGGGTAGACAGAATAACATAATTTTCTGCATGTGATTGTATATTAATGAGAACAAAAAGAATTTCAAAGTGCAGTAAGAGCACAGCTCTCAAATATCAGAATAAAAGTACAGCCTTTGAGTGCTCCAAACAAAAGACACAGGGTTAGAAGAACTGATGAAAACTCAAGACCACCTACGTGCTCCCTTACTGGAGACTCACTTGAGATCCAAGGACACAGACAAACTACATGCTGAAGGGGCGGGGACAGGTACCCTACACAAGTGAAACTGAGAAACAAAGAAAGAAATGGATTCTGTTTTGGACCCCAGAGAGATTCAGTAGAAAATAGCCCTATCTAGCCACCGTGAATTATTTTGTTTGGTTTCAGCAGTGCTCAGGCATAGATTTAGTGGTGCAGCAACTTCCTTCTCATTTCCTCTCACCTCAACAAATGAATTGCTGTAATAATATGCGTCTGGGCATTTATAATCATTGCTTTTTATGATGTTCACGAATGTAAAGAAGTAATAACCACCTAAAGAGGGAAGTATGGACATTCAAATAAACACTTCACTCCACAACACACTCTTTGTTCTCAACTGCTCCTGTCCAGAAATAGGTGTTAATTCATATTTGTCCCTCCACCTATCAGCAGTGATCACGCCAATGTCCCTCAAACATGGTGGTGTGCAAAGGGCCAAGTACACTTTTCTGTCGACAACAGGCCCACATGAAGGACACTTGTGGTCTTCAGGGATCACTTACTCACTGAATGTGGCTAAATAAAGTCAACAAGCGAGCAGGAAGTATAAGAGGACAGAGGACAAAGATACGGGTTCAAGTCCTTTCACCTCCATTTACTGGTTTTGTAAGCACACTCTGCTGACTCTACCTGAAAGCGTATCGGTGAACACAGTGCTCTCCTTATGGCTTAGTTACCTTGCAAGATTTCTGGAAGCATAATGTAGGGAAGAGACATAGGCTATGTTGTTAACTGTTCTGTACATAAGGATAGATGGACAGACAAAAAGATGATTGTTTCATAGATAGATAGGTAGACAGACGACAGGTGAAAGAGAGATAGATAGGTACATAGATTAATAGATGATAGACATCATAGATAGATGATAGGAAGATAGATAGATACATAGATAGATACATAGATACATAGATATATACATACATAGATATATAGATAGACAGACAGACCTTTAGATAGATAGATACAGATACATGTCGATTGACACAAAGCTATTGTTCATAACCAGGAGTTGAATGGTGAATAACATAGCTAAACTACAAACAAAAAGGAAGAAAGAAATCCAGTTTAAAAAGTGCAGTAAGCAGCCTTAAGAAGAAAACAAATACTACCATTTGCAATGACGTGGATGGAGCAAGACGGTAGTATGTTCAGAAAAATAGGGCAGGCGGATAAAGGCAAGTACCAAGTGATTTCACTCATGAGTGGAGTATAACAACAAAGAAAAACTGAAGTAAAAAAACAGCAGCAGACTCACAGAACCCGAGGGTTGACTAAAAGTAACCAAAGGAAAAAGGACTGGGCAGGGTGAGTCTGAAGGGAGGGATAAGTGTGGGGAGAAAGAATGGGGGCATTAAGTTTAGCATGTATAATGCGCGGGGTCGGGTGTGCATGGGGAGTACTGTACAACACAGAGAAGACTAGTAGAAATCATATAGCATCTTACTACTCACTGATGGACAGTGACTGTAACGGGGACTTTTGGGGGGGACATGGTGAAGGGGTCTACAGCATCCAAATACGCTGATCGACAGTGACTGAAGAGGTTTTTCGGGGGGACTTGGTGAAGGGGGGAGCATAGTAAACATAATGTTCTTCACGTGATTGTAGATTAATGATAAAAAATATTCTTTAAGTGCAATAAGTGCACAGCTCTGAATCATCAGAATAAAAGGTCAGGCACTGAGTGTTGCAAACAAAAGACACAGGGATAAAAGAAGGGATGAAAACTCAAGACACCTACGTGCTTACTTACAGGAGACACACTTGAGATCCAAGGACACAGACAAACTACAAGCCGAAGGTGTGTGGACAAGTACCCTACACGAGTGAAACGGAAAATCAAACAATCAAGCAAATGGATTCTGTTTGAGTCCCCAGAGACAGTCAGCAGAAAATAGCCCTATCTGGCCACCGTGAATTCTTTGTGTTTGGTTTCAACAGTTCCCAGCCATAGATTTAGTGGTGCAGCAACATACTTCTCATTTTCTCTCACCTCAACAACTGAGTTGCTGTAATAATAAGCATCTGGGCCTTTGAAATCAGTGGATTTTATGATGTTCACGAATGTGAAAATCTAATAACCAACTAAAGAGGGAAGTTTGGACACTCAAATAAACACGTCACTCCTCAATACACTGTTAGCTCCCAACTGCTCCTGTCTAGAAATTGGTGTTCCTTTTTATTTGACCCTCCATCCTATCGGCGGTGATCACGCTGATGTCTTTCAAACATGGTGGTGAGCGAAGCAACAAGTTGACTTTTCTGTCGACAACAGGCCCAGAGGAATGATACTTGAGATCTTCAGGGAGCCCTTAGTCAATGAATGTGGCTAAATACAGACAGCAAGTTAGAAGGAGATGAAAGAGGACAGAGGATAGAGACACGGGTTCAAGTCCCAGCACAACCGTTCCCTGGTTTTGTAGGTACACGCGGCCGACTCGAACTGCAAGTGTCTCGGTGAACCCAGTGCTCCCTCTGCAGCCTAGATACTTTGCAGGATTTTGGGGAGCATAGTGTAGGAAAGTGATATAGGGTATATGGTTAACTGTTCTGCACACATGGACAGATGGACAGACAAAAGGATGATTGATTGAGTGATTGATACATAGATAGACAGATAGATAGATAGATATAGGTACATATCGATTAGCACAAAGCTACTGCTCATAACAAGGAGAGCAATGGTGAAAGCATTTTGCAAAACTACAAACAAAAAATAAGAATGAAATCCAGTTTAAAACGTGCAGTAAGCAGCCATAAGAAGAAAACGAATCCTATCATTTGCAATAACGTGGATGGAGCTCGAGGGTATTATGCTCAGTCAAATAGGCCAGGCGGAGAAATACATGTACCAAATGATTTCACTCATGTGTGGAGTATGATAACAAGAAAAACTGAAGGAAAAGACAGCAGCAGACTCACAGAACCCGAGAGTGGACCTACAGTTACCAAAGAGAAAGGGACTGGGTAGGGTTTGTGGGAAGGGAGTAATAAGTGCGGGGAAAAAGAATGGGGGCATTAGGATTAGCATGTATAATGTATAGGGTGGGGTGTCATGGGTAGAGCTGTACAACACAGAGAAGACATGTAGTGATTCTACAGCATCTTAGTACATGCTGACGGAGAGCGGCTGTAACTGGGATTTGGGGTGACTTGGTGAAGAGGGTAGACAGAATAACATAATTTTCTGCATGTGATTGTATATTAATGAGAACAAAAAGAATTTCAAAGTGCAGTAAGAGCACAGCTCTCAAATATCAGAATAAAAGTACAGCCTTTGAGTGCTCCAAACAAAAGACACAGGGTTAGAAGAACTGATGAAAACTCAAGACCACCTACGTGCTCCCTTACTGGAGACTCACTTGAGATCCAAGGACACAGACAAACTACATGCTGAAGGGGCGGGGACAGGTACCCTACACAAGTGAAACTGAGAAACAAAGAAAGAAATGGATTCTGTTTTGGACCCCAGAGAGATTCAGTAGAAAATAGCCCTATCTAGCCACCGTGAATTATTTTGTTTGGTTTCAGCAGTGCTCAGGCATAGATTTAGTGGTGCAGCAACTTCCTTCTCATTTCCTCTCACCTCAACAAATGAATTGCTGTAATAATATGCGTCTGGGCATTTATAATCATTGCTTTTTATGATGTTCACGAATGTAAAGAAGTAATAACCACCTAAAGAGGGAAGTATGGACATTCAAATAAACACTTCACTCCACAACACACTCTTTGTTCTCAACTGCTCCTGTCCAGAAATAGGTGTTAATTCATATTTGTCCCTCCACCTATCAGCAGTGATCACGCCAATGTCCCTCAAACATGGTGGTGTGCAAAGGGCCAAGTACACTTTTCTGTCGACAACAGGCCCACATGAAGGACACTTGTGGTCTTCAGGGATCACTTACTCACTGAATGTGGCTAAATAAAGTCAACAAGCGAGCAGGAAGTATAAGAGGACAGAGGACAAAGATACGGGTTCAAGTCCTTTCACCTCCATTTACTGGTTTTGTAAGCACACTCTGCTGACTCTACCTGAAAGCGTATCGGTGAACACAGTGCTCTCCTTATGGCTTAGTTACCTTGCAAGATTTCTGGAAGCATAATGTAGGGAAGAGACATAGGCTATGTTGTTAACTGTTCTGTACATAAGGATAGATGGACAGACAAAAAGATGATTGTTTCATAGATAGATAGGTAGACAGACGACAGGTGAAAGAGAGATAGATAGGTACATAGATTAATAGATGATAGACATCATAGATAGATGATAGGAAGATAGATAGATACATAGATAGATACATAGATACATAGATATATACATACATAGATATATAGATAGACAGACAGACCTTTAGATAGATAGATACAGATACATGTCGATTGACACAAAGCTATTGTTCATAACCAGGAGTTGAATGGTGAATAACATAGCTAAACTACAAACAAAAAGGAAGAAAGAAATCCAGTTTAAAAAGTGCAGTAAGCAGCCTTAAGAAGAAAACAAATACTACCATTTGCAATGACGTGGATGGAGCAAGACGGTAGTATGTTCAGAAAAATAGGGCAGGCGGATAAAGGCAAGTACCAAGTGATTTCACTCATGAGTGGAGTATAACAACAAAGAAAAACTGAAGTAAAAAAACAGCAGCAGACTCACAGAACCCGAGGGTTGACTAAAAGTAACCAAAGGAAAAAGGACTGGGCAGGGTGAGTCTGAAGGGAGGGATAAGTGTGGGGAGAAAGAATGGGGGCATTAAGTTTAGCATGTATAATGCGCGGGGTCGGGTGTGCATGGGGAGTACTGTACAACACAGAGAAGACTAGTAGAAATCATATAGCATCTTACTACTCACTGATGGACAGTGACTGTAACGGGGACTTTTGGGGGGGACATGGTGAAGGGGTCTACAGCATCCAAATACGCTGATCGACAGTGACTGAAGAGGTTTTTCGGGGGGACTTGGTGAAGGGGGGAGCATAGTAAACATAATGTTCTTCACGTGATTGTAGATTAATGATAAAAAATATTCTTTAAGTGCAATAAGTGCACAGCTCTGAATCATCAGAATAAAAGGTCAGGCACTGAGTGTTGCAAACAAAAGACACAGGGATAAAAGAAGGGATGAAAACTCAAGACACCTACGTGCTTACTTACAGGAGACACACTTGAGATCCAAGGACACAGACAAACTACAAGCCGAAGGTGTGTGGACAAGTACCCTACACGAGTGAAACGGAAAATCAAACAATCAAGCAAATGGATTCTGTTTGAGTCCCCAGAGACAGTCAGCAGAAAATAGCCCTATCTGGCCACCGTGAATTCTTTGTGTTTGGTTTCAACAGTTCCCAGCCATAGATTTAGTGGTGCAGCAACATACTTCTCATTTTCTCTCACCTCAACAACTGAGTTGCTGTAATAATAAGCATCTGGGCCTTTGAAATCAGTGGATTTTATGATGTTCACGAATGTGAAAATCTAATAACCAACTAAAGAGGGAAGTTTGGACACTCAAATAAACACGTCACTCCTCAATACACTGTTAGCTCCCAACTGCTCCTGTCTAGAAATTGGTGTTCCTTTTTATTTGACCCTCCATCCTATCGGCGGTGATCACGCTGATGTCTTTCAAACATGGTGGTGAGCGAAGCAACAAGTTGACTTTTCTGTCGACAACAGGCCCAGAGGAATGATACTTGAGATCTTCAGGGAGCCCTTAGTCAATGAATGTGGCTAAATACAGACAGCAAGTTAGAAGGAGATGAAAGAGGACAGAGGATAGAGACACGGGTTCAAGTCCCAGCACAACCGTTCCCTGGTTTTGTAGGTACACGCGGCCGACTCGAACTGCAAGTGTCTCGGTGAACCCAGTGCTCCCTCTGCAGCCTAGATACTTTGCAGGATTTTGGGGAGCATAGTGTAGGAAAGTGATATAGGGTATATGGTTAACTGTTCTGCACACATGGACAGATGGACAGACAAAAGGATGATTGATTGAGTGATTGATACATAGATAGACAGATAGATAGATAGATATAGGTACATATCGATTAGCACAAAGCTACTGCTCATAACAAGGAGAGCAATGGTGAAAGCATTTTGCAAAACTACAAACAAAAAATAAGAATGAAATCCAGTTTAAAACGTGCAGTAAGCAGCCATAAGAAGAAAACGAATCCTATCATTTGCAATAACGTGGATGGAGCTCGAGGGTATTATGCTCAGTCAAATAGGCCAGGCGGAGAAATACATGTACCAAATGATTTCACTCATGTGTGGAGTATGATAACAAGAAAAACTGAAGGAAAAGACAGCAGCAGACTCACAGAACCCGAGAGTGGACCTACAGTTACCAAAGAGAAAGGGACTGGGTAGGGTTTGTGGGAAGGGAGTAATAAGTGCGGGGAAAAAGAATGGGGGCATTAGGATTAGCATGTATAATGTATAGGGTGGGGTGTCATGGGTAGAGCTGTACAACACAGAGAAGACATGTAGTGATTCTACAGCATCTTAGTACATGCTGACGGAGAGCGGCTGTAACTGGGATTTGGGGTGACTTGGTGAAGAGGGTAGACAGAATAACATAATTTTCTGCATGTGATTGTATATTAATGAGAACAAAAAGAATTTCAAAGTGCAGTAAGAGCACAGCTCTCAAATATCAGAATAAAAGTACAGCCTTTGAGTGCTCCAAACAAAAGACACAGGGTTAGAAGAACTGATGAAAACTCAAGACCACCTACGTGCTCCCTTACTGGAGACTCACTTGAGATCCAAGGACACAGACAAACTACATGCTGAAGGGGCGGGGACAGGTACCCTACACAAGTGAAACTGAGAAACAAAGAAAGAAATGGATTCTGTTTTGGACCCCAGAGAGATTCAGTAGAAAATAGCCCTATCTAGCCACCGTGAATTATTTTGTTTGGTTTCAGCAGTGCTCAGGCATAGATTTAGTGGTGCAGCAACTTCCTTCTCATTTCCTCTCACCTCAACAAATGAATTGCTGTAATAATATGCGTCTGGGCATTTATAATCATTGCTTTCTATGATGTTCACGAATGTAAAGAAGTAATAACCACCTAAAGAGGGAAGTATGGACATTCAAATAAACACTTCACTCCACAACACACTCTTTGTTCTCAACTGCTCCTGTCCAGAAATAGGTGTTAATTCATATTTGTCCCTCCACCTATCAGCAGTGATCACGCCAATGTCCCTCAAACATGGTGGTGTGCAAAGGGCCAAGTACACTTTTCTGTCGACAACAGGCCCACATGAAGGACACTTGTGGTCTTCAGGGATCACTTACTCACTGAATGTGGCTAAATAAAGTCAACAAGCGAGCAGGAAGTATAAGAGGACAGAGGACAAAGATACGGGTTCAAGTCCTTTCACCTCCATTTACTGGTTTTGTAAGCACACTCTGCTGACTCTACCTGAAAGCGTATCGGTGAACACAGTGCTCTCCTTATGGCTTAGTTACCTTGCAAGATTTCTGGAAGCATAATGTAGGGAAGAGACATAGGCTATGTTGTTAACTGTTCTGTACATAAGGATAGATGGACAGACAAAAAGATGATTGTTTCATAGATAGATAGGTAGACAGACGACAGGTGAAAGAGAGATAGATAGGTACATAGATTAATAGATGATAGACATCATAGATAGATGATAGGAAGATAGATAGATACATAGATAGATACATAGATACATAGATATATACATACATAGATATATAGATAGACAGACAGACCTTTAGATAGATAGATACAGATACATGTCGATTGACACAAAGCTATTGTTCATAACCAGGAGTTGAATGGTGAATAACATAGCTAAACTACAAACAAAAAGGAAGAAAGAAATCCAGTTTAAAAAGTGCAGTAAGCAGCCTTAAGAAGAAAACAAATACTACCATTTGCAATGACGTGGATGGAGCAAGACGGTAGTATGTTCAGAAAAATAGGGCAGGCGGATAAAGGCAAGTACCAAGTGATTTCACTCATGAGTGGAGTATAACAACAAAGAAAAACTGAAGTAAAAAAACAGCAGCAGACTCACAGAACCCGAGGGTTGACTAAAAGTAACCAAAGGAAAAAGGACTGGGCAGGGTGAGTCTGAAGGGAGGGATAAGTGTGGGGAGAAAGAATGGGGGCATTAAGTTTAGCATGTATAATGCGCGGGGTCGGGTGTGCATGGGGAGTACTGTACAACACAGAGAAGACTAGTAGAAATCATATAGCATCTTAGTACTCACTGATGGACAGTGACTGTAACGGGGACTTTTGGGGGGGACATGGTGAAGGGGTCTACAGCATCCAAATACGCTGATCGACAGTGACTGAAGAGGTTTTTCGGGGGGACTTGGTGAAGGGGGGAGCATAGTAAACATAATGTTCTTCACGTGATTGTAGATTAATGATAAAAAATATTCTTTAAGTGCAATAAGTGCACAGCTCTGAATCATCAGAATAAAAGGTCAGGCACTGAGTGTTGCAAACAAAAGACACAGGGATAAAAGAAGGGATGAAAACTCAAGACACCTACGTGCTTACTTACAGGAGACACACTTGAGATCCAAGGACACAGACAAACTACAAGCCGAAGGTGTGTGGACAAGTACCCTACACGAGTGAAACGGAAAATCAAACAATCAAGCAAATGGATTCTGTTTGAGTCCCCAGAGACAGTCAGCAGAAAATAGCCCTATCTGGCCACCGTGAATTCTTTGTGTTTGGTTTCAACAGTTCCCAGCCATAGATTTAGTGGTGCAGCAACATACTTCTCATTTTCTCTCACCTCAACAACTGAGTTGCTGTAATAATAAGCATCTGGGCCTTTGAAATCAGTGGATTTTATGATGTTCACGAATGTGAAAATCTAATAACCAACTAAAGAGGGAAGTTTGGACACTCAAATAAACACGTCACTCCTCAATACACTGTTAGCTCCCAACTGCTCCTGTCTAGAAATTGGTGTTCCTTTTTATTTGACCCTCCATCCTATCGGCGGTGATCACGCTGATGTCTTTCAAACATGGTGGTGAGCGAAGCAACAAGTTGACTTTTCTGTCGACAACAGGCCCAGAGGAATGATACTTGAGATCTTCAGGGAGCCCTTAGTCAATGAATGTGGCTAAATACAGACAGCAAGTTAGAAGGAGATGAAAGAGGACAGAGGATAGAGACACGGGTTCAAGTCCCAGCACAACCGTTCCCTGGTTTTGTAGGTACACGCGGCCGACTCGAACTGCAAGTGTCTCGGTGAACCCAGTGCTCCCTCTGCAGCCTAGATACTTTGCAGGATTTTGGGGAGCATAGTGTAGGAAAGTGATATAGGGTATATGGTTAACTGTTCTGCACACATGGACAGATGGACAGACAAAAGGATGATTGATTGAGTGATTGATACATAGATAGACAGATAGATAGATAGATATAGGTACATATCGATTAGCACAAAGCTACTGCTCATAACAAGGAGAGCAATGGTGAAAGCATTTTGCAAAACTACAAACAAAAAATAAGAATGAAATCCAGTTTAAAACGTGCAGTAAGCAGCCATAAGAAGAAAACGAATCCTATCATTTGCAATAACGTGGATGGAGCTAGAGGGTATTATGCTCAGTCAAATAGGCCAGGCGGAGAAATACATGTACCAAATGATTTCACTCATGTGTGGAGTATGATAACAAGAAAAACTGAAGGAAAAGACAGCAGCAGACTCACAGAACCCGAGAGTGGACCTACAGTTACCAAAGAGAAAGGGACTGGGTAGGGTTTGTGGGAAGGGAGTAATAAGTGCGGGGAAAAAGAATGGGGGCATTAGGATTAGCATGTATAATGTATAGGGTGGGGTGTCATGGGTAGAGCTGTACAACACAGAGAAGACATGTAGTGATTCTACAGCATCTTAGTACATGCTGACGGAGAGCGGCTGTAACTGGGATTTGGGGTGACTTGGTGAAGAGGGTAGACAGAATAACATAATTTTCTGCATGTGATTGTATATTAATGAGAACAAAAAGAATTTCAAAGTGCAGTAAGAGCACAGCTCTCAAATATCAGAATAAAAGTACAGCCTTTGAGTGCTCCAAACAAAAGACACAGGGTTAGAAGAACTGATGAAAACTCAAGACCACCTACGTGCTCCCTTACTGGAGACTCACTTGAGATCCAAGGACACAGACAAACTACATGCTGAAGGGGCGGGGACAGGTACCCTACACAAGTGAAACTGAGAAACAAAGAAAGAAATGGATTCTGTTTTGGACCCCAGAGAGATTCAGTAGAAAATAGCCCTATCTAGCCACCGTGAATTATTTTGTTTGGTTTCAGCAGTGCTCAGGCATAGATTTAGTGGTGCAGCAACTTCCTTCTCATTTCCTCTCACCTCAACAAATGAATTGCTGTAATAATATGCGTCTGGGCATTTATAATCATTGCTTTCTATGATGTTCACGAATGTAAAGAAGTAATAACCACCTAAAGAGGGAAGTATGGACATTCAAATAAACACTTCACTCCACAACACACTCTTTGTTCTCAACTGCTCCTGTCCAGAAATAGGTGTTAATTCATATTTGTCCCTCCACCTATCAGCAGTGATCACGCCAATGTCCCTCAAACATGGTGGTGTGCAAAGGGCCAAGTACACTTTTCTGTCGACAACAGGCCCACATGAAGGACACTTGTGGTCTTCAGGGATCACTTACTCACTGAATGTGGCTAAATAAAGTCAACAAGCGAGCAGGAAGTATAAGAGGACAGAGGACAAAGATACGGGTTCAAGTCCTTTCACCTCCATTTACTGGTTTTGTAAGCACACTCTGCTGACTCTACCTGAAAGCGTATCGGTGAACACAGTGCTCTCCTTATGGCTTAGTTACCTTGCAAGATTTCTGGAAGCATAATGTAGGGAAGAGACATAGGCTATGTTGTTAACTGTTCTGTACATAAGGATAGATGGACAGACAAAAAGATGATTGTTTCATAGATAGATAGGTAGACAGACGACAGGTGAAAGAGAGATAGATAGGTACATAGATTAATAGATGATAGACATCATAGATAGATGATAGGAAGATAGATAGATACATAGATAGATACATAGATACATAGATATATACATACATAGATATATAGATAGACAGACAGACCTTTAGATAGATAGATACAGATACATGTCGATTGACACAAAGCTATTGTTCATAACCAGGAGTTGAATGGTGAATAACATAGCTAAACTACAAACAAAAAGGAAGAAAGAAATCCAGTTTAAAAAGTGCAGTAAGCAGCCTTAAGAAGAAAACAAATACTACCATTTGCAATGACGTGGATGGAGCAAGACGGTAGTATGTTCAGAAAAATAGGGCAGGCGGATAAAGGCAAGTACCAAGTGATTTCACTCATGAGTGGAGTATAACAACAAAGAAAAACTGAAGTAAAAAAACAGCAGCAGACTCACAGAACCCGAGGGTTGACTAAAAGTAACCAAAGGAAAAAGGACTGGGCAGGGTGAGTCTGAAGGGAGGGATAAGTGTGGGGAGAAAGAATGGGGGCATTAAGTTTAGCATGTATAATGCGCGGGGTCGGGTGTGCATGGGGAGTACTGTACAACACAGAGAAGACTAGTAGAAATCATATAGCATCTTACTACTCACTGATGGACAGTGACTGTAACGGGGACTTTTGGGGGGGACATGGTGAAGGGGTCTACAGCATCCAAATACGCTGATCGACAGTGACTGAAGAGGTTTTTCGGGGGGACTTGGTGAAGGGGGGAGCATAGTAAACATAATGTTCTTCACGTGATTGTAGATTAATGATAAAAAATATTCTTTAAGTGCAATAAGTGCACAGCTCTGAATCATCAGAATAAAAGGTCAGGCACTGAGTGTTGCAAACAAAAGACACAGGGATAAAAGAAGGGATGAAAACTCAAGACACCTACGTGCTTACTTACAGGAGACACACTTGAGATCCAAGGACACAGACAAACTACAAGCCGAAGGTGTGTGGACAAGTACCCTACACGAGTGAAACGGAAAATCAAACAATCAAGCAAATGGATTCTGTTTGAGTCCCCAGAGACAGTCAGCAGAAAATAGCCCTATCTGGCCACCGTGAATTCTTTGTGTTTGGTTTCAACAGTTCCCAGCCATAGATTTAGTGGTGCAGCAACATACTTCTCATTTTCTCTCACCTCAACAACTGAGTTGCTGTAATAATAAGCATCTGGGCCTTTGAAATCAGTGGATTTTATGATGTTCACGAATGTGAAAATCTAATAACCAACTAAAGAGGGAAGTTTGGACACTCAAATAAACACGTCACTCCTCAATACACTGTTAGCTCCCAACTGCTCCTGTCTAGAAATTGGTGTTCCTTTTTATTTGACCCTCCATCCTATCGGCGGTGATCACGCTGATGTCTTTCAAACATGGTGGTGAGCGAAGCAACAAGTTGACTTTTCTGTCGACAACAGGCCCAGAGGAATGATACTTGAGATCTTCAGGGAGCCCTTAGTCAATGAATGTGGCTAAATACAGACAGCAAGTTAGAAGGAGATGAAAGAGGACAGAGGATAGAGACACGGGTTCAAGTCCCAGCACAACCGTTCCCTGGTTTTGTAGGTACACGCGGCCGACTCGAACTGCAAGTGTCTCGGTGAACCCAGTGCTCCCTCTGCAGCCTAGATACTTTGCAGGATTTTGGGGAGCATAGTGTAGGAAAGTGATATAGGGTATATGGTTAACTGTTCTGCACACATGGACAGATGGACAGACAAAAGGATGATTGATTGAGTGATTGATACATAGATAGACAGATAGATAGATAGATATAGGTACATATCGATTAGCACAAAGCTACTGCTCATAACAAGGAGAGCAATGGTGAAAGCATTTTGCAAAACTACAAACAAAAAATAAGAATGAAATCCAGTTTAAAACGTGCAGTAAGCAGCCATAAGACGAAAACGAATCCTATCATTTGCAATAACGTGGATGGAGCTAGAGGGTATTATGCTCAGTCAAATAGGCCAGGCGGAGAAATACATGTACCAAATGATTTCACTCATGTGTGGAGTATGATAACAAGAAAAACTGAAGGAAAAGACAGCAGCAGACTCACAGAACCCGAGAGTGGACCTACAGTTACCAAAGAGAAAGGGACTGGGTAGGGTTTGTGGGAAGGGAGTAATAAGTGCGGGGAAAAAGAATGGGGGCATTAGGATTAGCATGTATAATGTATAGGGTGGGGTGTCATGGGTAGAGCTGTACAACACAGAGAAGACATGTAGTGATTCTACAGCATCTTAGTACATGCTGACGGAGAGCGGCTGTAACTGGGATTTGGGGTGACTTGGTGAAGAGGGTAGACAGAATAACATAATTTTCTGCATGTGATTGTATATTAATGAGAACAAAAAGAATTTCAAAGTGCAGTAAGAGCACAGCTCTCAAATATCAGAATAAAAGTACAGCCTTTGAGTGCTCCAAACAAAAGACACAGGGTTAGAAGAACTGATGAAAACTCAAGACCACCTACGTGCTCCCTTACTGGAGACTCACTTGAGATCCAAGGACACAGACAAACTACATGCTGAAGGGGCGGGGACAGGTACCCTACACAAGTGAAACTGAGAAACAAAGAAAGAAATGGATTCTGTTTTGGACCCCAGAGAGATTCAGTAGAAAATAGCCCTATCTAGCCACCGTGAATTATTTTGTTTGGTTTCAGCAGTGCTCAGGCATAGATTTAGTGGTGCAGCAACTTCCTTCTCATTTCCTCTCACCTCAACAAATGAATTGCTGTAATAATATGCGTCTGGGCATTTATAATCATTGCTTTCTATGATGTTCACGAATGTAAAGAAGTAATAACCACCTAAAGAGGGAAGTATGGACATTCAAATAAACACTTCACTCCACAACACACTCTTTGTTCTCAACTGCTCCTGTCCAGAAATAGGTGTTAATTCATATTTGTCCCTCCACCTATCAGCAGTGATCACGCCAATGTCCCTCAAACATGGTGGTGTGCAAAGGGCCAAGTACACTTTTCTGTCGACAACAGGCCCACATGAAGGACACTTGTGGTCTTCAGGGATCACTTACTCACTGAATGTGGCTAAATAAAGTCAACAAGCGAGCAGGAAGTATAAGAGGACAGAGGACAAAGATACGGGTTCAAGTCCTTTCACCTCCATTTACTGGTTTTGTAAGCACACTCTGCTGACTCTACCTGAAAGCGTATCGGTGAACACAGTGCTCTCCTTATGGCTTAGTTACCTTGCAAGATTTCTGGAAGCATAATGTAGGGAAGAGACATAGGCTATGTTGTTAACTGTTCTGTACATAAGGATAGATGGACAGACAAAAAGATGATTGTTTCATAGATAGATAGGTAGACAGACGACAGGTGAAAGAGAGATAGATAGGTACATAGATTAATAGATGATAGACATCATAGATAGATGATAGGAAGATAGATAGATACATAGATAGATACATAGATACATAGATATATACATACATAGATATATAGATAGACAGACAGACCTTTAGATAGATAGATACAGATACATGTCGATTGACACAAAGCTATTGTTCATAACCAGGAGTTGAATGGTGAATAACATAGCTAAACTACAAACAAAAAGGAAGAAAGAAATCCAGTTTAAAAAGTGCAGTAAGCAGCCTTAAGAAGAAAACAAATACTACCATTTGCAATGACGTGGATGGAGCAAGACGGTAGTATGTTCAGAAAAATAGGGCAGGCGGATAAAGGCAAGTACCAAGTGATTTCACTCATGAGTGGAGTATAACAACAAAGAAAAACTGAAGTAAAAAAACAGCAGCAGACTCACAGAACCCGAGGGTTGACTAAAAGTAACCAAAGGAAAAAGGACTGGGCAGGGTGAGTCTGAAGGGAGGGATAAGTGTGGGGAGAAAGAATGGGGGCATTAAGTTTAGCATGTATAATGCGCGGGGTCGGGTGTGCATGGGGAGTACTGTACAACACAGAGAAGACTAGTAGAAATCATATAGCATCTTACTACTCACTGATGGACAGTGACTGTAACGGGGACTTTTGGGGGGGACATGGTGAAGGGGTCTACAGCATCCAAATACGCTGATCGACAGTGACTGAAGAGGTTTTTCGGGGGGACTTGGTGAAGGGGGGAGCATAGTAAACATAATGTTCTTCACGTGATTGTAGATTAATGATAAAAAATATTCTTTAAGTGCAATAAGTGCACAGCTCTGAATCATCAGAATAAAAGGTCAGGCACTGAGTGTTGCAAACAAAAGACACAGGGATAAAAGAAGGGATGAAAACTCAAGACACCTACGTGCTTACTTACAGGAGACACACTTGAGATCCAAGGACACAGACAAACTACAAGCCGAAGGTGTGTGGACAAGTACCCTACACGAGTGAAACGGAAAATCAAACAATCAAGCAAATGGATTCTGTTTGAGTCCCCAGAGACAGTCAGCAGAAAATAGCCCTATCTGGCCACCGTGAATTCTTTGTGTTTGGTTTCAACAGTTCCCAGCCATAGATTTAGTGGTGCAGCAACATACTTCTCATTTTCTCTCACCTCAACAACTGAGTTGCTGTAATAATAAGCATCTGGGCCTTTGAAATCAGTGGATTTTATGATGTTCACGAATGTGAAAATCTAATAACCAACTAAAGAGGGAAGTTTGGACACTCAAATAAACACGTCACTCCTCAATACACTGTTAGCTCCCAACTGCTCCTGTCTAGAAATTGGTGTTCCTTTTTATTTGACCCTCCATCCTATCGGCGGTGATCACGCTGATGTCTTTCAAACATGGTGGTGAGCGAAGCAACAAGTTGACTTTTCTGTCGACAACAGGCCCAGAGGAATGATACTTGAGATCTTCAGGGAGCCCTTAGTCAATGAATGTGGCTAAATACAGACAGCAAGTTAGAAGGAGATGAAAGAGGACAGAGGATAGAGACACGGGTTCAAGTCCCAGCACAACCGTTCCCTGGTTTTGTAGGTACACGCGGCCGACTCGAACTGCAAGTGTCTCGGTGAACCCAGTGCTCCCTCTGCAGCCTAGATACTTTGCAGGATTTTGGGGAGCATAGTGTAGGAAAGTGATATAGGGTATATGGTTAACTGTTCTGCACACATGGACAGATGGACAGACAAAAGGATGATTGATTGAGTGATTGATACATAGATAGACAGATAGATAGATAGATATAGGTACATATCGATTAGCACAAAGCTACTGCTCATAACAAGGAGAGCAATGGTGAAAGCATTTTGCAAAACTACAAACAAAAAATAAGAATGAAATCCAGTTTAAAACGTGCAGTAAGCAGCCATAAGAAGAAAACGAATCCTATCATTTGCAATAACGTGGATGGAGCTCGAGGGTATTATGCTCAGTCAAATAGGCCAGGCGGAGAAATACATGTACCAAATGATTTCACTCATGTGTGGAGTATGATAACAAGAAAAACTGAAGGAAAAGACAGCAGCAGACTCACAGAACCCGAGAGTGGACCTACAGTTACCAAAGAGAAAGGGACTGGGTAGGGTTTGTGGGAAGGGAGTAATAAGTGCGGGGAAAAAGAATGGGGGCATTAGGATTAGCATGTATAATGTATAGGGTGGGGTGTCATGGGTAGAGCTGTACAACACAGAGAAGACATGTAGTGATTCTACAGCATCTTAGTACATGCTGACGGAGAGCGGCTGTAACTGGGATTTGGGGTGACTCGGTGAAGAGGGTAGACAGAATAACATAATTTTCTGCATGTGATTGTATATTAATGAGAACAAAAAGAATTTCAAAGTGCAGTAAGAGCACAGCTCTCAAATATCAGAATAAAAGTACAGCCTTTGAGTGCTCCAAACAAAAGACACAGGGTTAGAAGAACTGATGAAAACTCAAGACCACCTACGTGCTCCCTTACTGGAGACTCACTTGAGATCCAAGGACACAGACAAACTACATGCTGAAGGGGCGGGGACAGGTACCCTACACAAGTGAAACTGAGAAACAAAGAAAGAAATGGATTCTGTTTTGGACCCCAGAGAGATTCAGTAGAAAATAGCCCTATCTAGCCACCGTGAATTATTTTGTTTGGTTTCAGCAGTGCTCAGGCATAGATTTAGTGGTGCAGCAACTTCCTTCTCATTTCCTCTCACCTCAACAAATGAATTGCTGTAATAATATGCGTCTGGGCATTTATAATCATTGCTTTTTATGATGTTCACGAATGTAAAGAAGTAATAACCACCTAAAGAGGGAAGTATGGACATTCAAATAAACACTTCACTCCACAACACACTCTTTGTTCTCAACTGCTCCTGTCCAGAAATAGGTGTTAATTCATATTTGTCCCTCCACCTATCAGCAGTGATCACGCCAATGTCCCTCAAACATGGTGGTGTGCAAAGGGCCAAGTACACTTTTCTGTCGACAACAGGCCCACATGAAGGACACTTGTGGTCTTCAGGGATCACTTACTCACTGAATGTGGCTAAATAAAGTCAACAAGCGAGCAGGAAGTATAAGAGGACAGAGGACAAAGATACGGGTTCAAGTCCTTTCACCTCCATTTACTGGTTTTGTAAGCACACTCTGCTGACTCTACCTGAAAGCGTATCGGTGAACACAGTGCTCTCCTTATGGCTTAGTTACCTTGCAAGATTTCTGGAAGCATAATGTAGGGAAGAGACATAGGCTATGTTGTTAACTGTTCTGTACATAAGGATAGATGGACAGACAAAAAGATGATTGTTTCATAGATAGATAGGTAGACAGACGACAGGTGAAAGAGAGATAGATAGGTACATAGATTAATAGATGATAGACATCATAGATAGATGATAGGAAGATAGATAGATACATAGATAGATACATAGATACATAGATATATACATACATAGATATATAGATAGACAGACAGACCTTTAGATAGATAGATACAGATACATGTCGATTGACACAAAGCTATTGTTCATAACCAGGAGTTGAATGGTGAATAACATAGCTAAACTACAAACAAAAAGGAAGAAAGAAATCCAGTTTAAAAAGTGCAGTAAGCAGCCTTAAGAAGAAAACAAATACTACCATTTGCAATGACGTGGATGGAGCAAGACGGTAGTATGTTCAGAAAAATAGGGCAGGCGGATAAAGGCAAGTACCAAGTGATTTCACTCATGAGTGGAGTATAACAACAAAGAAAAACTGAAGTAAAAAAACAGCAGCAGACTCACAGAACCCGAGGGTTGACTAAAAGTAACCAAAGGAAAAAGGACTGGGCAGGGTGAGTCTGAAGGGAGGGATAAGTGTGGGGAGAAAGAATGGGGGCATTAAGTTTAGCATGTATAATGCGCGGGGTCGGGTGTGCATGGGGAGTACTGTACAACACAGAGAAGACTAGTAGAAATCATATAGCATCTTAGTACTCACTGATGGACAGTGACTGTAACGGGGACTTTTGGGGGGGACATGGTGAAGGGGTCTACAGCATCCAAATACGCTGATCGACAGTGACTGAAGAGGTTTTTCGGGGGGACTTGGTGAAGGGGGGAGCATAGTAAACATAATGTTCTTCACGTGATTGTAGATTAATGATAAAAAATACTCTTTAAGTGCAATAAGTGCACAGCTCTGAATCATCAGAATAAAAGGTCAGGCACTGAGTGTTGCAAACAAAAGACACAGGGATAAAAGAAGGGATGAAAACTCAAGACACCTACGTGCTTACTTACAGGAGACACACTTGAGATCCAAGGACACAGACAAACTACAAGCCGAAGGTGTGTGGACAAGTACCCTACACGAGTGAAACGGAAAATCAAACAATCAAGCAAATGGATTCTGTTTGAGTCCCCAGAGACAGTCAGCAGAAAATAGCCCTATCTGGCCACCGTGAATTCTTTGTGTTTGGTTTCAACAGTTCCCAGCCATAGATTTAGTGGTGCAGCAACATACTTCTCATTTTCTCTCACCTCAACAACTGAGTTGCTGTAATAATAAGCATCTGGGCCTTTGAAATCAGTGGATTTTATGATGTTCACGAATGTGAAAATCTAATAACCAACTAAAGAGGGAAGTTTGGACACTCAAATAAACACGTCACTCCTCAATACACTGTTAGCTCCCAACTGCTCCTGTCTAGAAATTGGTGTTCCTTTTTATTTGACCCTCCATCCTATCGGCGGTGATCACGCTGATGTCTTTCAAACATGGTGGTGAGCGAAGCAACAAGTTGACTTTTCTGTCGACAACAGGCCCAGAGGAATGATACTTGAGATCTTCAGGGAGCCCTTAGTCAATGAATGTGGCTAAATACAGACAGCAAGTTAGAAGGAGATGAAAGAGGACAGAGGATAGAGACACGGGTTCAAGTCCCAGCACAACCGTTCCCTGGTTTTGTAGGTACACGCGGCCGACTCGAACTGCAAGTGTCTCGGTGAACCCAGTGCTCCCTCTGCAGCCTAGATACTTTGCAGGATTTTTGGGAGCATAGTGTAGGAAAGTGATATAGGGTATATGGTTAACTGTTCTGCACACATGGACAGATGGACAGACAAAAGGATGATTGATTGAGTGATTGATACATAGATAGACAGATAGATAGATAGATATAGGTACATATCGATTAGCACAAAGCTACTGCTCATAACAAGGAGAGCAATGGTGAAAGCATTTTGCAAAACTACAAACAAAAAATAAGAATGAAATCCAGTTTAAAACGTGCAGTAAGCAGCCATAAGAAGAAAACGAATCCTATCATTTGCAATAACGTGGATGGAGCTCGAGGGTATTATGCTCAGTCAAATAGGCCAGGCGGAGAAATACATGTACCAAATGATTTCACTCATGTGTGGAGTATGATAACAAGAAAAACTGAAGGAAAAGACAGCAGCAGACTCACAGAACCCGAGAGTGGACCTACAGTTACCAAAGAGAAAGGGACTGGGTAGGGTTTGTGGGAAGGGAGTAATAAGTGCGGGGAAAAAGAATGGGGGCATTAGGATTAGCATGTATAATGTATAGGGTGGGGTGTCATGGGTAGAGCTGTACAACACAGAGAAGACATGTAGTGATTCTACAGCATCTTAGTACATGCTGACGGAGAGCGGCTGTAACTGGGATTTGGGGTGACTCGGTGAAGAGGGTAGACAGAATAACATAATTTTCTGCATGTGATTGTATATTAATGAGAACAAAAAGAATTTCAAAGTGCAGTAAGAGCACAGCTCTCAAATATCAGAATAAAAGTACAGCCTTTGAGTGCTCCAAACAAAAGACACAGGGTTAGAAGAACTGATGAAAACTCAAGACCACCTACGTGCTCCCTTACTGGAGACTCACTTGAGATCCAAGGACACAGACAAACTACATGCTGAAGGGGCGGGGACAGGTACCCTACACAAGTGAAACTGAGAAACAAAGAAAGAAATGGATTCTGTTTTGGACCCCAGAGAGATTCAGTAGAAAATAGCCCTATCTAGCCACCGTGAATTATTTTGTTTGGTTTCAGCAGTGCTCAGGCATAGATTTAGTGGTGCAGCAACTTCCTTCTCATTTCCTCTCACCTCAAGAAATGAATTGCTGTAATAATATGTGTCTGGGCTTTTAAAATCATTGCTTTTTATGATGTTCACGAATGTAAAGAAGGAATAACCACCTAAAGAGGGAAGTATGGACATTCAAATAAACACTTCACTCCACAACACACTCTTTGTTCTCAACTGCTCCTGTCCAGAAATAGGTGTTAATTCATATTTGTCCCTCCACCTATCAGCAGTGATCACGCCAATGTCCCTCAAACATGGTGGTGTGCAAAGGGCCAAGTACACTTTTCTGTCGACAACAGGCCCACATGAAGGACACTTGTGGTCTTCAGGGATCACTTACTCACTGAATGTGGCTAAATAAAGTCAACAAGCGAGCAGGAAGTATAAGAGGACAGAGGACAAAGATACGGGTTCAAGTCCTTTCACCTCCATTTACTGGTTTTGTAAGCACACTCTGCTGACTCTACCTGAAAGCGTATCGGTGAACACAGTGCTCTCCTTATGGCTTAGTTACCTTGCAAGATTTCTGGAAGCATAATGTAGGGAAGAGACATAGGCTATGTTGTTAACTGTTCTGTACATAAGGATAGATGGACAGACAAAAAGATGATTGTTTCATAGATAGATAGGTAGACAGACGACAGGTGAAAGAGAGATAGATAGGTACATAGATTAATAGATGATAGACATCATAGATAGATGATAGGAAGATAGATAGATACATAGATAGATACATAGATACATAGATATATACATACATAGATATATAGATAGACAGACAGACCTTTAGATAGATAGATACAGATACATGTCGATTGACACAAAGCTATTGTTCATAACCAGGAGTTGAATGGTGAATAACATAGCTAAACTACAAACAAAAAGGAAGAAAGAAATCCAGTTTAAAAAGTGCAGTAAGCAGCCTTAAGAAGAAAACAAATACTACCATTTGCAATGACGTGGATGGAGCAAGACGGTAGTATGTTCAGAAAAATAGGGCAGGCGGATAAAGGCAAGTACCAAGTGATTTCACTCATGAGTGGAGTATAACAACAAAGAAAAACTGAAGTAAAAAAACAGCAGCAGACTCACAGAACCCGAGGGTTGACTAAAAGTAACCAAAGGAAAAAGGACTGGGCAGGGTGAGTCTGAAGGGAGGGATAAGTGTGGGGAGAAAGAATGGGGGCATTAAGTTTAGCATGTATAATGCGCGGGGTCGGGTGTGCATGGGGAGTACTGTACAACACAGAGAAGACTAGTAGAAATCATATAGCATCTTACTACTCACTGATGGACAGTGACTGTAACGGGGACTTTTGGGGGGGACATGGTGAAGGGGTCTACAGCATCCAAATACGCTGATCGACAGTGACTGAAGAGGTTTTTCGGGGGGACTTGGTGAAGGGGGGAGCATAGTAAACATAATGTTCTTCACGTGATTGTAGATTAATGATAAAAAATATTCTTTAAGTGCAATAAGTGCACAGCTCTGAATCATCAGAATAAAAGGTCAGGCACTGAGTGTTGCAAACAAAAGACACAGGGATAAAAGAAGGGATGAAAACTCAAGACACCTACGTGCTTACTTACAGGAGACACACTTGAGATCCAAGGACACAGACAAACTACAAGCCGAAGGTGTGTGGACAAGTACCCTACACGAGTGAAACGGAAAATCAAACAATCAAGCAAATGGATTCTGTTTGAGTCCCCAGAGACAGTCAGCAGAAAATAGCCCTATCTGGCCACCGTGAATTCTTTGTGTTTGGTTTCAACAGTTCCCAGCCATAGATTTAGTGGTGCAGCAACATACTTCTCATTTTCTCTCACCTCAACAACTGAGTTGCTGTAATAATAAGCATCTGGGCCTTTGAAATCAGTGGATTTTATGATGTTCACGAATGTGAAAATCTAATAACCAACTAAAGAGGGAAGTTTGGACACTCAAATAAACACGTCACTCCTCAATACACTGTTAGCTCCCAACTGCTCCTGTCTAGAAATTGGTGTTCCTTTTTATTTGACCCTCCATCCTATCGGCGGTGATCACGCTGATGTCTTTCAAACATGGTGGTGAGCGAAGCAACAAGTTGACTTTTCTGTCGACAACAGGCCCAGAGGAATGATACTTGAGATCTTCAGGGAGCCCTTAGTCAATGAATGTGGCTAAATACAGACAGCAAGTTAGAAGGAGATGAAAGAGGACAGAGGATAGAGACACGGGTTCAAGTCCCAGCACAACCGTTCCCTGGTTTTGTAGGTACACGCGGCCGACTCGAACTGCAAGTGTCTCGGTGAACCCAGTGCTCCCTCTGCAGCCTAGATACTTTGCAGGATTTTGGGGAGCATAGTGTAGGAAAGTGATATAGGGTATATGGTTAACTGTTCTGCACACATGGACAGATGGACAGACAAAAGGATGATTGATTGAGTGATTGATACATAGATAGACAGATAGATAGATAGATATAGGTACATATCGATTAGCACAAAGCTACTGCTCATAACAAGGAGAGCAATGGTGAAAGCATTTTGCAAAACTACAAACAAAAAATAAGAATGAAATCCAGTTTAAAACGTGCAGTAAGCAGCCATAAGAAGAAAACGAATCCTATCATTTGCAATAACGTGGATGGAGCTAGAGGGTATTATGCTCAGTCAAATAGGCCAGGCGGAGAAATACATGTACCAAATGATTTCACTCATGTGTGGAGTATGATAACAAGAAAAACTGAAGGAAAAGACAGCAGCAGACTCACAGAACCCGAGAGTGGACCTACAGTTACCAAAGAGAAAGGGACTGGGTAGGGTTTGTGGGAAGGGAGTAATAAGTGCGGGGAAAAAGAATGGGGGCATTAGGATTAGCATGTATAATGTATAGGGTGGGGTGTCATGGGTAGAGCTGTACAACACAGAGAAGACATGTAGTGATTCTACAGCATCTTAGTACATGCTGACGGAGAGCGGCTGTAACTGGGATTTGGGGTGACTCGGTGAAGAGGGTAGACAGAATAACATAATTTTCTGCATGTGATTGTATATTAATGAGAACAAAAAGAATTTCAAAGTGCAGTAAGAGCACAGCTCTCAAATATCAGAATAAAAGTACAGCCTTTGAGTGCTCCAAACAAAAGACACAGGGTTAGAAGAACTGATGAAAACTCAAGACCACCTACGTGCTCCCTTACTGGAGACTCACTTGAGATCCAAGGACACAGACAAACTACATGCTGAAGGGGCGGGGACAGGTACCCTACACAAGTGAAACTGAGAAACAAAGAAAGAAATGGATTCTGTTTTGGACCCCAGAGAGATTCAGTAGAAAATAGCCCTATCTAGCCACCGTGAATTATTTTGTTTGGTTTCAGCAGTGCTCAGGCATAGATTTAGTGGTGCAGCAACTTCCTTCTCATTTCCTCTCACCTCAACAAATGAATTGCTGTAATAATATGCGTCTGGGCATTTATAATCATTGCTTTTTATGATGTTCACGAATGTAAAGAAGTAATAACCACCTAAAGAGGGAAGTATGGACATTCAAATAAACACTTCACTCCACAACACACTCTTTGTTCTCAACTGCTCCTGTCCAGAAATAGGTGTTAATTCATATTTGTCCCTCCACCTATCAGCAGTGATCACGCCAATGTCCCTCAAACATGGTGGTGTGCAAAGGGCCAAGTACACTTTTCTGTCGACAACAGGCCCACATGAAGGACACTTGTGGTCTTCAGGGATCACTTACTCACTGAATGTGGCTAAATAAAGTCAACAAGCGAGCAGGAAGTATAAGAGGACAGAGGACAAAGATACGGGTTCAAGTCCTTTCACCTCCATTTACTGGTTTTGTAAGCACACTCTGCTGACTCTACCTGAAAGCGTATCGGTGAACACAGTGCTCTCCTTATGGCTTAGTTACCTTGCAAGATTTCTGGAAGCATAATGTAGGGAAGAGACATAGGCTATGTTGTTAACTGTTCTGTACATAAGGATAGATGGACAGACAAAAAGATGATTGTTTCATAGATAGATAGGTAGACAGACGACAGGTGAAAGAGAGATAGATAGGTACATAGATTAATAGATGATAGACATCATAGATAGATGATAGGAAGATAGATAGATACATAGATAGATACATAGATACATAGATATATACATACATAGATATATAGATAGACAGACAGACCTTTAGATAGATAGATACAGATACATGTCGATTGACACAAAGCTATTGTTCATAACCAGGAGTTGAATGGTGAATAACATAGCTAAACTACAAACAAAAAGGAAGAAAGAAATCCAGTTTAAAAAGTGCAGTAAGCAGCCTTAAGAAGAAAACAAATACTACCATTTGCAATGACGTGGATGGAGCAAGACGGTAGTATGTTCAGAAAAATAGGGCAGGCGGATAAAGGCAAGTACCAAGTGATTTCACTCATGAGTGGAGTATAACAACAAAGAAAAACTGAAGTAAAAAAACAGCAGCAGACTCACAGAACCCGAGGGTTGACTAAAAGTAACCAAAGGAAAAAGGACTGGGCAGGGTGAGTCTGAAGGGAGGGATAAGTGTGGGGAGAAAGAATGGGGGCATTAAGTTTAGCATGTATAATGCGCGGGGTCGGGTGTGCATGGGGAGTACTGTACAACACAGAGAAGACTAGTAGAAATCATATAGCATCTTAGTACTCACTGATGGACAGTGACTGTAACGGGGACTTTTGGGGGGGACATGGTGAAGGGGTCTACAGCATCCAAATACGCTGATCGACAGTGACTGAAGAGGTTTTTCGGGGGGACTTGGTGAAGGGGGGAGCATAGTAAACATAATGTTCTTCACGTGATTGTAGATTAATGATAAAAAATATTCTTTAAGTGCAATAAGTGCACAGCTCTGAATCATCAGAATAAAAGGTCAGGCACTGAGTGTTGCAAACAAAAGACACAGGGATAAAAGAAGGGATGAAAACTCAAGACACCTACGTGCTTACTTACAGGAGACACACTTGAGATCCAAGGACACAGACAAACTACAAGCCGAAGGTGTGTGGACAAGTACCCTACACGAGTGAAACGGAAAATCAAACAATCAAGCAAATGGATTCTGTTTGAGTCCCCAGAGACAGTCAGCAGAAAATAGCCCTATCTGGCCACCGTGAATTCTTTGTGTTTGGTTTCAACAGTTCCCAGCCATAGATTTAGTGGTGCAGCAACATACTTCTCATTTTCTCTCACCTCAACAACTGAGTTGCTGTAATAATAAGCATCTGGGCCTTTGAAATCAGTGGATTTTATGATGTTCACGAATGTGAAAATCTAATAACCAACTAAAGAGGGAAGTTTGGACACTCAAATAAACACGTCACTCCTCAATACACTGTTAGCTCCCAACTGCTCCTGTCTAGAAATTGGTGTTCCTTTTTATTTGACCCTCCATCCTATCGGCGGTGATCATGCTGATGTCTTTCAAACATGGTGGTGAGCGAAGCAACAAGTTGACTTTTCTGTCGACAACAGGCCCAGAGGAATGATACTTGAGATCTTCAGGGAGCCCTTAGTCAATGAATGTGGCTAAATACAGACAGCAAGTTAGAAGGAGATGAAAGAGGACAGAGGATAGAGACACGGGTTCAAGTCCCAGCACAACCGTTCCCTGGTTTTGTAGGTACACGCGGCCGACTCGAACTGCAAGTGTCTCGGTGAACCCAGTGCTCCCTCTGCAGCCTAGATACTTTGCAGGATTTTTGGGAGCATAGTGTAGGAAAGTGATATAGGGTATATGGTTAACTGTTCTGCACACATGGACAGATGGACAGACAAAAGGATGATTGATTGAGTGATTGATACATAGATAGACAGATAGATAGATAGATATAGGTACATATCGATTAGCACAAAGCTACTGCTCATAACAAGGAGAGCAATGGTGAAAGCATTTTGCAAAACTACAAACAAAAAATAAGAATGAAATCCAGTTTAAAACGTGCAGTAAGCAGCCATAAGAAGAAAACGAATCCTATCATTTGCAATAACGTGGATGGAGCTCGAGGGTATTATGCTCAGTCAAATAGGCCAGGCGGAGAAATACATGTACCAAATGATTTCACTCATGTGTGGAGTATGATAACAAGAAAAACTGAAGGAAAAGACAGCAGCAGACTCACAGAACCCGAGAGTGGACCTACAGTTACCAAAGAGAAAGGGACTGGGTAGGGTTTGTGGGAAGGGAGTAATAAGTGCGGGGAAAAAGAATGGGGGCATTAGGATTAGCATGTATAATGTATAGGGTGGGGTGTCATGGGTAGAGCTGTACAACACAGAGAAGACATGTAGTGATTCTACAGCATCTTAGTACATGCTGACGGAGAGCGGCTGTAACTGGGATTTGGGGTGACTCGGTGAAGAGGGTAGACAGAATAACATAATTTTCTGCATGTGATTGTATATTAATGAGAACAAAAAGAATTTCAAAGTGCAGTAAGAGCACAGCTCTCAAATATCAGAATAAAAGTACAGCCTTTGAGTGCTCCAAACAAAAGACACAGGGTTAGAAGAACTGATGAAAACTCAAGACCACCTACGTGCTCCCTTACTGGAGACTCACTTGAGATCCAAGGACACAGACAAACTACATGCTGAAGGGGCGGGGACAGGTACCCTACACAAGTGAAACTGAGAAACAAAGAAAGAAATGGATTCTGTTTTGGACCCCAGAGAGATTCAGTAGAAAATAGCCCTATCTAGCCACCGTGAATTATTTTGTTTGGTTTCAGCAGTGCTCAGGCATAGATTTAGTGGTGCAGCAACTTCCTTCTCATTTCCTCTCACCTCAACAAATGAATTGCTGTAATAATATGCGTCTGGGCATTTATAATCATTGCTTTCTATGATGTTCACGAATGTAAAGAAGTAATAACCACCTAAAGAGGGAAGTATGGACATTCAAATAAACACTTCACTCCACAACACACTCTTTGTTCTCAACTGCTCCTGTCCAGAAATAGGTGTTAATTCATATTTGTCCCTCCACCTATCAGCAGTGATCACGCCAATGTCCCTCAAACATGGTGGTGTGCAAAGGGCCAAGTACACTTTTCTGTCGACAACAGGCCCACATGAAGGACACTTGTGGTCTTCAGGGATCACTTACTCACTGAATGTGGCTAAATAAAGTCAACAAGCGAGCAGGAAGTATAAGAGGACAGAGGACAAAGATACGGGTTCAAGTCCTTTCACCTCCATTTACTGGTTTTGTAAGCACACTCTGCTGACTCTACCTGAAAGCGTATCGGTGAACACAGTGCTCTCCTTATGGCTTAGTTACCTTGCAAGATTTCTGGAAGCATAATGTAGGGAAGAGACATAGGCTATGTTGTTAACTGTTCTGTACATAAGGATAGATGGACAGACAAAAAGATGATTGTTTCATAGATAGATAGGTAGACAGACGACAGGTGAAAGAGAGATAGATAGGTACATAGATTAATAGATGATAGACATCATAGATAGATGATAGGAAGATAGATAGATACATAGATAGATACATAGATACATAGATATATACATACATAGATATATAGATAGACAGACAGACCTTTAGATAGATAGATACAGATACATGTCGATTGACACAAAGCTATTGTTCATAACCAGGAGTTGAATGGTGAATAACATAGCTAAACTACAAACAAAAAGGAAGAAAGAAATCCAGTTTAAAAAGTGCAGTAAGCAGCCTTAAGAAGAAAACAAATACTACCATTTGCAATGACGTGGATGGAGCAAGACGGTAGTATGTTCAGAAAAATAGGGCAGGCGGATAAAGGCAAGTACCAAGTGATTTCACTCATGAGTGGAGTATAACAACAAAGAAAAACTGAAGTAAAAAAACAGCAGCAGACTCACAGAACCCGAGGGTTGACTAAAAGTAACCAAAGGAAAAAGGACTGGGCAGGGTGAGTCTGAAGGGAGGGATAAGTGTGGGGAGAAAGAATGGGGGCATTAAGTTTAGCATGTATAATGCGCGGGGTCGGGTGTGCATGGGGAGTACTGTACAACACAGAGAAGACTAGTAGAAATCATATAGCATCTTACTACTCACTGATGGACAGTGACTGTAACGGGGACTTTTGGGGGGGACATGGTGAAGGGGTCTACAGCATCCAAATACGCTGATCGACAGTGACTGAAGAGGTTTTTCGGGGGGACTTGGTGAAGGGGGGAGCATAGTAAACATAATGTTCTTCACGTGATTGTAGATTAATGATAAAAAATATTCTTTAAGTGCAATAAGTGCACAGCTCTGAATCATCAGAATAAAAGGTCAGGCACTGAGTGTTGCAAACAAAAGACACAGGGATAAAAGAAGGGATGAAAACTCAAGACACCTACGTGCTTACTTACAGGAGACACACTTGAGATCCAAGGACACAGACAAACTACAAGCCGAAGGTGTGTGGACAAGTACCCTACACGAGTGAAACGGAAAATCAAACAATCAAGCAAATGGATTCTGTTTGAGTCCCCAGAGACAGTCAGCAGAAAATAGCCCTATCTGGCCACCGTGAATTCTTTGTGTTTGGTTTCAACAGTTCCCAGCCATAGATTTAGTGGTGCAGCAACATACTTCTCATTTTCTCTCACCTCAACAACTGAGTTGCTGTAATAATAAGCATCTGGGCCTTTGAAATCAGTGGATTTTATGATGTTCACGAATGTGAAAATCTAATAACCAACTAAAGAGGGAAGTTTGGACACTCAAATAAACACGTCACTCCTCAATACACTGTTAGCTCCCAACTGCTCCTGTCTAGAAATTGGTGTTCCTTTTTATTTGACCCTCCATCCTATCGGCGGTGATCACGCTGATGTCTTTCAAACATGGTGGTGAGCGAAGCAACAAGTTGACTTTTCTGTCGACAACAGGCCCAGAGGAATGATACTTGAGATCTTCAGGGAGCCCTTAGTCAATGAATGTGGCTAAATACAGACAGCAAGTTAGAAGGAGATGAAAGAGGACAGAGGATAGAGACACGGGTTCAAGTCCCAGCACAACCGTTCCCTGGTTTTGTAGGTACACGCGGCCGACTCGAACTGCAAGTGTCTCGGTGAACCCAGTGCTCCCTCTGCAGCCTAGATACTTTGCAGGATTTTTGGGAGCATAGTGTAGGAAAGTGATATAGGGTATATGGTTAACTGTTCTGCACACATGGACAGATGGACAGACAAAAGGATGATTGATTGAGTGATTGATACATAGATAGACAGATAGATAGATAGATATAGGTACATATCGATTAGCACAAAGCTACTGCTCATAACAAGGAGAGCAATGGTGAAAGCATTTTGCAAAACTAAAAACAAAAAATAAGAATGAAATCCAGTTTAAAACGTGCAGTAAGCAGCCATAAGAAGAAAACGAATCCTATCATTTGCAATAACGTGGATGGAGCTAGAGGGTATTATGCTCAGTCAAATAGGCCAGGCGGAGAAATACATGTACCAAATGATTTCACTCATGTGTGGAGTATGATAACAAGAAAAACTGAAGGAAAAGACAGCAGCAGACTCACAGAACCCGAGAGTGGACCTACAGTTACCAAAGAGAAAGGGACTGGGTAGGGTTTGTGGGAAGGGAGTAATAAGTGCGGGGAAAAAGAATGGGGGCATTAGGATTAGCATGTATAATGTATAGGGTGGGGTGTCATGGGTAGAGCTGTACAACACAGAGAAGACATGTAGTGATTCTACAGCATCTTAGTACATGCTGACGGAGAGCGGCTGTAACTGGGATTTGGGGTGACTTGGTGAAGAGGGTAGACAGAATAACATAATTTTCTGCATGTGATTGTATATTAATGAGAACAAAAAGAATTTCAAAGTGCAGTAAGAGCACAGCTCTCAAATATCAGAATAAAAGTACAGCCTTTGAGTGCTCCAAACAAAAGACACAGGGTTAGAAGAACTGATGAAAACTCAAGACCACCTACGTGCTCCCTTACTGGAGACTCACTTGAGATCCAAGGACACAGACAAACTACATGCTGAAGGGGCGGGGACAGGTACCCTACACAAGTGAAACTGAGAAACAAAGAAAGAAATGGATTCTGTTTTGGACCCCAGAGAGATTCAGTAGAAAATAGCCCTATCTAGCCACCGTGAATTATTTTGTTTGGTTTCAGCAGTGCTCAGGCATAGATTTAGTGGTGCAGCAACTTCCTTCTCATTTCCTCTCACCTCAACAAATGAATTGCTGTAATAATATGCGTCTGGGCATTTATAATCATTGCTTTTTATGATGTTCACGAATGTAAAGAAGTAATAACCACCTAAAGAGGGAAGTATGGACATTCAAATAAACACTTCACTCCACAACACACTCTTTGTTCTCAACTGCTCCTGTCCAGAAATAGGTGTTAATTCATATTTGTCCCTCCACCTATCAGCAGTGATCACGCCAATGTCCCTCAAACATGGTGGTGTGCAAAGGGCCAAGTACACTTTTCTGTCGACAACAGGCCCACATGAAGGACACTTGTGGTCTTCAGGGATCACTTACTCACTGAATGTGGCTAAATAAAGTCAACAAGCGAGCAGGAAGTATAAGAGGACAGAGGACAAAGATACGGGTTCAAGTCCTTTCACCTCCATTTACTGGTTTTGTAAGCACACTCTGCTGACTCTACCTGAAAGCGTATCGGTGAACACAGTGCTCTCCTTATGGCTTAGTTACCTTGCAAGATTTCTGGAAGCATAATGTAGGGAAGAGACATAGGCTATGTTGTTAACTGTTCTGTACATAAGGATAGATGGACAGACAAAAAGATGATTGTTTCATAGATAGATAGGTAGACAGACGACAGGTGAAAGAGAGATAGATAGGTACATAGATTAATAGATGATAGACATCATAGATAGATGATAGGAAGATAGATAGATACATAGATAGATACATAGATACATAGATATATACATACATAGATATATAGATAGACAGACAGACCTTTAGATAGATAGATACAGATACATGTCGATTGACACAAAGCTATTGTTCATAACCAGGAGTTGAATGGTGAATAACATAGCTAAACTACAAACAAAAAGGAAGAAAGAAATCCAGTTTAAAAAGTGCTGTAAGCAGCCTTAAGAAGAAAACAAATACTACCATTTGCAATGACGTGGATGGAGCAAGACGGTAGTATGTTCAGAAAAATAGGGCAGGCGGATAAAGGCAAGTACCAAGTGATTTCACTCATGAGTGGAGTATAACAACAAAGAAAAACTGAAGTAAAAAAACAGCAGCAGACTCACAGAACCCGAGGGTTGACTAAAAGTAACCAAAGGAAAAAGGACTGGGCAGGGTGAGTCTGAAGGGAGGGATAAGTGTGGGGAGAAAGAATGGGGGCATTAAGTTTAGCATGTATAATGCGCGGGGTCGGGTGTGCATGGGGAGTACTGTACAACACAGAGAAGACTAGTAGAAATCATATAGCATCTTACTACTCACTGATGGACAGTGACTGTAACGGGGACTTTTGGGGGGGACATGGTGAAGGGGTCTACAGCATCCAAATACGCTGATCGACAGTGACTGAAGAGGTTTTTCGGGGGGACTTGGTGAAGGGGGGAGCATAGTAAACATAATGTTCTTCACGTGATTGTAGATTAATGATAAAAAATATTCTTTAAGTGCAATAAGTGCACAGCTCTGAATCATCAGAATAAAAGGTCAGGCACTGAGTGTTGCAAACAAAAGACACAGGGATAAAAGAAGGGATGAAAACTCAAGACACCTACGTGCTTACTTACAGGAGACACACTTGTGATCCAAGGACACAGACAAACTACAAGCCGAAGGTGTGTGGACAAGTACCCTACACGAGTGAAACGGAAAATCAAACAATCAAGCAAATGGATTCTGTTTGAGTCCCCAGAGACAGTCAGCAGAAAATAGCCCTATCTGGCCACCGTGAATTCTTTGTGTTTGGTTTCAACAGTTCCCAGCCATAGATTTAGTGGTGCAGCAACATACTTCTCATTTTCTCTCACCTCAACAACTGAGTTGCTGTAATAATAAGCATCTGGGCCTTTGAAATCAGTGGATTTTATGATGTTCACGAATGTGAAAATCTAATAACCAACTAAAGAGGGAAGTTTGGACACTCAAATAAACACGTCACTCCTCAATACACTGTTAGCTCCCAACTGCTCCTGTCTAGAAATTGGTGTTCCTTTTTATTTGACCCTCCATCCTATCGGCGGTGATCACGCTGATGTCTTTCAAACATGGTGGTGAGCGAAGCAACAAGTTGACTTTTCTGTCGACAACAGGCCCAGAGGAATGATACTTGAGATCTTCAGGGAGCCCTTAGTCAATGAATGTGGCTAAATACAGACAGCAAGTTAGAAGGAGATGAAAGAGGACAGAGGATAGAGACACGGGTTCAAGTCCCAGCACAACCGTTCCCTGGTTTTGTAGGTACACGCGGCCGACTCGAACTGCAAGTGTCTCGGTGAACCCAGTGCTCCCTCTGCAGCCTAGATACTTTGCAGGATTTTTGGGAGCATAGTGTAGGAAAGTGATATAGGGTATATGGTTAACTGTTCTGCACACATGGACAGATGGACAGACAAAAGGATGATTGATTGAGTGATTGATACATAGATAGACAGATAGATAGATAGATATAGGTACATATCGATTAGCACAAAGCTACTGCTCATAACAAGGAGAGCAATGGTGAAAGCATTTTGCAAAACTAAAAACAAAAAATAAGAATGAAATCCAGTTTAAAACGTGCAGTAAGCAGCCATAAGAAGAAAACGAATCCTATCATTTGCAATAACGTGGGTGGAGCTAGAGGGTATTATGCTCAGTCAAATAGGCCAGGCGGAGAAATACATGTACCAAATGATTTCACTCATGTGTGGAGTATGATAACAAGAAAAACTGAAGGAAAAGACAGCAGCAGACTCACAGAACCCGAGAGTGGACCTACAGTTACCAAAGAGAAAGGGACTGGGTAGGGTTTGTGGGAAGGGAGTAATAAGTGCGGGGAAAAAGAATGGGGGCATTAGGATTAGCATGTATAATGTATAGGGTGGGGTGTCATGGGTAGAGCTGTACAACACAGAGAAGACATGTAGTGATTCTACAGCATCTTAGTACATGCTGACGGAGAGCGGCTGTAACTGGGATTTGGGGTGACTTGGTGAAGAGGGTAGACAGAATAACATAATTTTCTGCATGTGATTGTATATTAATGAGAACAAAAAGAATTTCAAAGTGCAGTAAGAGCACAGCTCTCAAATATCAGAATAAAAGTACAGCCTTTGAGTGCTCCAAACAAAAGACACAGGGTTAGAAGAACTGATGAAAACTCAAGACCACCTACGTGCTCCCTTACTGGAGACTCACTTGAGATCCAAGGACACAGACAAACTACATGCTGAAGGGGCGGGGACAGGTACCCTACACAAGTGAAACTGAGAAACAAAGAAAGAAATGGATTCTGTTTTGGACCCCAGAGAGATTCAGTAGAAAATAGCCCTATCTAGCCACCGTGAATTATTTTGTTTGGTTTCAGCAGTGCTCAGGCATAGATTTAGTGGTGCAGCAACTTCCTTCTCATTTCCTCTCACCTCAACAAATGAATTGCTGTAATAATATGCGTCTGGGCATTTATAATCATTGCTTTTTATGATGTTCACGAATGTAAAGAAGTAATAACCACCTAAAGAGGGAAGTATGGACATTCAAATAAACACTTCACTCCACAACACACTCTTTGTTCTCAACTGCTCCTGTCCAGAAATAGGTGTTAATTCATATTTGTCCCTCCACCTATCAGCAGTGATCACGCCAATGTCCCTCAAACATGGTGGTGTGCAAAGGGCCAAGTACACTTTTCTGTCGACAACAGGCCCACATGAAGGACACTTGTGGTCTTCAGGGATCACTTACTCACTGAATGTGGCTAAATAAAGTCAACAAGCGAGCAGGAAGTATAAGAGGACAGAGGACAAAGATACGGGTTCAAGTCCTTTCACCTCCATTTACTGGTTTTGTAAGCACACTCTGCTGACTCTACCTGAAAGCGTATCGGTGAACACAGTGCTCTCCTTATGGCTTAGTTACCTTGCAAGATTTCTGGAAGCATAATGTAGGGAAGAGACATAGGCTATGTTGTTAACTGTTCTGTACATAAGGATAGATGGACAGACAAAAAGATGATTGTTTCATAGATAGATAGGTAGACAGACGACAGGTGAAAGAGAGATAGATAGGTACATAGATTAATAGATGATAGACATCATAGATAGATGATAGGAAGATAGATAGATACATAGATAGATACATAGATACATAGATATATACATACATAGATATATAGATAGACAGACAGACCTTTAGATAGATAGATACAGATACATGTCGATTGACACAAAGCTATTGTTCATAACCAGGAGTTGAATGGTGAATAACATAGCTAAACTACAAACAAAAAGGAAGAAAGAAATCCAGTTTAAAAAGTGCAGTAAGCAGCCTTAAGAAGAAAACAAATACTACCATTTGCAATGACGTGGATGGAGCAAGACGGTAGTATGTTCAGAAAAATAGGGCAGGCGGATAAAGGCAAGTACCAAGTGATTTCACTCATGAGTGGAGTATAACAACAAAGAAAAACTGAAGTAAAAAAACAGCAGCAGACTCACAGAACCCGAGGGTTGACTAAAAGTAACCAAAGGAAAAAGGACTGGGCAGGGTGAGTCTGAAGGGAGGGATAAGTGTGGGGAGAAAGAATGGGGGCATTAAGTTTAGCATGTATAATGCGCGGGGTCGGGTGTGCATGGGGAGTACTGTACAACACAGAGAAGACTAGTAGAAATCATATAGCATCTTACTACTGGACAGTGACTGTAACGGGGACTTTTGGGGGGGACATGGTGAAGGGGTCTACAGCATCCAAATACGCTGATCGACAGTGACTGAAGAGGTTTTTCGGGGGGACTTGGTGAAGGGGGGAGCATAGTAAACATAATGTTCTTCACGTGATTGTAGATTAATGATAAAAAATATTCTTTAAGTGCAATAAGTGCACAGCTCTGAATCATCAGAATAAAAGGTCAGGCACTGAGTGTTGCAAACAAAAGACACAGGGATAAAAGAAGGGATGAAAACTCAAGACACCTACGTGCTTACTTACAGGAGACACACTTGAGATCCAAGGACACAGACAAACTACAAGCCGAAGGTGTGTGGACAAGTACCCTACACGAGTGAAACGGAAAATCAAACAATCAAGCAAATGGATTCTGTTTGAGTCCCCAGAGACAGTCAGCAGAAAATAGCCCTATCTGGCCACCGTGAATTCTTTGTGTTTGGTTTCAACAGTTCCCAGCCATAGATTTAGTGGTGCAGCAACATACTTCTCATTTTCTCTCACCTCAACAACTGAGTTGCTGTAATAATAAGCATCTGGGCCTTTGAAATCAGTGGATTTTATGATGTTCACGAATGTGAAAATCTAATAACCAACTAAAGAGGGAAGTTTGGACACTCAAATAAACACGTCACTCCTCAATACACTGTTAGCTCCCAACTGCTCCTGTCTAGAAATTGGTGTTCCTTTTTATTTGACCCTCCATCCTATCGGCGGTGATCACGCTGATGTCTTTCAAACATGGTGGTGAGCGAAGCAACAAGTTGACTTTTCTGTCGACAACAGGCCCAGAGGAATGATACTTGAGATCTTCAGGGAGCCCTTAGTCAATGAATGTGGCTAAATACAGACAGCAAGTTAGAAGGAGATGAAAGAGGACAGAGGATAGAGACACGGGTTCAAGTCCCAGCACAACCGTTCCCTGGTTTTGTAGGTACACGCGGCCGACTCGAACTGCAAGTGTCTCGGTGAACCCAGTGCTCCCTCTGCAGCCTAGATACTTTGCAGGATTTTTGGGAGCATAGTGTAGGAAAGTGATATAGGGTATATGGTTAACTGTTCTGCACACATGGACAGATGGACAGACAAAAGGATGATTGATTGAGTGATTGATACATAGATAGACAGATAGATAGATAGATATAGGTACATATCGATTAGCACAAAGCTACTGCTCATAACAAGGAGAGCAATGGTGAAAGCATTTTGCAAAACTACAAACAAAAAATAAGAATGAAATCCAGTTTAAAACGTGCAGTAAGCAGCCATAAGAAGAAAACGAATCCTATCATTTGCAATAACGTGGATGGAGCTAGAGGGTATTATGCTCAGTCAAATAGGCCAGGCGGAGAAATACATGTACCAAATGATTTCACTCATGTGTGGAGTATGATAACAAGAAAAACTGAAGGAAAAGACAGCAGCAGACTCACAGAACCCGAGAGTGGACCTACAGTTACCAAAGAGAAAGGGACTGGGTAGGGTTTGTGGGAAGGGAGTAATAAGTGCGGGGAAAAAGAATGGGGGCATTAGGATTAGCATGTATAATGTATAGGGTGGGGTGTCATGGGTAGAGCTGTACAACACAGAGAAGACATGTAGTGATTCTACAGCATCTTAGTACATGCTGACGGAGAGCGGCTGTAACTGGGATTTGGGGTGACTTGGTGAAGAGGGTAGACAGAATAACATAATTTTCTGCATGTGATTGTATATTAATGAGAACAAAAAGAATTTCAAAGTGCAGTAAGAGCACAGCTCTCAAATATCAGAATAAAAGTACAGCCTTTGAGTGCTCCAAACAAAAGACACAGGGTTAGAAGAACTGATGAAAACTCAAGACCACCTACGTGCTCCCTTACTGGAGACTCACTTGAGATCCAAGGACACAGACAAACTACATGCTGAAGGGGCGGGGACAGGTACCCTACACAAGTGAAACTGAGAAACAAAGAAAGAAATGGATTCTGTTTTGGACCCCAGAGAGATTCAGTAGAAAATAGCCCTATCTAGCCACCGTGAATTATTTTGTTTGGTTTCAGCAGTGCTCAGGCATAGATTTAGTGGTGCAGCAACTTCCTTCTCATTTCCTCTCACCTCAACAAATGAATTGCTGTAATAATATGCGTCTGGGCATTTATAATCATTGCTTTTTATGATGTTCACGAATGTAAAGAAGTAATAACCACCTAAAGAGGGAAGTATGGACATTCAAATAAACACTTCACTCCACAACACACTCTTTGTTCTCAACTGCTCCTGTCCAGAAATAGGTGTTAATTCATATTTGTCCCTCCACCTATCAGCAGTGATCACGCCAATGTCCCTCAAACATGGTGGTGTGCAAAGGGCCAAGTACACTTTTCTGTCGACAACAGGCCCACATGAAGGACACTTGTGGTCTTCAGGGATCACTTACTCACTGAATGTGGCTAAATAAAGTCAACAAGCGAGCAGGAAGTATAAGAGGACAGAGGACAAAGATACGGGTTCAAGTCCTTTCACCTCCATTTACTGGTTTTGTAAGCACACTCTGCTGACTCTACCTGAAAGCGTATCGGTGAACACAGTGCTCTCCTTATGGCTTAGTTACCTTGCAAGATTTCTGGAAGCATAATGTAGGGAAGAGACATAGGCTATGTTGTTAACTGTTCTGTACATAAGGATAGATGGACAGACAAAAAGATGATTGTTTCATAGATAGATAGGTAGACAGACGACAGGTGAAAGAGAGATAGATAGGTACATAGATTAATAGATGATAGACATCATAGATAGATGATAGGAAGATAGATAGATACATAGATAGATACATAGATACATAGATATATACATACATAGATATATAGATAGACAGACAGACCTTTAGATAGATAGATACAGATACATGTCGATTGACACAAAGCTATTGTTCATAACCAGGAGTTGAATGGTGAATAACATAGCTAAACTACAAACAAAAAGGAAGAAAGAAATCCAGTTTAAAAAGTGCAGTAAGCAGCCTTAAGAAGAAAACAAATACTACCATTTGCAATGACGTGGATGGAGCAAGACGGTAGTATGTTCAGAAAAATAGGGCAGGCGGATAAAGGCAAGTACCAAGTGATTTCACTCATGAGTGGAGTATAACAACAAAGAAAAACTGAAGTAAAAAAACAGCAGCAGACTCACAGAACCCGAGGGTTGACTAAAAGTAACCAAAGGAAAAAGGACTGGGCAGGGTGAGTCTGAAGGGAGGGATAAGTGTGGGGAGAAAGAATGGGGGCATTAAGTTTAGCATGTATAATGCGCGGGGTCGGGTGTGCATGGGGAGTACTGTACAACACAGAGAAGACTAGTAGAAATCATATAGCATCTTACTACTCACTGATGGACAGTGACTGTAATGGGGACTTTTGGGGGGGACATGGTGAAGGGGTCTACAGCATCCAAATACGCTGATCGACAGTGACTGAAGAGGTTTTTCGGGGGGACTTGGTGAAGGGGGGAGCATAGTAAACATAATGTTCTTCACGTGATTGTAGATTAATGATAAAAAATATTCTTTAAGTGCAATAAGTGCACAGCTCTGAATCATCAGAATAAAAGGTCAGGCACTGAGTGTTGCAAACAAAAGACACAGGGATAAAAGAAGGGATGAAAACTCAAGACACCTACGTGCTTACTTACAGGAGACACACTTGAGATCCAAGGACACAGACAAACTACAAGCCGAAGGTGTGTGGACAAGTACCCTACACGAGTGAAACGGAAAATCAAACAATCAAGCAAATGGATTCTGTTTGAGTCCCCAGAGACAGTCAGCAGAAAATAGCCCTATCTGGCCACCGTGAATTCTTTGTGTTTGGTTTCAACAGTTCCCAGCCATAGATTTAGTGGTGCAGCAACATACTTCTCATTTTCTCTCACCTCAACAACTGAGTTGCTGTAATAATAAGCATCTGGGCCTTTGAAATCAGTGGATTTTATGATGTTCACGAATGTGAAAATCTAATAACCAACTAAAGAGGGAAGTTTGGACACTCAAATAAACACGTCACTCCTCAATACACTGTTAGCTCCCAACTGCTCCTGTCTAGAAATTGGTGTTCCTTTTTATTTGACCCTCCATCCTATCGGCGGTGATCACGCTGATGTCTTTCAAACATGGTGGTGAGCGAAGCAACAAGTTGACTTTTCTGTCGACAACAGGCCCAGAGGAATGATACTTGAGATCTTCAGGGAGCCCTTAGTCAATGAATGTGGCTAAATACAGACAGCAAGTTAGAAGGAGATGAAAGAGGACAGAGGATAGAGACACGGGTTCAAGTCCCAGCACAACCGTTCCCTGGTTTTGTAGGTACACGCGGCCGACTCGAACTGCAAGTGTCTCGGTGAACCCAGTGCTCCCTCTGCAGCCTAGATACTTTGCAGGATTTTGGGGAGCATAGTGTAGGAAAGTGATATAGGGTATATGGTTAACTGTTCTGCACACATGGACAGATGGACAGACAAAAGGATGATTGATTGAGTGATTGATACATAGATAGACAGATAGATAGATAGATATAGGTACATATCGATTAGCACAAAGCTACTGCTCATAACAAGGAGAGCAATGGTGAAAGCATTTTGCAAAACTACAAACAAAAAATAAGAATGAAATCCAGTTTAAAACGTGCAGTAAGCAGCCATAAGAAGAAAACGAATCCTATCATTTGCAATAACGTGGATGGAGCTAGAGGGTATTATGCTCAGTCAAATAGGCCAGGCGGAGAAATACATGTACCAAATGATTTCACTCATGTGTGGAGTATGATAACAAGAAAAACTGAAGGAAAAGACAGCAGCAGACTCACAGAACCCGAGAGTGGACCTACAGTTACCAAAGAGAAAGGGACTGGGTAGGGTTTGTGGGAAGGGAGTAATAAGTGCGGGGAAAAAGAATGGGGGCATTAGGATTAGCATGTATAATGTATAGGGTGGGGTGTCATGGGTAGAGCTGTACAACACAGAGAAGACATGTAGTGATTCTACAGCATCTTAGTACATGCTGACGGAGAGCGGCTGTAACTGGGATTTGGGGTGACTTGGTGAAGAGGGTAGACAGAATAACATAATTTTCTGCATGTGATTGTATATTAATGAGAACAAAAAGAATTTCAAAGTGCAGTAAGAGCACAGCTCTCAAATATCAGAATAAAAGTACAGCCTTTGAGTGCTCCAAACAAAAGACACAGGGTTAGAAGAACTGATGAAAACTCAAGACCACCTACGTGCTCCCTTACTGGAGACTCACTTGAGATCCAAGGACACAGACAAACTACATGCTGAAGGGGCGGGGACAGGTACCCTACACAAGTGAAACTGAGAAACAAAGAAAGAAATGGATTCTGTTTTGGACCCCAGAGAGATTCAGTAGAAAATAGCCCTATCTAGCCACCGTGAATTATTTTGTTTGGTTTCAGCAGTGCTCAGGCATAGATTTAGTGGTGCAGCAACTTCCTTCTCATTTCCTCTCACCTCAACAAATGAATTGCTGTAATAATATGCGTCTGGGCATTTATAATCATTGCTTTTTATGATGTTCACGAATGTAAAGAAGTAATAACCACCTAAAGAGGGAAGTATGGACATTCAAATAAACACTTCACTCCACAACACACTCTTTGTTCTCAACTGCTCCTGTCCAGAAATAGGTGTTAATTCATATTTGTCCCTCCACCTATCAGCAGTGATCACGCCAATGTCCCTCAAACATGGTGGTGTGCAAAGGGCCAAGTACACTTTTCTGTCGACAACAGGCCCACATGAAGGACACTTGTGGTCTTCAGGGATCACTTACTCACTGAATGTGGCTAAATAAAGTCAACAAGCGAGCAGGAAGTATAAGAGGACAGAGGACAAAGATACGGGTTCAAGTCCTTTCACCTCCATTTACTGGTTTTGTAAGCACACTCTGCTGACTCTACCTGAAAGCGTATCGGTGAACACAGTGCTCTCCTTATGGCTTAGTTACCTTGCAAGATTTCTGGAAGCATAATGTAGGGAAGAGACATAGGCTATGTTGTTAACTGTTCTGTACATAAGGATAGATGGACAGACAAAAAGATGATTGTTTCATAGATAGATAGGTAGACAGACGACAGGTGAAAGAGAGATAGATAGGTACATAGATTAATAGATGATAGACATCATAGATAGATGATAGGAAGATAGATAGATACATAGATAGATACATAGATACATAGATATATACATACATAGATATATAGATAGACAGACAGACCTTTAGATAGATAGATACAGATACATGTCGATTGACACAAAGCTATTGTTCATAACCAGGAGTTGAATGGTGAATAACATAGCTAAACTACAAACAAAAAGGAAGAAAGAAATCCAGTTTAAAAAGTGCAGTAAGCAGCCTTAAGAAGAAAACAAATACTACCATTTGCAATGACGTGGATGGAGCAAGACGGTAGTATGTTCAGAAAAATAGGGCAGGCGGATAAAGGCAAGTACCAAGTGATTTCACTCATGAGTGGAGTATAACAACAAAGAAAAACTGAAGTAAAAAAACAGCAGCAGACTCACAGAACCCGAGGGTTGACTAAAAGTAACCAAAGGAAAAAGGACTGGGCAGGGTGAGTCTGAAGGGAGGGATAAGTGTGGGGAGAAAGAATGGGGGCATTAAGTTTAGCATGTATAATGCGCGGGGTCGGGTGTGCATGGGGAGTACTGTACAACACAGAGAAGACTAGTAGAAATCATATAGCATCTTACTACTCACTGATGGACAGTGACTGTAACGGGGACTTTTGGGGGGGACATGGTGAAGGGGTCTACAGCATCCAAATACGCTGATCGACAGTGACTGAAGAGGTTTTTCGGGGGGACTTGGTGAAGGGGGGAGCATAGTAAACATAATGTTCTTCACGTGATTGTAGATTAATGATAAAAAATATTCTTTAAGTGCAATAAGTGCACAGCTCTGAATCATCAGAATAAAAGGTCAGGCACTGAGTGTTGCAAACAAAAGACACAGGGATAAAAGAAGGGATGAAAACTCAAGACACCTACGTGCTTACTTACAGGAGACACACTTGAGATCCAAGGACACAGACAAACTACAAGCCGAAGGTGTGTGGACAAGTACCCTACACGAGTGAAACGGAAAATCAAACAATCAAGCAAATGGATTCTGTTTGAGTCCCCAGAGACAGTCAGCAGAAAATAGCCCTATCTGGCCACCGTGAATTCTTTGTGTTTGGTTTCAACAGTTCCCAGCCATAGATTTAGTGGTGCAGCAACATACTTCTCATTTTCTCTCACCTCAACAACTGAGTTGCTGTAATAATAAGCATCTGGGCCTTTGAAATCAGTGGATTTTATGATGTTCACGAATGTGAAAATCTAATAACCAACTAAAGAGGGAAGTTTGGACACTCAAATAAACACGTCACTCCTCAATACACTGTTAGCTCCCAACTGCTCCTGTCTAGAAATTGGTGTTCCTTTTTATTTGACCCTCCATCCTATCGGCGGTGATCACGCTGATGTCTTTCAAACATGGTGGTGAGCGAAGCAACAAGTTGACTTTTCTGTCGACAACAGGCCCAGAGGAATGATACTTGAGATCTTCAGGGAGCCCTTAGTCAATGAATGTGGCTAAATACAGACAGCAAGTTAGAAGGAGATGAAAGAGGACAGAGGATAGAGACACGGGTTCAAGTCCCAGCACAACCGTTCCCTGGTTTTGTAGGTACACGCGGCCGACTCGAACTGCAAGTGTCTCGGTGAACCCAGTGCTCCCTCTGCAGCCTAGATACTTTGCAGGATTTTTGGGAGCATAGTGTAGGAAAGTGATATAGGGTATATGGTTAACTGTTCTGCACACATGGACAGATGGACAGACAAAAGGATGATTGATTGAGTGATTGATACATAGATAGACAGATAGATAGATAGATATAGGTACATATCGATTAGAACAAAGCTACTGCTCATAACAAGGAGAGCAATGGTGAAAGCATTTTGCAAAACTACAAACAAAAAATAAGAATGAAATCCAGTTTAAAACGTGCAGTAAGCAGCCATAAGAAGAAAACGAATCCTATCATTTGCAATAACGTGGATGGAGCTAGAGGGTATTATGCTCAGTCAAATAGGCCAGGCGGAGAAATACATGTACCAAATGATTTCACTCATGTGTGGAGTATGATAACAAGAAAAACTGAAGGAAAAGACAGCAGCAGACTCACAGAACCCGAGAGTGGACCTACAGTTACCAAAGAGAAAGGGACTGGGTAGGGTTTGTGGGAAGGGAGTAATAAGTGCGGGGAAAAAGAATGGGGGCATTAGGATTAGCATGTATAATGTATAGGGTGGGGTGTCATGGGTAGAGCTGTACAACACAGAGAAGACATGTAGTGATTCTACAGCATCTTAGTACATGCTGACGGAGAGCGGCTGTAACTGGGATTTGGGGTGACTCGGTGAAGAGGGTAGACAGAATAACATAATTTTCTGCATGTGATTGTATATTAATGAGAACAAAAAGAATTTCAAAGTGCAGTAAGAGCACAGCTCTCAAATATCAGAATAAAAGTACAGCCTTTGAGTGCTCCAAACAAAAGACACAGGGTTAGAAGAACTGATGAAAACTCAAGACCACCTACGTGCTCCCTTACTGGAGACTCACTTGAGATCCAAGGACACAGACAAACTACATGCTGAAGGGGCGGGGACAGGTACCCTACACAAGTGAAACTGAGAAACAAAGAAAGAAATGGATTCTGTTTTGGACCCCAGAGAGATTCAGTAGAAAATAGCCCTATCTAGCCACCGTGAATTATTTTGTTTGGTTTCAGCAGTGCTCAGGCATAGATTTAGTGGTGCAGCAACTTCCTTCTCATTTCCTCTCACCTCAACAAATGAATTGCTGTAATAATATGCGTCTGGGCATTTATAATCATTGCTTTTTATGATGTTCACGAATGTAAAGAAGTAATAACCACCTAAAGAGGGAAGTATGGACATTCAAATAAACACTTCACTCCACAACACACTCTTTGTTCTCAACTGCTCCTGTCCAGAAATAGGTGTTAATTCATATTTGTCCCTCCACCTATCAGCAGTGATCACGCCAATGTCCCTCAAACATGGTGGTGTGCAAAGGGCCAAGTACACTTTTCTGTCGACAACAGGCCCACATGAAGGACACTTGTGGTCTTCAGGGATCACTTACTCACTGAATGTGGCTAAATAAAGTCAACAAGCGAGCAGGAAGTATAAGAGGACAGAGGACAAAGATACGGGTTCAAGTCCTTTCACCTCCATTTACTGGTTTTGTAAGCACACTCTGCTGACTCTACCTGAAAGCGTATCGGTGAACACAGTGCTCTCCTTATGGCTTAGTTACCTTGCAAGATTTCTGGAAGCATAATGTAGGGAAGAGACATAGGCTATGTTGTTAACTGTTCTGTACATAAGGATAGATGGACAGACAAAAAGATGATTGTTTCATAGATAGATAGGTAGACAGACGACAGGTGAAAGAGAGATAGATAGGTACATAGATTAATAGATGATAGACATCATAGATAGATGATAGGAAGATAGATAGATACATAGATACATAGATATATACATACATAGATATATAGATAGACAGACAGACCTTTAGATAGATAGATACAGATACATGTCGATTGACACAAAGCTATTGTTCATAACCAGGAGTTGAATGGTGAATAACATAGCTAAACTACAAACAAAAAGGAAGAAAGAAATCCAGTTTAAAAAGTGCAGTAAGCAGCCTTAAGAAGAAAACAAATACTACCATTTGCAATGACGTGGATGGAGCAAGACGGTAGTATGTTCAGAAAAATAGGGCAGGCGGATAAAGGCAAGTACCAAGTGATTTCACTCATGAGTGGAGTATAACAACAAAGAAAAACTGAAGTAAAAAAACAGCAGCAGACTCACAGAACCCGAGGGTTGACTAAAAGTAACCAAAGGAAAAAGGACTGGGCAGGGTGAGTCTGAAGGGAGGGATAAGTGTGGGGAGAAAGAATGGGGGCATTAAGTTTAGCATGTATAATGCGCGGGGTCGGGTGTGCATGGGGAGTACTGTACAACACAGAGAAGACTAGTAGAAATCATATAGCATCTTACTACTGGACAGTGACTGTAACGGGGACTTTTGGGGGGGACATGGTGAAGGGGTCTACAGCATCCAAATACGCTGATCGACAGTGACTGAAGAGGTTTTTCGGGGGGACTTGGTGAAGGGGGGAGCATAGTAAACATAATGTTCTTCACGTGATTGTAGATTAATGATAAAAAATATTCTTTAAGTGCAATAAGTGCACAGCTCTGAATCATCAGAATAAAAGGTCAGGCACTGAGTGTTGCAAACAAAAGACACAGGGATAAAAGAAGGGATGAAAACTCAAGACACCTACGTGCTTACTTACAGGAGACACACTTGAGATCCAAGGACACAGACAAACTACAAGCCGAAGGTGTGTGGACAAGTACCCTACACGAGTGAAACGGAAAATCAAACAATCAAGCAAATGGATTCTGTTTGAGTCCCCAGAGACAGTCAGCAGAAAATAGCCCTATCTGGCCACCGTGAATTCTTTGTGTTTGGTTTCAACAGTTCCCAGCCATAGATTTAGTGGTGCAGCAACATACTTCTCATTTTCTCTCACCTCAACAACTGAGTTGCTGTAATAATAAGCATCTGGGCCTTTGAAATCAGTGGATTTTATGATGTTCACGAATGTGAAAATCTAATAACCAACTAAAGAGGGAAGTTTGGACACTCAAATAAACACGTCACTCCTCAATACACTGCTAGCTCCCAACTGCTCCTGTCTAGAAATTGGTGTTCCTTTTTATTTGACCCTCCATCCTATCGGCGGTGATCACGCTGATGTCTTTCAAACATGGTGGTGAGCGAAGCAACAAGTTGACTTTTCTGTCGACAACAGGCCCAGAGGAATGATACTTGAGATCTTCAGGGAGCCCTTAGTCAATGAATGTGGCTAAATACAGACAGCAAGTTAGAAGGAGATGAAAGAGGACAGAGGATAGAGACACGGGTTCAAGTCCCAGCACAACCGTTCCCTGGTTTTGTAGGTACACGCGGCCGACTCGAACTGCAAGTGTCTCGGTGAACCCAGTGCTCCCTCTGCAGCCTTGATACTTTGCAGGATTTTGGGGAGCATAGTGTAGGAAAGTGATATAGGGTATATGGTTAACTGTTCTGCACACATGGACAGATGGACAGACAAAAGGATGATTGATTGAGTGATTGATACATAGATAGACAGATAGATAGATAGATATAGGTACATATCGATTAGCACAAAGCTACTGCTCATAACAAGGAGAGCAATGGTGAAAGCATTTTGCAAAACTACAAACAAAAAATAAGAATGAAATCCAGTTTAAAACGTGCAGTAAGCAGCCATAAGAAGAAAACGAATCCTATCATTTGCAATAACGTGGATGGAGCTAGAGGGTATTATGCTCAGTCAAATAGGCCAGGCGGAGAAATACATGTACCAAATGATTTCACTCATGTGTGGAGTATGATAACAAGAAAAACTGAAGGAAAAGACAGCAGCAGACTCACAGAACCCGAGAGTGGACCTACAGTTACCAAAGAGAAAGGGACTGGGTAGGGTTTGTGGGAAGGGAGTAATAAGTGCGGGGAAAAAGAATGGGGGCATTAGGATTAGCATGTATAATGTATAGGGTGGGGTGTCATGGGTAGAGCTGTACAACACAGAGAAGACATGTAGTGATTCTACAGCATCTTAGTACATGCTGACGGAGAGCGGCTGTAACTGGGATTTGGGGTGACTTGGTGAAGAGGGTAGACAGAATAACATAATTTTCTGCATGTGATTGTATATTAATGAGAACAAAAAGAATTTCAAAGTGCAGTAAGAGCACAGCTCTCAAATATCAGAATAAAAGTACAGCCTTTGAGTGCTCCAAACAAAAGACACAGGGTTAGAAGAACTGATGAAAACTCAAGACCACCTACGTGCTCCCTTACTGGAGACTCACTTGAGATCCAAGGACACAGACAAACTACATGCTGAAGGGGCGGGGACAGGTACCCTACACAAGTGAAACTGAGAAACAAAGAAAGAAATGGATTCTGTTTTGGACCCCAGAGAGATTCAGTAGAAAATAGCCCTATCTAGCCACCGTGAATTATTTTGTTTGGTTTCAGCAGTGCTCAGGCATAGATTTAGTGGTGCAGCAACTTCCTTCTCATTTCCTCTCACCTCAACAAATGAATTGCTGTAATAATATGCGTCTGGGCATTTATAATCATTGCTTTTTATGATGTTCACGAATGTAAAGAAGTAATAACCACCTAAAGAGGGAAGTATGGACATTCAAATAAACACTTCACTCCACAACACACTCTTTGTTCTCAACTGCTCCTGTCCAGAAATAGGTGTTAATTCATATTTGTCCCTCCACCTATCAGCAGTGATCACGCCAATGTCCCTCAAACATGGTGGTGTGCAAAGGGCCAAGTACACTTTTCTGTCGACAACAGGCCCACATGAAGGACACTTGTGGTCTTCAGGGATCACTTACTCACTGAATGTGGCTAAATAAAGTCAACAAGCGAGCAGGAAGTATAAGAGGACAGAGGACAAAGATACGGGTTCAAGTCCTTTCACCTCCATTTACTGGTTTTGTAAGCACACTCTGCTGACTCTACCTGAAAGCGTATCGGTGAACACAGTGCTCTCCTTATGGCTTAGTTACCTTGCAAGATTTCTGGAAGCATAATGTAGGGAAGAGACATAGGCTATGTTGTTAACTGTTCTGTACATAAGGATAGATGGACAGACAAAAAGATGATTGTTTCATAGATAGATAGGTAGACAGACGACAGGTGAAAGAGAGATAGGTAGGTACATAGATTAATAGATGATAGACATCATAGATAGATGATAGGAAGATAGATAGATACATAGATAGATACATAGATACATAGATATATACATACATAGATATATAGATAGACAGACAGACCTTTAGATAGATAGATACAGATACATGTCGATTGACACAAAGCTATTGTTCATATCCAGGAGTTGAATGGTGAATAACATAGCTAAACTACAAACAAAAAGGAAGAAAGAAATCCAGTTTAAAAAGTGCAGTAAGCAGCCTTAAGAAGAAAACAAATACTACCATTTGCAATGACGTGGATGGAGCAAGACGGTAGTATGTTCAGAAAAATAGGGCAGGCGGATAAAGGCAAGTACCAAGTGATTTCACTCATGAGTGGAGTATAACAACAAAGAAAAACTGAAGTAAAAAAACAGCAGCAGACTCACAGAACCCGAGGGTTGACTAAAAGTAACCAAAGGAAAAAGGACTGGGCAGGGTGAGTCTGAAGGGAGGGATAAGTGTGGGGAGAAAGAATGGGGGCATTAAGTTTAGCATGTATAATGCGCGGGGTCGGGTGTGCATGGGGAGTACTGTAAAACACAGAGAAGACTAGTAGAAATCATATAGCATCTTACTACTCACTGATGGACAGTGACTGTAACGGGGACTTTTGGGGGGGACATGGTGAAGGGGTCTACAGCATCCAAATACGCTGATCGACAGTGACTGAAGAGGTTTTTCGGGGGGACTTGGTGAAGGGGGGAGCATAGTAAACATAATGTTCTTCACGTGATTGTAGATTAATGATAAAAAATATTCTTTAAGTGCAATAAGTGCACAGCTCTGAATCATCAGAATAAAAGGTCAGGCACTGAGTGTTGCAAACAAAAGACACAGGGATAAAAGAAGGGATGAAAACTCAAGACACCTACGTGCTTACTTACAGGAGACACACTTGAGATCCAAGGACACAGACAAACTACAAGCCGAAGGTGTGTGGACAAGTACCCTACACGAGTGAAACGGAAAATCAAACAATCAAGCAAATGGATTCTGTTTGAGTCCCCAGAGACAGTCAGCAGAAAATAGCCCTATCTGGCCACCGTGAATTCTTTGTGTTTGGTTTCAACAGTTCCCAGCCATAGATTTAGTGGTGCAGCAACATACTTCTCATTTTCTCTCACCTCAACAACTGAGTTGCTGTAATAATAAGCATCTGGGCCTTTGAAATCAGTGGATTTTATGATGTTCACGAATGTGAAAATCTAATAACCAACTAAAGAGGGAAGTTTGGACACTCAAATAAACACGTCACTCCTCAATACACTGTTAGCTCCCAACTGCTCCTGTCTAGAAATTGGTGTTCCTTTTTATTTGACCCTCCATCCTATCGGCGGTGATCACGCTGATGTCTTTCAAACATGGTGGTGAGCGAAGCAACAAGTTGACTTTTCTGTCGACAACAGGCCCAGAGGAATGATACTTGAGATCTTCAGGGAGCCCTTAGTCAATGAATGTGGATAAATACAGACAGCAAGTTAGAAGGAGATGAAAGAGGACAGAGGATAGAGACACGGGTTCAAGTCCCAGCACAACCGTTCCCTGGTTTTGTAGGTACACGCGGCCGACTCGAACTGCAAGTGTCTCGGTGAACCCAGTGCTCCCTCTGCAGCCTAGATACTTTGCAGGATTTTTGGGAGCATAGTGTAGGAAAGTGATATAGGGTATATGGTTAACTGTTCTGCACACATGGACAGATGGACAGACAAAAGGATGATTGATTGAGTGATTGATACATAGATAGACAGATAGATAGATAGATATAGGTACATATCGATTAGCACAAAGCTACTGCTCATAACAAGGAGAGCAATGGTGAAAGCATTTTGCAAAACTACAAACAAAAAATAAGAATGAAATCCAGTTTAAAACGTGCAGTAAGCAGCCATAAGAAGAAAACGAATCCTATCATTTGCAATAACGTGGATGGAGCTAGAGGGTATTATGCTCAGTCAAATAGGCCAGGCGGAGAAATACATGTACCAAATGATTTCACTCATGTGTGGAGTATGATAACAAGAAAAACTGAAGGAAAAGACAGCAGCAGACTCACAGAACCCGAGAGTGGACCTACAGTTACCAAAGAGAAAGGGACTGGGTAGGGTTTGTGGGAAGGGAGTAATAAGTGCGGGGAAAAAGAATGGGGGCATTAGGATTAGCATGTATAATGTATAGGGTGGGGTGTCATGGGTAGAGCTGTACAACACAGAGAAGACATGTAGTGATTCTACAGCATCTTAGTACATGCTGACGGAGAGCGGCTGTAACTGGGATTTGGGGTGACTCGGTGAAGAGGGTAGACAGAATAACATAATTTTCTGCATGTGATTGTATATTAATGAGAACAAAAAGAATTTCAAAGTGCAGTAAGAGCACAGCTCTCAAATATCAGAATAAAAGTACAGCCTTTGAGTGCTCCAAACAAAAGACACAGGGTTAGAAGAACTGATGAAAACTCAAGACCACCTACGTGCTCCCTTACTGGAGACTCACTTGAGATCCAAGGACACAGACAAACTACATGCTGAAGGGGCGGGGACAGGTACCCTACACAAGTGAAACTGAGAAACAAAGAAAGAAATGGATTCTGTTTTGGACCCCAGAGAGATTCAGTAGAAAATAGCCCTATCTAGCCACCGTGAATTATTTTGTTTGGTTTCAGCAGTGCTCAGGCATAGATTTAGTGGTGCAGCAACTTCCTTCTCATTTCCTCTCACCTCAACAAATGAATTGCTGTAATAATATGCGTCTGGGCATTTATAATCATTGCTTTTTATGATGTTCACGAATGTAAAGAAGTAATAACCACCTAAAGAGGGAAGTATGGACATTCAAATAAACACTTCACTCCACAACACACTCTTTGTTCTCAACTGCTCCTGTCCAGAAATAGGTGTTAATTCATATTTGTCCCTCCACCTATCAGCAGTGATCACGCCAATGTCCCTCAAACATGGTGGTGTGCAAAGGGCCAAGTACACTTTTCTGTCGACAACAGGCCCACATGAAGGACACTTGTGGTCTTCAGGGATCACTTACTCACTGAATGTGGCTAAATAAAGTCAACAAGCGAGCAGGAAGTATAAGAGGACAGAGGACAAAGATACGGGTTCAAGTCCTTTCACCTCCATTTACTGGTTTTGTAAGCACACTCTGCTGACTCTACCTGAAAGCGTATCGGTGAACACAGTGCTCTCCTTATGGCTTAGTTACCTTGCAAGATTTCTGGAAGCATAATGTAGGGAAGAGACATAGGCTATGTTGTTAACTGTTCTGTACATAAGGATAGATGGACAGACAAAAAGATGATTGTTTCATAGATAGATAGGTAGACAGACGACAGGTGAAAGAGAGATAGGTAGGTACATAGATTAATAGATGATAGACATCATAGATAGATGATAGGAAGATAGATAGATACATAGATAGATACATAGATACATAGATATATACATACATAGATATATAGATAGACAGACAGACCTTTAGATAGATAGATACAGATACATGTCGATTGACACAAAGCTATTGTTCATATCCAGGAGTTGAATGGTGAATAACATAGCTAAACTACAAACAAAAAGGAAGAAAGAAATCCAGTTTAAAAAGTGCAGTAAGCAGCCTTAAGAAGAAAACAAATACTACCATTTGCAATGACGTGGATGGAGCAAGACGGTAGTATGTTCAGAAAAATAGGGCAGGCGGATAAAGGCAAGTACCAAGTGATTTCACTCATGAGTGGAGTATAACAACAAAGAAAAACTGAAGTAAAAAAACAGCAGCAGACTCACAGAACCCGAGGGTTGACTAAAAGTAACCAAAGGAAAAAGGACTGGGCAGGGTGAGTCTGAAGGGAGGGATAAGTGTGGGGAGAAAGAATGGGGGCATTAAGTTTAGCATGTATAATGCGCGGGGTCGGGTGTGCATGGGGAGTACTGTACAACACAGAGAAGACTAGTAGAAATCATATAGCATCTTACTACTGGACAGTGACTGTAACGGGGACTTTTGGGGGGGACATGGTGAAGGGGTCTACAGCATCCAAATACGCTGATCGACAGTGACTGAAGAGGTTTTTCGGGGGGACTTGGTGAAGGGGGGAGCATAGTAAACATAATGTTCTTCACGTGATTGTAGATTAATGATAAAAAATATTCTTTAAGTGCAATAAGTGCACAGCTCTGAATCATCAGAATAAAAGGTCAGGCACTGAGTGTTGCAAACAAAAGACACAGGGATAAAAGAAGGGATGAAAACTCAAGACACCTACGTGCTTACTTACAGGAGACACACTTGAGATCCAAGGACACAGACAAACTACAAGCCGAAGGTGTGTGGACAAGTACCCTACACGAGTGAAACGGAAAATCAAACAATCAAGCAAATGGATTCTGTTTGAGTCCCCAGAGACAGTCAGCAGAAAATAGCCCTATCTGGCCACCGTGAATTCTTTGTGTTTGGTTTCAACAGTTCCCAGCCATAGATTTAGTGGTGCAGCAACATACTTCTCATTTTCTCTCACCTCAACAACTGAGTTGCTGTAATAATAAGCATCTGGGCCTTTGAAATCAGTGGATTTTATGATGTTCACGAATGTGAAAATCTAATAACCAACTAAAGAGGGAAGTTTGGACACTCAAATAAACACGTCACTCCTCAATACACTGTTAGCTCCCAACTGCTCCTGTCTAGAAATTGGTGTTCCTTTTTATTTGACCCTCCATCCTATCGGCGGTGATCACGCTGATGTCTTTCAAACATGGTGGTGAGCGAAGCAACAAGTTGACTTTTCTGTCGACAACAGGCCCAGAGGAATGATACTTGAGATCTTCAGGGAGCCCTTAGTCAATGAATGTGGATAAATACAGACAGCAAGTTAGAAGGAGATGAAAGAGGACAGAGGATAGAGACACGGGTTCAAGTCCCAGCACAACCGTTCCCTGGTTTTGTAGGTACACGCGGCCGACTCGAACTGCAAGTGTCTCGGTGAACCCAGTGCTCCCTCTGCAGCCTAGATACTTTGCAGGATTTTTGGGAGCATAGTGTAGGAAAGTGATATAGGGTATATGGTTAACTGTTCTGCACACATGGACAGATGGACAGACAAAAGGATGATTGATTGAGTGATTGATACATAGATAGACAGATAGATAGATAGATATAGGTACATATCGATTAGCACAAAGCTACTGCTCATAACAAGGAGAGCAATGGTGAAAGCATTTTGCAAAACTACAAACAAAAAATAAGAATGAAATCCAGTTTAAAACGTGCAGTAAGCAGCCATAAGAAGAAAACGAATCCTATCATTTGCAATAACGTGGATGGAGCTAGAGGGTATTATGCTCAGTCAAATAGGCCAGGCGGAGAAATACATGTACCAAATGATTTCACTCATGTGTGGAGTATGATAACAAGAAAAACTGAAGGAAAAGACAGCAGCAGACTCACAGAACCCGAGAGTGGACCTACAGTTACCAAAGAGAAAGGGACTGGGTAGGGTTTGTGGGAAGGGAGTAATAAGTGCGGGGAAAAAGAATGGGGGCATTAGGATTAGCATGTATAATGTATAGGGTGGGGTGTCATGGGTAGAGCTGTACAACACAGAGAAGACATGTAGTGATTCTACAGCATCTTAGTACATGCTGACGGAGAGCGGCTGTAACTGGGATTTGGGGTGACTCGGTGAAGAGGGTAGACAGAATAACATAATTTTCTGCATGTGATTGTATATTAATGAGAACAAAAAGAATTTCAAAGTGCAGTAAGAGCACAGCTCTCAAATATCAGAATAAAAGTACAGCCTTTGAGTGCTCCAAACAAAAGACACAGGGTTAGAAGAACTGATGAAAACTCAAGACCACCTACGTGCTCCCTTACTGGAGACTCACTTGAGATCCAAGGACACAGACAAACTACATGCTGAAGGGGCGGGGACAGGTACCCTACACAAGTGAAACTGAGAAACAAAGAAAGAAATGGATTCTGTTTTGGACCCCAGAGAGATTCAGTAGAAAATAGCCCTATCTAGCCACCGTGAATTATTTTGTTTGGTTTCAGCAGTGCTCAGGCATAGATTTAGTGGTGCAGCAACTTCCTTCTCATTTCCTCTCACCTCAACAAATGAATTGCTGTAATAATATGCGTCTGGGCATTTATAATCATTGCTTTTTATGATGTTCACGAATGTAAAGAAGTAATAACCACCTAAAGAGGGAAGTATGGACATTCAAATAAACACTTCACTCCACAACACACTCTTTGTTCTCAACTGCTCCTGTCCAGAAATAGGTGTTAATTCATATTTGTCCCTCCACCTATCAGCAGTGATCACGCCAATGTCCCTCAAACATGGTGGTGTGCAAAGGGCCAAGTACACTTTTCTGTCGACAACAGGCCCACATGAAGGACACTTGTGGTCTTCAGGGATCACTTACTCACTGAATGTGGCTAAATAAAGTCAACAAGCGAGCAGGAAGTATAAGAGGACAGAGGACAAAGATACGGGTTCAAGTCCTTTCACCTCCATTTACTGGTTTTGTAAGCACACTCTGCTGACTCTACCTGAAAGCGTATCGGTGAACACAGTGCTCTCCTTATGGCTTAGTTACCTTGCAAGATTTCTGGAAGCATAATGTAGGGAAGAGACATAGGCTATGTTGTTAACTGTTCTGTACATAAGGATAGATGGACAGACAAAAAGATGATTGTTTCATAGATAGATAGGTAGACAGACGACAGGTGAAAGAGAGATAGGTAGGTACATAGATTAATAGATGATAGACATCATAGATAGATGATAGGAAGATAGATAGATACATAGATAGATACATAGATACATAGATATATACATACATAGATATATAGATAGACAGACAGACCTTTAGATAGATAGATACAGATACATGTCGATTGACACAAAGCTATTGTTCATATCCAGGAGTTGAATGGTGAATAACATAGCTAAACTACAAACAAAAAGGAAGAAAGAAATCCAGTTTAAAAAGTGCAGTAAGCAGCCTTAAGAAGAAAACAAATACTACCATTTGCAATGACGTGGATGGAGCAAGACGGTAGTATGTTCAGAAAAATAGGGCAGGCGGATAAAGGCAAGTACCAAGTGATTTCACTCATGAGTGGAGTATAACAACAAAGAAAAACTGAAGTAAAAAAACAGCAGCAGACTCACAGAACCCGAGGGTTGACTAAAAGTAACCAAAGGAAAAAGGACTGGGCAGGGTGAGTCTGAAGGGAGGGATAAGTGTGGGGAGAAAGAATGGGGGCATTAAGTTTAGCATGTATAATGCGCGGGGTCGGGTGTGCATGGGGAGTACTGTACAACACAGAGAAGACTAGTAGAAATCATATAGCATCTTACTACTGGACAGTGACTGTAACGGGGACTTTTGGGGGGGACATGGTGAAGGGGTCTACAGCATCCAAATACGCTGATCGACAGTGACTGAAGAGGTTTTTCGGGGGGACTTGGTGAAGGGGGGAGCATAGTAAACATAATGTTCTTCACGTGATTGTAGATTAATGATAAAAAATATTCTTTAAGTGCAATAAGTGCACAGCTCTGAATCATCAGAATAAAAGGTCAGGCACTGAGTGTTGCAAACAAAAGACACAGGGATAAAAGAAGGGATGAAAACTCAAGACACCTACGTGCTTACTTACAGGAGACACACTTGAGATCCAAGGACACAGACAAACTACAAGCCGAAGGTGTGTGGACAAGTACCCTACACGAGTGAAACGGAAAATCAAACAATCAAGCAAATGGATTCTGTTTGAGTCCCCAGAGACAGTCAGCAGAAAATAGCCCTATCTGGCCACCGTGAATTCTTTGTGTTTGGTTTCAACAGTTCCCAGCCATAGATTTAGTGGTGCAGCAACATACTTCTCATTTTCTCTCACCTCAACAACTGAGTTGCTGTAATAATAAGCATCTGGGCCTTTGAAATCAGTGGATTTTATGATGTTCACGAATGTGAAAATCTAATAACCAACTAAAGAGGGAAGTTTGGACACTCAAATAAACACGTCACTCCTCAATACACTGTTAGCTCCCAACTGCTCCTGTCTAGAAATTGGTGTTCCTTTTTATTTGACCCTCCATCCTATCGGCGGTGATCACGCTGATGTCTTTCAAACATGGTGGTGAGCGAAGCAACAAGTTGACTTTTCTGTCGACAACAGGCCCAGAGGAATGATACTTGAGATCTTCAGGGAGCCCTTAGTCAATGAATGTGGCTAAATACAGACAGCAAGTTAGAAGGAGATGAAAGAGGACAGAGGATAGAGACACGGGTTCAAGTCCCAGCACAACCGTTCCCTGGTTTTGTAGGTACACGCGGCCGACTCGAACTGCAAGTGTCTCGGTGAACCCAGTGCTCCCTCTGCAGCCTTGATACTTTGCAGGATTTTTGGGAGCATAGTGTAGGAAAGTGATATAGGGTATATGGTTAACTGTTCTGCACACATGGACAGATGGACAGACAAAAGGATGATTGATTGAGTGATTGATACATAGATAGACAGATAGATAGATAGATATAGGTACATATCGATTAGCACAAAGCTACTGCTCATAACAAGGAGAGCAATGGTGAAAGCATTTTGCAAAACTACAAACAAAAAATAAGAATGAAATCCAGTTTAAAACGTGCAGTAAGCAGCCATAAGAAGAAAACGAATCCTATCATTTGCAATAACGTGGATGGAGCTAGAGGGTATTATGCTCAGTCAAATAGGCCAGGCGGAGAAATACATGTACCAAATGATTTCACTCATGTGTGGAGTATGATAACAAGAAAAACTGAAGGAGAAGACAGCAGCAGACTCACAGAACCCGAGAGTGGACCTACAGTTACCAAAGAGAAAGGGACTGGGTAGGGTTTGTGGGAAGGGAGTAATAAGTGCGGGGAAAAAGAATGGGGGCATTAGGATTAGCATGTATAATGTATAGGGTGGGGTGTCATGGGTAGAGCTGTACAACACAGAGAAGACATGTAGTGATTCTACAGCATCTTAGTACATGCTGACGGAGAGCGGCTGTAACTGGGATTTGGGGTGACTTGGTGAAGAGGGTAGACAGAATAACATAATTTTCTGCATGTGATTGTATATTAATGAGAACAAAAAGAATTTCAAAGTGCAGTAAGAGCACAGCTCTCAAATATCAGAATAAAAGTACAGCCTTTGAGTGCTCCAAACAAAAGACACAGGGTTAGAAGAACTGATGAAAACTCAAGACCACCTACGTGCTCCCTTACTGGAGACTCACTTGAGATCCAAGGACACAGACAAACTACATGCTGAAGGGGCGGGGACAGGTACCCTACACAAGTGAAACTGAGAAACAAAGAAAGAAATGGATTCTGTTTTGGACCCCAGAGAGATTCAGTAGAAAATAGCCCTATCTAGCCACCGTGAATTATTTTGTTTGGTTTCAGCAGTGCTCAGGCATAGATTTAGTGGTGCAGCAACTTCCTTCTCATTTCCTCTCACCTCAACAAATGAATTGCTGTAATAATATGCGTCTGGGCATTTATAATCATTGCTTTTTATGATGTTCACGAATGTAAAGAAGTAATAACCACCTAAAGAGGGAAGTATGGACATTCAAATAAACACTTCACTCCACAACACACTCTTTGTTCTCAACTGCTCCTGTCCAGAAATAGGTGTTAATTCATATTTGTCCCTCCACCTATCAGCAGTGATCACGCCAATGTCCCTCAAACATGGTGGTGTGCAAAGGGCCAAGTACACTTTTCTGTCGACAACAGGCCCACATGAAGGACACTTGTGGTCTTCAGGGATCACTTACTCACTGAATGTGGCTAAATAAAGTCAACAAGCGAGCAGGAAGTATAAGAGGACAGAGGACAAAGATACGGGTTCAAGTCCTTTCACCTCCATTTACTGGTTTTGTAAGCACACTCTGCTGACTCTACCTGAAAGCGTATCGGTGAACACAGTGCTCTCCTTATGGCTTAGTTACCTTGCAAGATTTCTGGAAGCATAATGTAGGGAAGAGACATAGGCTATGTTGTTAACTGTTCTGTACATAAGGATAGATGGACAGACAAAAAGATGATTGTTTCATAGATAGATAGGTAGACAGACGACAGGTGAAAGAGAGATAGGTAGGTACATAGATTAATAGATGATAGACATCATAGATAGATGATAGGAAGATAGATAGATACATAGATAGATACATAGATACATAGATATATACATACATAGATATATAGATAGACAGACAGACCTTTAGATAGATAGATACAGATACATGTCGATTGACACAAAGCTATTGTTCATATCCAGGAGTTGAATGGTGAATAACATAGCTAAACTACAAACAAAAAGGAAGAAAGAAATCCAGTTTAAAAAGTGCAGTAAGCAGCCTTAAGAAGAAAACAAATACTACCATTTGCAATGACGTGGATGGAGCAAGACGGTAGTATGTTCAGAAAAATAGGGCAGGCGGATAAAGGCAAGTACCAAGTGATTTCACTCATGAGTGGAGTATAACAACAAAGAAAAACTGAAGTAAAAAAACAGCAGCAGACTCACAGAACCCGAGGGTTGACTAAAAGTAACCAAAGGAAAAAGGACTGGGCAGGGTGAGTCTGAAGGGAGGGATAAGTGTGGGGAGAAAGAATGGGGGCATTAAGTTTAGCATGTATAATGCGCGGGGTCGGGTGTGCATGGGGAGTACTGTACAACACAGAGAAGACTAGTAGAAATCATATAGCATCTTACTACTCACTGATGGACAGTGACTGTAACGGGGACTTTTGGGGGGGACATGGTGAAGGGGTCTACAGCATCCAAATACGCTGATCGACAGTGACTGAAGAGGTTTTTCGGGGGGACTTGGTGAAGGGGGGAGCATAGTAAACATAATGTTCTTCACGTGATTGTAGATTAATGATAAAAAATATTCTTTAAGTGCAATAAGTGCACAGCTCTGAATCATCAGAATAAAAGGTCAGGCACTGAGTGTTGCAAACAAAAGACACAGGGATAAAAGAAGGGATGAAAACTCAAGACACCTACGTGCTTACTTACAGGAGACACACTTGAGATCCAAGGACACAGACAAACTACAAGCCGAAGGTGTGTGGACAAGTACCCTACACGAGTGAAACGGAAAATCAAACAATCAAGCAAATGGATTCTGTTTGAGTCCCCAGAGACAGTCAGCAGAAAATAGCCCTATCTGGCCACCGTGAATTCTTTGTGTTTGGTTTCAACAGTTCCCAGCCATAGATTTAGTGGTGCAGCAACATACTTCTCATTTTCTCTCACCTCAACAACTGAGTTGCTGTAATAATAAGCATCTGGGCCTTTGAAATCAGTGGATTTTATGATGTTCACGAATGTGAAAATCTAATAACCAACTAAAGAGGGAAGTTTGGACACTCAAATAAACACGTCACTCCTCAATACACTGTTAGCTCCCAACTGCTCCTGTCTAGAAATTGGTGTTCCTTTTTATTTGACCCTCCATCCTATCGGCGGTGATCACGCTGATGTCTTTCAAACATGGTGGTGAGCGAAGCAACAAGTTGACTTTTCTGTCGACAACAGGCCCAGAGGAATGATACTTGAGATCTTCAGGGAGCCCTTAGTCAATGAATGTGGCTAAATACAGACAGCAAGTTAGAAGGAGATGAAAGAGGACAGAGGATAGAGACACGGGTTCAAGTCCCAGCACAACCGTTCCCTGGTTTTGTAGGTACACGCGGCCGACTCGAACTGCAAGTGTCTCGGTGAACCCAGTGCTCCCTCTGCAGCCTAGATACTTTGCAGGATTTTGGGGAGCATAGTGTAGGAAAGTGATATAGGGTATATGGTTAACTGTTCTGCACACATGGACAGATGGACAGACAAAAGGATGATTGATTGAGTGATTGATACATAGATAGACAGATAGATAGATAGATATAGGTACATATCGATTAGCACAAAGCTACTGCTCATAACAAGGAGAGCAATGGTGAAAGCATTTTGCAAAACTACAAACAAAAAATAAGAATGAAATCCAGTTTAAAACGTGCAGTAAGCAGCCATAAGAAGAAAACGAATCCTATCATTTGCAATAACGTGGATGGAGCTAGAGGGTATTATGCTCAGTCAAATAGGCCAGGCGGAGAAATACATGTACCAAATGATTTCACTCATGTGTGGAGTATGATAACAAGAAAAACTGAAGGAAAAGACAGCAGCAGACTCACAGAACCCGAGAGTGGACCTACAGTTACCAAAGAGAAAGGGACTGGGTAGGGTTTGTGGGAAGGGAGTAATAAGTGCGGGGAAAAAGAATGGGGGCATTAGGATTAGCATGTATAATGTATAGGGTGGGGTGTCATGGGTAGAGCTGTACAACACAGAGAAGACATGTAGTGATTCTACAGCATCTTAGTACATGCTGACGGAGAGCGGCTGTAACTGGGATTTGGGGTGACTTGGTGAAGAGGGTAGACAGAATAACATAATTTTCTGCATGTGATTGTATATTAATGAGAACAAAAAGAATTTCAAAGTGCAGTAAGAGCACAGCTCTCAAATATCAGAATAAAAGTACAGCCTTTGAGTGCTCCAAACAAAAGACACAGGGTTAGAAGAACTGATGAAAACTCAAGACCACCTACGTGCTCCCTTACTGGAGACTCACTTGAGATCCAAGGACACAGACAAACTACATGCTGAAGGGGCGGGGACAGGTACCCTACACAAGTGAAACTGAGAAACAAAGAAAGAAATGGATTCTGTTTTGGACCCCAGAGAGATTCAGTAGAAAATAGCCCTATCTAGCCACCGTGAATTATTTTGTTTGGTTTCAGCAGTGCTCAGGCATAGATTTAGTGGTGCAGCAACTTCCTTCTCATTTCCTCTCACCTCAACAAATGAATTGCTGTAATAATATGCGTCTGGGCATTTATAATCATTGCTTTTTATGATGTTCACGAATGTAAAGAAGTAATAACCACCTAAAGAGGGAAGTATGGACATTCAAATAAACACTTCACTCCACAACACACTCTTTGTTCTCAACTGCTCCTGTCCAGAAATAGGTGTTAATTCATATTTGTCCCTCCACCTATCAGCAGTGATCACGCCAATGTCCCTCAAACATGGTGGTGTGCAAAGGGCCAAGTACACTTTTCTGTCGACAACAGGCCCACATGAAGGACACTTGTGGTCTTCAGGGATCACTTACTCACTGAATGTGGCTAAATAAAGTCAACAAGCGAGCAGGAAGTATAAGAGGACAGAGGACAAAGATACGGGTTCAAGTCCTTTCACCTCCATTTACTGGTTTTGTAAGCACACTCTGCTGACTCTACCTGAAAGCGTATCGGTGAACACAGTGCTCTCCTTATGGCTTAGTTACCTTGCAAGATTTCTGGAAGCATAATGTAGGGAAGAGACATAGGCTATGTTGTTAACTGTTCTGTACATAAGGATAGATGGACAGACAAAAAGATGATTGTTTCATAGATAGATAGGTAGACAGACGACAGGTGAAAGAGAGATAGATAGGTACATAGATTAATAGATGATAGACATCATAGATAGATGATAGGAAGATAGATAGATACATAGATAGATACATAGATACATAGATATATACATACATAGATATATAGATAGACAGACAGACCTTTAGATAGATAGATACAGATACATGTCGATTGACACAAAGCTATTGTTCATAACCAGGAGTTGAATGGTGAATAACATAGCTAAACTACAAACAAAAAGGAAGAAAGAAATCCAGTTTAAAAAGTGCAGTAAGCAGCCTTAAGAAGAAAACAAATACTACCATTTGCAATGACGTGGATGGAGCAAGACGGTAGTATGTTCAGAAAAATAGGGCAGGCGGATAAAGGCAAGTACCAAGTGATTTCACTCATGAGTGGAGTATAACAACAAAGAAAAACTGAAGTAAAAAAACAGCAGCAGACTCACAGAACCCGAGGGTTGACTAAAAGTAACCAAAGGAAAAAGGACTGGGCAGGGTGAGTCTGAAGGGAGGGATAAGTGTGGGGAGAAAGAATGGGGGCATTAAGTTTAGCATGTATAATGCGCGGGGTCGGGTGTGCATGGGGAGTACTGTACAACACAGAGAAGACTAGTAGAAATCATATAGCATCTTACTACTCACTGATGGACAGTGACTGTAACGGGGACTTTTGGGGGGGACATGGTGAAGGGGTCTACAGCATCCAAATACGCTGATCGACAGTGACTGAAGAGGTTTTTCGGGGGGACTTGGTGAAGGGGGGAGCATAGTAAACATAATGTTCTTCACGTGATTGTAGATTAATGATAAAAAATATTCTTTAAGTGCAATAAGTGCACAGCTCTGAATCATCAGAATAAAAGGTCAGGCACTGAGTGTTGCAAACAAAAGACACAGGGATAAAAGAAGGGATGAAAACTCAAGACACCTACGTGCTTACTTACAGGAGACACACTTGAGATCCAAGGACACAGACAAACTACAAGCCGAAGGTGTGTGGACAAGTACCCTACACGAGTGAAACGGAAAATCAAACAATCAAGCAAATGGATTCTGTTTGAGTCCCCAGAGACAGTCAGCAGAAAATAGCCCTATCTGGCCACCGTGAATTCTTTGTGTTTGGTTTCAACAGTTCCCAGCCATAGATTTAGTGGTGCAGCAACATACTTCTCATTTTCTCTCACCTCAACAACTGAGTTGCTGTAATAATAAGCATCTGGGCCTTTGAAATCAGTGGATTTTATGATGTTCACGAATGTGAAAATCTAATAACCAACTAAAGAGGGAAGTTTGGACACTCAAATAAACACGTCACTCCTCAATACACTGTTAGCTCCCAACTGTTCCTGTCTAGAAATTGGTGTTCCTTTTTATTTGACCCTCCATCCTATCGGCGGTGATCACGCTGATGTCTTTCAAACATGGTGGTGAGCGAAGCAACAAGTTGACTTTTCTGTCGACAACAGGCCCAGAGGAATGATACTTGAGATCTTCAGGGAGCCCTTAGTCAATGAATGTGGCTAAATACAGACAGCAAGTTAGAAGGAGATGAAAGAGGACAGAGGATAGAGACACGGGTTCAAGTCCCAGCACAACCGTTCCCTGGTTTTGTAGGTACACGCGGCCGACTCGAACTGCAAGTGTCTCGGTGAACCCAGTGCTCCCTCTGCAGCCTAGATACTTTGCAGGATTTTTGGGAGCATAGTGTAGGAAAGTGATATAGGGTATATGGTTAACTGTTCTGCACACATGGACAGATGGACAGACAAAAGGATGATTGATTGAGTGATTGATACATAGATAGACAGATAGATAGATAGATATAGGTACATATCGATTAGCACAAAGCTACTGCTCATAACAAGGAGAGCAATGGTGAAAGCATTTTGCAAAACTACAAACAAAAAATAAGAATGAAATCCAGTTTAAAACGTGCAGTAAGCAGCCATAAGAAGAAAACGAATCCTATCATTTGCAATAACGTGGATGGAGCTAGAGGGTATTATGCTCAGTCAAATAGGCCAGGCGGAGAAATACATGTACCAAATGATTTCACTCATGTGTGGAGTATGATAACAAGAAAAACTGAAGGAAAAGACAGCAGCAGACTCACAGAACCCGAGAGTGGACCTACAGTTACCAAAGAGAAAGGGACTGGGTAGGGTTTGTGGGAAGGGAGTAATAAGTGCGGGGAAAAAGAATGGGGGCATTAGGATTAGCATGTATAATGTATAGGGTGGGGTGTCATGGGTAGAGCTGTACAACACAGAGAAGACATGTAGTGATTCTACAGCATCTTAGTACATGCTGACGGAGAGCGGCTGTAACTGGGATTTGGGGTGACTTGGTGAAGAGGGTAGACAGAATAACATAATTTTCTGCATGTGATTGTATATTAATGAGAACAAAAAGAATTTCAAAGTGCAGTAAGAGCACAGCTCTCAAATATCAGAATAAAAGTACAGCCTTTGAGTGCTCCAAACAAAAGACACAGGGTTAGAAGAACTGATGAAAACTCAAGACCACCTACGTGCTCCCTTACTGGAGACTCACTTGAGATCCAAGGACACAGACAAACTACATGCTGAAGGGGCGGGGACAGGTACCCTACACAAGTGAAACTGAGAAACAAAGAAAGAAATGGATTCTGTTTTGGACCCCAGAGAGATTCAGTAGAAAATAGCCCTATCTAGCCACCGTGAATTATTTTGTTTGGTTTCAGCAGTGCTCAGGCATAGATTTAGTGGTGCAGCAACTTCCTTCTCATTTCCTCTCACCTCAACAAATGAATTGCTGTAATAATATGCGTCTGGGCATTTATAATCATTGCTTTTTATGATGTTCACGAATGTAAAGAAGTAATAACCACCTAAAGAGGGAAGTATGGACATTCAAATAAACACTTCACTCCACAACACACTCTTTGTTCTCAACTGCTCCTGTCCAGAAATAGGTGTTAATTCATATTTGTCCCTCCACCTATCAGCAGTGATCACGCCAATGTCCCTCAAACATGGTGGTGTGCAAAGGGCCAAGTACACTTTTCTGTCGACAACAGGCCCACATGAAGGACACTTGTGGTCTTCAGGGATCACTTACTCACTGAATGTGGCTAAATAAAGTCAACAAGCGAGCAGGAAGTATAAGAGGACAGAGGACAAAGATACGGGTTCAAGTCCTTTCACCTCCATTTACTGGTTTTGTAAGCACACTCTGCTGACTCTACCTGAAAGCGTATCGGTGAACACAGTGCTCTCCTTATGGCTTAGTTACCTTGCAAGATTTCTGGAAGCATAATGTAGGGAAGAGACATAGGCTATGTTGTTAACTGTTCTGTACATAAGGATAGATGGACAGACAAAAAGATGATTGTTTCATAGATAGATAGGTAGACAGACGACAGGTGAAAGAGAGATAGATAGGTACATAGATTAATAGATGATAGACATCATAGATAGATGATAGGAAGATAGATAGATACATAGATAGATACATAGATACATAGATATATACATACATAGATATATAGATAGACAGACAGACCTTTAGATAGATAGATACAGATACATGTCGATTGACACAAAGCTATTGTTCATAACCAGGAGTTGAATGGTGAATAACATAGCTAAACTACAAACAAAAAGGAAGAAAGAAATCCAGTTTAAAAAGTGCAGTAAGCAGCCTTAAGAAGAAAACAAATACTACCATTTGCAATGACGTGGATGGAGCAAGACGGTAGTATGTTCAGAAAAATAGGGCAGGCGGATAAAGGCAAGTACCAAGTGATTTCACTCATGAGTGGAGTATAACAACAAAGAAAAACTGAAGTAAAAAAACAGCAGCAGACTCACAGAACCCGAGGGTTGACTAAAAGTAACCAAAGGAAAAAGGACTGGGCAGGGTGAGTCTGAAGGGAGGGATAAGTGTGGGGAGAAAGAATGGGGGCATTAAGTTTAGCATGTATAATGCGCGGGGTCGGGTGTGCATGGGGAGTACTGTACAACACAGAGAAGACTAGTAGAAATCATATAGCATCTTACTACTCACTGATGGACAGTGACTGTAACGGGGACTTTTGGGGGGGACATGGTGAAGGGGTCTACAGCATCCAAATACGCTGATCGACAGTGACTGAAGAGGTTTTTCGGGGGGACTTGGTGAAGGGGGGAGCATAGTAAACATAATGTTCTTCACGTGATTGTAGATTAATGATAAAAAATATTCTTTAAGTGCAATAAGTGCACAGCTCTGAATCATCAGAATAAAAGGTCAGGCACTGAGTGTTGCAAACAAAAGACACAGGGATAAAAGAAGGGATGAAAACTCAAGACACCTACGTGCTTACTTACAGGAGACACACTTGAGATCCAAGGACACAGACAAACTACAAGCCGAAGGTGTGTGGACAAGTACCCTACACGAGTGAAACGGAAAATCAAACAATCAAGCAAATGGATTCTGTTTGAGTCCCCAGAGACAGTCAGCAGAAAATAGCCCTATCTGGCCACCGTGAATTCTTTGTGTTTGGTTTCAACAGTTCCCAGCCATAGATTTAGTGGTGCAGCAACATACTTCTCATTTTCTCTCACCTCAACAACTGAGTTGCTGTAATAATAAGCATCTGGGCCTTTGAAATCAGTGGATTTTATGATGTTCACGAATGTGAAAATCTAATAACCAACTAAAGAGGGAAGTTTGGACACTCAAATAAACACGTCACTCCTCAATACACTGTTAGCTCCCAACTGCTCCTGTCTAGAAATTGGTGTTCCTTTTTATTTGACCCTCCATCCTATCGGCGGTGATCACGCTGATGTCTTTCAAACATGGTGGTGAGCGAAGCAACAAGTTGACTTTTCTGTCGACAACAGGCCCAGAGGAATGATACTTGAGATCTTCAGGGAGCCCTTAGTCAATGAATGTGGCTAAATACAGACAGCAAGTTAGAAGGAGATGAAAGAGGACAGAGGATAGAGACACGGGTTCAAGTCCCAGCACAACCGTTCCCTGGTTTTGTAGGTACACGCGGCCGACTCGAACTGCAAGTGTCTCGGTGAACCCAGTGCTCCCTCTGCAGCCTAGATACTTTGCAGGATTTTTGGGAGCATAGTGTAGGAAAGTGATATAGGGTATATGGTTAACTGTTCTGCACACATGGACAGATGGACAGACAAAAGGATGATTGATTGAGTGATTGATACATAGATAGACAGATAGATAGATAGATATAGGTACATATCGATTAGCACAAAGCTACTGCTCATAACAAGGAGAGCAATGGTGAAAGCATTTTGCAAAACTACAAACAAAAAATAAGAATGAAATCCAGTTTAAAACGTGCAGTAAGCAGCCATAAGAAGAAAACGAATCCTATCATTTGCAATAACGTGGATGGAGCTAGAGGGTATTATGCTCAGTCAAATAGGCCAGGCGGAGAAATACATGTACCAAATGATTTCACTCATGTGTGGAGTATGATAACAAGAAAAACTGAAGGAAAAGACAGCAGCAGACTCACAGAACCCGAGAGTGGACCTACAGTTACCAAAGAGAAAGGGACTGGGTAGGGTTTGTGGGAAGGGAGTAATAAGTGCGGGGAAAAAGAATGGGGGCATTAGGATTAGCATGTATAATGTATAGGGTGGGGTGTCATGGGTAGAGCTGTACAACACAGAGAAGACATGTAGTGATTCTACAGCATCTTAGTACATGCTGACGGAGAGCGGCTGTAACTGGGATTTGGGGTGACTTGGTGAAGAGGGTAGACAGAATAACATAATTTTCTGCATGTGATTGTATATTAATGAGAACAAAAAGAATTTCAAAGTGCAGTAAGAGCACAGCTCTCAAATATCAGAATAAAAGTACAGCCTTTGAGTGCTCCAAACAAAAGACACAGGGTTAGAAGAACTGATGAAAACTCAAGACCACCTACGTGCTCCCTTACTGGAGACTCACTTGAGATCCAAGGACACAGACAAACTACATGCTGAAGGGGCGGGGACAGGTACCCTACACAAGTGAAACTGAGAAACAAAGAAAGAAATGGATTCTGTTTTGGACCCCAGAGAGATTCAGTAGAAAATAGCCCTATCTAGCCACCGTGAATTATTTTGTTTGGTTTCAGCAGTGCTCAGGCATAGATTTAGTGGTGCAGCAACTTCCTTCTCATTTCCTCTCACCTCAACAAATGAATTGCTGTAATAATATGCGTCTGGGCATTTATAATCATTGCTTTTTATGATGTTCACGAATGTAAAGAAGTAATAACCACCTAAAGAGGGAAGTATGGACATTCAAATAAACACTTCACTCCACAACACACTCTTTGTTCTCAACTGCTCCTGTCCAGAAATAGGTGTTAATTCATATTTGTCCCTCCACCTATCAGCAGTGATCACGCCAATGTCCCTCAAACATGGTGGTGTGCAAAGGGCCAAGTACACTTTTCTGTCGACAACAGGCCCACATGAAGGACACTTGTGGTCTTCAGGGATCACTTACTCACTGAATGTGGCTAAATAAAGTCAACAAGCGAGCAGGAAGTATAAGAGGACAGAGGACAAAGATACGGGTTCAAGTCCTTTCACCTCCATTTACTGGTTTTGTAAGCACACTCTGCTGACTCTACCTGAAAGCGTATCGGTGAACACAGTGCTCTCCTTATGGCTTAGTTACCTTGCAAGATTTCTGGAAGCATAATGTAGGGAAGAGACATAGGCTATGTTGTTAACTGTTCTGTACATAAGGATAGATGGACAGACAAAAAGATGATTGTTTCATAGATAGATAGGTAGACAGACGACAGGTGAAAGAGAGATAGATAGGTACATAGATTAATAGATGATAGACATCATAGATAGATGATAGGAAGATAGATAGATACATAGATAGATACATAGATACATAGATATATACATACATAGATATATAGATAGACAGACAGACCTTTAGATAGATAGATACAGATACATGTCGATTGACACAAAGCTATTGTTCATAACCAGGAGTTGAATGGTGAATAACATAGCTAAACTACAAACAAAAAGGAAGAAAGAAATCCAGTTTAAAAAGTGCAGTAAGCAGCCTTAAGAAGAAAACAAATACTACCATTTGCAATGACGTGGATGGAGCAAGACGGTAGTATGTTCAGAAAAATAGGGCAGGCGGATAAAGGCAAGTACCAAGTGATTTCACTCATGAGTGGAGTATAACAACAAAGAAAAACTGAAGTAAAAAAACAGCAGCAGACTCACAGAACCCGAGGGTTGACTAAAAGTAACCAAAGGAAAAAGGACTGGGCAGGGTGAGTCTGAAGGGAGGGATAAGTGTGGGGAGAAAGAATGGGGGCATTAAGTTTAGCATGTATAATGCGCGGGGTCGGGTGTGCATGGGGAGTACTGTACAACACAGAGAAGACTAGTAGAAATCATATAGCATCTTACTACTCACTGATGGACAGTGACTGTAACGGGGACTTTTGGGGGGGACATGGTGAAGGGGTCTACAGCATCCAAATACGCTGATCGACAGTGACTGAAGAGGTTTTTCGGGGGGACTTGGTGAAGGGGGGAGCATAGTAAACATAATGTTCTTCACGTGATTGTAGATTAATGATAAAAAATATTCTTTAAGTGCAATAAGTGCACAGCTCTGAATCATCAGAATAAAAGGTCAGGCACTGAGTGTTGCAAACAAAAGACACAGGGATAAAAGAAGGGATGAAAACTCAAGACACCTACGTGCTTACTTACAGGAGACACACTTGAGATCCAAGGACACAGACAAACTACAAGCCGAAGGTGTGTGGACAAGTACCCTACACGAGTGAAACGGAAAATCAAACAATCAAGCAAATGGATTCTGTTTGAGTCCCCAGAGACAGTCAGCAGAAAATAGCCCTATCTGGCCACCGTGAATTCTTTGTGTTTGGTTTCAACAGTTCCCAGCCATAGATTTAGTGGTGCAGCAACATACTTCTCATTTTCTCTCACCTCAACAACTGAGTTGCTGTAATAATAAGCATCTGGGCCTTTGAAATCAGTGGATTTTATGATGTTCACGAATGTGAAAATCTAATAACCAACTAAAGAGGGAAGTTTGGACACTCAAATAAACACGTCACTCCTCAATACACTGTTAGCTCCCAACTGCTCCTGTCTAGAAATTGGTGTTCCTTTTTATTTGACCCTCCATCCTATCGGCGGTGATCACGCTGATGTCTTTCAAACATGGTGGTGAGCGAAGCAACAAGTTGACTTTTCTGTCGACAACAGGCCCAGAGGAATGATACTTGAGATCTTCAGGGAGCCCTTAGTCAATGAATGTGGCTAAATACAGACAGCAAGTTAGAAGGAGATGAAAGAGGACAGAGGATAGAGACACGGGTTCAAGTCCCAGCACAACCGTTCCCTGGTTTTGTAGGTACACGCGGCCGACTCGAACTGCAAGTGTCTCGGTGAACCCAGTGCTCCCTCTGCAGCCTAGATACTTTGCAGGATTTTTGGGAGCATAGTGTAGGAAAGTGATATAGGGTATATGGTTAACTGTTCTGCACACATGGACAGATGGACAGACAAAAGGATGATTGATTGAGTGATTGATACATAGATAGACAGATAGATAGATAGATATAGGTACATATCGATTAGCACAAAGCTACTGCTCATAACAAGGAGAGCAATGGTGAAAGCATTTTGCAAAACTACAAACAAAAAATAAGAATGAAATCCAGTTTAAAACGTGCAGTAAGCAGCCATAAGAAGAAAACGAATCCTATCATTTGCAATAACGTGGATGGAGCTAGAGGGTATTATGCTCAGTCAAATAGGCCAGGCGGAGAAATACATGTACCAAATGATTTCACTCATGTGTGGAGTATGATAACAAGAAAAACTGAAGGAAAAGACAGCAGCAGACTCACAGAACCCGAGAGTGGACCTACAGTTACCAAAGAGAAAGGGACTGGGTAGGGTTTGTGGGAAGGGAGTAATAAGTGCGGGGAAAAAGAATGGGGGCATTAGGATTAGCATGTATAATGTATAGGGTGGGGTGTCATGGGTAGAGCTGTACAACACAGAGAAGACATGTAGTGATTCTACAGCATCTTAGTACATGCTGACGGAGAGCGGCTGTAACTGGGATTTGGGGTGACTTGGTGAAGAGGGTAGACAGAATAACATAATTTTCTGCATGTGATTGTATATTAATGAGAACAAAAAGAATTTCAAAGTGCAGTAAGAGCACAGCTCTCAAATATCAGAATAAAAGTACAGCCTTTGAGTGCTCCAAACAAAAGACACAGGGTTAGAAGAACTGATGAAAACTCAAGACCACCTACGTGCTCCCTTACTGGAGACTCACTTGAGATCCAAGGACACAGACAAACTACATGCTGAAGGGGCGGGGACAGGTACCCTACACAAGTGAAACTGAGAAACAAAGAAAGAAATGGATTCTGTTTTGGACCCCAGAGAGATTCAGTAGAAAATAGCCCTATCTAGCCACCGTGAATTATTTTGTTTGGTTTCAGCAGTGCTCAGGCATAGATTTAGTGGTGCAGCAACTTCCTTCTCATTTCCTCTCACCTCAACAAATGAATTGCTGTAATAATATGCGTCTGGGCATTTATAATCATTGCTTTTTATGATGTTCACGAATGTAAAGAAGTAATAACCACCTAAAGAGGGAAGTATGGACATTCAAATAAACACTTCACTCCACAACACACTCTTTGTTCTCAACTGCTCCTGTCCAGAAATAGGTGTTAATTCATATTTGTCCCTCCACCTATCAGCAGTGATCACGCCAATGTCCCTCAAACATGGTGGTGTGCAAAGGGCCAAGTACACTTTTCTGTCGACAACAGGCCCACATGAAGGACACTTGTGGTCTTCAGGGATCACTTACTCACTGAATGTGGCTAAATAAAGTCAACAAGCGAGCAGGAAGTATAAGAGGACAGAGGACAAAGATACGGGTTCAAGTCCTTTCACCTCCATTTACTGGTTTTGTAAGCACACTCTGCTGACTCTACCTGAAAGCGTATCGGTGAACACAGTGCTCTCCTTATGGCTTAGTTACCTTGCAAGATTTCTGGAAGCATAATGTAGGGAAGAGACATAGGCTATGTTGTTAACTGTTCTGTACATAAGGATAGATGGACAGACAAAAAGATGATTGTTTCATAGATAGATAGGTAGACAGACGACAGGTGAAAGAGAGATAGATAGGTACATAGATTAATAGATGATAGACATCATAGATAGATGATAGGAAGATAGATAGATACATAGATAGATACATAGATACATAGATATATACATACATAGATATATAGATAGACAGACAGACCTTTAGATAGATAGATACAGATACATGTCGATTGACACAAAGCTATTGTTCATAACCAGGAGTTGAATGGTGAATAACATAGCTAAACTACAAACAAAAAGGAAGAAAGAAATCCAGTTTAAAAAGTGCAGTAAGCAGCCTTAAGAAGAAAACAAATACTACCATTTGCAATGACGTGGATGGAGCAAGACGGTAGTATGTTCAGAAAAATAGGGCAGGCGGATAAAGGCAAGTACCAAGTGATTTCACTCATGAGTGGAGTATAACAACAAAGAAAAACTGAAGTAAAAAAACAGCAGCAGACTCACAGAACCCGAGGGTTGACTAAAAGTAACCAAAGGAAAAAGGACTGGGCAGGGTGAGTCTGAAGGGAGGGATAAGTGTGGGGAGAAAGAATGGGGGCATTAAGTTTAGCATGTATAATGCGCGGGGTCGGGTGTGCATGGGGAGTACTGTACAACACAGAGAAGACTAGTAGAAATCATATAGCATCTTACTACTCACTGATGGACAGTGACTGTAACGGGGACTTTTGGGGGGGACATGGTGAAGGGGTCTACAGCATCCAAATACGCTGATCGACAGTGACTGAAGAGGTTTTTCGGGGGGACTTGGTGAAGGGGGGAGCATAGTAAACATAATGTTCTTCACGTGATTGTAGATTAATGATAAAAAATATTCTTTAAGTGCAATAAGTGCACAGCTCTGAATCATCAGAATAAAAGGTCAGGCACTGAGTGTTGCAAACAAAAGACACAGGGATAAAAGAAGGGATGAAAACTCAAGACACCTACGTGCTTACTTACAGGAGACACACTTGAGATCCAAGGACACAGACAAACTACAAGCCGAAGGTGTGTGGACAAGTACCCTACACGAGTGAAACGGAAAATCAAACAATCAAGCAAATGGATTCTGTTTGAGTCCCCAGAGACAGTCAGCAGAAAATAGCCCTATCTGGCCACCGTGAATTCTTTGTGTTTGGTTTCAACAGTTCCCAGCCATAGATTTAGTGGTGCAGCAACATACTTCTCATTTTCTCTCACCTCAACAACTGAGTTGCTGTAATAATAAGCATCTGGGCCTTTGAAATCAGTGGATTTTATGATGTTCACGAATGTGAAAATCTAATAACCAACTAAAGAGGGAAGTTTGGACACTCAAATAAACACGTCACTCCTCAATACACTGTTAGCTCCCAACTGCTCCTGTCTAGAAATTGGTGTTCCTTTTTATTTGACCCTCCATCCTATCGGCGGTGATCACGCTGATGTCTTTCAAACATGGTGGTGAGCGAAGCAACAAGTTGACTTTTCTGTCGACAACAGGCCCAGAGGAATGATACTTGAGATCTTCAGGGAGCCCTTAGTCAATGAATGTGGCTAAATACAGACAGCAAGTTAGAAGGAGATGAAAGAGGACAGAGGATAGAGACACGGGTTCAAGTCCCAGCACAACCGTTCCCTGGTTTTGTAGGTACACGCGGCCGACTCGAACTGCAAGTGTCTCGGTGAACCCAGTGCTCCCTCTGCAGCCTAGATACTTTGCAGGATTTTTGGGAGCATAGTGTAGGAAAGTGATATAGGGTATATGGTTAACTGTTCTGCACACATGGACAGATGGACAGACAAAAGGATGATTGATTGAGTGATTGATACATAGATAGACAGATAGATAGATAGATATAGGTACATATCGATTAGCACAAAGCTACTGCTCATAACAAGGAGAGCAATGGTGAAAGCATTTTGCAAAACTACAAACAAAAAATAAGAATGAAATCCAGTTTAAAACGTGCAGTAAGCAGCCATAAGAAGAAAACGAATCCTATCATTTGCAATAACGTGGATGGAGCTAGAGGGTATTATGCTCAGTCAAATAGGCCAGGCGGAGAAATACATGTACCAAATGATTTCACTCATGTGTGGAGTATGATAACAAGAAAAACTGAAGGAAAAGACAGCAGCAGACTCACAGAACCCGAGAGTGGACCTACAGTTACCAAAGAGAAAGGGACTGGGTAGGGTTTGTGGGAAGGGAGTAATAAGTGCGGGGAAAAAGAATGGGGGCATTAGGATTAGCATGTATAATGTATAGGGTGGGGTGTCATGGGTAGAGCTGTACAACACAGAGAAGACATGTAGTGATTCTACAGCATCTTAGTACATGCTGACGGAGAGCGGCTGTAACTGGGATTTGGGGTGACTTGGTGAAGAGGGTAGACAGAATAACATAATTTTCTGCATGTGATTGTATATTAATGAGAACAAAAAGAATTTCAAAGTGCAGTAAGAGCACAGCTCTCAAATATCAGAATAAAAGTACAGCCTTTGAGTGCTCCAAACAAAAGACACAGGGTTAGAAGAACTGATGAAAACTCAAGACCACCTACGTGCTCCCTTACTGGAGACTCACTTGAGATCCAAGGACACAGACAAACTACATGCTGAAGGGGCGGGGACAGGTACCCTACACAAGTGAAACTGAGAAACAAAGAAAGAAATGGATTCTGTTTTGGACCCCAGAGAGATTCAGTAGAAAATAGCCCTATCTAGCCACCGTGAATTATTTTGTTTGGTTTCAGCAGTGCTCAGGCATAGATTTAGTGGTGCAGCAACTTCCTTCTCATTTCCTCTCACCTCAACAAATGAATTGCTGTAATAATATGCGTCTGGGCATTTATAATCATTGCTTTTTATGATGTTCACGAATGTAAAGAAGTAATAACCACCTAAAGAGGGAAGTATGGACATTCAAATAAACACTTCACTCCACAACACACTCTTTGTTCTCAACTGCTCCTGTCCAGAAATAGGTGTTAATTCATATTTGTCCCTCCACCTATCAGCAGTGATCACGCCAATGTCCCTCAAACATGGTGGTGTGCAAAGGGCCAAGTACACTTTTCTGTCGACAACAGGCCCACATGAAGGACACTTGTGGTCTTCAGGGATCACTTACTCACTGAATGTGGCTAAATAAAGTCAACAAGCGAGCAGGAAGTATAAGAGGACAGAGGACAAAGATACGGGTTCAAGTCCTTTCACCTCCATTTACTGGTTTTGTAAGCACACTCTGCTGACTCTACCTGAAAGCGTATCGGTGAACACAGTGCTCTCCTTATGGCTTAGTTACCTTGCAAGATTTCTGGAAGCATAATGTAGGGAAGAGACATAGGCTATGTTGTTAACTGTTCTGTACATAAGGATAGATGGACAGACAAAAAGATGATTGTTTCATAGATAGATAGGTAGACAGACGACAGGTGAAAGAGAGATAGATAGGTACATAGATTAATGGATGATAGACATCATAGATAGATGATAGGAAGATAGATAGATACATAGATAGATACATAGATACATAGATATATACATACATAGATATATAGATAGACAGACAGACCTTTAGATAGATAGATACAGATACATGTCGATTGACACAAAGCTATTGTTCATAACCAGGAGTTGAATGGTGAATAACATAGCTAAACTACAAACAAAAAGGAAGAAAGAAATCCAGTTTAAAAAGTGCAGTAAGCAGCCTTAAGAAGAAAACAAATACTACCATTTGCAATGACGTGGATGGAGCAAGACGGTAGTATGTTCAGAAAAATAGGGCAGGCGGATAAAGGCAAGTACCAAGTGATTTCACTCATGAGTGGAGTATAACAACAAAGAAAAACTGAAGTAAAAAAACAGCAGCAGACTCACAGAACCCGAGGGTTGACTAAAAGTAACCAAAGGAAAAAGGACTGGGCAGGGTGAGTCTGAAGGGAGGGATAAGTGTGGGGAGAAAGAATGGGGGCATTAAGTTTAGCATGTATAATGCGCGGGGTCGGGTGTGCATGGGGAGTACTGTACAACACAGAGAAGACTAGTAGAAATCATATAGCATCTTACTACTCACTGATGGACAGTGACTGTAACGGGGACTTTTGGGGGGGACATGGTGAAGGGGTCTACAGCATCCAAATACGCTGATCGACAGTGACTGAAGAGGTTTTTCGGGGGGACTTGGTGAAGGGGGGAGCATAGTAAACATAATGTTCTTCACGTGATTGTAGATTAATGATAAAAAATATTCTTTAAGTGCAATAAGTGCACAGCTCTGAATCATCAGAATAAAAGGTCAGGCACTGAGTGTTGCAAACAAAAGACACAGGGATAAAAGAAGGGATGAAAACTCAAGACACCTACGTGCTTACTTACAGGAGACACACTTGAGATCCAAGGACACAGACAAACTACAAGCCGAAGGTGTGTGGACAAGTACCCTACACGAGTGAAACGGAAAATCAAACAATCAAGCAAATGGATTCTGTTTGAGTCCCCAGAGACAGTCAGCAGAAAATAGCCCTATCTGGCCACCGTGAATTCTTTGTGTTTGGTTTCAACAGTTCCCAGCCATAGATTTAGTGGTGCAGCAACATACTTCTCATTTTCTCTCACCTCAACAACTGAGTTGCTGTAATAATAAGCATCTGGGCCTTTGAAATCAGTGGATTTTATGATGTTCACGAATGTGAAAATCTAATAACCAACTAAAGAGGGAAGTTTGGACACTCAAATAAACACGTCACTCCTCAATACACTGTTAGCTCCCAACTGCTCCTGTCTAGAAATTGGTGTTCCTTTTTATTTGACCCTCCATCCTATCGGCGGTGATCACGCTGATGTCTTTCAAACATGGTGGTGAGCGAAGCAACAAGTTGACTTTTCTGTCGACAACAGGCCCAGAGGAATGATACTTGAGATCTTCAGGGAGCCCTTAGTCAATGAATGTGGCTAAATACAGACAGCAAGTTAGAAGGAGATGAAAGAGGACAGAGGATAGAGACACGGGTTCAAGTCCCAGCACAACCGTTCCCTGGTTTTGTAGGTACACGCGGCCGACTCGAACTGCAAGTGTCTCGGTGAACCCAGTGCTCCCTCTGCAGCCTAGATACTTTGCAGGATTTTTGGGAGCATAGTGTAGGAAAGTGATATAGGGTATATGGTTAACTGTTCTGCACACATGGACAGATGGACAGACAAAAGGATGATTGATTGAGTGATTGATACATAGATAGACAGATAGATAGATAGATATAGGTACATATCGATTAGCACAAAGCTACTGCTCATAACAAGGAGAGCAATGGTGAAAGCATTTTGCAAAACTACAAACAAAAAATAAGAATGAAATCCAGTTTAAAACGTGCAGTAAGCAGCCATAAGAAGAAAACGAATCCTATCATTTGCAATAACGTGGATGGAGCTAGAGGGTATTATGCTCAGTCAAATAGGCCAGGCGGAGAAATACATGTACCAAATGATTTCACTCATGTGTGGAGTATGATAACAAGAAAAACTGAAGGAAAAGACAGCAGCAGACTCACAGAACCCGAGAGTGGACCTACAGTTACCAAAGAGAAAGGGACTGGGTAGGGTTTGTGGGAAGGGAGTAATAAGTGCGGGGAAAAAGAATGGGGGCATTAGGATTAGCATGTATAATGTATAGGGTGGGGTGTCATGGGTAGAGCTGTACAACACAGAGAAGACATGTAGTGATTCTACAGCATCTTAGTACATGCTGACGGAGAGCGGCTGTAACTGGGATTTGGGGTGACTTGGTGAAGAGGGTAGACAGAATAACATAATTTTCTGCATGTGATTGTATATTAATGAGAACAAAAAGAATTTCAAAGTGCAGTAAGAGCACAGCTCTCAAATATCAGAATAAAAGTACAGCCTTTGAGTGCTCCAAACAAAAGACACAGGGTTAGAAGAACTGATGAAAACTCAAGACCACCTACGTGCTCCCTTACTGGAGACTCACTTGAGATCCAAGGACACAGACAAACTACATGCTGAAGGGGCGGGGACAGGTACCCTACACAAGTGAAACTGAGAAACAAAGAAAGAAATGGATTCTGTTTTGGACCCCAGAGAGATTCAGTAGAAAATAGCCCTATCTAGCCACCGTGAATTATTTTGTTTGGTTTCAGCAGTGCTCAGGCATAGATTTAGTGGTGCAGCAACTTCCTTCTCATTTCCTCTCACCTCAACAAATGAATTGCTGTAATAATATGCGTCTGGGCATTTATAATCATTGCTTTTTATGATGTTCACGAATGTAAAGAAGTAATAACCACCTAAAGAGGGAAGTATGGACATTCAAATAAACACTTCACTCCACAACACACTCTTTGTTCTCAACTGCTCCTGTCCAGAAATAGGTGTTAATTCATATTTGTCCCTCCACCTATCAGCAGTGATCACGCCAATGTCCCTCAAACATGGTGGTGTGCAAAGGGCCAAGTACACTTTTCTGTCGACAACAGGCCCACATGAAGGACACTTGTGGTCTTCAGGGATCACTTACTCACTGAATGTGGCTAAATAAAGTCAACAAGCGAGCAGGAAGTATAAGAGGACAGAGGACAAAGATACGGGTTCAAGTCCTTTCACCTCCATTTACTGGTTTTGTAAGCACACTCTGCTGACTCTACCTGAAAGCGTATCGGTGAACACAGTGCTCTCCTTATGGCTTAGTTACCTTGCAAGATTTCTGGAAGCATAATGTAGGGAAGAGACATAGGCTATGTTGTTAACTGTTCTGTACATAAGGATAGATGGACAGACAAAAAGATGATTGTTTCATAGATAGATAGGTAGACAGACGACAGGTGAAAGAGAGATAGATAGGTACATAGATTAATAGATGATAGACATCATAGATAGATGATAGGAAGATAGATAGATACATAGATAGATACATAGATACATAGATATATACATACATAGATATATAGATAGACAGACAGACCTTTAGATAGATAGATACAGATACATGTCGATTGACACAAAGCTATTGTTCATAACCAGGAGTTGAATGGTGAATAACATAGCTAAACTACAAACAAAAAGGAAGAAAGAAATCCAGTTTAAAAAGTGCAGTAAGCAGCCTTAAGAAGAAAACAAATACTACCATTTGCAATGACGTGGATGGAGCAAGACGGTAGTATGTTCAGAAAAATAGGGCAGGCGGATAAAGGCAAGTACCAAGTGATTTCACTCATGAGTGGAGTATAACAACAAAGAAAAACTGAAGTAAAAAAACAGCAGCAGACTCACAGAACCCGAGGGTTGACTAAAAGTAACCAAAGGAAAAAGGACTGGGCAGGGTGAGTCTGAAGGGAGGGATAAGTGTGGGGAGAAAGAATGGGGGCATTAAGTTTAGCATGTATAATGCGCGGGGTCGGGTGTGCATGGGGAGTACTGTACAACACAGAGAAGACTAGTAGAAATCATATAGCATCTTACTACTCACTGATGGACAGTGACTGTAACGGGGACTTTTGGGGGGGACATGGTGAAGGGGTCTACAGCATCCAAATACGCTGATCGACAGTGACTGAAGAGGTTTTTCGGGGGGACTTGGTGAAGGGGGGAGCATAGTAAACATAATGTTCTTCACGTGATTGTAGATTAATGATAAAAAATATTCTTTAAGTGCAATAAGTGCACAGCTCTGAATCATCAGAATAAAAGGTCAGGCACTGAGTGTTGCAAACAAAAGACACAGGGATAAAAGAAGGGATGAAAACTCAAGACACCTACGTGCTTACTTACAGGAGACACACTTGAGATCCAAGGACACAGACAAACTACAAGCCGAAGGTGTGTGGACAAGTACCCTACACGAGTGAAACGGAAAATCAAACAATCAAGCAAATGGATTCTGTTTGAGTCCCCAGAGACAGTCAGCAGAAAATAGCCCTATCTGGCCACCGTGAATTCTTTGTGTTTGGTTTCAACAGTTCCCAGCCATAGATTTAGTGGTGCAGCAACATACTTCTCATTTTCTCTCACCTCAACAACTGAGTTGCTGTAATAATAAGCATCTGGGCCTTTGAAATCAGTGGATTTTATGATGTTCACGAATGTGAAAATCTAATAACCAACTAAAGAGGGAAGTTTGGACACTCAAATAAACACGTCACTCCTCAATACACTGTTAGCTCCCAACTGCTCCTGTCTAGAAATTGGTGTTCCTTTTTATTTGACCCTCCATCCTATCGGCGGTGATCACGCTGATGTCTTTCAAACATGGTGGTGAGCGAAGCAACAAGTTGACTTTTCTGTCGACAACAGGCCCAGAGGAATGATACTTGAGATCTTCAGGGAGCCCTTAGTCAATGAATGTGGCTAAATACAGACAGCAAGTTAGAAGGAGATGAAAGAGGACAGAGGATAGAGACACGGGTTCAAGTCCCAGCACAACCGTTCCCTGGTTTTGTAGGTACACGCGGCCGACTCGAACTGCAAGTGTCTCGGTGAACCCAGTGCTCCCTCTGCAGCCTAGATACTTTGCAGGATTTTGGGGAGCATAGTGTAGGAAAGTGATATAGGGTATATGGTTAACTGTTCTGCACACATGGACAGATGGACAGACAAAAGGATGATTGATTGAGTGATTGATACATAGATAGACAGATAGATAGATAGATATAGGTACATATCGATTAGCACAAAGCTACTGCTCATAACAAGGAGAGCAATGGTGAAAGCATTTTGCAAAACTACAAACAAAAAATAAGAATGAAATCCAGTTTAAAACGTGCAGTAAGCAGCCATAAGAAGAAAACGAATCCTATCATTTGCAATAACGTGGATGGAGCTAGAGGGTATTATGCTCAGTCAAATAGGCCAGGCGGAGAAATACATGTACCAAATGATTTCACTCATGTGTGGAGTATGATAACAAGAAAAACTGAAGGAAAAGACAGCAGCAGACTCACAGAACCCGAGAGTGGACCTACAGTTACCAAAGAGAAAGGGACTGGGTAGGGTTTGTGGGAAGGGAGTAATAAGTGCGGGGAAAAAGAATGGGGGCATTAGGATTAGCATGTATAATGTATAGGGTGGGGTGTCATGGGTAGAGCTGTACAACACAGAGAAGACATGTAGTGATTCTACAGCATCTTAGTACATGCTGACGGAGAGCGGCTGTAACTGGGATTTGGGGTGACTTGGTGAAGAGGGTAGACAGAATAACATAATTTTCTGCATGTGATTGTATATTAATGAGAACAAAAAGAATTTCAAAGTGCAGTAAGAGCACAGCTCTCAAATATCAGAATAAAAGTACAGCCTTTGAGTGCTCCAAACAAAAGACACAGGGTTAGAAGAACTGATGAAAACTCAAGACCACCTACGTGCTCCCTTACTGGAGACTCACTTGAGATCCAAGGACACAGACAAACTACATGCTGAAGGGGCGGGGACAGGTACCCTACACAAGTGAAACTGAGAAACAAAGAAAGAAATGGATTCTGTTTTGGACCCCAGAGAGATTCAGTAGAAAATAGCCCTATCTAGCCACCGTGAATTATTTTGTTTGGTTTCAGCAGTGCTCAGGCATAGATTTAGTGGTGCAGCAACTTCCTTCTCATTTCCTCTCACCTCAACAAATGAATTGCTGTAATAATATGCGTCTGGGCATTTATAATCATTGCTTTTTATGATGTTCACGAATGTAAAGAAGTAATAACCACCTAAAGAGGGAAGTATGGACATTCAAATAAACACTTCACTCCACAACACACTCTTTGTTCTCAACTGCTCCTGTCCAGAAATAGGTGTTAATTCATATTTGTCCCTCCACCTATCAGCAGTGATCACGCCAATGTCCCTCAAACATGGTGGTGTGCAAAGGGCCAAGTACACTTTTCTGTCGACAACAGGCCCACATGAAGGACACTTGTGGTCTTCAGGGATCACTTACTCACTGAATGTGGCTAAATAAAGTCAACAAGCGAGCAGGAAGTATAAGAGGACAGAGGACAAAGATACGGGTTCAAGTCCTTTCACCTCCATTTACTGGTTTTGTAAGCACACTCTGCTGACTCTACCTGAAAGCGTATCGGTGAACACAGTGCTCTCCTTATGGCTTAGTTACCTTGCAAGATTTCTGGAAGCATAATGTAGGGAAGAGACATAGGCTATGTTGTTAACTGTTCTGTACATAAGGATAGATGGACAGACAAAAAGATGATTGTTTCATAGATAGATAGGTAGACAGACGACAGGTGAAAGAGAGATAGATAGGTACATAGATTAATAGATGATAGACATCATAGATAGATGATAGGAAGATAGATAGATACATAGATAGATACATAGATACATAGATATATACATACATAGATATATAGATAGACAGACAGACCTTTAGATAGATAGATACAGATACATGTCGATTGACACAAAGCTATTGTTCATAACCAGGAGTTGAATGGTGAATAACATAGCTAAACTACAAACAAAAAGGAAGAAAGAAATCCAGTTTAAAAAGTGCAGTAAGCAGCCTTAAGAAGAAAACAAATACTACCATTTGCAATGACGTGGATGGAGCAAGACGGTAGTATGTTCAGAAAAATAGGGCAGGCGGATAAAGGCAAGTACCAAGTGATTTCACTCATGAGTGGAGTATAACAACAAAGAAAAACTGAAGTAAAAAAACAGCAGCAGACTCACAGAACCCGAGGGTTGACTAAAAGTAACCAAAGGAAAAAGGACTGGGCAGGGTGAGTCTGAAGGGAGGGATAAGTGTGGGGAGAAAGAATGGGGGCATTAAGTTTAGCATGTATAATGCGCGGGGTCGGGTGTGCATGGGGAGTACTGTACAACACAGAGAAGACTAGTAGAAATCATATAGCATCTTACTACTCACTGATGGACAGTGACTGTAACGGGGACTTTTGGGGGGGACATGGTGAAGGGGTCTACAGCATCCAAATACGCTGATCGACAGTGACTGAAGAGGTTTTTCGGGGGGACTTGGTGAAGGGGGGAGCATAGTAAACATAATGTTCTTCACGTGATTGTAGATTAATGATAAAAAATATTCTTTAAGTGCAATAAGTGCACAGCTCTGAATCATCAGAATAAAAGGTCAGGCACTGAGTGTTGCAAACAAAAGACACAGGGATAAAAGAAGGGATGAAAACTCAAGACACCTACGTGCTTACTTACAGGAGACACACTTGAGATCCAAGGACACAGACAAACTACAAGCCGAAGGTGTGTGGACAAGTACCCTACACGAGTGAAACGGAAAATCAAACAATCAAGCAAATGGATTCTGTTTGAGTCCCCAGAGACAGTCAGCAGAAAATAGCCCTATCTGGCCACCGTGAATTCTTTGTGTTTGGTTTCAACAGTTCCCAGCCATAGATTTAGTGGTGCAGCAACATACTTCTCATTTTCTCTCACCTCAACAACTGAGTTGCTGTAATAATAAGCATCTGGGCCTTTGAAATCAGTGGATTTTATGATGTTCACGAATGTGAAAATCTAATAACCAACTAAAGAGGGAAGTTTGGACACTCAAATAAACACGTCACTCCTCAATACACTGTTAGCTCCCAACTGCTCCTGTCTAGAAATTGGTGTTCCTTTTTATTTGACCCTCCATCCTATCGGCGGTGATCACGCTGATGTCTTTCAAACATGGTGGTGAGCGAAGCAACAAGTTGACTTTTCTGTCGACAACAGGCCCAGAGGAATGATACTTGAGATCTTCAGGGAGCCCTTAGTCAATGAATGTGGCTAAATACAGACAGCAAGTTAGAAGGAGATGAAAGAGGACAGAGGATAGAGACACGGGTTCAAGTCCCAGCACAACCGTTCCCTGGTTTTGTAGGTACACGCGGCCGACTCGAACTGCAAGTGTCTCGGTGAACCCAGTGCTCCCTCTGCAGCCTAGATACTTTGCAGGATTTTGGGGAGCATAGTGTAGGAAAGTGATATAGGGTATATGGTTAACTGTTCTGCACACATGGACAGATGGACAGACAAAAGGATGATTGATTGATTGATTGAGTGATTGATACATAGATAGACAGATAGATAGATAGATATAGGTACATATCGATTAGCACAAAGCTACTGCTCATAACAAGGAGAGCAATGGTGAAAGCATTTTGCAAAACTACAAACAAAAAATAAGAATGAAATCCAGTTTAAAACGTGCAGTAAGCAGCCATAAGAAGAAAACGAATCCTATCATTTGCAATAACGTGGATGGAGCTAGAGGGTATTATGCTCAGTCAAATAGGCCAGGCGGAGAAATACATGTACCAAATGATTTCACTCATGTGTGGAGTATGATAACAAGAAAAACTGAAGGAAAAGACAGCAGCAGACTCACAGAACCCGAGAGTGGACCTACAGTTACCAAAGAGAAAGGGACTGGGTAGGGTTTGTGGGAAGGGAGTAATAAGTGCGGGGAAAAAGAATGGGGGCATTAGGATTAGCATGTATAATGTATAGGGTGGGGTGTCATGGGTAGAGCTGTACAACACAGAGAAGACATGTAGTGATTCTACAGCATCTTAGTACATGCTGACGGAGAGCGGCTGTAACTGGGATTTGGGGTGACTTGGTGAAGAGGGTAGACAGAATAACATAATTTTCTGCATGTGATTGTATATTAATGAGAACAAAAAGAATTTCAAAGTGCAGTAAGAGCACAGCTCTCAAATATCAGAATAAAAGTACAGCCTTTGAGTGCTCCAAACAAAAGACACAGGGTTAGAAGAACTGATGAAAACTCAAGACCACCTACGTGCTCCCTTACTGGAGACTCACTTGAGATCCAAGGACACAGACAAACTACATGCTGAAGGGGCGGGGACAGGTACCCTACACAAGTGAAACTGAGAAACAAAGAAAGAAATGGATTCTGTTTTGGACCCCAGAGAGATTCAGTAGAAAATAGCCCTATCTAGCCACCGTGAATTATTTTGTTTGGTTTCAGCAGTGCTCAGGCATAGATTTAGTGGTGCAGCAACTTCCTTCTCATTTCCTCTCACCTCAACAAATGAATTGCTGTAATAATATGCGTCTGGGCATTTATAATCATTGCTTTTTATGATGTTCACGAATGTAAAGAAGTAATAACCACCTAAAGAGGGAAGTATGGACATTCAAATAAACACTTCACTCCACAACACACTCTTTGTTCTCAACTGCTCCTGTCCAGAAATAGGTGTTAATTCATATTTGTCCCTCCACCTATCAGCAGTGATCACGCCAATGTCCCTCAAACATGGTGGTGTGCAAAGGGCCAAGTACACTTTTCTGTCGACAACAGGCCCACATGAAGGACACTTGTGGTCTTCAGGGATCACTTACTCACTGAATGTGGCTAAATAAAGTCAACAAGCGAGCAGGAAGTATAAGAGGACAGAGGACAAAGATACGGGTTCAAGTCCTTTCACCTCCATTTACTGGTTTTGTAAGCACACTCTGCTGACTCTACCTGAAAGCGTATCGGTGAACACAGTGCTCTCCTTATGGCTTAGTTACCTTGCAAGATTTCTGGAAGCATAATGTAGGGAAGAGACATAGGCTATGTTGTTAACTGTTCTGTACATAAGGATAGATGGACAGACAAAAAGATGATTGTTTCATAGATAGATAGGTAGACAGACGACAGGTGAAAGAGAGATAGATAGGTACATAGATTAATAGATGATAGACATCATAGATAGATGATAGGAAGATAGATAGATACATAGATAGATACATAGATACATAGATATATACATACATAGATATATAGATAGACAGACAGACCTTTAGATAGATAGATACAGATACATGTCGATTGACACAAAGCTATTGTTCATAACCAGGAGTTGAATGGTGAATAACATAGCTAAACTACAAACAAAAAGGAAGAAAGAAATCCAGTTTAAAAAGTGCAGTAAGCAGCCTTAAGAAGAAAACAAATACTACCATTTGCAATGACGTGGATGGAGCAAGACGGTAGTATGTTCAGAAAAATAGGGCAGGCGGATAAAGGCAAGTACCAAGTGATTTCACTCATGAGTGGAGTATAACAACAAAGAAAAACTGAAGTAAAAAAACAGCAGCAGACTCACAGAACCCGAGGGTTGACTAAAAGTAACCAAAGGAAAAAGGACTGGGCAGGGTGAGTCTGAAGGGAGGGATAAGTGTGGGGAGAAAGAATGGGGGCATTAAGTTTAGCATGTATAATGCGCGGGGTCGGGTGTGCATGGGGAGTACTGTACAACACAGAGAAGACTAGTAGAAATCATATAGCATCTTACTACTCACTGATGGACAGTGACTGTAACGGGGACTTTTGGGGGGGACATGGTGAAGGGGTCTACAGCATCCAAATACGCTGATCGACAGTGACTGAAGAGGTTTTTCGGGGGGACTTGGTGAAGGGGGGAGCATAGTAAACATAATGTTCTTCACGTGATTGTAGATTAATGATAAAAAATATTCTTTAAGTGCAATAAGTGCACAGCTCTGAATCATCAGAATAAAAGGTCAGGCACTGAGTGTTGCAAACAAAAGACACAGGGATAAAAGAAGGGATGAAAACTCAAGACACCTACGTGCTTACTTACAGGAGACACACTTGAGATCCAAGGACACAGACAAACTACAAGCCGAAGGTGTGTGGACAAGTACCCTACACGAGTGAAACGGAAAATCAAACAATCAAGCAAATGGATTCTGTTTGAGTCCCCAGAGACAGTCAGCAGAAAATAGCCCTATCTGGCCACCGTGAATTCTTTGTGTTTGGTTTCAACAGTTCCCAGCCATAGATTTAGTGGTGCAGCAACATACTTCTCATTTTCTCTCACCTCAACAACTGAGTTGCTGTAATAATAAGCATCTGGGCCTTTGAAATCAGTGGATTTTATGATGTTCACGAATGTGAAAATCTAATAACCAACTAAAGAGGGAAGTTTGGACACTCAAATAAACACGTCACTCCTCAATACACTGTTAGCTCCCAACTGCTCCTGTCTAGAAATTGGTGTTCCTTTTTATTTGACCCTCCATCCTATCGGCGGTGATCACGCTGATGTCTTTCAAACATGGTGGTGAGCGAAGCAACAAGTTGACTTTTCTGTCGACAACAGGCCCAGAGGAATGATACTTGAGATCTTCAGGGAGCCCTTAGTCAATGAATGTGGCTAAATACAGACAGCAAGTTAGAAGGAGATGAAAGAGGACAGAGGATAGAGACACGGGTTCAAGTCCCAGCACAACCGTTCCCTGGTTTTGTAGGTACACGCGGCCGACTCGAACTGCAAGTGTCTCGGTGAACCCAGTGCTCCCTCTGCAGCCTAGATACTTTGCAGGATTTTGGGGAGCATAGTGTAGGAAAGTGATATAGGGTATATGGTTAACTGTTCTGCACACATGGACAGATGGACAGACAAAAGGATGATTGATTGATTGATTGAGTGATTGCTACATAGATAGACAGATAGATAGATAGATATAGGTACATATCGATTAGCACAAAGCTACTGCTCATAACAAGGAGAGCAATGGTGAAAGCATTTTGCAAAACTACAAACAAAAAATAAGAATGAAATCCAGTTTAAAACGTGCAGTAAGCAGCCATAAGAAGAAAACGAATCCTATCATTTGCAATAACGTGGATGGAGCTAGAGGGTATTATGCTCAGTCAAATAGGCCAGGCGGAGAAATACATGTACCAAATGATTTCACTCATGTGTGGAGTATGATAACAAGAAAAACTGAAGGAAAAGACAGCAGCAGACTCACAGAACCCGAGAGTGGACCTACAGTTACCAAAGAGAAAGGGACTGGGTAGGGTTTGTGGGAAGGGAGTAATAAGTGCGGGGAAAAAGAATGGGGGCATTAGGATTAGCATGTATAATGTATAGGGTGGGGTGTCATGGGTAGAGCTGTACAACACAGAGAAGACATGTAGTGATTCTACAGCATCTTAGTACATGCTGACGGAGAGCGGCTGTAACTGGGATTTGGGGTGACTTGGTGAAGAGGGTAGACAGAATAACATAATTTTCTGCATGTGATTGTATATTAATGAGAACAAAAAGAATTTCAAAGTGCAGTAAGAGCACAGCTCTCAAATATCAGAATAAAAGTACAGCCTTTGAGTGCTCCAAACAAAAGACACAGGGTTAGAAGAACTGATGAAAACTCAAGACCACCTACGTGCTCCCTTACTGGAGACTCACTTGAGATCCAAGGACACAGACAAACTACATGCTGAAGGGGCGGGGACAGGTACCCTACACAAGTGAAACTGAGAAACAAAGAAAGAAATGGATTCTGTTTTGGACCCCAGAGAGATTCAGTAGAAAATAGCCCTATCTAGCCACCGTGAATTATTTTGTTTGGTTTCAGCAGTGCTCAGGCATAGATTTAGTGGTGCAGCAACTTCCTTCTCATTTCCTCTCACCTCAACAAATGAATTGCTGTAATAATATGCGTCTGGGCATTTATAATCATTGCTTTTTATGATGTTCACGAATGTAAAGAAGTAATAACCACCTAAAGAGGGAAGTATGGACATTCAAATAAACACTTCACTCCACAACACACTCTTTGTTCTCAACTGCTCCTGTCCAGAAATAGGTGTTAATTCATATTTGTCCCTCCACCTATCAGCAGTGATCACGCCAATGTCCCTCAAACATGGTGGTGTGCAAAGGGCCAAGTACACTTTTCTGTCGACAACAGGCCCACATGAAGGACACTTGTGGTCTTCAGGGATCACTTACTCACTGAATGTGGCTAAATAAAGTCAACAAGCGAGCAGGAAGTATAAGAGGACAGAGGACAAAGATACGGGTTCAAGTCCTTTCACCTCCATTTACTGGTTTTGTAAGCACACTCTGCTGACTCTACCTGAAAGCGTATCGGTGAACACAGTGCTCTCCTTATGGCTTAGTTACCTTGCAAGATTTCTGGAAGCATAATGTAGGGAAGAGACATAGGCTATGTTGTTAACTGTTCTGTACATAAGGATAGATGGACAGACAAAAAGATGATTGTTTCATAGATAGATAGGTAGACAGACGACAGGTGAAAGAGAGATAGATAGGTACATAGATTAATAGATGATAGACATCATAGATAGATGATAGGAAGATAGATAGATACATAGATAGATACATAGATACATAGATATATACATACATAGATATATAGATAGACAGACAGACCTTTAGATAGATAGATACAGATACATGTCGATTGACACAAAGCTATTGTTCATAACCAGGAGTTGAATGGTGAATAACATAGCTAAACTACAAACAAAAAGGAAGAAAGAAATCCAGTTTAAAAAGTGCAGTAAGCAGCCTTAAGAAGAAAACAAATACTACCATTTGCAATGACGTGGATGGAGCAAGACGGTAGTATGTTCAGAAAAATAGGGCAGGCGGATAAAGGCAAGTACCAAGTGATTTCACTCATGAGTGGAGTATAACAACAAAGAAAAACTGAAGTAAAAAAACAGCAGCAGACTCACAGAACCCGAGGGTTGACTAAAAGTAACCAAAGGAAAAAGGACTGGGCAGGGTGAGTCTGAAGGGAGGGATAAGTGTGGGGAGAAAGAATGGGGGCATTAAGTTTAGCATGTATAATGCGCGGGGTCGGGTGTGCATGGGGAGTACTGTACAACACAGAGAAGACTAGTAGAAATCATATAGCATCTTACTACTCACTGATGGACAGTGACTGTAACGGGGACTTTTGGGGGGGACATGGTGAAGGGGTCTACAGCATCCAAATACGCTGATCGACAGTGACTGAAGAGGTTTTTCGGGGGGACTTGGTGAAGGGGGGAGCATAGTAAACATAATGTTCTTCACGTGATTGTAGATTAATGATAAAAAATATTCTTTAAGTGCAATAAGTGCACAGCTCTGAATCATCAGAATAAAAGGTCAGGCACTGAGTGTTGCAAACAAAAGACACAGGGATAAAAGAAGGGATGAAAACTCAAGACACCTACGTGCTTACTTACAGGAGACACACTTGAGATCCAAGGACACAGACAAACTACAAGCCGAAGGTGTGTGGACAAGTACCCTACACGAGTGAAACGGAAAATCAAACAATCAAGCAAATGGATTCTGTTTGAGTCCCCAGAGACAGTCAGCAGAAAATAGCCCTATCTGGCCACCGTGAATTCTTTGTGTTTGGTTTCAACAGTTCCCAGCCATAGATTTAGTGGTGCAGCAACATACTTCTCATTTTCTCTCACCTCAACAACTGAGTTGCTGTAATAATAAGCATCTGGGCCTTTGAAATCAGTGGATTTTATGATGTTCACGAATGTGAAAATCTAATAACCAACTAAAGAGGGAAGTTTGGACACTCAAATAAACACGTCACTCCTCAATACACTGTTAGCTCCCAACTGCTCCTGTCTAGAAATTGGTGTTCCTTTTTATTTGACCCTCCATCCTATCGGCGGTGATCACGCTGATGTCTTTCAAACATGGTGGTGAGCGAAGCAACAAGTTGACTTTTCTGTCGACAACAGGCCCAGAGGAATGATACTTGAGATCTTCAGGGAGCCCTTAGTCAATGAATGTGGCTAAATACAGACAGCAAGTTAGAAGGAGATGAAAGAGGACAGAGGATAGAGACACGGGTTCAAGTCCCAGCACAACCGTTCCCTGGTTTTGTAGGTACACGCGGCCGACTCGAACTGCAAGTGTCTCGGTGAACCCAGTGCTCCCTCTGCAGCCTAGATACTTTGCAGGATTTTGGGGAGCATAGTGTAGGAAAGTGATATAGGGTATATGGTTAACTGTTCTGCACACATGGACAGATGGACAGACAAAAGGATGATTGATTGATTGATTGAGTGATTGATACATAGATAGACAGATAGATAGATAGATATAGGTACATATCGATTAGCACAAAGCTACTGCTCATAACAAGGAGAGCAATGGTGAAAGCATTTTGCAAAACTACAAACAAAAAATAAGAATGAAATCCAGTTTAAAACGTGCAGTAAGCAGCCATAAGAAGAAAACGAATCCTATCATTTGCAATAACGTGGATGGAGCTAGAGGGTATTATGCTCAGTCAAATAGGCCAGGCGGAGAAATACATGTACCAAATGATTTCACTCATGTGTGGAGTATGATAACAAGAAAAACTGAAGGAAAAGACAGCAGCAGACTCACAGAACCCGAGAGTGGACCTACAGTTACCAAAGAGAAAGGGACTGGGTAGGGTTTGTGGGAAGGGAGTAATAAGTGCGGGGAAAAAGAATGGGGGCATTAGGATTAGCATGTATAATGTATAGGGTGGGGTGTCATGGGTAGAGCTGTACAACACAGAGAAGACATGTAGTGATTCTACAGCATCTTAGTACATGCTGACGGAGAGCGGCTGTAACTGGGATTTGGGGTGACTTGGTGAAGAGGGTAGACAGAATAACATAATTTTCTGCATGTGATTGTATATTAATGAGAACAAAAAGAATTTCAAAGTGCAGTAAGAGCACAGCTCTCAAATATCAGAATAAAAGTACAGCCTTTGAGTGCTCCAAACAAAAGACACAGGGTTAGAAGAACTGATGAAAACTCAAGACCACCTACGTGCTCCCTTACTGGAGACTCACTTGAGATCCAAGGACACAGACAAACTACATGCTGAAGGGGCGGGGACAGGTACCCTACACAAGTGAAACTGAGAAACAAAGAAAGAAATGGATTCTGTTTTGGACCCCAGAGAGATTCAGTAGAAAATAGCCCTATCTAGCCACCGTGAATTATTTTGTTTGGTTTCAGCAGTGCTCAGGCATAGATTTAGTGGTGCAGCAACTTCCTTCTCATTTCCTCTCACCTCAACAAATGAATTGCTGTAATAATATGCGTCTGGGCATTTATAATCATTGCTTTTTATGATGTTCACGAATGTAAAGAAGTAATAACCACCTAAAGAGGGAAGTATGGACATTCAAATAAACACTTCACTCCACAACACACTCTTTGTTCTCAACTGCTCCTGTCCAGAAATAGGTGTTAATTCATATTTGTCCCTCCACCTATCAGCAGTGATCACGCCAATGTCCCTCAAACATGGTGGTGTGCAAAGGGCCAAGTACACTTTTCTGTCGACAACAGGCCCACATGAAGGACACTTGTGGTCTTCAGGGATCACTTACTCACTGAATGTGGCTAAATAAAGTCAACAAGCGAGCAGGAAGTATAAGAGGACAGAGGACAAAGATACGGGTTCAAGTCCTTTCACCTCCATTTACTGGTTTTGTAAGCACACTCTGCTGACTCTACCTGAAAGCGTATCGGTGAACACAGTGCTCTCCTTATGGCTTAGTTACCTTGCAAGATTTCTGGAAGCATAATGTAGGGAAGAGACATAGGCTATGTTGTTAACTGTTCTGTACATAAGGATAGATGGACAGACAAAAAGATGATTGTTTCATAGATAGATAGGTAGACAGACGACAGGTGAAAGAGAGATAGATAGGTACATAGATTAATAGATGATAGACATCATAGATAGATGATAGGAAGATAGATAGATACATAGATAGATACATAGATACATAGATATATACATACATAGATATATAGATAGACAGACAGACCTTTAGATAGATAGATACAGATACATGTCGATTGACACAAAGCTATTGTTCATAACCAGGAGTTGAATGGTGAATAACATAGCTAAACTACAAACAAAAAGGAAGAAAGAAATCCAGTTTAAAAAGTGCAGTAAGCAGCCTTAAGAAGAAAACAAATACTACCATTTGCAATGACGTGGATGGAGCAAGACGGTAGTATGTTCAGAAAAATAGGGCAGGCGGATAAAGGCAAGTACCAAGTGATTTCACTCATGAGTGGAGTATAACAACAAAGAAAAACTGAAGTAAAAAAACAGCAGCAGACTCACAGAACCCGAGGGTTGACTAAAAGTAACCAAAGGAAAAAGGACTGGGCAGGGTGAGTCTGAAGGGAGGGATAAGTGTGGGGAGAAAGAATGGGGGCATTAAGTTTAGCATGTATAATGCGCGGGGTCGGGTGTGCATGGGGAGTACTGTACAACACAGAGAAGACTAGTAGAAATCATATAGCATCTTACTACTCACTGATGGACAGTGACTGTAACGGGGACTTTTGGGGGGGACATGGTGAAGGGGTCTACAGCATCCAAATACGCTGATCGACAGTGACTGAAGAGGTTTTTCGGGGGGACTTGGTGAAGGGGGGAGCATAGTAAACATAATGTTCTTCACGTGATTGTAGATTAATGATAAAAAATATTCTTTAAGTGCAATAAGTGCACAGCTCTGAATCATCAGAATAAAAGGTCAGGCACTGAGTGTTGCAAACAAAAGACACAGGGATAAAAGAAGGGATGAAAACTCAAGACACCTACGTGCTTACTTACAGGAGACACACTTGAGATCCAAGGACACAGACAAACTACAAGCCGAAGGTGTGTGGACAAGTACCCTACACGAGTGAAACGGAAAATCAAACAATCAAGCAAATGGATTCTGTTTGAGTCCCCAGAGACAGTCAGCAGAAAATAGCCCTATCTGGCCACCGTGAATTCTTTGTGTTTGGTTTCAACAGTTCCCAGCCATAGATTTAGTGGTGCAGCAACATACTTCTCATTTTCTCTCACCTCAACAACTGAGTTGCTGTAATAATAAGCATCTGGGCCTTTGAAATCAGTGGATTTTATGATGTTCACGAATGTGAAAATCTAATAACCAACTAAAGAGGGAAGTTTGGACACTCAAATAAACACGTCACTCCTCAATACACTGTTAGCTCCCAACTGCTCCTGTCTAGAAATTGGTGTTCCTTTTTATTTGACCCTCCATCCTATCGGCGGTGATCACGCTGATGTCTTTCAAACATGGTGGTGAGCGAAGCAACAAGTTGACTTTTCTGTCGACAACAGGCCCAGAGGAATGATACTTGAGATCTTCAGGGAGCCCTTAGTCAATGAATGTGGCTAAATACAGACAGCAAGTTAGAAGGAGATGAAAGAGGACAGAGGATAGAGACACGGGTTCAAGTCCCAGCACAACCGTTCCCTGGTTTTGTAGGTACACGCGGCCGACTCGAACTGCAAGTGTCTCGGTGAACCCAGTGCTCCCTCTGCAGCCTAGATACTTTGCAGGATTTTGGGGAGCATAGTGTAGGAAAGTGATATAGGGTATATGGTTAACTGTTCTGCACACATGGACAGATGGACAGACAAAAGGATGATTGATTGATTGATTGAGTGATTGCTACATAGATAGACAGATAGATAGATAGATATAGGTACATATCGATTAGCACAAAGCTACTGCTCATAACAAGGAGAGCAATGGTGAAAGCATTTTGCAAAACTACAAACAAAAAATAAGAATGAAATCCAGTTTAAAACGTGCAGTAAGCAGCCATAAGAAGAAAACGAATCCTATCATTTGCAATAACGTGGATGGAGCTAGAGGGTATTATGCTCAGTCAAATAGGCCAGGCGGAGAAATACATGTACCAAATGATTTCACTCATGTGTGGAGTATGATAACAAGAAAAACTGAAGGAAAAGACAGCAGCAGACTCACAGAACCCGAGAGTGGACCTACAGTTACCAAAGAGAAAGGGACTGGGTAGGGTTTGTGGGAAGGGAGTAATAAGTGCGGGGAAAAAGAATGGGGGCATTAGGATTAGCATGTATAATGTATAGGGTGGGGTGTCATGGGTAGAGCTGTACAACACAGAGAAGACATGTAGTGATTCTACAGCATCTTAGTACATGCTGACGGAGAGCGGCTGTAACTGGGATTTGGGGTGACTTGGTGAAGAGGGTAGACAGAATAACATAATTTTCTGCATGTGATTGTATATTAATGAGAACAAAAAGAATTTCAAAGTGCAGTAAGAGCACAGCTCTCAAATATCAGAATAAAAGTACAGCCTTTGAGTGCTCCAAACAAAAGACACAGGGTTAGAAGAACTGATGAAAACTCAAGACCACCTACGTGCTCCCTTACTGGAGACTCACTTGAGATCCAAGGACACAGACAAACTACATGCTGAAGGGGCGGGGACAGGTACCCTACACAAGTGAAACTGAGAAACAAAGAAAGAAATGGATTCTGTTTTGGACCCCAGAGAGATTCAGTAGAAAATAGCCCTATCTAGCCACCGTGAATTATTTTGTTTGGTTTCAGCAGTGCTCAGGCATAGATTTAGTGGTGCAGCAACTTCCTTCTCATTTCCTCTCACCTCAACAAATGAATTGCTGTAATAATATGCGTCTGGGCATTTATAATCATTGCTTTTTATGATGTTCACGAATGTAAAGAAGTAATAACCACCTAAAGAGGGAAGTATGGACATTCAAATAAACACTTCACTCCACAACACACTCTTTGTTCTCAACTGCTCCTGTCCAGAAATAGGTGTTAATTCATATTTGTCCCTCCACCTATCAGCAGTGATCACGCCAATGTCCCTCAAACATGGTGGTGTGCAAAGGGCCAAGTACACTTTTCTGTCGACAACAGGCCCACATGAAGGACACTTGTGGTCTTCAGGGATCACTTACTCACTGAATGTGGCTAAATAAAGTCAACAAGCGAGCAGGAAGTATAAGAGGACAGAGGACAAAGATACGGGTTCAAGTCCTTTCACCTCCATTTACTGGTTTTGTAAGCACACTCTGCTGACTCTACCTGAAAGCGTATCGGTGAACACAGTGCTCTCCTTATGGCTTAGTTACCTTGCAAGATTTCTGGAAGCATAATGTAGGGAAGAGACATAGGCTATGTTGTTAACTGTTCTGTACATAAGGATAGATGGACAGACAAAAAGATGATTGTTTCATAGATAGATAGGTAGACAGACGACAGGTGAAAGAGAGATAGATAGGTACATAGATTAATAGATGATAGACATCATAGATAGATGATAGGAAGATAGATAGATACATAGATAGATACATAGATACATAGATATATACATACATAGATATATAGATAGACAGACAGACCTTTAGATAGATAGATACAGATACATGTCGATTGACACAAAGCTATTGTTCATAACCAGGAGTTGAATGGTGAATAACATAGCTAAACTACAAACAAAAAGGAAGAAAGAAATCCAGTTTAAAAAGTGCAGTAAGCAGCCTTAAGAAGAAAACAAATACTACCATTTGCAATGACGTGGATGGAGCAAGACGGTAGTATGTTCAGAAAAATAGGGCAGGCGGATAAAGGCAAGTACCAAGTGATTTCACTCATGAGTGGAGTATAACAACAAAGAAAAACTGAAGTAAAAAAACAGCAGCAGACTCACAGAACCCGAGGGTTGACTAAAAGTAACCAAAGGAAAAAGGACTGGGCAGGGTGAGTCTGAAGGGAGGGATAAGTGTGGGGAGAAAGAATGGGGGCATTAAGTTTAGCATGTATAATGCGCGGGGTCGGGTGTGCATGGGGAGTACTGTACAACACAGAGAAGACTAGTAGAAATCATATAGCATCTTACTACTCACTGATGGACAGTGACTGTAACGGGGACTTTTGGGGGGGACATGGTGAAGGGGTCTACAGCATCCAAATACGCTGATCGACAGTGACTGAAGAGGTTTTTCGGGGGGACTTGGTGAAGGGGGGAGCATAGTAAACATAATGTTCTTCACGTGATTGTAGATTAATGATAAAAAATATTCTTTAAGTGCAATAAGTGCACAGCTCTGAATCATCAGAATAAAAGGTCAGGCACTGAGTGTTGCAAACAAAAGACACAGGGATAAAAGAAGGGATGAAAACTCAAGACACCTACGTGCTTACTTACAGGAGACACACTTGAGATCCAAGGACACAGACAAACTACAAGCCGAAGGTGTGTGGACAAGTACCCTACACGAGTGAAACGGAAAATCAAACAATCAAGCAAATGGATTCTGTTTGAGTCCCCAGAGACAGTCAGCAGAAAATAGCCCTATCTGGCCACCGTGAATTCTTTGTGTTTGGTTTCAACAGTTCCCAGCCATAGATTTAGTGGTGCAGCAACATACTTCTCATTTTCTCTCACCTCAACAACTGAGTTGCTGTAATAATAAGCATCTGGGCCTTTGAAATCAGTGGATTTTATGATGTTCACGAATGTGAAAATCTAATAACCAACTAAAGAGGGAAGTTTGGACACTCAAATAAACACGTCACTCCTCAATACACTGTTAGCTCCCAACTGCTCCTGTCTAGAAATTGGTGTTCCTTTTTATTTGACCCTCCATCCTATCGGCGGTGATCACGCTGATGTCTTTCAAACATGGTGGTGAGCGAAGCAACAAGTTGACTTTTCTGTCGACAACAGGCCCAGAGGAATGATACTTGAGATCTTCAGGGAGCCCTTAGTCAATGAATGTGGCTAAATACAGACAGCAAGTTAGAAGGAGATGAAAGAGGACAGAGGATAGAGACACGGGTTCAAGTCCCAGCACAACCGTTCCCTGGTTTTGTAGGTACACGCGGCCGACTCGAACTGCAAGTGTCTCGGTGAACCCAGTGCTCCCTCTGCAGCCTAGATACTTTGCAGGATTTTGGGGAGCATAGTGGAGGAAAGTGATATAGGGTATATGGTTAACTGTTCTGCACACATGGACAGATGGACAGACAAAAGGATGATTGATTGATTGATTGAGTGATTGCTACATAGATAGACAGATAGATAGATAGATATAGGTACATATCGATTAGCACAAAGCTACTGCTCATAACAAGGAGAGCAATGGTGAAAGCATTTTGCAAAACTACAAACAAAAAATAAGAATGAAATCCAGTTTAAAACGTGCAGTAAGCAGCCATAAGAAGAAAACGAATCCTATCATTTGCAATAACGTGGATGGAGCTAGAGGGTATTATGCTCAGTCAAATAGGCCAGGCGGAGAAATACATGTACCAAATGATTTCACTCATGTGTGGAGTATGATAACAAGAAAAACTGAAGGAAAAGACAGCAGCAGACTCACAGAACCCGAGAGTGGACCTACAGTTACCAAAGAGAAAGGGACTGGGTAGGGTTTGTGGGAAGGGAGTAATAAGTGCGGGGAAAAAGAATGGGGGCATTAGGATTAGCATGTATAATGTATAGGGTGGGGTGTCATGGGTAGAGCTGTACAACACAGAGAAGACATGTAGTGATTCTACAGCATCTTAGTACATGCTGACGGAGAGCGGCTGTAACTGGGATTTGGGGTGACTTGGTGAAGAGGGTAGACAGAATAACATAATTTTCTGCATGTGATTGTATATTAATGAGAACAAAAAGAATTTCAAAGTGCAGTAAGAGCACAGCTCTCAAATATCAGAATAAAAGTACAGCCTTTGAGTGCTCCAAACAAAAGACACAGGGTTAGAAGAACTGATGAAAACTCAAGACCACCTACGTGCTCCCTTACTGGAGACTCACTTGAGATCCAAGGACACAGACAAACTACATGCTGAAGGGGCGGGGACAGGTACCCTACACAAGTGAAACTGAGAAACAAAGAAAGAAATGGATTCTGTTTTGGACCCCAGAGAGATTCAGTAGAAAATAGCCCTATCTAGCCACCGTGAATTATTTTGTTTGGTTTCAGCAGTGCTCAGGCATAGATTTAGTGGTGCAGCAACTTCCTTCTCATTTCCTCTCACCTCAACAAATGAATTGCTGTAATAATATGCGTCTGGGCATTTATAATCATTGCTTTTTATGATGTTCACGAATGTAAAGAAGTAATAACCACCTAAAGAGGGAAGTATGGACATTCAAATAAACACTTCACTCCACAACACACTCTTTGTTCTCAACTGCTCCTGTCCAGAAATAGGTGTTAATTCATATTTGTCCCTCCACCTATCAGCAGTGATCACGCCAATGTCCCTCAAACATGGTGGTGTGCAAAGGGCCAAGTACACTTTTCTGTCGACAACAGGCCCACATGAAGGACACTTGTGGTCTTCAGGGATCACTTACTCACTGAATGTGGCTAAATAAAGTCAACAAGCGAGCAGGAAGTATAAGAGGACAGAGGACAAAGATACGGGTTCAAGTCCTTTCACCTCCATTTACTGGTTTTGTAAGCACACTCTGCTGACTCTACCTGAAAGCGTATCGGTGAACACAGTGCTCTCCTTATGGCTTAGTTACCTTGCAAGATTTCTGGAAGCATAATGTAGGGAAGAGACATAGGCTATGTTGTTAACTGTTCTGTACATAAGGATAGATGGACAGACAAAAAGATGATTGTTTCATAGATAGATAGGTAGACAGACGACAGGTGAAAGAGAGATAGATAGGTACATAGATTAATAGATGATAGACATCATAGATAGATGATAGGAAGATAGATAGATACATAGATAGATACATAGATACATAGATATATACATACATAGATATATAGATAGACAGACAGACCTTTAGATAGATAGATACAGATACATGTCGATTGACACAAAGCTATTGTTCATAACCAGGAGTTGAATGGTGAATAACATAGCTAAACTACAAACAAAAAGGAAGAAAGAAATCCAGTTTAAAAAGTGCAGTAAGCAGCCTTAAGAAGAAAACAAATACTACCATTTGCAATGACGTGGATGGAGCAAGACGGTAGTATGTTCAGAAAAATAGGGCAGGCGGATAAAGGCAAGTACCAAGTGATTTCACTCATGAGTGGAGTATAACAACAAAGAAAAACTGAAGTAAAAAAACAGCAGCAGACTCACAGAACCCGAGGGTTGACTAAAAGTAACCAAAGGAAAAAGGACTGGGCAGGGTGAGTCTGAAGGGAGGGATAAGTGTGGGGAGAAAGAATGGGGGCATTAAGTTTAGCATGTATAATGCGCGGGGTCGGGTGTGCATGGGGAGTACTGTACAACACAGAGAAGACTAGTAGAAATCATATAGCATCTTACTACTCACTGATGGACAGTGACTGTAACGGGGACTTTTGGGGGGGACATGGTGAAGGGGTCTACAGCATCCAAATACGCTGATCGACAGTGACTGAAGAGGTTTTTCGGGGGGACTTGGTGAAGGGGGGAGCATAGTAAACATAATGTTCTTCACGTGATTGTAGATTAATGATAAAAAATATTCTTTAAGTGCAATAAGTGCACAGCTCTGAATCATCAGAATAAAAGGTCAGGCACTGAGTGTTGCAAACAAAAGACACAGGGATAAAAGAAGGGATGAAAACTCAAGACACCTACGTGCTTACTTACAGGAGACACACTTGAGATCCAAGGACACAGACAAACTACAAGCCGAAGGTGTGTGGACAAGTACCCTACACGAGTGAAACGGAAAATCAAACAATCAAGCAAATGGATTCTGTTTGAGTCCCCAGAGACAGTCAGCAGAAAATAGCCCTATCTGGCCACCGTGAATTCTTTGTGTTTGGTTTCAACAGTTCCCAGCCATAGATTTAGTGGTGCAGCAACATACTTCTCATTTTCTCTCACCTCAACAACTGAGTTGCTGTAATAATAAGCATCTGGGCCTTTGAAATCAGTGGATTTTATGATGTTCACGAATGTGAAAATCTAATAACCAACTAAAGAGGGAAGTTTGGACACTCAAATAAACACGTCACTCCTCAATACACTGTTAGCTCCCAACTGCTCCTGTCTAGAAATTGGTGTTCCTTTTTATTTGACCCTCCATCCTATCGGCGGTGATCACGCTGATGTCTTTCAAACATGGTGGTGAGCGAAGCAACAAGTTGACTTTTCTGTCGACAACAGGCCCAGAGGAATGATACTTGAGATCTTCAGGGAGCCCTTAGTCAATGAATGTGGCTAAATACAGACAGCAAGTTAGAAGGAGATGAAAGAGGACAGAGGATAGAGACACGGGTTCAAGTCCCAGCACAACCGTTCCCTGGTTTTGTAGGTACACGCGGCCGACTCGAACTGCAAGTGTCTCGGTGAACCCAGTGCTCCCTCTGCAGCCTAGATACTTTGCAGGATTTTGGGGAGCATAGTGGAGGAAAGTGATATAGGGTATATGGTTAACTGTTCTGCACACATGGACAGATGGACAGACAAAAGGATGATTGATTGAGTGATTGATACATAGATAGACAGATAGATAGATAGATATAGGTACATATCGATTAGCACAAAGCTACTGCTCATAACAAGGAGAGCAATGGTGAAAGCATTTTGCAAAACTACAAACAAAAAATAAGAATGAAATCCAGTTTAAAACGTGCAGTAAGCAGCCATAAGAAGAAAACGAATCCTATCATTTGCAATAACGTGGATGGAGCTAGAGGGTATTATGCTCAGTCAAATAGGCCAGGCGGAGAAATACATGTACCAAATGATTTCACTCATGTGTGGAGTATGATAACAAGAAAAACTGAAGGAAAAGACAGCAGCAGACTCACAGAACCCGAGAGTGGACCTACAGTTACCAAAGAGAAAGGGACTGGGTAGGGTTTGTGGGAAGGGAGTAATAAGTGCGGGGAAAAAGAATGGGGGCATTAGGATTAGCATGTATAATGTATAGGGTGGGGTGTCATGGGTAGAGCTGTACAACACAGAGAAGACATGTAGTGATTCTACAGCATCTTAGTACATGCTGACGGAGAGCGGCTGTAACTGGGATTTGGGGTGACTTGGTGAAGAGGGTAGACAGAATAACATAATTTTCTGCATGTGATTGTATATTAATGAGAACAAAAAGAATTTCAAAGTGCAGTAAGAGCACAGCTCTCAAATATCAGAATAAAAGTACAGCCTTTGAGTGCTCCAAACAAAAGACACAGGGTTAGAAGAACTGATGAAAACTCAAGACCACCTACGTGCTCCCTTACTGGAGACTCACTTGAGATCCAAGGACACAGACAAACTACATGCTGAAGGGGCGGGGACAGGTACCCTACACAAGTGAAACTGAGAAACAAAGAAAGAAATGGATTCTGTTTTGGACCCCAGAGAGATTCAGTAGAAAATAGCCCTATCTAGCCACCGTGAATTATTTTGTTTGGTTTCAGCAGTGCTCAGGCATAGATTTAGTGGTGCAGCAACTTCCTTCTCATTTCCTCTCACCTCAACAAATGAATTGCTGTAATAATATGCGTCTGGGCATTTATAATCATTGCTTTTTATGATGTTCACGAATGTAAAGAAGTAATAACCACCTAAAGAGGGAAGTATGGACATTCAAATAAACACTTCACTCCACAACACACTCTTTGTTCTCAACTGCTCCTGTCCAGAAATAGGTGTTAATTCATATTTGTCCCTCCACCTATCAGCAGTGATCACGCCAATGTCCCTCAAACATGGTGGTGTGCAAAGGGCCAAGTACACTTTTCTGTCGACAACAGGCCCACATGAAGGACACTTGTGGTCTTCAGGGATCACTTACTCACTGAATGTGGCTAAATAAAGTCAACAAGCGAGCAGGAAGTATAAGAGGACAGAGGACAAAGATACGGGTTCAAGTCCTTTCACCTCCATTTACTGGTTTTGTAAGCACACTCTGCTGACTCTACCTGAAAGCGTATCGGTGAACACAGTGCTCTCCTTATGGCTTAGTTACCTTGCAAGATTTCTGGAAGCATAATGTAGGGAAGAGACATAGGCTATGTTGTTAACTGTTCTGTACATAAGGATAGATGGACAGACAAAAAGATGATTGTTTCATAGATAGATAGGTAGACAGACGACAGGTGAAAGAGAGATAGATAGGTACATAGATTAATAGATGATAGACATCATAGATAGATGATAGGAAGATAGATAGATACATAGATAGATACATAGATACATAGATATATACATACATAGATATATAGATAGACAGACAGACCTTTAGATAGATAGATACAGATACATGTCGATTGACACAAAGCTATTGTTCATAACCAGGAGTTGAATGGTGAATAACATAGCTAAACTACAAACAAAAAGGAAGAAAGAAATCCAGTTTAAAAAGTGCAGTAAGCAGCCTTAAGAAGAAAACAAATACTACCATTTGCAATGACGTGGATGGAGCAAGACGGTAGTATGTTCAGAAAAATAGGGCAGGCGGATAAAGGCAAGTACCAAGTGATTTCACTCATGAGTGGAGTATAACAACAAAGAAAAACTGAAGTAAAAAAACAGCAGCAGACTCACAGAACCCGAGGGTTGACTAAAAGTAACCAAAGGAAAAAGGACTGGGCAGGGTGAGTCTGAAGGGAGGGATAAGTGTGGGGAGAAAGAATGGGGGCATTAAGTTTAGCATGTATAATGCGCGGGGTCGGGTGTGCATGGGGAGTACTGTACAACACAGAGAAGACTAGTAGAAATCATATAGCATCTTACTACTCACTGATGGACAGTGACTGTAACGGGGACTTTTGGGGGGGACATGGTGAAGGGGTCTACAGCATCCAAATACGCTGATCGACAGTGACTGAAGAGGTTTTTCGGGGGGACTTGGTGAAGGGGGGAGCATAGTAAACATAATGTTCTTCACGTGATTGTAGATTAATGATAAAAAATATTCTTTAAGTGCAATAAGTGCACAGCTCTGAATCATCAGAATAAAAGGTCAGGCACTGAGTGTTGCAAACAAAAGACACAGGGATAAAAGAAGGGATGAAAACTCAAGACACCTACGTGCTTACTTACAGGAGACACACTTGAGATCCAAGGACACAGACAAACTACAAGCCGAAGGTGTGTGGACAAGTACCCTACACGAGTGAAACGGAAAATCAAACAATCAAGCAAATGGATTCTGTTTGAGTCCCCAGAGACAGTCAGCAGAAAATAGCCCTATCTGGCCACCGTGAATTCTTTGTGTTTGGTTTCAACAGTTCCCAGCCATAGATTTAGTGGTGCAGCAACATACTTCTCATTTTCTCTCACCTCAACAACTGAGTTGCTGTAATAATAAGCATCTGGGCCTTTGAAATCAGTGGATTTTATGATGTTCACGAATGTGAAAATCTAATAACCAACTAAAGAGGGAAGTTTGGACACTCAAATAAACACGTCACTCCTCAATACACTGTTAGCTCCCAACTGCTCCTGTCTAGAAATTGGTGTTCCTTTTTATTTGACCCTCCATCCTATCGGCGGTGATCACGCTGATGTCTTTCAAACATGGTGGTGAGCGAAGCAACAAGTTGACTTTTCTGTCGACAACAGGCCCAGAGGAATGATACTTGAGATCTTCAGGGAGCCCTTAGTCAATGAATGTGGCTAAATACAGACAGCAAGTTAGAAGGAGATGAAAGAGGACAGAGGATAGAGACACGGGTTCAAGTCCCAGCACAACCGTTCCCTGGTTTTGTAGGTACACGCGGCCGACTCGAACTGCAAGTGTCTCGGTGAACCCAGTGCTCCCTCTGCAGCCTAGATACTTTGCAGGATTTTGGGGAGCATAGTGTAGGAAAGTGATATAGGGTATATGGTTAACTGTTCTGCACACATGGACAGATGGACAGACAAAAGGATGATTGATTGAGTGATTGATACATAGATAGACAGATAGATAGATAGATATAGGTACATATCGATTAGCACAAAGCTACTGCTCATAACAAGGAGAGCAATGGTGAAAGCATTTTGCAAAACTACAAACAAAAAATAAGAATGAAATCCAGTTTAAAACGTGCAGTAAGCAGCCATAAGAAGAAAACGAATCCTATCATTTGCAATAACGTGGATGGAGCTAGAGGGTATTATGCTCAGTCAAATAGGCCAGGCGGAGAAATACATGTACCAAATGATTTCACTCATGTGTGGAGTATGATAACAAGAAAAACTGAAGGAAAAGACAGCAGCAGACTCACAGAACCCGAGAGTGGACCTACAGTTACCAAAGAGAAAGGGACTGGGTAGGGTTTGTGGGAAGGGAGTAATAAGTGCGGGGAAAAAGAATGGGGGCATTAGGATTAGCATGTATAATGTATAGGGTGGGGTGTCATGGGTAGAGCTGTACAACACAGAGAAGACATGTAGTGATTCTACAGCATCTTAGTACATGCTGACGGAGAGCGGCTGTAACTGGGATTTGGGGTGACTCGGTGAAGAGGGTAGACAGAATAACATAATTTTCTGCATGTGATTGTATATTAATGAGAACAAAAAGAATTTCAAAGTGCAGTAAGAGCACAGCTCTCAAATATCAGAATAAAAGTACAGCCTTTGAGTGCTCCAAACAAAAGACACAGGGTTAGAAGAACTGATGAAAACTCAAGACCACCTACGTGCTCCCTTACTGGAGACTCACTTGAGATCCAAGGACACAGACAAACTACATGCTGAAGGGGCGGGGACAGGTACCCTACACAAGTGAAACTGAGAAACAAAGAAAGAAATGGATTCTGTTTTGGACCCCAGAGAGATTCAGTAGAAAATAGCCCTATCTAGCCACCGTGAATTATTTTGTTTGGTTTCAGCAGTGCTCAGGCATAGATTTAGTGGTGCAGCAACTTCCTTCTCATTTCCTCTCACCTCAACAAATGAATTGCTGTAATAATATGCGTCTGGGCATTTATAATCATTGCTTTTTATGATGTTCACGAATGTAAAGAAGTAATAACCACCTAAAGAGGGAAGTATGGACATTCAAATAAACACTTCACTCCACAACACACTCTTTGTTCTCAACTGCTCCTGTCCAGAAATAGGTGTTAATTCATATTTGTCCCTCCACCTATCAGCAGTGATCACGCCAATGTCCCTCAAACATGGTGGTGTGCAAAGGGCCAAGTACACTTTTCTGTCGACAACAGGCCCACATGAAGGACACTTGTGGTCTTCAGGGATCACTTACTCACTGAATGTGGCTAAATAAAGTCAACAAGCGAGCAGGAAGTATAAGAGGACAGAGGACAAAGATACGGGTTCAAGTCCTTTCACCTCCATTTACTGGTTTTGTAAGCACACTCTGCTGACTCTACCTGAAAGCGTATCGGTGAACACAGTGCTCTCCTTATGGCTTAGTTACCTTGCAAGATTTCTGGAAGCATAATGTAGGGAAGAGACATAGGCTATGTTGTTAACTGTTCTGTACATAAGGATAGATGGACAGACAAAAAGATGATTGTTTCATAGATAGATAGGTAGACAGACGACAGGTGAAAGAGAGATAGATAGGTACATAGATTAATAGATGATAGACATCATAGATAGATGATAGGAAGATAGATAGATACATAGATAGATACATAGATACATAGATATATACATACATAGATATATAGATAGACAGACAGACCTTTAGATAGATAGATACAGATACATGTCGATTGACACAAAGCTATTGTTCATAACCAGGAGTTGAATGGTGAATAACATAGCTAAACTACAAACAAAAAGGAAGAAAGAAATCCAGTTTAAAAAGTGCAGTAAGCAGCCTTAAGAAGAAAACAAATACTACCATTTGCAATGACGTGGATGGAGCAAGACGGTAGTATGTTCAGAAAAATAGGGCAGGCGGATAAAGGCAAGTACCAAGTGATTTCACTCATGAGTGGAGTATAACAACAAAGAAAAACTGAAGTAAAAAAACAGCAGCAGACTCACAGAACCCGAGGGTTGACTAAAAGTAACCAAAGGAAAAAGGACTGGGCAGGGTGAGTCTGAAGGGAGGGATAAGTGTGGGGAGAAAGAATGGGGGCATTAAGTTTAGCATGTATAATGCGCGGGGTCGGGTGTGCATGGGGAGTACTGTACAACACAGAGAAGACTAGTAGAAATCATATAGCATCTTACTACTCACTGATGGACAGTGACTGTAACGGGGACTTTTGGGGGGGACATGGTGAAGGGGTCTACAGCATCCAAATACGCTGATCGACAGTGACTGAAGAGGTTTTTCGGGGGGACTTGGTGAAGGGGGGAGCATAGTAAACATAATGTTCTTCACGTGATTGTAGATTAATGATAAAAAATATTCTTTAAGTGCAATAAGTGCACAGCTCTGAATCATCAGAATAAAAGGTCAGGCACTGAGTGTTGCAAACAAAAGACACAGGGATAAAAGAAGGGATGAAAACTCAAGACACCTACGTGCTTACTTACAGGAGACACACTTGAGATCCAAGGACACAGACAAACTACAAGCCGAAGGTGTGTGGACAAGTACCCTACACGAGTGAAACGGAAAATCAAACAATCAAGCAAATGGATTCTGTTTGAGTCCCCAGAGACAGTCAGCAGAAAATAGCCCTATCTGGCCACCGTGAATTCTTTGTGTTTGGTTTCAACAGTTCCCAGCCATAGATTTAGTGGTGCAGCAACATACTTCTCATTTTCTCTCACCTCAACAACTGAGTTGCTGTAATAATAAGCATCTGGGCCTTTGAAATCAGTGGATTTTATGATGTTCACGAATGTGAAAATCTAATAACCAACTAAAGAGGGAAGTTTGGACACTCAAATAAACACGTCACTCCTCAATACACTGTTAGCTCCCAACTGCTCCTGTCTAGAAATTGGTGTTCCTTTTTATTTGACCCTCCATCCTATCGGCGGTGATCACGCTGATGTCTTTCAAACATGGTGGTGAGCGAAGCAACAAGTTGACTTTTCTGTCGACAACAGGCCCAGAGGAATGATACTTGAGATCTTCAGGGAGCCCTTAGTCAATGAATGTGGCTAAATACAGACAGCAAGTTAGAAGGAGATGAAAGAGGACAGAGGATAGAGACACGGGTTCAAGTCCCAGCACAACCGTTCCCTGGTTTTGTAGGTACACGCGGCCGACTCGAACTGCAAGTGTCTCGGTGAACCCAGTGCTCCCTCTGCAGCCTAGATACTTTGCAGGATTTTGGGGAGCATAGTGGAGGAAAGTGATATAGGGTATATGGTTAACTGTTCTGCACACATGGACAGATGGACAGACAAAAGGATGATTGATTGAGTGATTGATACATAGATAGACAGATAGATAGATAGATATAGGTACATATCGATTAGCACAAAGCTACTGCTCATAACAAGGAGAGCAATGGTGAAAGCATTTTGCAAAACTACAAACAAAAAATAAGAATGAAATCCAGTTTAAAACGTGCAGTAAGCAGCCATAAGAAGAAAACGAATCCTATCATTTGCAATAACGTGGATGGAGCTAGAGGGTATTATGCTCAGTCAAATAGGCCAGGCGGAGAAATACATGTACCAAATGATTTCACTCATGTGTGGAGTATGATAACAAGAAAAACTGAAGGAAAAGACAGCAGCAGACTCACAGAACCCGAGAGTGGACCTACAGTTACCAAAGAGAAAGGGACTGGGTAGGGTTTGTGGGAAGGGAGTAATAAGTGCGGGGAAAAAGAATGGGGGCATTAGGATTAGCATGTATAATGTATAGGGTGGGGTGTCATGGGTAGAGCTGTACAACACAGAGAAGACATGTAGTGATTCTACAGCATCTTAGTACATGCTGACGGAGAGCGGCTGTAACTGGGATTTGGGGTGACTCGGTGAAGAGGGTAGACAGAATAACATAATTTTCTGCATGTGATTGTATATTAATGAGAACAAAAAGAATTTCAAAGTGCAGTAAGAGCACAGCTCTCAAATATCAGAATAAAAGTACAGCCTTTGAGTGCTCCAAACAAAAGACACAGGGTTAGAAGAACTGATGAAAACTCAAGACCACCTACGTGCTCCCTTACTGGAGACTCACTTGAGATCCAAGGACACAGACAAACTACATGCTGAAGGGGCGGGGACAGGTACCCTACACAAGTGAAACTGAGAAACAAAGAAAGAAATGGATTCTGTTTTGGACCCCAGAGAGATTCAGTAGAAAATAGCCCTATCTAGCCACCGTGAATTATTTTGTTTGGTTTCAGCAGTGCTCAGGCATAGATTTAGTGGTGCAGCAACTTCCTTCTCATTTCCTCTCACCTCAACAAATGAATTGCTGTAATAATATGCGTCTGGGCATTTATAATCATTGCTTTTTATGATGTTCACGAATGTAAAGAAGTAATAACCACCTAAAGAGGGAAGTATGGACATTCAAATAAACACTTCACTCCACAACACACTCTTTGTTCTCAACTGCTCCTGTCCAGAAATAGGTGTTAATTCATATTTGTCCCTCCACCTATCAGCAGTGATCACGCCAATGTCCCTCAAACATGGTGGTGTGCAAAGGGCCAAGTACACTTTTCTGTCGACAACAGGCCCACATGAAGGACACTTGTGGTCTTCAGGGATCACTTACTCACTGAATGTGGCTAAATAAAGTCAACAAGCGAGCAGGAAGTATAAGAGGACAGAGGACAAAGATACGGGTTCAAGTCCTTTCACCTCCATTTACTGGTTTTGTAAGCACACTCTGCTGACTCTACCTGAAAGCGTATCGGTGAACACAGTGCTCTCCTTATGGCTTAGTTACCTTGCAAGATTTCTGGAAGCATAATGTAGGGAAGAGACATAGGCTATGTTGTTAACTGTTCTGTACATAAGGATAGATGGACAGACAAAAAGATGATTGTTTCATAGATAGATAGGTAGACAGACGACAGGTGAAAGAGAGATAGATAGGTACATAGATTAATAGATGATAGACATCATAGATAGATGATAGGAAGATAGATAGATACATAGATAGATACATAGATACATAGATATATACATACATAGATATATAGATAGACAGACAGACCTTTAGATAGATAGATACAGATACATGTCGATTGACACAAAGCTATTGTTCATAACCAGGAGTTGAATGGTGAATAACATAGCTAAACTACAAACAAAAAGGAAGAAAGAAATCCAGTTTAAAAAGTGCAGTAAGCAGCCTTAAGAAGAAAACAAATACTACCATTTGCAATGACGTGGATGGAGCAAGACGGTAGTATGTTCAGAAAAATAGGGCAGGCGGATAAAGGCAAGTACCAAGTGATTTCACTCATGAGTGGAGTATAACAACAAAGAAAAACTGAAGTAAAAAAACAGCAGCAGACTCGCAGAACCCGAGGGTTGACTAAAAGTAACCAAAGGAAAAAGGACTGGGCAGGGTGAGTCTGAAGGGAGGGATAAGTGTGGGGAGAAAGAATGGGGGCATTAAGTTTAGCATGTATAATGCGCGGGGTCGGGTGTGCATGGGGAGTACTGTACAACACAGAGAAGACTAGTAGAAATCATATAGCATCTTACTACTCACTGATGGACAGTGACTGTAACGGGACTTTTGGGGGGGACATGGTGAAGGGGTCTACAGCATCCAAATACGCTGATCGACAGTGACTGAAGAGGTTTTTCGGGGGGACTTGGTGATGGGGGGAGCATAGTAAACATAATGTTCTTCACGTGATTGTAGATTAATGATAAAAAATATTCTTTAAGTGCAATAAGTGCACAGCTCTGAATCATCAGAATAAAAGGTCAGGCACTGAGTGTTGCAAACAAAAGACACAGGGATAAAAGAAGGGATGAAAACTCAAGACACCTACGTGCTTACTTACAGGAGACACACTTGAGATCCAAGCACACAAACTACAAGCCGAAGGTGTGTGGACAAGTACCCTACACGAGTGAAACGGAAAATCAAACAATCAAGCAAATGGATTCTGTTTGAGTCCCCAGAGACAGTCAGCAGAAAATAGCCCTATCTGGCCACCGTGAATTCTTTGTGTTTGGTTTCAACAGTTCCCAGCCATAGATTTAGTGGTGCAGCAACATACTTCTCATTTTCTCTCACCTCAACAACTGAGTTGCTGTAATAATAAGCATCTGGGCCTTTGAAATCAGTGGATTTTATGATGTTCACGAATGTGAAAATCTAATAACCAACTAAAGAGGGAAGTTTGGACACTCAAATAAACACGTCACTCCTCAATACACTGTTAGCTCCCAACTGCTCCTGTCTAGAAATTGGTGTTCCTTTTTATTTGACCCTCCATCCTATCGGCGGTGATCACGCTGATGTCTTTCAAACATGGTGGTGAGCGAAGCAACAAGTTGACTTTTCTGTCGACAACAGGCCCAGAGGAATGATACTTGAGATCTTCAGGGAGCCCTTAGTCAATGAATGTGGCTAAATACAGACAGCAAGTTAGAAGGAGATGAAAGAGGACAGAGGATAGAGACACGGGTTCAAGTCCCAGCACAACCGTTCCCTGGTTTTGTAGGTACACGCGGCCGACTCGAACTGCAAGTGTCTCGGTGAACCCAGTGCTCCCTCTGCAGCCTAGATACTTTGCAGGATTTTGGGGAGCATAGTGTAGGAAAGTGATATAGGGTATATGGTTAACTGTTCTGCACACATGGACAGATGGACAGACAAAAGGATGATTGATTGAGTGATTGATACATAGATAGACAGATAGATAGATAGATATAGGTACATATCGATTAGCACAAAGCTACTGCTCATAACAAGGAGAGCAATGGTGAAAGCATTTTGCAAAACTACAAACAAAAAATAAGAATGAAATCCAGTTTAAAACGTGCAGTAAGCAGCCATAAGAAGAAAACGAATCCTATCATTTGCAATAACGTGGATGGAGCTAGAGGGTATTATGCTCAGTCAAATAGGCCAGGCGGAGAAATACATGTACCAAATGATTTCACTCATGTGTGGAGTATGATAACAAGAAAAACTGAAGGAAAAGACAGCAGCAGACTCACAGAACTCGAGAGTGGACCTACAGTTACCAAAGAGAAAGGGACTGGGTAGGGTTTGTGGGAAGGGAGTAAAAAGTGCGGGGAAAAAGAATGGGGGCATTAGGATTAGCATGTATAATGTATAGGGTGGGGTGTCATGGGTAGAGCTGTACAACACAGAGAAGACATGTAGTGATTCTACAGCATCTTAGTACATGCTGACGGAGAGCGGCTGTAACTGGGATTTGGGGTGACTCGGTGAAGAGGGTAGACAGAATAACATAATTTTCTGCATGTGATTGTATATTAATGAGAACAAAAAGAATTTCAAAGTGCAGTAAGAGCACAGCTCTCAAATATCAGAATAAAAGTACAGCCTTTGAGTGCTCCAAACAAAAGACACAGGGTTAGAAGAACTGATGAAAACTCAAGACCACCTACGTGCTCCCTTACTGGAGACTCACTTGAGATCCAAGGACACAGACAAACTACATGCTGAAGGGGCGGGGACAGGTACCCTACACAAGTGAAACTGAGAAACAAAGAAAGAAATGGATTCTGTTTTGGACCCCAGAGAGATTCAGTAGAAAATAGCCCTATCTAGCCACCGTGAATTATTTTGTTTGGTTTCAGCAGTGCTCAGGCATAGATTTAGTGGTGCAGCAACTTCCTTCTCATTTCCTCTCACCTCAACAAATGAATTGCTGTAATAATATGCGTCTGGGCATTTATAATCATTGCTTTTTATGATGTTCACGAATGTAAAGAAGTAATAACCACCTAAAGAGGGAAGTATGGACATTCAAATAAACACTTCACTCCACAACACACTCTTTGTTCTCAACTGCTCCTGTCCAGAAATAGGTGTTAATTCATATTTGTCCCTCCACCTATCAGCAGTGATCACGCCAATGTCCCTCAAACATGGTGGTGTGCAAAGGGCCAAGTACACTTTTCTGTCGACAACAGGCCCACATGAAGGACACTTGTGGTCTTCAGGGATCACTTACTCACTGAATGTGGCTAAATAAAGTCAACAAGCGAGCAGGAAGTATAAGAGGACAGAGGACAAAGATACGGGTTCAAGTCCTTTCACCTCCATTTACTGGTTTTGTAAGCACACTCTGCTGACTCTACCTGAAAGCGTATCGGTGAACACAGTGCTCTCCTTATGGCTTAGTTACCTTGCAAGATTTCTGGAAGCATAATGTAGGGAAGAGACATAGGCTATGTTGTTAACTGTTCTGTACATAAGGATAGATGGACAGACAAAAAGATGATTGTTTCATAGATAGATAGGTAGACAGACGACAGGTGAAAGAGAGATAGATATGTACATAGATTAATAGATGATAGACATCATAGATAGATGATAGGAAGATAGATAGATACATAGATAGATACATAGATACATAGATATATACATACATAGATATATAGATAGACAGACAGACCTTTAGATAGATAGATACAGATACATGTCGATTGACACAAAGCTATTGTTCATAACCAGGAGTTGAATGGTGAATAACATAGCTAAACTACAAACAAAAAGGAAGAAAGAAATCCAGTTTAAAAAGTGCAGTAAGCAGCCTTAAGAAGAAAACAAATACTACCATTTGCAATGACGTGGATGGAGCAAGACGGTAGTATGTTCAGAAAAATAGGGCAGGCGGATAAAGGCAAGTACCAAGTGATTTCACTCATGAGTGGAGTATAACAACAAAGAAAAACTGAAGTAAAAAAACAGCAGCAGACTCACAGAACCCGAGGGTTGACTAAAAGTAACCAAAGGAAAAAGGACTGGGCAGGGTGAGTCTGAAGGGAGGGATAAGTGTGGGGAGAAAGAATGGGGGCATTAAGTTTAGCATGTATAATGCGCGGGGTCGGGTGTGCATGGGGAGTACTGTACAACACAGAGAAGACTAGTAGAAATCATGTAGCATCTTACTACTCACTGATGGACAGTGACTGTAACGGGGACTTTTGGGGGGGACATGGTGAAGGGGTCTACAGCATCCAAATACGCTGATCGACAGTGACTGAAGAGGTTTTTCGGGGGGACTTGGTGAAGGGGGGAGCATAGTAAACATAATGTTCTTCACGTGATTGTAGATTAATGATAAAAAATATTCTTTAAGTGCAATAAGTGCACAGCTCTGAATCATCAGAATAAAAGGTCAGGCACTGAGTGTTGCAAACAAAAGACACAGGGATAAAAGAAGGGATGAAAACTCAAGACACCTACGTGCTTACTTACAGGAGACACACTTGAGATCCAAGGACACAGACAAACTACAAGCCGAAGGTGTGTGGACAAGTACCCTACACGAGTGAAACGGAAAATCAAACAATCAAGCAAATGGATTCTGTTTGAGTCCCCAGAGACAGTCAGCAGAAAATAGCCCTATCTGGCCACCGTGAATTCTTTGTGTTTGGTTTCAACAGTTCCCAGCCATAGATTTAGTGGTGCAGCAACATACTTCTCATTTTCTCTCACCTCAACAACTGAGTTGCTGTAATAATAAGCATCTGGGCCTTTGAAATCAGTGGATTTTATGATGTTCACGAATGTGAAAATCTAATAACCAACTAAAGAGGGAAGTTTGGACACTCAAATAAACACGTCACTCCTCAATACACTGTTAGCTCCCAACTGCTCCTGTCTAGAAATTGGTGTTCCTTTTTATTTGACCCTCCATCCTATCGGCGGTGATCACGCTGATGTCTTTCAAACATGGTGGTGAGCGAAGCAACAAGTTGACTTTTCTGTCGACAACAGGCCCAGAGGAATGATACTTGAGATCTTCAGGGAGCCCTTAGTCAATGAATGTGGCTAAATACAGACAGCAAGTTAGAAGGAGATGAAAGAGGACAGAGGATAGAGACACGGGTTCAAGTCCCAGCACAACCGTTCCCTGGTTTTGTAGGTACACGCGGCCGACTCGAACTGCAAGTGTCTCGGTGAACCCAGTGCTCCCTCTGCAGCCTAGATACTTTGCAGGATTTTGGGGAGCATAGTGTAGGAAAGTGATATAGGGTATATGGTTAACTGTTCTGCACACATGGACAGATGGACAGACAAAAGGATGATTGATTGAGTGATTGATACATAGATAGACAGATAGATAGATAGATATAGGTACATATCGATTAGCACAAAGCTACTGCTCATAACAAGGAGAGCAATGGTGAAAGCATTTTGCAAAACTACAAACAAAAAATAAGAATGAAATCCAGTTTAAAACGTGCAGTAAGCAGCCATAAGAAGAAAACGAATCCTATCATTTGCAATAACGTGGATGGAGCTAGAGGGTATTATGCTCAGTCAAATAGGCCAGGCGGAGAAATACATGTACCAAATGATTTCACTCATGTGTGGAGTATGATAACAAGAAAAACTGAAGGAAAAGACAGCAGCAGACTCACAGAACCCGAGAGTGGACCTACAGTTACCAAAGAGAAAGGGACTGGGTAGGGTTTGTGGGAAGGGAGTAAAAAGTGCGGGGAAAAAGAATGGGGGCATTAGGATTAGCATGTATAATGTATAGGGTGGGGTGTCATGGGTAGAGCTGTACAACACAGAGAAGACATGTAGTGATTCTACAGCATCTTAGTACATGCTGACGGAGAGCGGCTGTAACTGGGATTTGGGGTGACTCGGTGAAGAGGGTAGACAGAATAACATAATTTTCTGCATGTGATTGTATATTAATGAGAACAAAAAGAATTTCAAAGTGCAGTAAGAGCACAGCTCTCAAATATCAGAATAAAAGTACAGCCTTTGAGTGCTCCAAACAAAAGACACAGGGTTAGAAGAACTGATGAAAACTCAAGACCACCTACGTGCTCCCTTACTGGAGACTCACTTGAGATCCAAGGACACAGACAAACTACATGCTGAAGGGGCGGGGACAGGTACCCTACACAAGTGAAACTGAGAAACAAAGAAAGAAATGGATTCTGTTTTGGACCCCAGAGAGATTCAGTAGAAAATAGCCCTATCTAGCCACCGTGAATTATTTTGTTTGGTTTCAGCAGTGCTCAGGCATAGATTTAGTGGTGCAGCAACTTCCTTCTCATTTCCTCTCACCTCAACAAATGAATTGCTGTAATAATATGCGTCTGGGCATTTATAATCATTGCTTTTTATGATGTTCACGAATGTAAAGAAGTAATAACCACCTAAAGAGGGAAGTATGGACATTCAAATAAACACTTCACTCCACAACACACTCTTTGTTCTCAACTGCTCCTGTCCAGAAATAGGTGTTAATTCATATTTGTCCCTCCACCTATCAGCAGTGATCACGCCAATGTCCCTCAAACATGGTGGTGTGCAAAGGGCCAAGTACACTTTCCTGTCGACAACAGGCCCACATGAAGGACACTTGTGGTCTTCAGGGATCACTTACTCACTGAATGTGGCTAAATAAAGTCAACAAGCGAGCAGGAAGTATAAGAGGACAGAGGACAAAGATACGGGTTCAAGTCCTTTCACCTCCATTTACTGGTTTTGTAAGCACACTCTGCTGACTCTACCTGAAAGCGTATCGGTGAACACAGTGCTCTCCTTATGGCTTAGTTACCTTGCAAGATTTCTGGAAGCATAATGTAGGGAAGAGACATAGGCTATGTTGTTAACTGTTCTGTACATAAGGATAGATGGACAGACAAAAAGATGATTGTTTCATAGATAGATAGGTAGACAGACGACAGGTGAAAGAGAGATAGATAGGTACATAGATTAATAGATGATAGACATCATAGATAGATGATAGGAAGATAGATAGATACATAGATAGATACATAGATACATAGATATATACATACATAGATATATAGATAGACAGACAGACCTTTAGATAGATAGATACAGATACATGTCGATTGACACAAAGCTATTGTTCATAACCAGGAGTTGAATGGTGAATAACATAGCTAAACTACAAACAAAAAGGAAGAAAGAAATCCAGTTTAAAAAGTGCAGTAAGCAGCCTTAAGAAGAAAACAAATACTACCATTTGCAATGACGTGGATGGAGCAAGACGGTAGTATGTTCAGAAAAATAGGGCAGGCGGATAAAGGCAAGTACCAAGTGATTTCACTCATGAGTGGAGTATAACAACAAAGAAAAACTGAAGTAAAAAAACAGCAGCAGACTCACAGAACCCGAGGGTTGACTAAAAGTAACCAAAGGAAAAAGGACTGGGCAGGGTGAGTCTGAAGGGAGGGATAAGTGTGGGGAGAAAGAATGGGGGCATTAAGTTTAGCATGTATAATGCGCGGGGTCGGGTGTGCATGGGGAGTACTGTACAACACAGAGAAGACTAGTAGAAATCATATAGCATCTTACTACTCACTGATGGACAGTGACTGTAACGGGGACTTTTGGGGGGGACATGGTGAAGGGGTCTACAGCATCCAAATACGCTGATCGACAGTGACTGAAGAGGTTTTTCGGGGGGACTTGGTGAAGGGGGGAGCATAGTAAACATAATGTTCTTCACGTGATTGTAGATTAATGATAAAAAATATTCTTTAAGTGCAATAAGTGCACAGCTCTGAATCATCAGAATAAAAGGTCAGGCACTGAGTGTTGCAAACAAAAGACACAGGGATAAAAGAAGGGATGAAAACTCAAGACACCTACGTGCTTACTTACAGGAGACACACTTGAGATCCAAGGACACAGACAAACTACAAGCCGAAGGTGTGTGGACAAGTACCCTACACGAGTGAAACGGAAAATCAAACAATCAAGCAAATGGATTCTGTTTGAGTCCCCAGAGACAGTCAGCAGAAAATAGCCCTATCTGGCCACCGTGAATTCTTTGTGTTTGGTTTCAACAGTTCCCAGCCATAGATTTAGTGGTGCAGCAACATACTTCTCATTTTCTCTCACCTCAACAACTGAGTTGCTGTAATAATAAGCATCTGGGCCTTTGAAATCAGTGGATTTTATGATGTTCACGAATGTGAAAATCTAATAACCAACTAAAGAGGGAAGTTTGGACACTCAAATAAACACGTCACTCCTCAATACACTGTTAGCTCCCAACTGCTCCTGTCTAGAAATTGGTGTTCCTTTTTATTTGACCCTCCATCCTATCGGCGGTGATCACGCTGATGTCTTTCAAACATGGTGGTGAGCGAAGCAACAAGTTGACTTTTCTGTCGACAACAGGCCCAGAGGAATGATACTTGAGATCTTCAGGGAGCCCTTAGTCAATGAATGTGGCTAAATACAGACAGCAAGTTAGAAGGAGATGAAAGAGGACAGAGGATAGAGACACGGGTTCAAGTCCCAGCACAACCGTTCCCTGGTTTTGTAGGTACACGCGGCCGACTCGAACTGCAAGTGTCTCGGTGAACCCAGTGCTCCCTCTGCAGCCTAGATACTTTGCAGGATTTTGGGGAGCATAGTGTAGGAAAGTGATATAGGGTATATGGTTAACTGTTCTGCACACATGGACAGATGGACAGACAAAAGGATGATTGATTGAGTGATTGATACATAGATAGACAGATAGATAGATAGATATAGGTACATATCGATTAGCACAAAGCTACTGCTCATAACAAGGAGAGCAATGGTGAAAGCATTTTGCAAAACTACAAACAAAAAATAAGAATGAAATCCAGTTTAAAACGTGCAGTAAGCAGCCATAAGAAGAAAACGAATCCTATCATTTGCAATAACGTGGATGGAGCTAGAGGGTATTATGCTCAGTCAAATAGGCCAGGCGGAGAAATACATGTACCAAATGATTTCACTCATGTGTGGAGTATGATAACAAGAAAAACTGAAGGAAAAGACAGCAGCAGACTCACAGAACCCGAGAGTGGACCTACAGTTACCAAAGAGAAAGGGACTGGGTAGGGTTTGTGGGAAGGGAGTAATAAGTGCGGGGAAAAAGAATGGGGGCATTAGGATTAGCATGTATAATGTATAGGGTGGGGTGTCATGGGTAGAGCTGTACAACACAGAGAAGACATGTAGTGATTCTACAGCATCTTAGTACATGCTGACGGAGAGCGGCTGTAACTGGGATTTGGGGTGACTCGGTGAAGAGGGTAGACAGAATAACATAATTTTCTGCATGTGATTGTATATTAATGAGAACAAAAAGAATTTCAAAGTGCAGTAAGAGCACAGCTCTCAAATATCAGAATAAAAGTACAGCCTTTGAGTGCTCCAAACAAAAGACACAGGGTTAGAAGAACTGATGAAAACTCAAGACCACCTACGTGCTCCCTTACTGGAGACTCACTTGAGATCCAAGGACACAGACAAACTACATGCTGAAGGGGCGGGGACAGGTACCCTACACAAGTGAAACTGAGAAACAAAGAAAGAAATGGATTCTGTTTTGGACCCCAGAGAGATTCAGTAGAAAATAGCCCTATCTAGCCACCGTGAATTATTTTGTTTGGTTTCAGCAGTGCTCAGGCATAGATTTAGTGGTGCAGCAACTTCCTTCTCATTTCCTCTCACCTCAACAAATGAATTGCTGTAATAATATGCGTCTGGGCATTTATAATCATTGCTTTTTATGATGTTCACGAATGTAAAGAAGTAATAACCACCTAAAGAGGGAAGTATGGACATTCAAATAAACACTTCACTCCACAACACACTCTTTGTTCTCAACTGCTCCTGTCCAGAAATAGGTGTTAATTCATATTTGTCCCTCCACCTATCAGCAGTGATCACGCCAATGTCCCTCAAACATGGTGGTGTGCAAAGGGCCAAGTACACTTTTCTGTCGACAACAGGCCCACATGAAGGACACTTGTGGTCTTCAGGGATCACTTACTCACTGAATGTGGCTAAATAAAGTCAACAAGCGAGCAGGAAGTATAAGAGGACAGAGGACAAAGATACGGGTTCAAGTCCTTTCACCTCCATTTACTGGTTTTGTAAGCACACTCTGCTGACTCTACCTGAAAGCGTATCGGTGAACACAGTGCTCTCCTTATGGCTTAGTTACCTTGCAAGATTTCTGGAAGCATAATGTAGGGAAGAGACATAGGCTATGTTGTTAACTGTTCTGTACATAAGGATAGATGGACAGACAAAAAGATGATTGTTTCATAGATAGATAGGTAGACAGACGACAGGTGAAAGAGAGATAGATATGTACATAGATTAATAGATGATAGACATCATAGATAGATGATAGGAAGATAGATAGATACATAGATAGATACATAGATACATAGATATATACATACATAGATATATAGATAGACAGACAGACCTTTAAATAGATAGATACAGATACATGTCGATTGACACAAAGCTATTGTTCATAACCAGGAGTTGAATGGTGAATAACATAGCTAAACTACAAACAAAAAGGAAGAAAGAAATCCAGTTTAAAAAGTGCAGTAAGCAGCCTTAAGAAGAAAACAAATACTACCATTTGCAATGACGTGGATGGAGCAAGACGGTAGTATGTTCAGAAAAATAGGGCAGGCGGATAAAGGCAAGTACCAAGTGATTTCACTCATGAGTGGAGTATAACAACAAAGAAAAACTGAAGTAAAAAAACAGCAGCAGACTCACAGAACCCGAGGGTTGACTAAAAGTAACCAAAGGAAAAAGGACTGGGCAGGGTGAGTCTGAAGGGAGGGATAAGTGTGGGGAGAAAGAATGGGGGCATTAAGTTTAGCATGTATAATGCGCGGGGTCGGGTGTGCATGGGGAGTACTGTACAACACAGAGAAGACTAGTAGAAATCATATAGCATCTTACTACTCACTGATGGACAGTGACTGTAACGGGGACTTTTGGGGGGGACATGGTGAAGGGGTCTACAGCATCCAAATACGCTGATCGACAGTGACTGAAGAGGTTTTTCGGGGGGACTTGGTGAAGGGGGGAGCATAGTAAACATAATGTTCTTCACGTGATTGTAGATTAATGATAAAAAATATTCTTTAAGTGCAATAAGTGCACAGCTCTGAATCATCAGAATAAAAGGTCAGGCACTGAGTGTTGCAAACAAAAGACACAGGGATAAAAGAAGGGATGAAAACTCAAGACACCTACGTGCTTACTTACAGGAGACACACTTGAGATCCAAGGACACAGACAAACTACAAGCCGAAGGTGTGTGGACAAGTACCCTACACGAGTGAAACGGAAAATCAAACAATCAAGCAAATGGATTCTGTTTGAGTCCCCAGAGACAGTCAGCAGAAAATAGCCCTATCTGGCCACCGTGAATTCTTTGTGTTTGGTTTCAACAGTTCCCAGCCATAGATTTAGTGGTGCAGCAACATACTTCTCATTTTCTCTCACCTCAACAACTGAGTTGCTGTAATAATAAGCATCTGGGCCTTTGAAATCAGTGGATTTTATGATGTTCACGAATGTGAAAATCTAATAACCAACTAAAGAGGGAAGTTTGGACACTCAAATAAACACGTCACTCCTCAATACACTGTTAGCTCCCAACTGCTCCTGTCTAGAAATTGGTGTTCCTTTTTATTTGACCCTCCATCCTATCGGCGGTGATCACGCTGATGTCTTTCAAACATGGTGGTGAGCGAAGCAACAAGTTGACTTTTCTGTCGACAACAGGCCCAGAGGAATGATACTTGAGATCTTCAGGGAGCCCTTAGTCAATGAATGTGGCTAAATACAGACAGCAAGTTAGAAGGAGATGAAAGAGGACAGAGGATAGAGACACGGGTTCAAGTCCCAGCACAACCGTTCCCTGGTTTTGTAGGTACACGCGGCCGACTCGAACTGCAAGTGTCTCGGTGAACCCAGTGCTCCCTCTGCAGCCTAGATACTTTGCAGGATTTTGGGGAGCATAGTGTAGGAAAGTGATATAGGGTATATGGTTAACTGTTCTGCACACATGGACAGATGGACAGACAAAAGGATGATTGATTGAGTGATTGATACATAGATAGACAGATAGATAGATAGATATAGGTACATATCGATTAGCACAAAGCTACTGCTCATAACAAGGAGAGCAATGGTGAAAGCATTTTGCAAAACTACAAACAAAAAATAAGAATGAAATCCAGTTTAAAACGTGCAGTAAGCAGCCATAAGAAGAAAACGAATCCTATCATTTGCAATAACGTGGATGGAGCTAGAGGGTATTATGCTCAGTCAAATAGGCCAGGCGGAGAAATACATGTACCAAATGATTTCACTCATGTGTGGAGTATGATAACAAGAAAAACTGAAGGAAAAGACAGCAGCAGACTCACAGAACCCGAGAGTGGACCTACAGTTACCAAAGAGAAAGGGACTGGGTAGGGTTTGTGGGAAGGGAGTAATAAGTGCGGGGAAAAAGAATGGGGGCATTAGGATTAGCATGTATAATGTATAGGGTGGGGTGTCATGGGTAGAGCTGTACAACACAGAGAAGACATGTAGTGATTCTACAGCATCTTAGTACATGCTGACGGAGAGCGGCTGTAACTGGGATTTGGGGTGACTCGGTGAAGAGGGTAGACAGAATAACATAATTTTCTGCATGTGATTGTATATTAATGAGAACAAAAAGAATTTCAAAGTGCAGTAAGAGCACAGCTCTCAAATATCAGAATAAAAGTACAGCCTTTGAGTGCTCCAAACAAAAGACACAGGGTTAGAAGAACTGATGAAAACTCAAGACCACCTACGTGCTCCCTTACTGGAGACTCACTTGAGATCCAAGGACACAGACAAACTACATGCTGAAGGGGCGGGGACAGGTACCCTACACAAGTGAAACTGAGAAACAAAGAAAGAAATGGATTCTGTTTTGGACCCCAGAGAGATTCAGTAGAAAATAGCCCTATCTAGCCACCGTGAATTATTTTGTTTGGTTTCAGCAGTGCTCAGGCATAGATTTAGTGGTGCAGCAACTTCCTTCTCATTTCCTCTCACCTCAACAAATGAATTGCTGTAATAATATGCGTCTGGGCATTTATAATCATTGCTTTTTATGATGTTCACGAATGTAAAGAAGTAATAACCACCTAAAGAGGGAAGTATGGACATTCAAATAAACACTTCACTCCACAACACACTCTTTGTTCTCAACTGCTCCTGTCCAGAAATAGGTGTTAATTCATATTTGTCCCTCCACCTATCAGCAGTGATCACGCCAATGTCCCTCAAACATGGTGGTGTGCAAAGGGCCAAGTACACTTTTCTGTCGACAACAGGCCCACATGAAGGACACTTGTGGTCTTCAGGGATCACTTACTCACTGAATGTGGCTAAATAAAGTCAACAAGCGAGCAGGAAGTATAAGAGGACAGAGGACAAAGATACGGGTTCAAGTCCTTTCACCTCCATTTACTGGTTTTGTAAGCACACTCTGCTGACTCTACCTGAAAGCGTATCGGTGAACACAGTGCTCTCCTTATGGCTTAGTTACCTTGCAAGATTTCTGGAAGCATAATGTAGGGAAGAGACATAGGCTATGTTGTTAACTGTTCTGTACATAAGGATAGATGGACAGACAAAAAGATGATTGTTTCATAGATAGATAGGTAGACAGACGACAGGTGAAAGAGAGATAGATATGTACATAGATTAATAGATGATAGACATCATAGATAGATGATAGGAAGATAGATAGATACATAGATAGATACATAGATACATAGATATATACATACATAGATATATAGATAGACAGACAGACCTTTAGATAGATAGATACAGATACATGTCGATTGACACAAAGCTATTGTTCATAACCAGGAGTTGAATGGTGAATAACATAGCTAAACTACAAACAAAAAGGAAGAAAGAAATCCAGTTTAAAAAGTGCAGTAAGCAGCCTTAAGAAGAAAACAAATACTACCATTTGCAATGACGTGGATGGAGCAAGACGGTAGTATGTTCAGAAAAATAGGGCAGGCGGATAAAGGCAAGTACCAAGTGATTTCACTCATGAGTGGAGTATAACAACAAAGAAAAACTGAAGTAAAAAAACAGCAGCAGACTCACAGAACCCGAGGGTTGACTAAAAGTAACCAAAGGAAAAAGGACTGGGCAGGGTGAGTCTGAAGGGAGGGATAAGTGTGGGGAGAAAGAATGGGGGCATTAAGTTTAGCATGTATAATGCGCGGGGTCGGGTGTGCATGGGGAGTACTGTACAACACAGAGAAGACTAGTAGAAATCATATAGCATCTTACTACTCACTGATGGACAGTGACTGTAACGGGGACTTTTGGGGGGGACATGGTGAAGGGGTCTACAGCATCCAAATACGCTGATCGACAGTGACTGAAGAGGTTTTTCGGGGGGACTTGGTGAAGGGGGGAGCATAGTAAACATAATGTTCTTCACGTGATTGTAGATTAATGATAAAAAATATTCTTTAAGTGCAATAAGTGCACAGCTCTGAATCATCAGAATAAAAGGTCAGGCACTGAGTGTTGCAAACAAAAGACACAGGGATAAAAGAAGGGATGAAAACTCAAGACACCTACGTGCTTACTTACAGGAGACACACTTGAGATCCAAGGACACAGACAAACTACAAGCCGAAGGTGTGTGGACAAGTACCCTACACGAGTGAAACGGAAAATCAAACAATCAAGCAAATGGATTCTGTTTGAGTCCCCAGAGACAGTCAGCAGAAAATAGCCCTATCTGGCCACCGTGAATTCTTTGTGTTTGGTTTCAACAGTTCCCAGCCATAGATTTAGTGGTGCAGCAACATACTTCTCATTTTCTCTCACCTCAACAACTGAGTTGCTGTAATAATAAGCATCTGGGCCTTTGAAATCAGTGGATTTTATGATGTTCACTGAATGTGAAAATCTAATAACCAACTAAAGAGGGAAGTTTGGACACTCAAATAAACACGTCACTCCTCAATACACTGTTAGCTCCCAACTGCTCCTGTCTAGAAATTGGTGTTCCTTTTTATTTGACCCTCCATCCTATCGGCGGTGATCACGCTGATGTCTTTCAAACATGGTGGTGAGCGAAGCAACAAGTTGACTTTTCTGTCGACAACAGGCCCAGAGGAATGATACTTGAGATCTTCAGGGAGCCCTTAGTCAATGAATGTGGCTAAATACAGACAGCAAGTTAGAAGGAGATGAAAGAGGACAGAGGATAGAGACACGGGTTCAAGTCCCAGCACAACCGTTCCCTGGTTTTGTAGGTACACGCGGCCGACTCGAACTGCAAGTGTCTCGGTGAACCCAGTGCTCCCTCTGCAGCCTAGATACTTTGCAGGATTTTGGGGAGCATAGTGTAGGAAAGTGATATAGGGTATATGGTTAACTGTTCTGCACACATGGACAGATGGACAGACAAAAGGATGATTGATTGAGTGATTGATACATAGATAGACAGATAGATAGATAGATATAGGTACATATCGATTAGCACAAAGCTACTGCTCATAACAAGGAGAGCAATGGTGAAAGCATTTTGCAAAACTACAAACAAAAAATAAGAATGAAATCCAGTTTAAAACGTGCAGTAAGCAGCCATAAGAAGAAAACGAATCCTATCATTTGCAATAACGTGGATGGAGCTAGAGGGTATTATGCTCAGTCAAATAGGCCAGGCGGAGAAATACATGTACCAAATGATTTCACTCATGTGTGGAGTATGATAACAAGAAAAACTGAAGGAAAAGACAGCAGCAGACTCACAGAACCCGAGAGTGGACCTACAGTTACCAAAGAGAAAGGGACTGGGTAGGGTTTGTGGGAAGGGAGTAATAAGTGCGGGGAAAAAGAATGGGGGCATTAGGATTAGCATGTATAATGTATAGGGTGGGGTGTCATGGGTAGAGCTGTACAACACAGAGAAGACATGTAGTGATTCTACAGCATCTTAGTACATGCTGACGGAGAGCGGCTGTAACTGGGATTTGGGGTGACTCGGTGAAGAGGGTAGACAGAATAACATAATTTTCTGCATGTGATTGTATATTAATGAGAACAAAAAGAATTTCAAAGTGCAGTAAGAGCACAGCTCTCAAATATCAGAATAAAAGTACAGCCTTTGAGTGCTCCAAACAAAAGACACAGGGTTAGAAGAACTGATGAAAACTCAAGACCACCTACGTGCTCCCTTACTGGAGACTCACTTGAGATCCAAGGACACAGACAAACTACATGCTGAAGGGGCGGGGACAGGTACCCTACACAAGTGAAACTGAGAAACAAAGAAAGAAATGGATTCTGTTTTGGACCCCAGAGAGATTCAGTAGAAAATAGCCCTATCTAGCCACCGTGAATTATTTTGTTTGGTTTCAGCAGTGCTCAGGCATAGATTTAGTGGTGCAGCAACTTCCTTCTCATTTCCTCTCACCTCAACAAATGAATTGCTGTAATAATATGCGTCTGGGCATTTATAATCATTGCTTTTTATGATGTTCACGAATGTAAAGAAGTAATAACCACCTAAAGAGGGAAGTATGGACATTCAAATAAACACTTCACTCCACAACACACTCTTTGTTCTCAACTGCTCCTGTCCAGAAATAGGTGTTAATTCATATTTGTCCCTCCACCTATCAGCAGTGATCACGCCAATGTCCCTCAAACATGGTGGTGTGCAAAGGGCCAAGTACACTTTTCTGTCGACAACAGGCCCACATGAAGGACACTTGTGGTCTTCAGGGATCACTTACTCACTGAATGTGGCTAAATAAAGTCAACAAGCGAGCAGGAAGTATAAGAGGACAGAGGACAAAGATACGGGTTCAAGTCCTTTCACCTCCATTTACTGGTTTTGTAAGCACACTCTGCTGACTCTACCTGAAAGCGTATCGGTGAACACAGTGCTCTCCTTATGGCTTAGTTACCTTGCAAGATTTCTGGAAGCATAATGTAGGGAAGAGACATAGGCTATGCTGTTAACTGTTCTGTACATAAGGATAGATGGACAGACAAAAAGATGATTGTTTCATAGATAGATAGGTAGACAGACGACAGGTGAAAGAGAGATAGATAGGTACATAGATTAATAGATGATAGACATCATAGATAGACGATAGGAAGATAGATAGATACATAGATAGATACATAGATACATAGATATATACATACATAGATATATAGATAGACAGACAGACCTTTAGATAGATAGATACAGATACATGTCGATTGACACAAAGCTATTGTTCATAACCAGGAGTTGAATGGTGAATAACATAGCTAAACTACAAACAAAAAGGAAGAAAGAAATCCAGTTTAAAAAGTGCAGTAAGCAGCCTTAAGAAGAAAACAAATACTACCATTTGCAATGACGTGGATGGAGCAAGACGGTAGTATGTTCAGAAAAATAGGGCAGGCGGATAAAGGCAAGTACCAAGTGATTTCACTCATGAGTGGAGTATAACAACAAAGAAAAACTGAAGTAAAAAACAGCAGCAGACACACAGAACCCGAGGGTTGACTAAAAGTAACCAAAGGAAAAAGGACTGGGCAGGGTGAGTCTGAAGGGAGGGATAAGTGTGGGGAGAAAGAATGGGGGCATTAAGTTTAGCATGTATAATGCGCGGGGTCGGGTGTGCATGGGGAGTACTGTACAACACAGAGAAGACTAGTAGAAATCATATAGCATCTTACTACTCACTGATGGACAGTGACTGTAACGGGGACTTTTGGGGGGGACATGGTGAAGGGTCTACAGCATCCAAGTACGCTGATCGACAGTGACTGAAGAGGTTTTTCGGGGGGACTTGGTGAAGGGGGGAGCATAGTAAACATAATGTTCTTCACGTGATTGTAGATTAATGATAAAAAATATTCTTTAAGTGCAATAAGTGCACAGCTCTGAATCATCAGAATAAAAGGTCAGGCACTGAGTGTTGCAAACAAAAGACACAGGGATAAAAGAAGGGATGAAAACTCAAGACACCTACGTGCTTACTTACAGGAGACACACTTGAGATCCAAGGTCACAGACAATCTACAAGCCGAAGGTGTGTGGACAAGTACCCTACACGAGTGAAACGGAAAATCAAACAATCAAGCAAATGGATTCTGTTTGAGTCCCCAGAGACAGTCAGCAGAAAATAGCCCTATCTGGCCACCGTGAATTCTTTGTGTTTGGTTTCAACAGTTCCCAGCCATAGATTTAGTGGTGCAGCAACATACTTCTCATTTTCTCTCACCTCAACAACTGAGTTGCTGTAATAATAAGCATCTGGGCCTTTGAAATCAGTGGATTTTATGATGTTCACGAATGTGAAAATCTAATAACCAACTAAAGAGGGAAGTTTGGACACTCAAATAAACACGTCACTCCTCAATACACTGTTAGCTCCCAACTGCTCCTGTCTAGAAATTGGTGTTCCTTTTTATTTGACCCTCCATCCTATCGGCGGTGATCACGCTGATGTCTTTCAAACATGGTGGTGAGCGAAGCAACAAGTTGACTTTTCTGTCGACAACAGGCCCAGAGGAATGATACTTGAGATCTTCAGGGAGCCCTTAGTCAATGAATGTGGCTAAATACAGACAGCAAGTTAGAAGGAGATGAAAGAGGACAGAGGATAGAGACACGGGTTCAAGTCCCAGCACAACCGTTCCCTGGTTTTGTAGGTACACGCGGCCGACTCGAACTGCAAGTGTCTCGGTGAACCCAGTGCTCCCTCTGCAGCCTAGATACTTTGCAGGATTTTGGGGAGCATAGTGTAGGAAAGTGATATAGGGTATATGGTTAACTGTTCTGCACACATGGACAGATGGACAGACAAAAGGATGATTGATTGAGTGATTGATACATAGATAGACAGATAGATAGATAGATATAGGTACATATCGATTAGCACAAAGCTACTGCTCATAACAAGGAGAGCAATGGTGAAAGCATTTTGCAAAACTACAAACAAAAAATAAGAATGAAATCCAGTTTAAAACGTGCAGTAAGCAGCCATAAGAAGAAAACGAATCCTATCATTTGCAATAACGTGGATGGAGCTAGAGGGTATTATGCTCAGTCAAATAGGCCAGGCGGAGAAATACATGTACCAAATGATTTCACTCATGTGTGGAGTATGATAACAAGAAAAACTGAAGGAAAAGACAGCAGCAGACTCACAGAACCCGAGAGTGGACCTACAGTTACCAAAGAGAAAGGGACTGGGTAGGGTTTGTGGGAAGGGAGTAATAAGTGCGGGGAAAAAGAATGGGGGCATTAGGATTAGCATGTATAATGTATAGGGTGGGGTGTCATGGGTAGAGCTGTACAACACAGAGAAGACATGTAGTGATTCTACAGCATCTTAGTACATGCTGACGGAGAGCGGCTGTAACTGGGATTTGGGGTGACTCGGTGAAGAGGGTAGACAGAATAACATAATTTTCTGCATGTGATTGTATATTAATGAGAACAAAAAGAATTTCAAAGTGCAGTAAGAGCACAGCTCTCAAATATCAGAATAAAAGTACAGCCTTTGAGTGCTCCAAACAAAAGACACAGGGTTAGAAGAACTGATGAAAACTCAAGACCACCTACGTGCTCCCTTACTGGAGACTCACTTGAGATCCAAGGACACAGACAAACTACATGCTGAAGGGGCGGGGACAGGTACCCTACACAAGTGAAACTGAGAAACAAAGAAAGAAATGGATTCTGTTTTGGACCCCAGAGAGATTCAGTAGAAAATAGCCCTATCTAGCCACCGTGAATTATTTTGTTTGGTTTCAGCAGTGCTCAGGCATAGATTTAGTGGTGCAGCAACTTCCTTCTCATTTCCTCTCACCTCAACAAATGAATTGCTGTAATAATATGCGTCTGGGCATTTATAATCATTGCTTTTTATGATGTTCACGAATGTAAAGAAGTAATAACCACCTAAAGAGGGAAGTATGGACATTCAAATAAACACTTCACTCCACAACACACTCTTTGTTCTCAACTGCTCCTGTCCAGAAATAGGTGTTAATTCATATTTGTCCCTCCACCTATCAGCAGTGATCACGCCAATGTCCCTCAAACATGGTGGTGTGCAAAGGGCCAAGTACACTTTTCTGTCGACAACAGGCCCACATGAAGGACACTTGTGGTCTTCAGGGATCACTTACTCACTGAATGTGGCTAAATAAAGTCAACAAGCGAGCAGGAAGTATAAGAGGACAGAGGACAAAGATACGGGTTCAAGTCCTTTCACCTCCATTTACTGGTTTTGTAAGCACACTCTGCTGACTCTACCTGAAAGCGTATCGGTGAACACAGTGCTCTCCTTATGGCTTAGTTACCTTGCAAGATTTCTGGAAGCATAATGTAGGGAAGAGACATAGGCTATGTTGTTAACTGTTCTGTACATAAGGATAGATGGACAGACAAAAAGATGATTGTTTCATAGATAGATAGGTAGACAGACGACAGGTGAAAGAGAGATAGATAGGTACATAGATTAATAGATGATAGACATCATAGATAGATGATAGGAAGATAGATAGATACATAGATAGATACATAGATACATAGATATATACATACATAGATATATAGATAGACAGACAGACCTTTAGATAGATAGATACAGATACATGTCGATTGACACAAAGCTATTGTTCATAACCAGGAGTTGAATGGTGAATAACATAGCTAAACTACAAACAAAAAGGAAGAAAGAAATCCAGTTTAAAAAGTGCAGTAAGCAGCCTTAAGAAGAAAACAAATACTACCATTTGCAATGACGTGGATGGAGCAAGACGGTAGTATGTTCAGAAAAATAGGGCAGGCGGATAAAGGCAAGTACCAAGTGATTTCACTCATGAGTGGAGTATAACAACAAAGAAAAACTGAAGTAAAAAAACAGCAGCAGACTCACAGAACCCGAGGGTTGACTAAAAGTAACCAAAGGAAAAAGGACTGGGCAGGGTGAGTCTGAAGGGAGGGATAAGTGTGGGGAGAAAGAATGGGGGCATTAAGTTTAGCATGTATAATGCGCGGGGTCGGGTGTGCATGGGGAGTACTGTACAACACAGAGAAGACTAGTAGAAATCATATAGCATCTTACTACTCACTGATGGACAGTGACTGTAACGGGGACTTTTGGGGGGGACATGGTGAAGGGGTCTACAGCATCCAAATACGCTGATCGACAGTGACTGAAGAGGTTTTTCGGGGGGACTTGGTGAAGGGGGGAGCATAGTAAACATAATGTTCTTCACGTGATTGTAGATTAATGATAAAAAATATTCTTTAAGTGCAATAAGTGCACAGCTCTGAATCATCAGAATAAAAGGTCAGGCACTGAGTGTTGCAAACAAAAGACACAGGGATAAAAGAAAGGATGAAAACTCAAGACACCTACGTGCTTACTTACAGGAGACACACTTGAGATCCAAGGACACAGACAAACTACAAGCCGAAGGTGTGTGGACAAGTACCCTACACGAGTGAAACGGAAAATCAAACAATCAAGCAAATGGATTCTGTTTGAGTCCCCAGAGACAGTCAGCAGAAAATAGCCCTATCTGGCCACCGTGAATTCTTTGTGTTTGGTTTCAACAGTTCCCAGCCATAGATTTAGTGGTGCAGCAACATACTTCTCATTTTCTCTCACCTCAACAACTGAGTTGCTGTAATAATAAGCATCTGGGCCTTTGAAATCAGTGGATTTTATGATGTTCACGAATGTGAAAATCTAATAACCAACTAAAGAGGGAAGTTTGGACACTCAAATAAACACGTCACTCCTCAATACACTGTTAGCTCCCAACTGCTCCTGTCTAGAAATTGGTGTTCCTTTTTATTTGACCCTCCATCCTATCGGCGGTGATCACGCTGATGTCTTTCAAACATGGTGGTGAGCGAAGCAACAAGTTGACTTTTCTGTCGACAACAGGCCCAGAGGAATGATACTTGAGATCTTCAGGGAGCCCTTAGTCAATGAATGTGGCTAAATACAGACAGCAAGTTAGAAGGAGATGAAAGAGGACAGAGGATAGAGACACGGGTTCAAGTCCCAGCACAACCGTTCCCTGGTTTTGTAGGTACACGCGGCCGACTCGAACTGCAAGTGTCTCGGTGAACCCAGTGCTCCCTCTGCAGCCTAGATACTTTGCAGGATTTTGGGGAGCATAGTGTAGGAAAGTGATATAGGGTATATGGTTAACTGTTCTGCACACATGGACAGATGGACAGACAAAAGGATGATTGATTGAGTGATTGATACATAGATAGACAGATAGATAGATAGATATAGGTACATATCGATTAGCACAAAGCTACTGCTCATAACAAGGAGAGCAATGGTGAAAGCATTTTGCAAAACTACAAACAAAAAATAAGAATGAAATCCAGTTTAAAACGTGCAGTAAGCAGCCATAAGAAGAAAACGAATCCTATCATTTGCAATAACGTGGATGGAGCTAGAGGGTATTATGCTCAGTCAAATAGGCCAGGCGGAGAAATACATGTACCAAATGATTTCACTCATGTGTGGAGTATGATAACAAGAAAAACTGAAGGAAAAGACAGCAGCAGACTCACAGAACCCGAGAGTGGACCTACAGTTACCAAAGAGAAAGGGACTGGGTAGGGTTTGTGGGAAGGGAGTAAAAAGTGCGGGGAAAAAGAATGGGGGCATTAGGATTAGCATGTATAATGTATAGGGTGGGGTGTCATGGGTAGAGCTGTACAACACAGAGAAGACATGTAGTGATTCTACAGCATCTTAGTACATGCTGACGGAGAGCGGCTGTAACTGGGATTTGGGGTGACTCGGTGAAGAGGGTAGACAGAATAACATAATTTTCTGCATGTGATTGTATATTAATGAGAACAAAAAGAATTTCAAAGTGCAGTAAGAGCACAGCTCTCAAATATCAGAATAAAAGTACAGCCTTTGAGTGCTCCAAACAAAAGACACAGGGTTAGAAGAACTGATGAAAACTCAAGACCACCTACGTGCTCCCTTACTGGAGACTCACTTGAGATCCAAGGACACAGACAAACTACATGCTGAAGGGGCGGGGACAGGTACCCTACACAAGTGAAACTGAGAAACAAAGAAAGAAATGGATTCTGTTTTGGACCCCAGAGAGATTCAGTAGAAAATAGCCCTATCTAGCCACCGTGAATTATTTTGTTTGGTTTCAGCAGTGCTCAGGCATAGATTTAGTGGTGCAGCAACTTCCTTCTCATTTCCTCTCACCTCAACAAATGAATTGCTGTAATAATATGCGTCTGGGCATTTATAATCATTGCTTTTTATGATGTTCACGAATGTAAAGAAGTAATAACCACCTAAAGAGGGAAGTATGGACATTCAAATAAACACTTCACTCCACAACACACTCTTTGTTCTCAACTGCTCCTGTCCAGAAATAGGTGTTAATTCATATTTGTCCCTCCACCTATCAGCAGTGATCACGCCAATGTCCCTCAAACATGGTGGTGTGCAAAGGGCCAAGTACACTTTTCTGTCGACAACAGGCCCACATGAAGGACACTTGTGGTCTTCAGGGATCACTTACTCACTGAATGTGGCTAAATAAAGTCAACAAGCGAGCAGGAAGTATAAGAGGACAGAGGACAAAGATACGGGTTCAAGTCCTTTCACCTCCATTTACTGGTTTTGTAAGCACACTCTGCTGACTCTACCTGAAAGCGTATCGGTGAACACAGTGCTCTCCTTATGGCTTAGTTACCTTGCAAGATTTCTGGAAGCATAATGTAGGGAAGAGACATAGGCTATGTTGTTAACTGTTCTGTACATAAGTATAGATGGACAGACAAAAAGATGATTGTTTCATAGATAGATAGGTAGACAGACGACAGGTGAAAGAGAGATAGATAGGTACATAGATTAATAGATGATAGACATCATAGATAGACGATAGGAAGATAGATAGATACATAGATAGATACATAGATACATAGATATATACATACATAGATATATAGATAGACAGACAGACCTTTAGATAGATAGATACAGATACATGTCGATTGACACAAAGCTATTGTTCATAACCAGGAGTTGAATGGTGAATAACATAGCTAAACTACAAACAAAAAGGAAGAAAGAAATCCAGTTTAAAAAGTGCAGTAAGCAGCCTTAAGAAGAAAACAAATACTACCATTTGCAATGACGTGGATGGAGCAAGACGGTAGTATGTTCAGAAAAATAGGGCAGGCGGATAAAGGCAAGGACCAAGTGATTTCACTCATGAGTGGAGTATAACAACAAAGAAAAACTGAAGTAAAAAACAGCAGCAGACACACAGAACCCGAGGGTTGACTAAAAGTAACCAAAGGAAAAAGGACTGGGCAGGGTGAGTCTGAAGGGAGGGATAAGTGTGGGGAGAAAGAATGGGGGCATTAAGTTTAGCATGTATAATGCGCGGGGTCGGGTGTGCATGGGGAGTACTGTACAACACAGAGAAGACTAGTAGAAATCATATAGCATCTTACTACTCACTGATGGACAGTGACTGTAACGGGGACTTTTGGGGGGGACATGGTGAAGGGTCTACAGCATCCAAGTACGCTGATCGACAGTGACTGAAGAGGTTTTTCGGGGGGACTTGGTGAAGGGGGGAGCATAGTAAACATAATGTTCTTCACGTGATTGTAGATTAATGATAAAAAATATTCTTTAAGTGCAATAAGTGCACAGCTCTGAATCATCAGAATAAAAGGTCAGGCACTGAGTGTTGCAAACAAAAGACACAGGGATAAAAGAAGGGATGAAAACTCAAGACACCTACGTGCTTACTTACAGGAGACACACTTGAGATCCAAGGTCACAGACAATCTACAAGCCGAAGGTGTGTGGACAAGTACCCTACACGAGTGAAACGGAAAATCAAACAATCAAGCAAATGGATTCTGTTTGAGTCCCCAGAGACAGTCAGCAGAAAATAGCCCTATCTGGCCACTGTGAATTCTTTGTGTTTGGTTTCAACAGTTCCCAGCCATAGATTTAGTGGTGCAGCAACAGACTTCTCATTTTCTCTCACCTCAACAACTGAGTTGCTGTAATAATAAGCATCTGGGCCTTTGAAATCAGTGGATTTTATGATGTTCACGAATGTGAAAATCTAATAACCAACTAAAGAGGGAAGTTTGGACACTCAAATAAACACGTCACTCCTCAATACACTGTTAGCTCCCAACTGCTCCTGTCTAGAAATTGGTGTTCCTTTTTATTTGACCCTCCATCCTATCGGCGGTGATCACGCTGATGTCTTTCAAACATGGTGGTGAGCGAAGCAACAAGTTGACTTTTCTGTCGACAACAGGCCCAGAGGAATGATACTTGAGATCTTCAGGGAGCCCTTAGTCAATGAATGTGGCTAAATACAGACAGCAAGTTAGAAGGAGATGAAAGAGGACAGAGGATAGAGACACGGGTTCAAGTCCCAGCACAACCGTTCCCTGGTTTTGTAGGTACACGCGGCCGACTCGAACTGCAAGTGTCTCGGTGAACCCAGTGCTCCCTCTGCAGCCTAGATACTTTGCAGGATTTTGGGGAGCATAGTGTAGGAAAGTGATATAGGGTATATGGTTAACTGTTCTGCACACATGGACAGATGGACAGACAAAAGGATGATTGATTGAGTGATTGATACATAGATAGACAGATAGATAGATAGATATAGGTACATATCGATTAGCACAAAGCTACTGCTCATAACAAGGAGAGCAATGGTGAAAGCATTTTGCAAAACTACAAACAAAAAATAAGAATGAAATCCAGTTTAAAACGTGCAGTAAGCAGCCATAAGAAGAAAACGAATCCTATCATTTGCAATAACGTGGATGGAGCTAGAGGGTATTATGCTCAGTCAAATAGGCCAGGCGGAGAAATACATGTACCAAATGATTTCACTCATGTGTGGAGTATGATAACAAGAAAAACTGAAGGAAAAGACAGCAGCAGACTCACAGAACCCGAGAGTGGACCTACAGTTACCAAAGAGAAAGGGACTGGGTAGGGTTTGTGGGAAGGGAGTAAAAAGTGCTGGGAAAAAGAATGGGGGCATTAGGATTAGCATGTATAATGTATAGGGTGGGGTGTCATGGGTAGAGCTGTACAACACAGAGAAGACATGTAGTGATTCTACAGCATCTTAGTACATGCTGACGGAGAGCGGCTGTAACTGGGATTTGGGGTGACTCGGTGAAGAGGGTAGACAGAATAACATAATTTTCTGCATGTGATTGTATATTAATGAGAACAAAAAGAATTTCAAAGTGCAGTAAGAGCACAGCTCTCAAATATCAGAATAAAAGTACAGCCTTTGAGTGCTCCAAACAAAAGACACAGGGTTAGAAGAACTGATGAAAACTCAAGACCACCTACGTGCTCCCTTACTGGAGACTCACTTGAGATCCAAGGACACAGACAAACTACATGCTGAAGGGGCGGGGACAGGTACCCTACACAAGTGAAACTGAGAAACAAAGAAAGAAATGGATTCTGTTTTGGACCCCAGAGAGATTCAGTAGAAAATAGCCCTATCTAGCCACCGTGAATTATTTTGTTTGGTTTCAGCAGTGCTCAGGCATAGATTTAGTGGTGCAGCAACTTCCTTCTCATTTCCTCTCACCTCAACAAATGAATTGCTGTAATAATATGCGTCTGGGCATTTATAATCATTGCTTTTTATGATGTTCACGAATGTAAAGAAGTAATAACCACCTAAAGAGGGAAGTATGGACATTCAAATAAACACTTCACTCCACAACACACTCTTTGTTCTCAACTGCTCCTGTCCAGAAATAGGTGTTAATTCATATTTGTCCCTCCACCTATCAGCAGTGATCACGCCAATGTCCCTCAAACATGGTGGTGTGCAAAGGGCCAAGTACACTTTCCTGTCGACAACAGGCCCACATGAAGGACACTTGTGGTCTTCAGGGATCACTTACTCACTGAATGTGGCTAAATAAAGTCAACAAGCGAGCAGGAAGTATAAGAGGACAGAGGACAAAGATACGGGTTCAAGTCCTTTCACCTCCATTTACTGGTTTTGTAAGCACACTCTGCTGACTCTACCTGAAAGCGTATCGGTGAACACAGTGCTCTCCTTATGGCTTAGTTACCTTGCAAGATTTCTGGAAGCATAATGTAGGGAAGAGACATAGGCTATGTTGTTAACTGTTCTGTACATAAGGATAGATGGACAGACAAAAAGATGATTGTTTCATAGATAGATAGGTAGACAGACGACAGGTGAAAGAGAGATAGATAGGTACATAGATTAATAGATGATAGACATCATAGATAGATGATAGGAAGATAGATAGATACATAGATAGATACATAGATACATAGATATATACATACATAGATATATAGATAGACAGACAGACCTTTAGATAGATAGATACAGATACATGTCGATTGACACAAAGCTATTGTTCATAACCAGGAGTTGAATGGTGAATAACATAGCTAAACTACAAACAAAAAGGAAGAAAGAAATCCAGTTTAAAAAGTGCAGTAAGCAGCCTTAAGAAGAAAACAAATACTACCATTTGCAATGACGTGGATGGAGCAAGACGGTAGTATGTTCAGAAAAATAGGGCAGGCGGATAAAGGCAAGTACCAAGTGATTTCACTCATGAGTGGAGTATAACAACAAAGAAAAACTGAAGTAAAAAAACAGCAGCAGACTCACAGAACCCGAGGGTTGACTAAAAGTAACCAAAGGAAAAAGGACTGGGCAGGGTGAGTCTGAAGGGAGGGATAAGTGTGGGGAGAAAGAATGGGGGCATTAAGTTTAGCATGTATAATGCGCGGGGTCGGGTGTGCATGGGGAGTACTGTACAACACAGAGAAGACTAGTAGAAATCATATAGCATCTTACTACTCACTGATGGACAGTGACTGTAACGGGGACTTTTGGGGGGGACATGGTGAAGGGGTCTACAGCATCCAAATACGCTGATCGACAGTGACTGAAGAGGTTTTTCGGGGGGACTTGGTGAAGGGGGGAGCATAGTAAACATAATGTTCTTCACGTGATTGTAGATTAATGATAAAAAATATTCTTTAAGTGCAATAAGTGCACAGCTCTGAATCATCAGAATAAAAGGTCAGGCACTGAGTGTTGCAAACAAAAGACACAGGGATAAAAGAAAGGATGAAAACTCAAGACACCTACGTGCTTACTTACAGGAGACACACTTGAGATCCAAGGACACAGACAAACTACAAGCCGAAGGTGTGTGGACAAGTACCCTACACGAGTGAAACGGAAAATCAAACAATCAAGCAAATGGATTCTGTTTGAGTCCCCAGAGACAGTCAGCAGAAAATAGCCCTATCTGGCCACCGTGAATTCTTTGTGTTTGGTTTCAACAGTTCCCAGCCATAGATTTAGTGGTGCAGCAACATACTTCTCATTTTCTCTCACCTCAACAACTGAGTTGCTGTAATAATAAGCATCTGGGCCTTTGAAATCAGTGGATTTTATGATGTTCACGAATGTGAAAATCTAATAACCAACTAAAGAGGGAAGTTTGGACACTCAAATAAACACGTCACTCCTCAATACACTGTTAGCTCCCAACTGCTCCTGTCTAGAAATTGGTGTTCCTTTTTATTTGACCCTCCATCCTATCGGCGGTGATCACGCTGATGTCTTTCAAACATGGTGGTGAGCGAAGCAACAAGTTGACTTTTCTGTCGACAACAGGCCCAGAGGAATGATACTTGAGATCTTCAGGGAGCCCTTAGTCAATGAATGTGGCTAAATACAGACAGCAAGTTAGAAGGAGATGAAAGAGGACAGAGGATAGAGACACGGGTTCAAGTCCCAGCACAACCGTTCCCTGGTTTTGTAGGTACACGCGGCCGACTCGAACTGCAAGTGTCTCGGTGAACCCAGTGCTCCCTCTGCAGCCTAGATACTTTGCAGGATTTTGGGGAGCATAGTGTAGGAAAGTGATATAGGGTATATGGTTAACTGTTCTGCACACATGGACAGATGGACAGACAAAAGGATGATTGATTGAGTGATTGATACATAGATAGACAGATAGATAGATAGATATAGGTACATATCGATTAGCACAAAGCTACTGCTCATAACAAGGAGAGCAATGGTGAAAGCATTTTGCAAAACTACAAACAAAAAATAAGAATGAAATCCAGTTTAAAACGTGCAGTAAGCAGCCATAAGAAGAAAACGAATCCTATCATTTGCAATAACGTGGATGGAGCTAGAGGGTATTATGCTCAGTCAAATAGGCCAGGCGGAGAAATACATGTACCAAATGATTTCACTCATGTGTGGAGTATGATAACAAGAAAAACTGAAGGAAAAGACAGCAGCAGACTCACAGAACCCGAGAGTGGACCTACAGTTACCAAAGAGAAAGGGACTGGGTAGGGTTTGTGGGAAGGGAGTAAAAAGTGCGGGGAAAAAGAATGGGGGCATTAGGATTAGCATGTATAATGTATAGGGTGGGGTGTCATGGGTAGAGCTGTACAACACAGAGAAGACATGTAGTGATTCTACAGCATCTTAGTACATGCTGACGGAGAGCGGCTGTAACTGGGATTTGGGGTGACTCGGTGAAGAGGGTAGACAGAATAACATAATTTTCTGCATGTGATTGTATATTAATGAGAACAAAAAGAATTTCAAAGTGCAGTAAGAGCACAGCTCTCAAATATCAGAATAAAAGTACAGCCTTTGAGTGCTCCAAACAAAAGACACAGGGTTAGAAGAACTGATGAAAACTCAAGACCACCTACGTGCTCCCTTACTGGAGACTCACTTGAGATCCAAGGACACAGACAAACTACATGCTGAAGGGGCGGGGACAGGTACCCTACACAAGTGAAACTGAGAAACAAAGAAAGAAATGGATTCTGTTTTGGACCCCAGAGAGATTCAGTAGAAAATAGCCCTATCTAGCCACCGTGAATTATTTTGTTTGGTTTCAGCAGTGCTCAGGCATAGATTTAGTGGTGCAGCAACTTCCTTCTCATTTCCTCTCACCTCAACAAATGAATTGCTGTAATAATATGCGTCTGGGCATTTATAATCATTGCTTTTTATGATGTTCACGAATGTAAAGAAGTAATAACCACCTAAAGAGGGAAGTATGGACATTCAAATAAACACTTCACTCCACAACACACTCTTTGTTCTCAACTGCTCCTGTCCAGAAATAGGTGTTAATTCATATTTGTCCCTCCACCTATCAGCAGTGATCACGCCAATGTCCCTCAAACATGGTGGTGTGCAAAGGGCCAAGTACACTTTTCTGTCGACAACAGGCCCACATGAAGGACACTTGTGGTCTTCAGGGATCACTTACTCACTGAATGTGGCTAAATAAAGTCAACAAGCGAGCAGGAAGTATAAGAGGACAGAGGACAAAGATACGGGTTCAAGTCCTTTCACCTCCATTTACTGGTTTTGTAAGCACACTCTGCTGACTCTACCTGAAAGCGTATCGGTGAACACAGTGCTCTCCTTATGGCTTAGTTACCTTGCAAGATTTCTGGAAGCATAATGTAGGGAAGAGACATAGGCTATGTTGTTAACTGTTCTGTACATAAGTATAGATGGACAGACAAAAAGATGATTGTTTCATAGATAGATAGGTAGACAGACGACAGGTGAAAGAGAGATAGATAGGTACATAGATTAATAGATGATAGACATCATAGATAGACGATAGGAAGATAGATAGATACATAGATAGATACATAGATACATAGATATATACATACATAGATATATAGATAGACAGACAGACCTTTAGATAGATAGATACAGATACATGTCGATTGACAAAGCTATTGTTCATAACCAGGAGTTGAATGGTGAATAACATAGCTAAACTACAAACAAAAAGGAAGAAAGAAATCCAGTTTAAAAAGTGCAGTAAGCAGCCTTAAGAAGAAAACAAATACTACCATTTGCAATGACGTGGATGGAGCAAGACGGTAGTATGTTCAGAAAAATAGGGCAGGCGGATAAAGGCAAGGACCAAGTGATTTCACTCATGAGTGGAGTATAACAACAAAGAAAAACTGAAGTAAAAAACAGCAGCAGACACACAGAACCCGAGGGTTGACTAAAAGTAACCAAAGGAAAAAGGACTGGGCAGGGTGAGTCTGAAGGGAGGGATAAGTGTGGGGAGAAAGAATGGGGGCATTAAGTTTAGCATGTATAATGCGCGGGGTCGGGTGTGCATGGGGAGTACTGTACAACACAGAGAAGACTAGTAGAAATCATATAGCATCTTACTACTCACTGATGGACAGTGACTGTAACGGGGACTTTTGGGGGGGACATGGTGAAGGGTCTACAGCATCCAAGTACGCTGATCGACAGTGACTGAAGAGGTTTTTCGGGGGGACTTGGTGAAGGGGGGAGCATAGTAAACATAATGTTCTTCACGTGATTGTAGATTAATGATAAAAAATATTCTTTAAGTGCAATAAGTGCACAGCTCTGAATCATCAGAATAAAAGGTCAGGCACTGAGTGTTGCAAACAAAAGACACAGGGATAAAAGAAGGGATGAAAACTCAAGACACCTACGTGCTTACTTACAGGAGACACACTTGAGATCCAAGGTCACAGACAATCTACAAGCCGAAGGTGTGTGGACAAGTACCCTACACGAGTGAAACGGAAAATCAAACAATCAAGCAAATGGATTCTGTTTGAGTCCCCAGAGACAGTCAGCAGAAAATAGCCCTATCTGGCCACTGTGAATTCTTTGTGTTTGGTTTCAACAGTTCCCAGCCATAGATTTAGTGGTGCAGCAACAGACTTCTCATTTTCTCTCACCTCAACAACTGAGTTGCTGTAATAATAAGCATCTGGGCCTTTGAAATCAGTGGATTTTATGATGTTCACGAATGTGAAAATCTAATAACCAACTAAAGAGGGAAGTTTGGACACTCAAATAAACACGTCACTCCTCAATACACTGTTAGCTCCCAACTGCTCCTGTCTAGAAATTGGTGTTCCTTTTTATTTGACCCTCCATCCTATCGGCGGTGATCACGCTGATGTCTTTCAAACATGGTGGTGAGCGAAGCAACAAGTTGACTTTTCTGTCGACAACAGGCCCAGAGGAATGATACTTGAGATCTTCAGGGAGCCCTTAGTCAATGAATGTGGCTAAATACAGACAGCAAGTTAGAAGGAGATGAAAGAGGACAGAGGATAGAGACACGGGTTCAAGTCCCAGCACAACCGTTCCCTGGTTTTGTAGGTACACGCGGCCGACTCGAACTGCAAGTGTCTCGGTGAACCCAGTGCTCCCTCTGCAGCCTAGATACTTTGCAGGATTTTGGGGAGCATAGTGTAGGAAAGTGATATAGGGTATATGGTTAACTGTTCTGCACACATGGACAGATGGACAGACAAAAGGATGATTGATTGAGTGATTGATACATAGATAGACAGATAGATAGATAGATATAGGTACATATCGATTAGCACAAAGCTACTGCTCATAACAAGGAGAGCAATGGTGAAAGCATTTTGCAAAACTACAAACAAAAAATAAGAATGAAATCCAGTTTAAAACGTGCAGTAAGCAGCCATAAGAAGAAAACGAATCCTATCATTTGCAATAACGTGGATGGAGCTAGAGGGTATTATGCTCAGTCAAATAGGCCAGGCGGAGAAATACATGTACCAAATGATTTCACTCATGTGTGGAGTATGATAACAAGAAAAACTGAAGGAAAAGACAGCAGCAGACTCACAGAACCCGAGAGTGGACCTACAGTTACCAAAGAGAAAGGGACTGGGTAGGGTTTGTGGGAAGGGAGTAAAAAGTGCTGGGAAAAAGAATGGGGGCATTAGGATTAGCATGTATAATGTATAGGGTGGGGTGTCATGGGTAGAGCTGTACAACACAGAGAAGACATGTAGTGATTCTACAGCATCTTAGTACATGCTGACGGAGAGCGGCTGTAACTGGGATTTGGGGTGACTCGGTGAAGAGGGTAGACAGAATAACATAATTTTCTGCATGTGATTGTATATTAATGAGAACAAAAAGAATTTCAAAGTGCAGTAAGAGCACAGCTCTCAAATATCAGAATAAAAGTACAGCCTTTGAGTGCTCCAAACAAAAGACACAGGGTTAGAAGAACTGATGAAAACTCAAGACCACCTACGTGCTCCCTTACTGGAGACTCACTTGAGATCCAAGGACACAGACAAACTACATGCTGAAGGGGCGGGGACAGGTACCCTACACAAGTGAAACTGAGAAACAAAGAAAGAAATGGATTCTGTTTTGGACCCCAGAGAGATTCAGTAGAAAATAGCCCTATCTAGCCACCGTGAATTATTTTGTTTGGTTTCAGCAGTGCTCAGGCATAGATTTAGTGGTGCAGCAACTTCCTTCTCATTTCCTCTCACCTCAACAAATGAATTGCTGTAATAATATGCGTCTGGGCATTTATAATCATTGCTTTTTATGATGTTCACGAATGTAAAGAAGTAATAACCACCTAAAGAGGGAAGTATGGACATTCAAATAAACACTTCACTCCACAACACACTCTTTGTTCTCAACTGCTCCTGTCCAGAAATAGGTGTTAATTCATATTTGTCCCTCCACCTATCAGCAGTGATCACGCCAATGTCCCTCAAACATGGTGGTGTGCAAAGGGCCAAGTACACTTTCCTGTCGACAACAGGCCCACATGAAGGACACTTGTGGTCTTCAGGGATCACTTACTCACTGAATGTGGCTAAATAAAGTCAACAAGCGAGCAGGAAGTATAAGAGGACAGAGGACAAAGATACGGGTTCAAGTCCTTTCACCTCCATTTACTGGTTTTGTAAGCACACTCTGCTGACTCTACCTGAAAGCGTATCGGTGAACACAGTGCTCTCCTTATGGCTTAGTTACCTTGCAAGATTTCTGGAAGCATAATGTAGGGAAGAGACATAGGCTATGTTGTTAACTGTTCTGTACATAAGGATAGATGGACAGACAAAAAGATGATTGTTTCATAGATAGATAGGTAGACAGACGACAGGTGAAAGAGAGATAGATAGGTACATAGATTAATAGATGATAGACATCATAGATAGATGATAGGAAGATAGATAGATACATAGATAGATACATAGATACATAGATATATACATACATAGATATATAGATAGACAGACAGACCTTTAGATAGATAGATACAGATACATGTCGATTGACACAAAGCTATTGTTCATAACCAGGAGTTGAATGGTGAATAACATAGCTAAACTACAAACAAAAAGGAAGAAAGAAATCCAGTTTAAAAAGTGCAGTAAGCAGCCTTAAGAAGAAAACAAATACTACCATTTGCAATGACGTGGATGGAGCAAGACGGTAGTATGTTCAGAAAAATAGGGCAGGCGGATAAAGGCAAGTACCAAGTGATTTCACTCATGAGTGGAGTATAACAACAAAGAAAAACTGAAGTAAAAAAACAGCAGCAGACTCACAGAACCCGAGGGTTGACTAAAAGTAACCAAAGGAAAAAGGACTGGGCAGGGTGAGTCTGAAGGGAGGGATAAGTGTGGGGAGAAAGAATGGGGGCATTAAGTTTAGCATGTATAATGCGCGGGGTCGGGTGTGCATGGGGAGTACTGTACAACACAGAGAAGACTAGTAGAAATCATATAGCATCTTACTACTCACTGATGGACAGTGACTGTAACGGGGACTTTTGGGGGGGACATGGTGAAGGGTCTACAGCATCCAAGTACGCTGATCGACAGTGACTGAAGAGGTTTTTCGGGGGGACTTGGTGAAGGGGGGAGCATAGTAAACATAATGTTCTTCACGTGATTGTAGATTAATGATAAAAAATATTCTTTAAGTGCAATAAGTGCACAGCTCTGAATCATCAGAATAAAAGGTCAGGCACTGAGTGTTGCAAACAAAAGACACAGGGATAAAAGAAGGGATGAAAACTCAAGACACCTACGTGCTTACTTACAGGAGACACACTTGAGATCCAAGGTCACAGACAATCTACAAGCCGAAGGTGTGTGGACAAGTACCCTACACGAGTGAAACGGAAAATCAAACAATCAAGCAAATGGATTCTGTTTGAGTCCCCAGAGACAGTCAGCAGAAAATAGCCCTATCTGGCCACTGTGAATTCTTTGTGTTTGGTTTCAACAGTTCCCAGCCATAGATTTAGTGGTGCAGCAACAGACTTCTCATTTTCTCTCACCTCAACAACTGAGTTGCTGTAATAATAAGCATCTGGGCCTTTGAAATCAGTGGATTTTATGATGTTCACGAATGTGAAAATCTAATAACCAACTAAAGAGGGAAGTTTGGACACTCAAATAAACACGTCACTCCTCAATACACTGTTAGCTCCCAACTGCTCCTGTCTAGAAATTGGTGTTCCTTTTTATTTGACCCTCCATCCTATCGGCGGTGATCACGCTGATGTCTTTCAAACATGGTGGTGAGCGAAGCAACAAGTTGACTTTTCTGTCGACAACAGGCCCAGAGGAATGATACTTGAGATCTTCAGGGAGCCCTTAGTCAATGAATGTGGCTAAATACAGACAGCAAGTTAGAAGGAGATGAAAGAGGACAGAGGATAGAGACACGGGTTCAAGTCCCAGCACAACCGTTCCCTGGTTTTGTAGGTACACGCGGCCGACTCGAACTGCAAGTGTCTCGGTGAACCCAGTGCTCCCTCTGCAGCCTAGATACTTTGCAGGATTTTGGGGAGCATAGTGTAGGAAAGTGATATAGGGTATATGGTTAACTGTTCTGCACACATGGACAGATGGACAGACAAAAGGATGATTGATTGAGTGATTGATACATAGATAGACAGATAGATAGATAGATATAGGTACATATCGATTAGCACAAAGCTACTGCTCATAACAAGGAGAGCAATGGTGAAAGCATTTTGCAAAACTACAAACAAAAAATAAGAATGAAATCCAGTTTAAAACGTGCAGTAAGCAGCCATAAGAAGAAAACGAATCCTATCATTTGCAATAACGTGGATGGAGCTAGAGGGTATTATGCTCAGTCAAATAGGCCAGGCGGAGAAATACATGTACCAAATGATTTCACTCATGTGTGGAGTATGATAACAAGAAAAACTGAAGGAAAAGACAGCAGCAGACTCACAGAACCCGAGAGTGGACCTACAGTTACCAAAGAGAAAGGGACTGGGTAGGGTTTGTGGGAAGGGAGTAAAAAGTGCTGGGAAAAAGAATGGGGGCATTAGGATTAGCATGTATAATGTATAGGGTGGGGTGTCATGGGTAGAGCTGTACAACACAGAGAAGACATGTAGTGATTCTACAGCATCTTAGTACATGCTGACGGAGAGCGGCTGTAACTGGGATTTGGGGTGACTCGGTGAAGAGGGTAGACAGAATAACATAATTTTCTGCATGTGATTGTATATTAATGAGAACAAAAAGAATTTCAAAGTGCAGTAAGAGCACAGCTCTCAAATATCAGAATAAAAGTACAGCCTTTGAGTGCTCCAAACAAAAGACACAGGGTTAGAAGAACTGATGAAAACTCAAGACCACCTACGTGCTCCCTTACTGGAGACTCACTTGAGATCCAAGGACACAGACAAACTACATGCTGAAGGGGCGGGGACAGGTACCCTACACAAGTGAAACTGAGAAACAAAGAAAGAAATGGATTCTGTTTTGGACCCCAGAGAGATTCAGTAGAAAATAGCCCTATCTAGCCACCGTGAATTATTTTGTTTGGTTTCAGCAGTGCTCAGGCATAGATTTAGTGGTGCAGCAACTTCCTTCTCATTTCCTCTCACCTCAACAAATGAATTGCTGTAATAATATGCGTCTGGGCATTTATAATCATTGCTTTTTATGATGTTCACGAATGTAAAGAAGTAATAACCACCTAAAGAGGGAAGTATGGACATTCAAATAAACACTTCACTCCACAACACACTCTTTGTTCTCAACTGCTCCTGTCCAGAAATAGGTGTTAATTCATATTTGTCCCTCCACCTATCAGCAGTGATCACGCCAATGTCCCTCAAACATGGTGGTGTGCAAAGGGCCAAGTACACTTTCCTGTCGACAACAGGCCCACATGAAGGACACTTGTGGTCTTCAGGGATCACTTACTCACTGAATGTGGCTAAATAAAGTCAACAAGCGAGCAGGAAGTATAAGAGGACAGAGGACAAAGATACGGGTTCAAGTCCTTTCACCTCCATTTACTGGTTTTGTAAGCACACTCTGCTGACTCTACCTGAAAGCGTATCGGTGAACACAGTGCTCTCCTTATGGCTTAGTTACCTTGCAAGATTTCTGGAAGCATAATGTAGGGAAGAGACATAGGCTATGTTGTTAACTGTTCTGTACATAAGGATAGATGGACAGACAAAAAGATGATTGTTTCATAGATAGATAGGTAGACAGACGACAGGTGAAAGAGAGATAGATAGGTACATAGATTAATAGATGATAGACATCATAGATAGATGATAGGAAGATAGATAGATACATAGATAGATACATAGATACATAGATATATACATACATAGATATATAGATAGACAGACAGACCTTTAGATAGATAGATACAGATACATGTCGATTGACACAAAGCTATTGTTCATAACCAGGAGTTGAATGGTGAATAACATAGCTAAACTACAAACAAAAAGGAAGAAAGAAATCCAGTTTAAAAAGTGCAGTAAGCAGCCTTAAGAAGAAAACAAATACTACCATTTGCAATGACGTGGATGGAGCAAGACGGTAGTATGTTCAGAAAAATAGGGCAGGCGGATAAAGGCAAGTACCAAGTGATTTCACTCATGAGTGGAGTATAACAACAAAGAAAAACTGAAGTAAAAAAACAGCAGCAGACTCACAGAACCCGAGGGTTGACTAAAAGTAACCAAAGGAAAAAGGACTGGGCAGGGTGAGTCTGAAGGGAGGGATAAGTGTGGGGAGAAAGAATGGGGGCATTAAGTTTAGCATGTATAATGCGCGGGGTCGGGTGTGCATGGGGAGTACTGTACAACACAGAGAAGACTAGTAGAAATCATATAGCATCTTACTACTCACTGATGGACAGTGACTGTAACGGGGACTTTTGGGGGGGACATGGTGAAGGGGTCTACAGCATCCAAATACGCTGATCGACAGTGACTGAAGAGGTTTTTCGGGGGGACTTGGTGAAGGGGGGAGCATAGTAAACATAATGTTCTTCACGTGATTGTAGATTAATGATAAAAAATATTCTTTAAGTGCAATAAGTGCACAGCTCTGAATCATCAGAATAAAAGGTCAGGCACTGAGTGTTGCAAACAAAAGACACAGGGATAAAAGAAGGGATGAAAACTCAAGACACCTACGTGCTTACTTACAGGAGACACACTTGAGATCCAAGGACACAGACAAACTACAAGCCGAAGGTGTGTGGACAAGTACCCTACACGAGTGAAACGGAAAATCAAACAATCAAGCAAATGGATTCTGTTTGAGTCCCCAGAGACAGTCAGCAGAAAATAGCCCTATCTGGCCACCGTGAATTCTTTGTGTTTGGTTTCAACAGTTCCCAGCCATAGATTTAGTGGTGCAGCAACATACTTCTCATTTTCTCTCACCTCAACAACTGAGTTGCTGTAATAATAAGCATCTGGGCCTTTGAAATCAGTGGATTTTATGATGTTCACGAATGTGAAAATCTAATAACCAACTAAAGAGGGAAGTTTGGACACTCAAATAAACACGTCACTCCTCAATACACTGTTAGCTCCCAACTGCTCCTGTCTAGAAATTGGTGTTCCTTTTTATTTGACCCTCCATCCTATCGGCGGTGATCACGCTGATGTCTTTCAAACATGGTGGTGAGCGAAGCAACAAGTTGACTTTTCTGTCGACAACAGGCCCAGAGGAATGATACTTGAGATCTTCAGGGAGCCCTTAGTCAATGAATGTGGCTAAATACAGACAGCAAGTTAGAAGGAGATGAAAGAGGACAGAGGATAGAGACACGGGTTCAAGTCCCAGCACAACCGTTCCCTGGTTTTGTAGGTACACGCGGCCGACTCGAACTGCAAGTGTCTCGGTGAACCCAGTGCTCCCTCTGCAGCCTAGATACTTTGCAGGATTTTGGGGAGCATAGTGTAGGAAAGTGATATAGGGTATATGGTTAACTGTTCTGCACACATGGACAGATGGACAGACAAAAGGATGATTGATTGAGTGATTGATACATAGATAGACAGATAGATAGATAGATATAGGTACATATCGATTAGCACAAAGCTACTGCTCATAACAAGGAGAGCAATGGTGAAAGCATTTTGCAAAACTACAAACAAAAAATAAGAATGAAATCCAGTTTAAAACGTGCAGTAAGCAGCCATAAGAAGAAAACGAATCCTATCATTTGCAATAACGTGGATGGAGCTAGAGGGTATTATGCTCAGTCAAATAGGCCAGGCGGAGAAATACATGTACCAAATGATTTCACTCATGTGTGGAGTATGATAACAAGAAAAACTGAAGGAAAAGACAGCAGCAGACTCACAGAACCCGAGAGTGGACCTACAGTTACCAAAGAGAAAGGGACTGGGTAGGGTTTGTGGGAAGGGAGTAATAAGTGCGGGGAAAAAGAATGGGGGCATTAGGATTAGCATGTATAATGTATAGGGTGGGGTGTCATGGGTAGAGCTGTACAACACAGAGAAGACATGTAGTGATTCTACAGCATCTTAGTACATGCTGACGGAGAGCGGCTGTAACTGGGATTTGGGGTGACTCGGTGAAGAGGGTAGACAGAATAACATAATTTTCTGCATGTGATTGTATATTAATGAGAACAAAAAGAATTTCAAAGTGCAGTAAGAGCACAGCTCTCAAATATCAGAATAAAAGTACAGCCTTTGAGTGCTCCAAACAAAAGACACAGGGTTAGAAGAACTGATGAAAACTCAAGACCACCTACGTGCTCCCTTACTGGAGACTCACTTGAGATCCAAGGACACAGACAAACTACATGCTGAAGGGGCGGGGACAGGTACCCTACACAAGTGAAACTGAGAAACAAAGAAAGAAATGGATTCTGTTTTGGACCCCAGAGAGATTCAGTAGAAAATAGCCCTATCTAGCCACCGTGAATTATTTTGTTTGGTTTCAGCAGTGCTCAGGCATAGATTTAGTGGTGCAGCAACTTCCTTCTCATTTCCTCTCACCTCAACAAATGAATTGCTGTAATAATATGCGTCTGGGCATTTATAATCATTGCTTTTTATGATGTTCACGAATGTAAAGAAGTAATAACCACCTAAAGAGGGAAGTATGGACATTCAAATAAACACTTCACTCCACAACACACTCTTTGTTCTCAACTGCTCCTGTCCAGAAATAGGTGTTAATTCATATTTGTCCCTCCACCTATCAGCAGTGATCACGCCAATGTCCCTCAAACATGGTGGTGTGCAAAGGGCCAAGTACACTTTTCTGTCGACAACAGGCCCACATGAAGGACACTTGTGGTCTTCAGGGATCACTTACTCACTGAATGTGGCTAAATAAAGTCAACAAGCGAGCAGGAAGTATAAGAGGACAGAGGACAAAGATACGGGTTCAAGTCCTTTCACCTCCATTTACTGGTTTTGTAAGCACACTCTGCTGACTCTACCTGAAAGCGTATCGGTGAACACAGTGCTCTCCTTATGGCTTAGTTACCTTGCAAGATTTCTGGAAGCATAATGTAGGGAAGAGACATAGGCTATGTTGTTAACTGTTCTGTACATAAGGATAGATGGACAGACAAAAAGATGATTGTTTCATAGATAGATAGGTAGACAGACGACAGGTGAAAGAGAGATAGATAGGTACATAGATTAATAGATGATAGACATCATAGATAGACGATAGGAAGATAGATAGATACATAGATAGATACATAGATACATAGATATATACATACATAGATATATAGATAGACAGACAGACCTTTAGATAGATAGATACAGATACATGTCGATTGACACAAAGCTATTGTTCATAACCAGGAGTTGAATGGTGAATAACATAGCTAAACTACAAACAAAAAGGAAGAAAGAAATCCAGTTTAAAAAGTGCAGTAAGCAGCCTTAAGAAGAAAACAAATACTACCATTTGCAATGACGTGGATGGAGCAAGACGGTAGTATGTTCAGAAAAATAGGGCAGGCGGATAAAGGCAAGTACCAAGTGATTTCACTCATGAGTGGAGTATAACAACAAAGAAAAACTGAAGTAAAAAAACAGCAGCAGACTCACAGAACCCGAGGGTTGACTAAAAGTAACCAAAGGAAAAAGGACTGGGCAGGGTGAGTCTGAAGGGAGGGATAAGTGTGGGGAGAAAGAATGGGGGCATTAAGTTTAGCATGTATAATGCGCGGGGTCGGGTGTGCATGGGGAGTACTGTACAACACAGAGAAGACTAGTAGAAATCATATAGCATCTTACTACTCACTGATGGACAGTGACTGTAACGGGGACTTTTGGGGGGGACATGGTGAAGGGTCTACAGCATCCAAGTACGCTGATCGACAGTGACTGAAGAGGTTTTTCGGGGGGACTTGGTGAAGGGGGGAGCATAGTAAACATAATGTTCTTCACGTGATTGTAGATTAATGATAAAAAATATTCTTTAAGTGCAATAAGTGCACAGCTCTGAATCATCAGAATAAAAGGTCAGGCACTGAGTGTTGCAAACAAAAGACACAGGGATAAAAGAAGGGATGAAAACTCAAGACACCTACGTGCTTACTTACAGGAGACACACTTGAGATCCAAGGTCACAGACAATCTACAAGCCGAAGGTGTGTGGACAAGTACCCTACACGAGTGAAACGGAAAATCAAACAATCAAGCAAATGGATTCTGTTTGAGTCCCCAGAGACAGTCAGCAGAAAATAGCCCTATCTGGCCACCGTGAATTCTTTGTGTTTGGTTTCAACAGTTCCCAGCCATAGATTTAGTGGTGCAGCAACATACTTCTCATTTTCTCTCACCTCAACAACTGAGTTGCTGTAATAATAAGCATCTGGGCCTTTGAAATCAGTGGATTTTATGATGTTCACGAATGTGAAAATCTAATAACCAACTAAAGAGGGAAGTTTGGACACTCAAATAAACACGTCACTCCTCAATACACTGTTAGCTCCCAACTGCTCCTGTCTAGAAATTGGTGTTCCTTTTTATTTGACCCTCCATCCTATCGGCGGTGATCACGCTGATGTCTTTCAAACATGGTGGTGAGCGAAGCAACAAGTTGACTTTTCTGTCGTCAACAGGCCCAGAGGAATGATACTTGAGATCTTCAGGGAGCCCTTAGTCAATGAATGTGGCTAAATACAGACAGCAAGTTAGAAGGAGATGAAAGAGGACAGAGGATAGAGACACGGGTTCAAGTCCCAGCACAACCGTTCCCTGGTTTTGTAGGTACACGCGGCCGACTCGAACTGCAAGTGTCTCGGTGAACCCAGTGCTCCCTCTGCAGCCTAGATACTTTGCAGGATTTTGGGGAGCATAGTGTAGGAAAGTGATATAGGGTATATGGTTAACTGTTCTGCACACATGGACAGATGGACAGACAAAAGGATGATTGATTGAGTGATTGATACATAGATAGACAGATAGATAGATAGATATAGGTACATATCGATTAGCACAAAGCTACTGCTCATAACAAGGAGAGCAATGGTGAAAGCATTTTGCAAAACTACAAACAAAAAATAAGAATGAAATCCAGTTTAAAACGTGCAGTAAGCAGCCATAAGAAGAAAACGAATCCTATTATTTGCAATAACGTGGATGGAGCTAGAGGGTATTATGCTCAGTCAAATAGGCCAGGCGGAGAAATACATGTACCAAATGATTTCACTCATGTGTGGAGTATGATAACAAGAAAAACTGAAGGAAAAGACAGCAGCAGACTCACAGAACCCGAGAGTGGACCTACAGTTACCAAAGAGAAAGGGACTGGGTAGGGTTTGTGGGAAGGGAGTAAAAAGTGCGGGGAAAAAGAATGGGGGCATTAGGATTAGCATGTATAATGTATAGGGTGGGGTGTCATGGGTAGAGCTGTACAACACAGAGAAGACATGTAGTGATTCTACAGCATCTTAGTACATGCTGACGGAGAGCGGCTGTAACTGGGATTTGGGGTGACTTGGTGAAGAGGGTAGACAGAATAACATAATTTTCTGCATGTGATTGTATATTAATGAGAACAAAAAGAATTTCAAAGTGCAGTAAGAGCACAGCTCTCAAATATCAGAATAAAAGTACAGCCTTTGAGTGCTCCAAACAAAAGACACAGGGTTAGAAGAACTGATGAAAACTCAAGACCACCTACGTGCTCCCTTACTGGAGACTCACTTGAGATCCAAGGACACAGACAAACTACATGCTGAAGGGGCGGAGACAGGTACCCTACACAAGTGAAACTGAGAAACAAAGAAAGAAATGGATTCTGTTTTGGACCCCAGAGAGATTCAGTAGAAAATAGCCCTATCTAGCCACCGTGAATTATTTTGTTTGGTTTCAGCAGTGCTCAGGCATAGATTTAGTGGTGCAGCAACTTCCTTCTCATTTCCTCTCACCTCAACAAATGAATTGCTGTAATAATATGCGTCTGGGCATTTATAATCATTGCTTTTTATGATGTTCACGAATGTAAAGAAGTAATAACCACCTAAAGAGGGAAGTATGGACATTCAAATAAACACTTCACTCCACAACACACTCTTTGTTCTCAACTGCTCCTGTCCAGAAATAGGTGTTAATTCATATTTGTCCCTCCACCTATCAGCAGTGATCACGCCAATGTCCCTCAAACATGGTGGTGTGCAAAGGGCCAAGTACACTTTCCTGTCGACAACAGGCCCACATGAAGGACACTTGTGGTCTTCAGGGATCACTTACTCACTGAATGTGGCTAAATAAAGTCAACAAGCGAGCAGGAAGTATAAGAGGACAGAGGACAAAGATACGGGTTCAAGTCCTTTCACCTCCATTTACTGGTTTTGTAAGCACACTCTGCTGACTCTACCTGAAAGCGTATCGGTGAACACAGTGCTCTCCTTATGGCTTAGTTACCTTGCAAGATTTCTGGAAGCATAATGTAGGGAAGAGACATAGGCTATGTTGTTAACTGTTCTGTACATAAGGATAGATGGACAGACAAAAAGATGATTGTTTCATAGATAGATAGGTAGACAGACGACAGGTGAAAGAGAGATAGATAGGTACATAGATTAATAGATGATAGACATCATAGATAGATGATAGGAAGATAGATAGATACATAGATAGATACATAGATACATAGATATATACATACATAGATATATAGATAGACAGACAGACCTTTAGATAGATAGATACAGATACATGTCGATTGACACAAAGCTATTGTTCATAACCAGGAGTTGAATGGTGAATAACATAGCTAAACTACAAACAAAAAGGAAGAAAGAAATCCATTTTAAAAAGTGCAGTAAGCAGCCTTAAGAAGAAAACAAATACTACCATTTGCAATGACGTGGATGGAGCAAGACGGTAGTATGTTCAGAAAAATAGGGCAGGCGGATAAAGGCAAGTACCAAGTGATTTCACTCATGAGTGGAGTATAACAACAAAGAAAAACTGAAGTAAAAAAACAGCAGCAGACTCACAGAACCCGAGGGTTGACTAAAAGTAACCAAAGGAAAAAGGACTGGGCAGGGTGAGTCTGAAGGGAGGGATAAGTGTGGGGAGAAAGAATGGGGGCATTAAGTTTAGCATGTATAATGCGCGGGGTCGGGTGTGCATGGGGAGTACTGTACAACACAGAGAAGACTAGTAGAAATCATATAGCATCTTACTACTCACTGATGGACAGTGACTGTAACGGGGACTTTTGGGGGGGACATGGTGAAGGGGTCTACAGCATCCAAATACGCTGATCGACAGTGACTGAAGAGGTTTTTCGGGGGGACTTGGTGAAGGGGGGAGCATAGTAAACATAATGTTCTTCACGTGATTGTAGATTAATGATAAAAAATATTCTTTAAGTGCAATAAGTGCACAGCTCTGAATCATCAGAATAAAAGGTCAGGCACTGAGTGTTGCAAACAAAAGACACAGGGATAAAAGAAGGGATGAAAACTCAAGACACCTACGTGCTTACTTACAGGAGACACACTTGAGATCCAAGGACACAGACAAACTACAAGCCGAAGGTGTGTGGACAAGTACCCTACACGAGTGAAACGGAAAATCAAACAATCAAGCAAATGGATTCTGTTTGAGTCCCCAGAGACAGTCAGCAGAAAATAGCCCTATCTGGCCACCGTGAATTCTTTGTGTTTGGTTTCAACAGTTCCCAGCCATAGATTTAGTGGTGCAGCAACATACTTCTCATTTTCTCTCACCTCAACAACTGAGTTGCTGTAATAATAAGCATCTGGGCCTTTGAAATCAGTGGATTTTATGATGTTCACGAATGTGAAAATCTAATAACCAACTAAAGAGGGAAGTTTGGACACTCAAATAAACACGTCACTCCTCAATACACTGTTAGCTCCCAACTGCTCCTGTCTAGAAATTGGTGTTCCTTTTTATTTGACCCTCCATCCTATCGGCGGTGATCACGCTGATGTCTTTCAAACATGGTGGTGAGCGAAGCAACAAGTTGACTTTTCTGTCGACAACAGGCCCAGAGGAATGATACTTGAGATCTTCAGGGAGCCCTTAGTCAATGAATGTGGCTAAATACAGACAGCAAGTTAGAAGGAGATGAAAGAGGACAGAGGATAGAGACACGGGTTCAAGTCCCAGCACAACCGTTCCCTGGTTTTGTAGGTACACGCGGCCGACTCGAACTGCAAGTGTCTCGGTGAACCCAGTGCTCCCTCTGCAGCCTAGATACTTTGCAGGATTTTTGGGAGCATAGTGTAGGAAAGTGATATAGGGTATATGGTTAACTGTTCTGCACACATGGACAGATGGACAGACAAAAGGATGATTGATTGAGTGATTGATACATAGATAGACAGATAGATAGATAGATATAGGTACATATCGATTAGCACAAAGCTACTGCTCATAACAAGGAGAGCAATGGTGAAAGCATTTTGCAAAACTACAAACAAAAAATAAGAATGAAATCCAGTTTAAAACGTGCAGTAAGCAGCCATAAGAAGAAAACGAATCCTATCATTTGCAATAACGTGGATGGAGCTAGAGGGTATTATGCTCAGTCAAATAGGCCAGGCGGAGAAATACATGTACCAAATGATTTCACTCATGTGTGGAGTATGATAACAAGAAAAACTGAAGGAAAAGACAGCAGCAGACTCACAGAACCCGAGAGTGGACCTACAGTTACCAAAGAGAAAGGGACTGGGTAGGGTTTGTGGGAAGGGAGTAAAAAGTGCGGGGAAAAAGAATGGGGGCATTAGGATTAGCATGTATAATGTATAGGGTGGGGTGTCATGGGTAGAGCTGTACAACACAGAGAAGACATGTAGTGATTCTACAGCATCTTAGTACATGCTGACGGAGAGCGGCTGTAACTGGGATTTGGGGTGACTCGGTGAAGAGGGTAGACAGAATAACATAATTTTCTGCATGTGATTGTATATTAATGAGAACAAAAAGAATTTCAAAGTGCAGTAAGAGCACAGCTCTCAAATATCAGAATAAAAGTACAGCCTTTGAGTGCTCCAAACAAAAGACACAGGGTTAGAAGAACTGATGAAAACTCAAGACCACCTACGTGCTCCCTTACTGGAGACTCACTTGAGATCCAAGGACACAGACAAACTACATGCTGAAGGGGCGGGGACAGGTACCCTACACAAGTGAAACTGAGAAACAAAGAAAGAAATGGATTCTGTTTTGGACCCCAGAGAGATTCAGTAGAAAATAGCCCTATCTAGCCACCGTGAATTATTTTGTTTGGTTTCAGCAGTGCTCAGGCATAGATTTAGTGGTGCAGCAACTTCCTTCTCATTTCCTCTCACCTCAACAAATGAATTGCTGTAATAATATGCGTCTGGGCATTTATAATCATTGCTTTTTATGATGTTCACGAATGTAAAGAAGTAATAACCACCTAAAGAGGGAAGTATGGACATTCAAATAAACACTTCACTCCACAACACACTCTTTGTTCTCAACTGCTCCTGTCCAGAAATAGGTGTTAATTCATATTTGTCCCTCCACCTATCAGCAGTGATCACGCCAATGTCCCTCAAACATGGTGGTGTGCAAAGGGCCAAGTACACTTTCCTGTCGACAACAGGCCCACATGAAGGACACTTGTGGTCTTCAGGGATCACTTACTCACTGAATGTGGCTAAATAAAGTCAACAAGCGAGCAGGAAGTATAAGAGGACAGAGGACAAAGATACGGGTTCAAGTCCTTTCACCTCCATTTACTGGTTTTGTAAGCACACTCTGCTGACTCTACCTGAAAGCGTATCGGTGAACACAGTGCTCTCCTTATGGCTTAGTTACCTTGCAAGATTTCTGGAAGCATAATGTAGGGAAGAGACATAGGCTATGTTGTTAACTGTTCTGTACATAAGGATAGATGGACAGACAAAAAGATGATTGTTTCATAGATAGATAGGTAGACAGACGACAGGTGAAAGAGAGATAGATAGGTACATAGATTAATAGATGATAGACATCATAGATAGATGATAGGAAGATAGATAGATACATAGATAGATACATAGATACATAGATATATACATACATAGATATATAGATAGACAGACAGACCTTTAGATAGATAGATACAGATACATGTCGATTGACACAAAGCTATTGTTCATAACCAGGAGTTGAATGGTGAATAACATAGCTAAACTACAAACAAAAAGGAAGAAAGAAATCCATTTTAAAAAGTGCAGTAAGCAGCCTTAAGAAGAAAACAAATACTACCATTTGCAATGACGTGGATGGAGCAAGACGGTAGTATGTTCAGAAAAATAGGGCAGGCGGATAAAGGCAAGTACCAAGTGATTTCACTCATGAGTGGAGTATAACAACAAAGAAAAACTGAAGTAAAAAAACAGCAGCAGACTCACAGAACCCGAGGGTTGACTAAAAGTAACCAAAGGAAAAAGGACTGGGCAGGGTGAGTCTGAAGGGAGGGATAAGTGTGGGGAGAAAGAATGGGGGCATTAAGTTTAGCATGTATAATGCGCGGGGTCGGGTGTGCATGGGGAGTACTGTACAACACAGAGAAGACTAGTAGAAATCATATAGCATCTTACTACTCACTGATGGACAGTGACTGTAACGGGGACTTTTGGGGGGGACATGGTGAAGGGGTCTACAGCATCCAAATACGCTGATCGACAGTGACTGAAGAGGTTTTTCGGGGGGACTTGGTGAAGGGGGGAGCATAGTAAACATAATGTTCTTCACGTGATTGTAGATTAATGATAAAAAATATTCTTTAAGTGCAATAAGTGCACAGCTCTGAATCATCAGAATAAAAGGTCAGGCACTGAGTGTTGCAAACAAAAGACACAGGGATAAAAGAAGGGATGAAAACTCAAGACACCTACGTGCTTACTTACAGGAGACACACTTGAGATCCAAGGACACAGACAAACTACAAGCCGAAGGTGTGTGGACAAGTACCCTACACGAGTGAAACGGAAAATCAAACAATCAAGCAAATGGATTCTGTTTGAGTCCCCAGAGACAGTCAGCAGAAAATAGCCCTATCTGGCCACCGTGAATTCTTTGTGTTTGGTTTCAACAGTTCCCAGCCATAGATTTAGTGGTGCAGCAACATACTTCTCATTTTCTCTCACCTCAACAACTGAGTTGCTGTAATAATAAGCATCTGGGCCTTTGAAATCAGTGGATTTTATGATGTTCACGAATGTGAAAATCTAATAACCAACTAAAGAGGGAAGTTTGGACACTCAAATAAACACGTCACTCCTCAATACACTGTTAGCTCCCAACTGCTCCTGTCTAGAAATTGGTGTTCCTTTTTATTTGACCCTCCATCCTATCGGCGGTGATCACGCTGATGTCTTTCAAACATGGTGGTGAGCGAAGCAACAAGTTGACTTTTCTGTCGACAACAGGCCCAGAGGAATGATACTTGAGATCTTCAGGGAGCCCTTAGTCAATGAATGTGGCTAAATACAGACAGCAAGTTAGAAGGAGATGAAAGAGGACAGAGGATAGAGACACGGGTTCAAGTCCCAGCACAACCGTTCCCTGGTTTTGTAGGTACACGCGGCCGACTCGAACTGCAAGTGTCTCGGTGAACCCAGTGCTCCCTCTGCAGCCTAGATACTTTGCAGGATTTTTGGGAGCATAGTGTAGGAAAGTGATATAGGGTATATGGTTAACTGTTCTGCACACATGGACAGATGGACAGACAAAAGGATGATTGATTGAGTGATTGATACATAGATAGACAGATAGATAGATAGATATAGGTACATATCGATTAGCACAAAGCTACTGCTCATAACAAGGAGAGCAATGGTGAAAGCATTTTGCAAAACTACAAACAAAAAATAAGAATGAAATCCAGTTTAAAACGTGCAGTAAGCAGCCATAAGAAGAAAACGAATCCTATCATTTGCAATAACGTGGATGGAGCTAGAGGGTATTATGCTCAGTCAAATAGGCCAGGCGGAGAAATACATGTACCAAATGATTTCACTCATGTGTGGAGTATGATAACAAGAAAAACTGAAGGAAAAGACAGCAGCAGACTCACAGAACCCGAGAGTGGACCTACAGTTACCAAAGAGAAAGGGACTGGGTAGGGTTTGTGGGAAGGGAGTAAAAAGTGCGGGGAAAAAGAATGGGGGCATTAGGATTAGCATGTATAATGTATAGGGTGGGGTGTCATGGGTAGAGCTGTACAACACAGAGAAGACATGTAGTGATTCTACAGCATCTTAGTACATGCTGACGGAGAGCGGCTGTAACTGGGATTTGGGGTGACTCGGTGAAGAGGGTAGACAGAATAACATAATTTTCTGCATGTGATTGTATATTAATGAGAACAAAAAGAATTTCAAAGTGCAGTAAGAGCACAGCTCTCAAATATCAGAATAAAAGTACAGCCTTTGAGTGCTCCAAACAAAAGACACAGGGTTAGAAGAACTGATGAAAACTCAAGACCACCTACGTGCTCCCTTACTGGAGACTCACTTGAGATCCAAGGACACAGACAAACTACATGCTGAAGGGGCGGGGACAGGTACCCTACACAAGTGAAACTGAGAAACAAAGAAAGAAATGGATTCTGTTTTGGACCCCAGAGAGATTCAGTAGAAAATAGCCCTATCTAGCCACCGTGAATTATTTTGTTTGGTTTCAGCAGTGCTCAGGCATAGATTTAGTGGTGCAGCAACTTCCTTCTCATTTCCTCTCACCTCAACAAATGAATTGCTGTAATAATATGCGTCTGGGCATTTATAATCATTGCTTTTTATGATGTTCACGAATGTAAAGAAGTAATAACCACCTAAAGAGGGAAGTATGGACATTCAAATAAACACTTCACTCCACAACACACTCTTTGTTCTCAACTGCTCCTGTCCAGAAATAGGTGTTAATTCATATTTGTCCCTCCACCTATCAGCAGTGATCACGCCAATGTCCCTCAAACATGGTGGTGTGCAAAGGGCCAAGTACACTTTCCTGTCGACAACAGGCCCACATGAAGGACACTTGTGGTCTTCAGGGATCACTTACTCACTGAATGTGGCTAAATAAAGTCAACAAGCGAGCAGGAAGTATAAGAGGACAGAGGACAAAGATACGGGTTCAAGTCCTTTCACCTCCATTTACTGGTTTTGTAAGCACACTCTGCTGACTCTACCTGAAAGCGTATCGGTGAACACAGTGCTCTCCTTATGGCTTAGTTACCTTGCAAGATTTCTGGAAGCATAATGTAGGGAAGAGACATAGGCTATGTTGTTAACTGTTCTGTACATAAGGATAGATGGACAGACAAAAAGATGATTGTTTCATAGATAGATAGGTAGACAGACGACAGGTGAAAGAGAGATAGATAGGTACATAGATTAATAGATGATAGACATCATAGATAGATGATAGGAAGATAGATAGATACATAGATAGATACATAGATACATAGATATATACATACATAGATATATAGATAGACAGACAGACCTTTAGATAGATAGATACAGATACATGTCGATTGACACAAAGCTATTGTTCATAACCAGGAGTTGAATGGTGAATAACATAGCTAAACTACAAACAAAAAGGAAGAAAGAAATCCATTTTAAAAAGTGCAGTAAGCAGCCTTAAGAAGAAAACAAATACTACCATTTGCAATGACGTGGATGGAGCAAGACGGTAGTATGTTCAGAAAAATAGGGCAGGCGGATAAAGGCAAGTACCAAGTGATTTCACTCATGAGTGGAGTATAACAACAAAGAAAAACTGAAGTAAAAAAACAGCAGCAGACTCACAGAACCCGAGGGTTGACTAAAAGTAACCAAAGGAAAAAGGACTGGGCAGGGTGAGTCTGAAGGGAGGGATAAGTGTGGGGAGAAAGAATGGGGGCATTAAGTTTAGCATGTATAATGCGCGGGGTCGGGTGTGCATGGGGAGTACTGTACAACACAGAGAAGACTAGTAGAAATCATATAGCATCTTACTACTCACTGATGGACAGTGACTGTAACGGGGACTTTTGGGGGGGACATGGTGAAGGGTCTACAGCATCCAAGTACGCTGATCGACAGTGACTGAAGAGGTTTTTCGGGGGGACTTGGTGAAGGGGGGAGCATAGTAAACATAATGTTCTTCACGTGATTGTAGATTAATGATAAAAAATATTCTTTAAGTGCAATAAGTGCACAGCTCTGAATCATCAGAATAAAAGGTCAGGCACTGAGTGTTGCAAACAAAAGACACAGGGATAAAAGAAGGGATGAAAACTCAAGACACCTACGTGCTTACTTACAGGAGACACACTTGAGATCCAAGGTCACAGACAATCTACAAGCCGAAGGTGTGTGGACAAGTACCCTACACGAGTGAAACGGAAAATCAAACAATCAAGCAAATGGATTCTGTTTGAGTCCCCAGAGACAGTCAGCAGAAAATAGCCCTATCTGGCCACCGTGAATTCTTTGTGTTTGGTTTCAACAGTTCCCAGCCATAGATTTAGTGGTGCAGCAACATACTTCTCATTTTCTCTCACCTCAACAACTGAGTTGCTGTAATAATAAGCATCTGGGCCTTTGAAATCAGTGGATTTTATGATGTTCACGAATGTGAAAATCTAATAACCAACTAAAGAGGGAAGTTTGGACACTCAAATAAACACGTCACTCCTCAATACACTGTTAGCTCCCAACTGCTCCTGTCTAGAAATTGGTGTTCCTTTTTATTTGACCCTCCATCCTATCGGCGGTGATCACGCTGATGTCTTTCAAACATGGTGGTGAGCGAAGCAACAAGCTGACTTTTCTGTCGACAACAGGCCCAGAGGAATGATACTTGAGATCTTCAGGGAGCCCTTAGTCAATGAATGTGGCTAAATACAGACAGCAAGTTAGAAGGAGATGAAAGAGGACAGAGGATAGAGACACGGGTTCAAGTCCCAGCACAACCGTTCCCTGGTTTTGTAGGTACACGCGGCCGACTCGAACTGCAAGTGTCTCGGTGAACCCAGTGCTCCCTCTGCAGCCTAGATACTTTGCAGGATTTTGGGGAGCATAGTGTAGGAAAGTGATATAGGGTATATGGTTAACTGTTCTGCACACATGGACAGATGGACAGACAAAAGGATGATTGATTGAGTGATTGATACATAGATAGACAGATAGATAGATAGATATAGGTACATATCGATTAGCACAAAGCTACTGCTCATAACAAGGAGAGCAATGGTGAAAGCATTTTGCAAAACTACAAACAAAAAATAAGAATGAAATCCAGTTTAAAACGTGCAGTAAGCAGCCATAAGAAGAAAACGAATCCTATCATTTGCAATAACGTGGATGGAGCTAGAGGGTATTATGCTCAGTCAAATAGGCCAGGCGGAGAAATACATGTACCAAATGATTTCACTCATGTGTGGAGTATGATAACAAGAAAAACTGAAGGAAAAGACAGCAGCAGACTCACAGAACCCGAGAGTGGACCTACAGTTACCAAAGAGAAAGGGACTGGGTAGGGTTTGTGGGAAGGGAGTAAAAAGTGCGGAGAAAAAGAATGGGGGCATTAGGATTAGCATGTATAATGTATAGGGTGGGGTGTCATGGGTAGAGCTGTACAACACAGAGAAGACATGTAGTGATTCTACAGCATCTTAGTACATGCTGACGGAGAGCGGCTGTAACTGGGATTTGGGGTGACTCGGTGAAGAGGGTAGACAGAATAACATAATTTTCTGCATGTGATTGTATATTAATGAGAACAAAAAGAATTTCAAAGTGCAGTAAGAGCACAGCTCTCAAATATCAGAATAAAAGTACAGCCTTTGAGTGCTCCAAACAAAAGACACAGGGTTAGAAGAACTGATGAAAACTCAAGACCACCTACGTGCTCCCTTACTGGAGACTCACTTGAGATCCAAGGACACAGACAAACTACATGCTGAAGGGGCGGGGACAGGTACCCTACACAAGTGAAACTGAGAAACAAAGAAAGAAATGGATTCTGTTTTGGACCCCAGAGAGATTCAGTAGAAAATAGCCCTATCTAGCCACCGTGAATTATTTTGTTTGGTTTCAGCAGTGCTCAGGCATAGATTTAGTGGTGCAGCAACTTCCTTCTCATTTCCTCTCACCTCAACAAATGAATTGCTGTAATAATATGCGTCTGGGCATTTATAATCATTGCTTTTTATGATGTTCACGAATGTAAAGAAGTAATAACCACCTAAAGAGGGAAGTATGGACATTCAAATAAACACTTCACTCCACAACACACTCTTTGTTCTCAACTGCTCCTGTCCAGAAATAGGTGTTAATTCATATTTGTCCCTCCACCTATCAGCAGTGATCACGCCAATGTCCCTCAAACATGGTGGTGTGCAAAGGGCCAAGTACACTTTCCTGTCGACAACAGGCCCACATGAAGGACACTTGTGGTCTTCAGGGATCACTTACTCACTGAATGTGGCTAAATAAAGTCAACAAGCGAGCAGGAAGTATAAGAGGACAGAGGACAAAGATACGGGTTCAAGTCCTTTCACCTCCATTTACTGGTTTTGTAAGCACACTCTGCTGACTCTACCTGAAAGCGTATCGGTGAACACAGTGCTCTCCTTATGGCTTAGTTACCTTGCAAGATTTCTGGAAGCATAATGTAGGGAAGAGACATAGGCTATGTTGTTAACTGTTCTGTACATAAGGATAGATGGACAGACAAAAAGATGATTGTTTCATAGATAGATAGGTAGACAGACGACAGGTGAAAGAGAGATAGATATGTACATAGATAAATAGATGATAGACATCATAGATAGATGATAGGAAGATAGATAGATACATAGATAGATACATAGATACATAGATATATACATACATAGATATATAGATAGACAGACAGACCTTTAGATAGATAGATACAGATACATGTCGATTGACACAAAGCTATTGTTCATAACCAGGAGTTGAATGGTGAATAACATAGCTAAACTACAAACAAAAAGGAAGAAAGAAATCCATTTTAAAAAGTGCAGTAAGCAGCCTTAAGAAGAAAACAAATACTACCATTTGCAATGACGTGGATGGAGCAAGACGGTAGTATGTTCAGAAAAATAGGGCAGGCGGATAAAGGCAAGTACCAAGTGATTTCACTCATGAGTGGAGTATAACAACAAAGAAAAACTGAAGTAAAAAAACAGCAGCAGACTCACAGAACCCGAGGGTTGACTAAAAGTAACCAAAGGAAAAAGGACTGGGCAGGGTGAGTCTGAAGGGAGGGATAAGTGTGGGGAGAAAGAATGGGGGCATTAAGTTTAGCATGTATAATGCGCGGGGTCGGGTGTGCATGGGGAGTACTGTACAACACAGAGAAGACTAGTAGAAATCATATAGCATCTTACTACTCACTGATGGACAGTGACTGTAACGGGGACTTTTGGGGGGGACATGGTGAAGGGGTCTACAGCATCCAAATACGCTGATCGACAGTGACTGAAGAGGTTTTTCGGGGGGACTTGGTGAAGGGGGGAGCATAGTAAACATAATGTTCTTCACGTGATTGTAGATTAATGATAAAAAATATTCTTTAAGTGCAATAAGTGCACAGCTCTGAATCATCAGAATAAAAGGTCAGGCACTGAGTGTTGCAAACAAAAGACACAGGGATAAAAGAAGGGATGAAAACTCAAGACACCTACGTGCTTACTTACAGGAGACACACTTGAGATCCAAGGACACAGACAAACTACAAGCCGAAGGTGTGTGGACAAGTACCCTACACGAGTGAAACGGAAAATCAAACAATCAAGCAAATGGATTCTGTTTGAGTCCCCAGAGACAGTCAGCAGAAAATAGCCCTATCTGGCCACCGTGAATTCTTTGTGTTTGGTTTCAACAGTTCCCAGCCATAGATTTAGTGGTGCAGCAACATACTTCTCATTTTCTCTCACCTCAACAACTGAGTTGCTGTAATAATAAGCATCTGGGCCTTTGAAATCAGTGGATTTTATGATGTTCACGAATGTGAAAATCTAATAACCAACTAAAGAGGGAAGTTTGGACACTCAAATAAACACGTCACTCCTCAATACACTGTTAGCTCCCAACTGCTCCTGTCTAGAAATTGGTGTTCCTTTTTATTTGACCCTCCATCCTATCGGCGGTGATCACGCTGATGTCTTTCAAACATGGTGGTGAGCGAAGCAACAAGTTGACTTTTCTGTCGACAACAGGCCCAGAGGAATGATACTTGAGATCTTCAGGGAGCCCTTAGTCAATGAATGTGGCTAAATACAGACAGCAAGTTAGAAGGAGATGAAAGAGGACAGAGGATAGAGACACGGGTTCAAGTCCCAGCACAACCGTTCCCTGGTTTTGTAGGTACACGCGGCCGACTCGAACTGCAAGTGTCTCGGTGAACCCAGTGCTCCCTCTGCAGCCTAGATACTTTGCAGGATTTTTGGGAGCATAGTGTAGGAAAGTGATATAGGGTATATGGTTAACTGTTCTGCACACATGGACAGATGGACAGACAAAAGGATGATTGATTGAGTGATTGATACATAGATAGACAGATAGATAGATAGATATAGGTACATATCGATTAGCACAAAGCTACTGCTCATAACAAGGAGAGCAATGGTGAAAGCATTTTGCAAAACTACAAACAAAAAATAAGAATGAAATCCAGTTTAAAACGTGCAGTAAGCAGCCATAAGAAGAAAACGAATCCTATCATTTGCAATAACGTGGATGGAGCTAGAGGGTATTATGCTCAGTCAAATAGGCCAGGCGGAGAAATACATGTACCAAATGATTTCACTCATGTGTGGAGTATGATAACAAGAAAAACTGAAGGAAAAGACAGCAGCAGACTCACAGAACCCGAGAGTGGACCTACAGTTACCAAAGAGAAAGGGACTGGGTAGGGTTTGTGGGAAGGGAGTAATAAGTGCGGGGAAAAAGAATGGGGGCATTAGGATTAGCATGTATAATGTATAGGGTGGGGTGTCATGGGTAGAGCTGTACAACACAGAGAAGACATGTAGTGATTCTACAGCATCTTAGTACATGCTGACGGAGAGCGGCTGTAACTGGGATTTGGGGTGACTCGGTGAAGAGGGTAGACAGAATAACATAATTTTCTGCATGTGATTGTATATTAATGAGAACAAAAAGAATTTCAAAGTGCAGTAAGAGCACAGCTCTCAAATATCAGAATAAAAGTACAGCCTTTGAGTGCTCCAAACAAAAGACACAGGGTTAGAAGAACTGATGAAAACTCAAGACCACCTACGTGCTCCCTTACTGGAGACTCACTTGAGATCCAAGGACACAGACAAACTACATGCTGAAGGGGCGGGGACAGGTACCCTACACAAGTGAAACTGAGAAACAAAGAAAGAAATGGATTCTGTTTTGGACCCCAGAGAGATTCAGTAGAAAATAGCCCTATCTAGCCACCGTGAATTATTTTGTTTGGTTTCAGCAGTGCTCAGGCATAGATTTAGTGGTGCAGCAACTTCCTTCTCATTTCCTCTCACCTCAACAAATGAATTGCTGTAATAATATGCGTCTGGGCATTTATAATCATTGCTTTTTATGATGTTCACGAATGTAAAGAAGTAATAACCACCTAAAGAGGGAAGTATGGACATTCAAATAAACACTTCACTCCACAACACACTCTTTGTTCTCAACTGCTCCTGTCCAGAAATAGGTGTTAATTCATATTTGTCCCTCCACCTATCAGCAGTGATCACGCCAATGTCCCTCAAACATGGTGGTGTGCAAAGGGCCAAGTACACTTTCCTGTCGACAACAGGCCCACATGAAGGACACTTGTGGTCTTCAGGGATCACTTACTCACTGAATGTGGCTAAATAAAGTCAACAAGCGAGCAGGAAGTATAAGAGGACAGAGGACAAAGATACGGGTTCAAGTCCTTTCACCTCCATTTACTGGTTTTGTAAGCACACTCTGCTGACTCTACCTGAAAGCGTATCGGTGAACACAGTGCTCTCCTTATGGCTTAGTTACCTTGCAAGATTTCTGGAAGCATAATGTAGGGAAGAGACATAGGCTATGTTGTTAACTGTTCTGTACATAAGGATAGATGGACAGACAAAAAGATGATTGTTTCATAGATAGATAGGTAGACAGACGACAGGTGAAAGAGAGATAGTTAGGTACATAGATTAATAGATGATAGACATCATAGATAGTTGATAGGAAGATAGATAGATACATAGATAGATACATAGATACATAGATATATACATACATAGATATATAGATAGACAGACAGACCTTTAGATAGATAGATACAGATACATGTCGATTGACACAAAGCTATTGTTCATAACCAGGAGTTGAATGGTGAATAACATAGCTAAACTACAAACAAAAAGGAAGAAAGAAATCCAGTTTAAAAAGTGCAGTAAGCAGCCTTAAGAAGAAAACAAATACTACCATTTGCAATGACGTGGATGGAGCAAGACGGTAGTATGTTCAGAAAAATAGGGCAGGCGGATAAAGGCAAGTACCAAGTGATTTCACTCATGAGTGGAGTATAACAACAAAGAAAAACTGAAGTAAAAAAACAGCAGCAGACTCACAGAACCCGAGGGTTGACTAAAAGTAACCAAAGGAAAAAGGACTGGGCAGGGTGAGTCTGAAGGGAGGGATAAGTGTGGGGAGAAAGAATGGGGGCATTAAGTTTAGCATGTATAATGCTCGGGGTCGGGTGTGCATGGGGAGTACTGTACAACACAGAGAAGACTAGTAGAAATCATATAGCATCTTACTACTCACTGATGGACAGTGACTGTAACGGGGACTTTTGGGGGGGACATGGTGAAGGGGTCTACAGCATCCAAATACGCTGATCGACAGTGACTGAAGAGGTTTTTCGGGGGGACTTGGTGAAGGGGGGAGCATAGTAAACATAATGTTCTTCACGTGATTGTAGATTAATGATAAAAAATATTCTTTAAGTGCAATAAGTGCACAGCTCTGAATCATCAGAATAAAAGGTCAGGCACTGAGTGTTGCAAACAAAAGACACAGGGATAAAAGAAGGGATGAAAACTCAAGACACCTACGTGCTTACTTACAGGAGACACACTTGAGATCCAAGGACACAGACAAACTACAAGCCGAAGGTGTGTGGACAAGTACCCTACACGAGTGAAACGGAAAATCAAACAATCAAGCAAATGGATTCTGTTTGAGTCCCCAGAGACAGTCAGCAGAAAATAGCCCTATCTGGCCACCGTGAATTCTTTGTGTTTGGTTTCAACAGTTCCCAGCCATAGATTTAGTGGTGCAGCAACATACTTCTCATTTTCTCTCACCTCAACAACTGAGTTGCTGTAATAATAAGCATCTGGGCCTTTGAAATCAGTGGATTTTATGATGTTCACGAATGTGAAAATCTAATAACCAACTAAAGAGGGAAGTTTGGACACTCAAATAAACACGTCACTCCTCAATACACTGTTAGCTCCCAACTGCTCCTGTCTAGAAATTGGTGTTCCTTTTTATTTGACCCTCCATCCTATCGGCGGTGATCACGCTGATGTCTTTCAAACATGGTGGTGAGCGAAGCAACAAGTTGACTTTTCTGTCGACAACAGGCCCAGAGGAATGATACTTGAGATCTTCAGGGAGCCCTTAGTCAATGAATGTGGCTAAATACAGACAGCAAGTTAGAAGGAGATGAAAGAGGACAGAGGATAGAGACACGGGTTCAAGTCCCAGCACAACCGTTCCCTGGTTTTGTAGGTACACGCGGCCGACTCGAACTGCAAGTGTCTCGGTGAACCCAGTGCTCCCTCTGCAGCCTAGATACTTTGCAGGATTTTTGGGAGCATAGTGTAGGAAAGTGATATAGGGTATATGGTTAACTGTTCTGCACACATGGACAGATGGACAGACAAAAGGATGATTGATTGAGTGATTGATACATAGATAGACAGATAGATAGATAGATATAGGTACATATCGATTAGCACAAAGCTACTGCTCATAACAAGGAGAGCAATGGTGAAAGCATTTTGCAAAACTACAAACAAAAAATAAGAATGAAATCCAGTTTAAAACGTGCAGTAAGCAGCCATAAGAAGAAAACGAATCCTATCATTTGCAATAACGTGGATGGAGCTAGAGGGTATTATGCTCAGTCAAATAGGCCAGGCGGAGAAATACATGTACCAAATGATTTCACTCATGTGTGGAGTATGATAACAAGAAAAACTGAAGGAAAAGACAGCAGCAGACTCACAGAACCCGAGAGTGGACCTACAGTTACCAAAGAGAAAGGGACTGGGTAGGGTTTGTGGGAAGGGAGTAAAAAGTGCGGGGAAAAAGAATGGGGGCATTAGGATTAGCATGTATAATGTATAGGGTGGGGTGTCATGGGTAGAGCTGTACAACACAGAGAAGACATGTAGTGATTCTACAGCATCTTAGTACATGCTGACGGAGAGCGGCTGTAACTGGGATTTGGGGTGACTCGGTGAAGAGGGTAGACAGAATAACATAATTTTCTGCATGTGATTGTATATTAATGAGAACAAAAAGAATTTCAAAGTGCAGTAAGAGCACAGCTCTCAAATATCAGAATAAAAGTACAGCCTTTGAGTGCTCCAAACAAAAGACACAGGGTTAGAAGAACTGATGAAAACTCAAGACCACCTACGTGCTCCCTTACTGGAGACTCACTTGAGATCCAAGGACACAGACAAACTACATGCTGAAGGGGCGGGGACAGGTACCCTACACAAGTGAAACTGAGAAACAAAGAAAGAAATGGATTCTGTTTTGGACCCCAGAGAGATTCAGTAGAAAATAGCCCTATCTAGCCACCGTGAATTATTTTGTTTGGTTTCAGCAGTGCTCAGGCATAGATTTAGTGGTGCAGCAACTTCCTTCTCATTTCCTCTCACCTCAACAAATGAATTGCTGTAATAATATGCGTCTGGGCATTTATAATCATTGCTTTTTATGATGTTCACGAATGTAAAGAAGTAATAACCACCTAAAGAGGGAAGTATGGACATTCAAATAAACACTTCACTCCACAACACACTCTTTGTTCTCAACTGCTCCTGTCCAGAAATAGGTGTTAATTCATATTTGTCCCTCCACCTATCAGCAGTGATCACGCCAATGTCCCTCAAACATGGTGGTGTGCAAAGGGCCAAGTACACTTTTCTGTCGACAACAGGCCCACATGAAGGACACTTGTGGTCTTCAGGGATCACTTACTCACTGAATGTGGCTAAATAAAGTCAACAAGCGAGCAGGAAGTATAAGAGGACAGAGGACAAAGATACGGGTTCAAGTCCTTTCACCTCCATTTACTGGTTTTGTAAGCACACTCTGCTGACTCTACCTGAAAGCGTATCGGTGAACACAGTGCTCTCCTTATGGCTTAGTTACCTTGCAAGATTTCTGGAAGCATAATGTAGGGAAGAGACATAGGCTATGTTGTTAACTGTTCTGTACATAAGGATAGATGGACAGAAAAAAGATGATTGTTTCATAGATAGATAGGTAGACAGACGACAGGTGAAAGAGAGATAGATAGGTACATAGATTAATAGATGATAGACATCATAGATAGATGATAGGAAGATAGATAGATACATAGATAGATACATAGATACATAGATATATACATACATAGATATATAGATAGACAGACAGACCTTTAGATAGATAGATACAGATACATGTCGATTGACACAAAGCTATTGTTCATAACCAGGAGTTGAGTGGTGAATAACATAGCTAAACTACAAACAAAAAGGAAGAAAGAAATCCATTTTAAAAAGTGCAGTAAGCAGCCTTAAGAAGAAAACAAATACTACCATTTGCAATGACGTGGATGGAGCAAGACGGTAGTATGTTCAGAAAAATAGGGCAGGCGGATAAAGGCAAGTACTAAGTGATTTCACTCATGAGTGGAGTATAACAACAAAGAAAAACTGAAGTAAAAAAACAGCAGCAGACTCACAGAACCCGAGGGTTGACTAAAAGTAACCAAAGGAAAAAGGACTGGGCAGGGTGAGTCTGAAGGGAGGGATAAGTGTGGGGAGAAAGAATGGGGGCATTAAGTTTAGCATGTATAATGCTCGGGGTCGGGTGTGCATGGGGAGTACTGTACAACACAGAGAAGACTAGTAGAAATCATATAGCATCTTACTACTCACTGATGGACAGTGACTGTAACGGGGACTTTTGGGGGGGACATGGTGAAGGGGTCTACAGCATCCAAATACGCTGATCGACAGTGACTGAAGAGGTTTTTCGGGGGGACTTGGTGAAGGGGGGAGCATAGTAAACATAATGTTCTTCACGTGATTGTAGATTAATGATAAAAAATATTCTTTAAGTGCAATAAGTGCACAGCTCTGAATCATCAGAATAAAAGGTCAGGCACTGAGTGTTGCAAACAAAAGACACAGGGATAAAAGAAGGGATGAAAACTCAAGACACCTACGTGCTTACTTACAGGAGACACACTTGAGATCCAAGGACACAGACAAACTACAAGCCGAAGGTGTGTGGACAAGTACCCTACACGAGTGAAACGGAAAATCAAACAATCAAGCAAATGGATTCTGTTTGAGTCCCCAGAGACAGTCAGCAGAAAATAGCCCTATCTGGCCACCGTGAATTCTTTGTGTTTGGTTTCAACAGTTCCCAGCCATAGATTTAGTGGTGCAGCAACATACTTCTCATTTTCTCTCACCTCAACAACTGAGTTGCTGTAATAATAAGCATCTGGGCCTTTGAAATCAGTGGATTTTATGATGTTCACGAATGTGAAAATCTAATAACCAACTAAAGAGGGAAGTTTGGACACTCAAATAAACACGTCACTCCTCAATACACTGTTAGCTCCCAACTGCTCCTGTCTAGAAATTGGTGTTCCTTTTTATTTGACCCTCCATCCTATCGGCGGTGATCACGCTGATGTCTTTCAAACATGGTGGTGAGCGAAGCAACAAGTTGACTTTTCTGTCGACAACAGGCCCAGAGGAATGATACTTGAGATCTTCAGGGAGCCCTTAGTCAATGAATGTGGCTAAATACAGACAGCAAGTTAGAAGGAGATGAAAGAGGACAGAGGATAGAGACACGGGTTCAAGTCCCAGCACAACCGTTCCCTGGTTTTGTAGGTACACGCGGCCGACTCGAACTGCAAGTGTCTCGGTGAACCCAGTGCTCCCTCTGCAGCCTAGATACTTTGCAGGATTTTTGGGAGCATAGTGTAGGAAAGTGATATAGGGTATATGGTTAACTGTTCTGCACACATGGACAGATGGACAGACAAAAGGATGATTGATTGAGTGATTGATACATAGATAGACAGATAGATAGATAGATATAGGTACATATCGATTAGCACAAAGCTACTGCTCATAACAAGGAGAGCAATGGTGAAAGCATTTTGCAAAACTACAAACAAAAAATAAGAATGAAATCCAGTTTAAAACGTGCAGTAAGCAGCCATAAGAAGAAAACGAATCCTATCATTTGCAATAACGTGGATGGAGCTAGAGGGTATTATGCTCAGTCAAATAGGCCAGGCGGAGAAATACATGTACCAAATGATTTCACTCATGTGTGGAGTATGATAACAAGAAAAACTGAAGGAAAAGACAGCAGCAGACTCACAGAACCCGAGAGTGGACCTACAGTTACCAAAGAGAAAGGGACTGGGTAGGGTTTGTGGGAAGGGAGTAATAAGTGCGGGGAAAAAGAATGGGGGCATTAGGATTAGCATGTATAATGTATAGGGTGGGGTGTCATGGGTAGAGCTGTACAACACAGAGAAGACATGTAGTGATTCTACAGCATCTTAGTACATGCTGACGGAGAGCGGCTGTAACTGGGATTTGGGGTGACTCGGTGAAGAGGGTAGACAGAATAACATAATTTTCTGCATGTGATTGTATATTAATGAGAACAAAAAGAATTTCAAAGTGCAGTAAGAGCACAGCTCTCAAATATCAGAATAAAAGTACAGCCTTTGAGTGCTCCAAACAAAAGACACAGGGTTAGAAGAACTGATGAAAACTCAAGACCACCTACGTGCTCCCTTACTGGAGACTCACTTGAGATCCAAGGACACAGACAAACTACATGCTGAAGGGGCGGGGACAGGTACCCTACACAAGTGAAACTGAGAAACAAAGAAAGAAATGGATTCTGTTTTGGACCCCAGAGAGATTCAGTAGAAAATAGCCCTATCTAGCCACCGTGAATTATTTTGTTTGGTTTCAGCAGTGCTCAGGCATAGATTTAGTGGTGCAGCAACTTCCTTCTCATTTCCTCTCACCTCAACAAATGAATTGCTGTAATAATATGCGTCTGGGCATTTATAATCATTGCTTTTTATGATGTTCACGAATGTAAAGAAGTAATAACCACCTAAAGAGGGAAGTATGGACATTCAAATAAACACTTCACTCCACAACACACTCTTTGTTCTCAACTGCTCCTGTCCAGAAATAGGTGTTAATTCATATTTGTCCCTCCACCTATCAGCAGTGATCACGCCAATGTCCCTCAAACATGGTGGTGTGCAAAGGGCCAAGTACACTTTTCTGTCGACAACAGGCCCACATGAAGGACACTTGTGGTCTTCAGGGATCACTTACTCACTGAATGTGGCTAAATAAAGTCAACAAGCGAGCAGGAAGTATAAGAGGACAGAGGACAAAGATACGGGTTCAAGTCCTTTCACCTCCATTTACTGGTTTTGTAAGCACACTCTGCTGACTCTACCTGAAAGCGTATCGGTGAACACAGTGCTCTCCTTATGGCTTAGTTACCTTGCAAGATTTCTGGAAGCATAATGTAGGGAAGAGACATAGGCTATGTTGTTAACTGTTCTGTACATAAGGATAGATGGACAGACAAAAAGATGATTGTTTCATAGATAGATAGGTAGACAGACGACAGGTGAAAGAGAGATAGATAGGTACATAGATTAATAGATGATAGACATCATAGATAGATGATAGGAAGATAGATAGATACATAGATAGATACATAGATACATAGATATATACATACATAGATATATAGATAGACAGACAGACCTTTAGATAGATAGATACAGATACATGTCGATTGACACAAAGCTATTGTTCATAACCAGGAGTTGAGTGGTGAATAACATAGCTAAACTACAAACAAAAAGGAAGAAAGAAATCCATTTTAAAAAGTGCAGTAAGCAGCCTTAAGAAGAAAACAAATACTACCATTTGCAATGACGTGGATGGAGCAAGACGGTAGTATGTTCAGAAAAATAGGGCAGGCGGATAAAGGCAAGTACTAAGTGATTTCACTCATGAGTGGAGTATAACAACAAAGAAAAACTGAAGTAAAAAAACAGCAGCAGACTCACAGAACCCGAGGGTTGACTAAAAGTAACCAAAGGAAAAAGGACTGGGCAGGGTGAGTCTGAAGGGAGGGATAAGTGTGGGGAGAAAGAATGGGGGCATTAAGTTTAGCATGTATAATGCTCGGGGTCGGGTGTGCATGGGGAGTACTGTACAACACAGAGAAGACTAGTAGAAATCATATAGCATCTTACTACTCACTGATGGACAGTGACTGTAACGGGGACTTTTGGGGGGGACATGGTGAAGGGGTCTACAGCATCCAAATACGCTGATCGACAGTGACTGAAGAGGTTTTTCGGGGGGACTTGGTGAAGGGGGGAGCATAGTAAACATAATGTTCTTCACGTGATTGTAGATTAATGATAAAAAATATTCTTTAAGTGCAATAAGTGCACAGCTCTGAATCATCAGAATAAAAGGTCAGGCACTGAGTGTTGCAAACAAAAGACACAGGGATAAAAGAAGGGATGAAAACTCAAGACACCTACGTGCTTACTTACAGGAGACACACTTGAGATCCAAGGACACAGACAAACTACAAGCCGAAGGTGTGTGGACAAGTACCCTACACGAGTGAAACGGAAAATCAAACAATCAAGCAAATGGATTCTGTTTGAGTCCCCAGAGACAGTCAGCAGAAAATAGCCCTATCTGGCCACCGTGAATTCTTTGTGTTTGGTTTCAACAGTTCCCAGCCATAGATTTAGTGGTGCAGCAACATACTTCTCATTTTCTCTCACCTCAACAACTGAGTTGCTGTAATAATAAGCATCTGGGCCTTTGAAATCAGTGGATTTTATGATGTTCACGAATGTGAAAATCTAATAACCAACTAAAGAGGGAAGTTTGGACACTCAAATAAACACGTCACTCCTCAATACACTGTTAGCTCCCAACTGCTCCTGTCTAGAAATTGGTGTTCCTTTTTATTTGACCCTCCATCCTATCGGCGGTGATCACGCTGATGTCTTTCAAACATGGTGGTGAGCGAAGCAACAAGTTGACTTTTCTGTCGACAACAGGCCCAGAGGAATGATACTTGAGATCTTCAGGGAGCCCTTAGTCAATGAATGTGGCTAAATACAGACAGCAAGTTAGAAGGAGATGAAAGAGGACAGAGGATAGAGACACGGGTTCAAGTCCCAGCACAACCGTTCCCTGGTTTTGTAGGTACACGCGGCCGACTCGAACTGCAAGTGTCTCGGTGAACCCAGTGCTCCCTCTGCAGCCTAGATACTTTGCAGGATTTTGGGGAGCATAGTGTAGGAAAGTGATATAGGGTATATGGTTAACTGTTCTGCACACATGGACAGATGGACAGACAAAAGGATGATTGATTGAGTGATTGATACATAGATAGACAGATAGATAGATAGATATAGGTACATATCGATTAGCACAAAGCTACTGCTCATAACAAGGAGAGCAATGGTGAAAGCATTTTGCAAAACTACAAACAAAAAATAAGAATGAAATCCAGTTTAAAACGTGCAGTAAGCAGCCATAAGAAGAAAACGAATCCTATCATTTGCAATAACGTGGATGGAGCTAGAGGGTATTATGCTCAGTCAAATAGGCCAGGCGGAGAAATACATGTACCAAATGATTTCACTCATGTGTGGAGTATGATAACAAGAAAAACTGAAGGAAAAGACAGCAGCAGACTCACAGAACCCGAGAGTGGACCTACAGTTACCAAAGAGAAAGGGACTGGGTAGGGTTTGTGGGAAGGGAGTAAAAAGTGCGGGGAAAAAGAATGGGGGCATTAGGATTAGCATGTATAATGTATAGGGTGGGGTGTCATGGGTAGAGCTGTACAACACAGAGAAGACATGTAGTGATTCTACAGCATCTTAGTACATGCTGACGGAGAGCGGCTGTAACTGGGATTTGGGGTGACTCGGTGAAGAGGGTAGACAGAATAACATAATTTTCTGCATGTGATTGTATATTAATGAGAACAAAAAGAATTTCAAAGTGCAGTAAGAGCACAGCTCTCAAATATCAGAATAAAAGTACAGCCTTTGAGTGCTCCAAACAAAAGACACAGGGTTAGAAGAACTGATGAAAACTCAAGACCACCTACGTGCTCCCTTACTGGAGACTCACTTGAGATCCAAGGACACAGACAAACTACATGCTGAAGGGGCGGGGACAGGTACCCTACACAAGTGAAACTGAGAAACAAAGAAAGAAATGGATTCTGTTTTGGACCCCAGAGAGATTCAGTAGAAAATAGCCCTATCTAGCCACCGTGAATTATTTTGTTTGGTTTCAGCAGTGCTCAGGCATAGATTTAGTGGTGCAGCAACTTCCTTCTCATTTCCTCTCACCTCAACAAATGAATTGCTGTAATAATATGCGTCTGGGCATTTATAATCATTGCTTTTTATGATGTTCACGAATGTAAAGAAGTAATAACCACCTAAAGAGGGAAGTATGGACATTCAAATAAACACTTCACTCCACAACACACTCTTTGTTCTCAACTGCTCCTGTCCAGAAATAGGTGTTAATTCATATTTGTCCCTCCACCTATCAGCAGTGATCACGCCAATGTCCCTCAAACATGGTGGTGTGCAAAGGGCCAAGTACACTTTTCTGTCGACAACAGGCCCACATGAAGGACACTTGTGGTCTTCAGGGATCACTTACTCACTGAATGTGGCTAAATAAAGTCAACAAGCGAGCAGGAAGTATAAGAGGACAGAGGACAAAGATACGGGTTCAAGTCCTTTCACCTCCATTTACTGGTTTTGTAAGCACACTCTGCTGACTCTACCTGAAAGCGTATCGGTGAACACAGTGCTCTCCTTATGGCTTAGTTACCTTGCAAGATTTCTGGAAGCATAATGTAGGGAAGAGACATAGGCTATGTTGTTAACTGTTCTGTACATAAGGATAGATGGACAGACAAAAAGATGATTGTTTCATAGATAGATAGGTAGACAGACGACAGGTGAAAGAGAGATAGATAGGTACATAGATTAATAGATGATAGACATCATAGATAGATGATAGGAAGATAGATAGATACATAGATAGATACATAGATACATAGATATATACATACATAGATATATAGATAGACAGACAGACCTTTAGATAGATAGATACAGATACATGTCGATTGACACAAAGCTATTGTTCATAACCAGGAGTTGAGTGGTGAATAACATAGCTAAACTACAAACAAAAAGGAAGAAAGAAATCCATTTTAAAAAGTGCAGTAAGCAGCCTTAAGAAGAAAACAAATACTACCATTTGCAATGACGTGGATGGAGCAAGACGGTAGTATGTTCAGAAAAATAGGGCAGGCGGATAAAGGCAAGTACCAAGTGATTTCACTCATGAGTGGAGTATAAAAACAAAGAAAAACTGAAGTAAAAAAACAGCAGCAGACTCACAGAACCCGAGGGTTGACTAAAAGTAACCAAAGGAAAAAGGACTGGGCAGGGTGAGTCTGAAGGGAGGGATAAGTGTGGGGAGAAAGAATGGGGGCATTAAGTTTAGCATGTATAATGCTCGGGGTCGGGTGTGCATGGGGAGTACTGTACAACACAGAGAAGACTAGTAGAAATCATATAGCATCTTACTACTCACTGATGGACAGTGACTGTAACGGGGACTTTTGGGGGGGACATGGTGAAGGGGTCTACAGCATCCAAATACGCTGATCGACAGTGACTGAAGAGGTTTTTCGGGGGGACTTGGTGAAGGGGGGAGCATAGTAAACATAATGTTCTTCACGTGATTGTAGATTAATGATAAAAAATATTCTTTAAGTGCAATAAGTGCACAGCTCTGAATCATCAGAATAAAAGGTCAGGCACTGAGTGTTGCAAACAAAAGACACAGGGATAAAAGAAGGGATGAAAACTCAAGACACCTACGTGCTTACTTACAGGAGACACACTTGAGATCCAAGGACACAGACAAACTACAAGCCGAAGGTGTGTGGACAAGTACCCTACACGAGTGAAACGGAAAATCAAACAATCAAGCAAATGGATTCTGTTTGAGTCCCCAGAGACAGTCAGCAGAAAATAGCCCTATCTGGCCACCGTGAATTCTTTGTGTTTGGTTTCAACAGTTCCCAGCCATAGATTTAGTGGTGCAGCAACATACTTCTCATTTTCTCTCACCTCAACAACTGAGTTGCTGTAATAATAAGCATCTGGGCCTTTGAAATCAGTGGATTTTATGATGTTCACGAATGTGAAAATCTAATAACCAACTAAAGAGGGAAGTTTGGACACTCAAATAAACACGTCACTCCTCAATACACTGTTAGCTCCCAACTGCTCCTGTCTAGAAATTGGTGTTCCTTTTTATTTGACCCTCCATCCTATCGGCGGTGATCACGCTGATGTCTTTCAAACATGGTGGTGAGCGAAGCAACAAGTTGACTTTTCTGTCGACAACAGGCCCAGAGGAATGATACTTGAGATCTTCAGGGAGCCCTTAGTCAATGAATGTGGCTAAATACAGACAGCAAGTTAGAAGGAGATGAAAGAGGACAGAGGATAGAGACACGGGTTCAAGTCCCAGCACAACCGTTCCCTGGTTTTGTAGGTACACGCGGCCGACTCGAACTGCAAGTGTCTCGGTGAACCCAGTGCTCCCTCTGCAGCCTAGATACTTTGCAGGATTTTGGGGAGCATAGTGTAGGAAAGTGATATAGGGTATATGGTTAACTGTTCTGCACACATGGACAGATGGACAGACAAAAGGATGATTGATTGAGTGATTGATACATAGATAGACAGATAGATAGATAGATATAGGTACATATCGATTAGCACAAAGCTACTGCTCATAACAAGGAGAGCAATGGTGAAAGCATTTTGCAAAACTACAAACAAAAAATAAGAATGAAATCCAGTTTAAAACGTGCAGTAAGCAGCCATAAGAAGAAAACGAATCCTATCATTTGCAATAACGTGGATGGAGCTAGAGGGTATTATGCTCAGTCAAATAGGCCAGGCGGAGAAATACATGTACCAAATGATTTCACTCATGTGTGGAGTATGATAACAAGAAAAACTGAAGGAAAAGACAGCAGCAGACTCACAGAACCCGAGAGTGGACCTACAGTTACCAAAGAGAAAGGGACTGGGTAGGGTTTGTGGGAAGGGAGTAATAAGTGCGGGGAAAAAGAATGGGGGCATTAGGATTAGCATGTATAATGTATAGGGTGGGGTGTCATGGGTAGAGCTGTACAACACAGAGAAGACATGTAGTGATTCTACAGCATCTTAGTACATGCTGACGGAGAGCGGCTGTAACTGGGATTTGGGGTGACTCGGTGAAGAGGGTAGACAGAATAACATAATTTTCTGCATGTGATTGTATATTAATGAGAACAAAAAGAATTTCAAAGTGCAGTAAGAGCACAGCTCTCAAATATCAGAATAAAAGTACAGCCTTTGAGTGCTCCAAACAAAAGACACAGGGTTAGAAGAACTGATGAAAACTCAAGACCACCTACGTGCTCCCTTACTGGAGACTCACTTGAGATCCAAGGACACAGACAAACTACATGCTGAAGGGGCGGGGACAGGTACCCTACACAAGTGAAACTGAGAAACAAAGAAAGAAATGGATTCTGTTTTGGACCCCAGAGAGATTCAGTAGAAAATAGCCCTATCTAGCCACCGTGAATTATTTTGTTTGGTTTCAGCAGTGCTCAGGCATAGATTTAGTGGTGCAGCAACTTCCTTCTCATTTCCTCTCACCTCAACAAATGAATTGCTGTAATAATATGCGTCTGGGCATTTATAATCATTGCTTTTTATGATGTTCACGAATGTAAAGAAGTAATAACCACCTAAAGAGGGAAGTATGGACATTCAAATAAACACTTCACTCCACAACACACTCTTTGTTCTCAACTGCTCCTGTCCAGAAATAGGTGTTAATTCATATTTGTCCCTCCACCTATCAGCAGTGATCACGCCAATGTCCCTCAAACATGGTGGTGTGCAAAGGGCCAAGTACACTTTTCTGTCGACAACAGGCCCACATGAAGGACACTTGTGGTCTTCAGGGATCACTTACTCACTGAATGTGGCTAAATAAAGTCAACAAGCGAGCAGGAAGTATAAGAGGACAGAGGACAAAGATACGGGTTCAAGTCCTTTCACCTCCATTTACTGGTTTTGTAAGCACACTCTGCTGACTCTACCTGAAAGCGTATCGGTGAACACAGTGCTCTCCTTATGGCTTAGTTACCTTGCAAGATTTCTGGAAGCATAATGTAGGGAAGAGACATAGGCTATGTTGTTAACTGTTCTGTACATAAGGATAGATGGACAGACAAAAAGATGATTGTTTCATAGATAGATAGGTAGACAGACGACAGGTGAAAGAGAGATAGATAGGTACATAGATTAATAGATGATAGACATCATAGATAGATGATAGGAAGATAGATAGATACATAGATAGATACATAGATACATAGATATATACATACATAGATATATAGATAGACAGACAGACCTTTAGATAGATAGATACAGATACATGTCGATTGACACAAAGCTATTGTTCATAACCAGGAGTTGAATGGTGAATAACATAGCTAAACTACAAACAAAAAGGAAGAAAGAAATCCATTTTAAAAAGTGCAGTAAGCAGCCTTAAGAAGAAAACAAATACTACCATTTGCAATGACGTGGATGGAGCAAGACGGTAGTATGTTCAGAAAAATAGGGCAGGCGGATAAAGGCAAGTACCAAGTGATTTCACTCATGAGTGGAGTATAACAACAAAGAAAAACTGAAGTAAAAAAACAGCAGCAGACTCACAGAACCCGAGGGTTGACTAAAAGTAACCAAAGGAAAAAGGACTGGGCAGGGTGAGTCTGAAGGGAGGGATAAGTGTGGGGAGAAAGAATGGGGGCATTAAGTTTAGCATGTATAATGCGCGGGGTCGGGTGTGCATGGGGAGTACTGTACAACACAGAGAAGACTAGTAGAAATCATATAGCATCTTACTACTCACTGATGGACAGTGACTGTAACGGGGACTTTTGGGGGGGACATGGTGAAGGGGTCTACAGCATCCAAATACGCTGATCGACAGTGACTGAAGAGGTTTTTCGGGGGGACTTGGTGAAGGGGGGAGCATAGTAAACATAATGTTCTTCACGTGATTGTAGATTAATGATAAAAAATATTCTTTAAGTGCAATAAGTGCACAGCTCTGAATCATCAGAATAAAAGGTCAGGCACTGAGTGTTGCAAACAAAAGACACAGGGATAAAAGAAGGGATGAAAACTCAAGACACCTACGTGCTTACTTACAGGAGACACACTTGAGATCCAAGGACACAGACAAACTACAAGCCGAAGGTGTGTGGACAAGTACCCTACACGAGTGAAACGGAAAATCAAACAATCAAGCAAATGGATTCTGTTTGAGTCCCCAGAGACAGTCAGCAGAAAATAGCCCTATCTGGCCACCGTGAATTCTTTGTGTTTGGTTTCAACAGTTCCCAGCCATAGATTTAGTGGTGCAGCAACATACTTCTCATTTTCTCTCACCTCAACAACTGAGTTGCTGTAATAATAAGCATCTGGGCCTTTGAAATCAGTGGATTTTATGATGTTCACGAATGTGAAAATCTAATAACCACCTAAAGAGGGAAGTTTGGACACTCAAATAAACACGTCACTCCTCAATACACTGTTAGCTCCCAACTGCTCCTGTCTAGAAATTGGTGTTCCTTTTTATTTGACCCTCCATCCTATCGGCGGTGATCACGCTGATGTCTTTCAAACATGGTGGTGAGCGAAGCAACAAGTTGACTTTTCTGTCGACAACAGGCCCAGAGGAATGATACTTGAGATCTTCAGGGAGCCCTTAGTCAATGAATGTGGCTAAATACAGACAGCAAGTTAGAAGGAGATGAAAGAGGACAGAGGATAGAGACACGGGTTCAAGTCCCAGCACAACCGTTCCCTGGTTTTGTAGGTACACGCGGCCGACTCGAACTGCAAGTGTCTCGGTGAACCCAGTGCTCCCTCTGCAGCCTAGATACTTTGCAGGATTTTGGGGAGCATAGTGTAGGAAAGTGATATAGGGTATATGGTTAACTGTTCTGCACACATGGACAGATGGACAGACAAAAGGATGATTGATTGAGTGATTGATACATAGATAGACAGATAGATAGATAGATATAGGTACATATCGATTAGCACAAAGCTACTGCTCATAACAAGGAGAGCAATGGTGAAAGCATTTTGCAAAACTACAAACAAAAAATAAGAATGAAATCCAGTTTAAAACGTGCAGTAAGCAGCCATAAGAAGAAAACGAATCCTATCATTTGCAATAACGTGGATGGAGCTAGAGGGTATTATGCTCAGTCAAATAGGCCAGGCGGAGAAATACATGTACCAAATGATTTCACTCATGTGTGGAGTATGATAACAAGAAAAACTGAAGGAAAAGACAGCAGCAGACTCACAGAACCCGAGAGTGGACCTACAGTTACCAAAGAGAAAGGGACTGGGTAGGGTTTGTGGGAAGGGAGTAATAAGTGCGGGGAAAAAGAATGGGGGCATTAGGATTAGCATGTATAATGTATAGGGTGGGGTGTCATGGGTAGAGCTGTACAACACAGAGAAGACATGTAGTGATTCTACAGCATCTTAGTACATGCTGACGGAGAGCGGCTGTAACTGGGATTTGGGGTGACTCGGTGAAGAGGGTAGACAGAATAACATAATTTTCTGCATGTGATTGTATATTAATGAGAACAAAAAGAATTTCAAAGTGCAGTAAGAGCACAGCTCTCAAATATCAGAATAAAAGTACAGCCTTTGAGTGCTCCAAACAAAAGACACAGGGTTAGAAGAACTGATGAAAACTCAAGACCACCTACGTGCTCCCTTACTGGAGACTCACTTGAGATCCAAGGACACAGACAAACTACATGCTGAAGGGGCGGGGACAGGTACCCTACACAAGTGAAACTGAGAAACAAAGAAAGAAATGGATTCTGTTTTGGACCCCAGAGAGATTCAGTAGAAAATAGCCCTATCTAGCCACCGTGAATTATTTTGTTTGGTTTCAGCAGTGCTCAGGCATAGATTTAGTGGTGCAGCAACTTCCTTCTCATTTCCTCTCACCTCAACAAATGAATTGCTGTAATAATATGCGTCTGGGCATTTATAATCATTGCTTTTTATGATGTTCACGAATGTAAAGAAGTAATAACCACCTAAAGAGGGAAGTATGGACATTCAAATAAACACTTCACTCCACAACACACTCTTTGTTCTCAACTGCTCCTGTCCAGAAATAGGTGTTAATTCATATTTGTCCCTCCACCTATCAGCAGTGATCACGCCAATGTCCCTCAAACATGGTGGTGTGCAAAGGGCCAAGTACACTTTTCTGTCGACAACAGGCCCACATGAAGGACACTTGTGGTCTTCAGGGATCACTTACTCACTGAATGTGGCTAAATAAAGTCAACAAGCGAGCAGGAAGTATAAGAGGACAGAGGACAAAGATACGGGTTCAAGTCCTTTCACCTCCATTTACTGGTTTTGTAAGCACACTCTGCTGACTCTACCTGAAAGCGTATCGGTGAACACAGTGCTCTCCTTATGGCTTAGTTACCTTGCAAGATTTCTGGAAGCATAATGTAGGGAAGAGACATAGGCTATGTTGTTAACTGTTCTGTACATAAGGATAGATGGACAGACAAAAAGATGATTGTTTCATAGATAGATAGGTAGACAGACGACAGGTGAAAGAGAGATAGATAGGTACATAGATTAATAGATGATAGACATCATAGATAGATGATAGGAAGATAGATAGATACATAGATAGATACATAGATACATAGATATATACATACATAGATATATAGATAGACAGACAGACCTTTAGATAGATAGATACAGATACATGTCGATTGACACAAAGCTATTGTTCATAACCAGGAGTTGAATGGTGAATAACATAGCTAAACTACAAACAAAAAGGAAGAAAGAAATCCATTTTAAAAAGTGCAGTAAGCAGCCTTAAGAAGAAAACAAATACTACCATTTGCAATGACGTGGATGGAGCAAGACGGTAGTATGTTCAGAAAAATAGGGCAGGCGGATAAAGGCAAGTACCAAGTGATTTCACTCATGAGTGGAGTATAACAACAAAGAAAAACTGAAGTAAAAAAACAGCAGCAGACTCACAGAACCCGAGGGTTGACTAAAAGTAACCAAAGGAAAAAGGACTGGGCAGGGTGAGTCTGAAGGGAGGGATAAGTGTGGGGAGAAAGAATGGGGGCATTAAGTTTAGCATGTATAATGCGCGGGGTCGGGTGTGCATGGGGAGTACTGTACAACACAGAGAAGACTAGTAGAAATCATATAGCATCTTACTACTCACTGATGGACAGTGACTGTAACGGGGACTTTTGGGGGGGACATGGTGAAGGGGTCTACAGCATCCAAATACGCTGATCGACAGTGACTGAAGAGGTTTTTCGGGGGGACTTGGTGAAGGGGGGAGCATAGTAAACATAATGTTCTTCACGTGATTGTAGATTAATGATAAAAAATATTCTTTAAGTGCAATAAGTGCACAGCTCTGAATCATCAGAATAAAAGGTCAGGCACTGAGTGTTGCAAACAAAAGACACAGGGATAAAAGAAGGGATGAAAACTCAAGACACCTACGTGCTTACTTACAGGAGACACACTTGAGATCCAAGGACACAGACAAACTACAAGCCGAAGGTGTGTGGACAAGTACCCTACACGAGTGAAACGGAAAATCAAACAATCAAGCAAATGGATTCTGTTTGAGTCCCCAGAGACAGTCAGCAGAAAATAGCCCTATCTGGCCACCGTGAATTCTTTGTGTTTGGTTTCAACAGTTCCCAGCCATAGATTTAGTGGTGCAGCAACATACTTCTCATTTTCTCTCACCTCAACAACTGAGTTGCTGTAATAATAAGCATCTGGGCCTTTGAAATCAGTGGATTTTATGATGTTCACGAATGTGAAAATCTAATAACCACCTAAAGAGGGAAGTTTGGACACTCAAATAAACACGTCACTCCTCAATACACTGTTAGCTCCCAACTGCTCCTGTCTAGAAATTGGTGTTCCTTTTTATTTGACCCTCCATCCTATCGGCGGTGATCACGCTGATGTCTTTCAAACATGGTGGTGAGCGAAGCAACAAGTTGACTTTTCTGTCGACAACAGGCCCAGAGGAATGATACTTGAGATCTTCAGGGAGCCCTTAGTCAATGAATGTGGCTAAATACAGACAGCAAGTTAGAAGGAGATGAAAGAGGACAGAGGATAGAGACACGGGTTCAAGTCCCAGCACAACCGTTCCCTGGTTTTGTAGGTACACGCGGCCGACTCGAACTGCAAGTGTCTCGGTGAACCCAGTGCTCCCTCTGCAGCCTAGATACTTTGCAGGATTTTTGGGAGCATAGTGTAGGAAAGTGATATAGGGTATATGGTTAACTGTTCTGCACACATGGACAGATGGACAGACAAAAGGATGATTGATTGAGTGATTGATACATAGATAGACAGATAGATAGATAGATATAGGTACATATCGATTAGCACAAAGCTACTGCTCATAACAAGGAGAGCAATGGTGAAAGCATTTTGCAAAACTACAAACAAAAAATAAGAATGAAATCCAGTTTAAAACGTGCAGTAAGCAGCCATAAGAAGAAAACGAATCCTATCATTTGCAATAACGTGGATGGAGCTAGAGGGTATTATGCTCAGTCAAATAGGCCAGGCGGAGAAATACATGTACCAAATGATTTCACTCATGTGTGGAGTATGATAACAAGAAAAACTGAAGGAAAAGACAGCAGCAGACTCACAGAACCCGAGAGTGGACCTACAGTTACCAAAGAGAAAGGGACTGGGTAGGGTTTGTGGGAAGGGAGTAATAAGTGCGGGGAAAAAGAATGGGGGCATTAGGATTAGCATGTATAATGTATAGGGTGGGGTGTCATGGGTAGAGCTGTACAACACAGAGAAGACATGTAGTGATTCTACAGCATCTTAGTACATGCTGACGGAGAGCGGCTGTAACTGGGATTTGGGGTGACTTGGTGAAGAGGGTAGACAGAATAACATAATTTTCTGCATGTGATTGTATATTAATGAGAACAAAAAGAATTTCAAAGTGCAGTAAGAGCACAGCTCTCAAATATCAGAATAAAAGTACAGCCTTTGAGTGCTCCAAACAAAAGACACAGGGTTAGAAGAACTGATGAAAACTCAAGACCACCTACGTGCTCCCTTACTGGAGACTCACTTGAGATCCAAGGACACAGACAAACTACATGCTGAAGGGGCGGGGACAGGTACCCTACACAAGTGAAACTGAGAAACAAAGAAAGAAATGGATTCTGTTTTGGACCCCAGAGAGATTCAGTAGAAAATAGCCCTATCTAGCCACCGTGAATTATTTTGTTTGGTTTCAGCAGTGCTCAGGCATAGATTTAGTGGTGCAGCAACTTCCTTCTCATTTCCTCTCACCTCAACAAATGAATTGCTGTAATAATATGCGTCTGGGCATTTATAATCATTGCTTTTTATGATGTTCACGAATGTAAAGAAGTAATAACCACCTAAAGAGGGAAGTATGGACATTCAAATAAACACTTCACTCCACAACACACTCTTTGTTCTCAACTGCTCCTGTCCAGAAATAGGTGTTAATTCATATTTGTCCCTCCACCTATCAGCAGTGATCACGCCAATGTCCCTCAAACATGGTGGTGTGCAAAGGGCCAAGTACACTTTTCTGTCGACAACAGGCCCACATGAAGGACACTTGTGGTCTTCAGGGATCACTTACTCACTGAATGTGGCTAAATAAAGTCAACAAGCGAGCAGGAAGTATAAGAGGACAGAGGACAAAGATACGGGTTCAAGTCCTTTCACCTCCATTTACTGGTTTTGTAAGCACACTCTGCTGACTCTACCTGAAAGCGTATCGGTGAACACAGTGCTCTCCTTATGGCTTAGTTACCTTGCAAGATTTCTGGAAGCATAATGTAGGGAAGAGACATAGGCTATGTTGTTAACTGTTCTGTACATAAGGATAGATGGACAGACAAAAAGATGATTGTTTCATAGATAGATAGGTAGACAGACGACAGGTGAAAGAGAGATAGATAGGTACATAGATTAATAGATGATAGACATCATAGATAGATGATAGGAAGATAGATAGATACATAGATAGATACATAGATACATAGATATATACATACATAGATATATAGATAGACAGACAGACCTTTAGATAGATAGATACAGATACATGTCGATTGACACAAAGCTATTGTTCATAACCAGGAGTTGAATGGTGAATAACATAGCTAAACTACAAACAAAAAGGAAGAAAGAAATCCATTTTAAAAAGTGCAGTAAGCAGCCTTAAGAAGAAAACAAATACTACCATTTGCAATGACGTGGATGGAGCAAGACGGTAGTATGTTCAGAAAAATAGGGCAGGCGGATAAAGGCAAGTACCAAGTGATTTCACTCATGAGTGGAGTATAACAACAAAGAAAAACTGAAGTAAAAAAACAGCAGCAGACTCACAGAACCCGAGGGTTGACTAAAAGTAACCAAAGGAAAAAGGACTGGGCAGGGTGAGTCTGAAGGGAGGGATAAGTGTGGGGAGAAAGAATGGGGGCATTAAGTTTAGCATGTATAATGCGCGGGGTCGGGTGTGCATGGGGAGTACTGTACAACACAGAGAAGACTAGTAGAAATCATATAGCATCTTACTACTCACTGATGGACAGTGACTGTAACGGGGACTTTTGGGGGGGACATGGTGAAGGGGTCTACAGCATCCAAATACGCTGATCGACAGTGACTGAAGAGGTTTTTCGGGGGGACTTGGTGAAGGGGGGAGCATAGTAAACATAATGTTCTTCACGTGATTGTAGATTAATGATAAAAAATATTCTTTAAGTGCAATAAGTGCACAGCTCTGAATCATCAGAATAAAAGGTCAGGCACTGAGTGCTGCAAACAAAAGACACAGGGATAAAAGAAGGGATGAAAACTCAAGACACCTACGTGCTTACTTACAGGAGACACACTTGAGATCCAAGGACACAGACAAACTACAAGCCGAAGGTGTGTGGACAAGTACCCTACACGAGTGAAACGGAAAATCAAACAATCAAGCAAATGGATTCTGTTTGAGTCCCCAGAGACAGTCAGCAGAAAATAGCCCTATCTGGCCACCGTGAATTCTTTGTGTTTGGTTTCAACAGTTCCCAGCCATAGATTTAGTGGTGCAGCAACATACTTCTCATTTTCTCTCACCTCAACAACTGAGTTGCTGTAATAATAAGCATCTGGGCCTTTGAAATCAGTGGATTTTATGATGTTCACGAATGTGAAAATCTAATAACCAACTAAAGAGGGAAGTTTGGACACTCAAATAAACACGTCACTCCTCAATACACTGTTAGCTCCCAACTGCTCCTGTCTAGAAATTGGTGTTCCTTTTTATTTGACCCTCCATCCTATCGGCGGTGATCACGCTGATGTCTTTCAAACATGGTGGTGAGCGAAGCAACAAGTTGACTTTTCTGTCGACAACAGGCCCAGAGGAATGATACTTGAGATCTTCAGGGAGCCCTTAGTCAATGAATGTGGCTAAATACAGACAGCAAGTTAGAAGGAGATGAAAGAGGACAGAGGATAGAGACACGGGTTCAAGTCCCAGCACAACCGTTCCCTGGTTTTGTAGGTACACGCGGCCGACTCGAACTGCAAGTGTCTCGGTGAACCCAGTGCTCCCTCTGCAGCCTAGATACTTTGCAGGATTTTTGGGAGCATAGTGTAGGAAAGTGATATAGGGTATATGGTTAACTGTTCTGCACACATGGACAGATGGACAGACAAAAGGATGATTGATTGAGTGATTGATACATAGATAGACAGATAGATAGATAGATATAGGTACATATCGATTAGCACAAAGCTACTGCTCATAACAAGGAGAGCAATGGTGAAAGCATTTTGCAAAACTACAAACAAAAAATAAGAATGAAATCCAGTTTAAAACGTGCAGTAAGCAGCCATAAGAAGAAAACGAATCCTATCATTTGCAATAACGTGGATGGAGCTAGAGGGTATTATGCTCAGTCAAATAGGCCAGGCGGAGAAATACATGTACCAAATGATTTCACTCATGTGTGGAGTATGATAACAAGAAAAACTGAAGGAAAAGACAGCAGCAGACTCACAGAACCCGAGAGTGGACCTACAGTTACCAAAGAGAAAGGGACTGGGTAGGGTTTGTGGGAAGGGAGTAATAAGTGCGGGGAAAAAGAATGGGGGCATTAGGATTAGCATGTATAATGTATAGGGTGGGGTGTCATGGGTAGAGCTGTACAACACAGAGAAGACATGTAGTGATTCTACAGCATCTTAGTACATGCTGACGGAGAGCGGCTGTAACTGGGATTTGGGGTGACTTGGTGAAGAGGGTAGACAGAATAACATAATTTTCTGCATGTGATTGTATATTAATGAGAACAAAAAGAATTTCAAAGTGCAGTAAGAGCACAGCTCTCAAATATCAGAATAAAAGTACAGCCTTTGAGTGCTCCAAACAAAAGACACAGGGTTAGAAGAACTGATGAAAACTCAAGACCACCTACGTGCTCCCTTACTGGAGACTCACTTGAGATCCAAGGACACAGACAAACTACATGCTGAAGGGGCGGGGACAGGTACCCTACACAAGTGAAACTGAGAAACAAAGAAAGAAATGGATTCTGTTTTGGACCCCAGAGAGATTCAGTAGAAAATAGCCCTATCTAGCCACCGTGAATTATTTTGTTTGGTTTCAGCAGTGCTCAGGCATAGATTTAGTGGTGCAGCAACTTCCTTCTCATTTCCTCTCACCTCAACAAATGAATTGCTGTAATAATATGCGTCTGGGCATTTATAATCATTGCTTTTTATGATGTTCACGAATGTAAAGAAGTAATAACCACCTAAAGAGGGAAGTATGGACATTCAAATAAACACTTCACTCCACAACACACTCTTTGTTCTCAACTGCTCCTGTCCAGAAATAGGTGTTAATTCATATTTGTCCCTCCACCTATCAGCAGTGATCACGCCAATGTCCCTCAAACATGGTGGTGTGCAAAGGGCCAAGTACACTTTTCTGTCGACAACAGGCCCACATGAAGGACACTTGTGGTCTTCAGGGATCACTTACTCACTGAATGTGGCTAAATAAAGTCAACAAGCGAGCAGGAAGTATAAGAGGACAGAGGACAAAGATACGGGTTCAAGTCCTTTCACCTCCATTTACTGGTTTTGTAAGCACACTCTGCTGACTCTACCTGAAAGCGTATCGGTGAACACAGTGCTCTCCTTATGGCTTAGTTACCTTGCAAGATTTCTGGAAGCATAATGTAGGGAAGAGACATAGGCTATGTTGTTAACTGTTCTGTACATAAGGATAGATGGACAGACAAAAAGATGATTGTTTCATAGATAGATAGGTAGACAGACGACAGGTGAAAGAGAGATAGATAGGTACATAGATTAATAGATGATAGACATCATAGATAGATGATAGGAAGATAGATAGATACATAGATAGATACATAGATACATAGATATATACATACATAGATATATAGATAGACAGACAGACCTTTAGATAGATAGATACAGATACATGTCGATTGACACAAAGCTATTGTTCATAACCAGGAGTTGAATGGTGAATAACATAGCTAAACTACAAACAAAAAGGAAGAAAGAAATCCAGTTTAAAAAGTGCAGTAAGCAGCCTTAAGAAGAAAACAAATACTACCATTTGCAATGACGTGGATGGAGCAAGACGGTAGTATGTTCAGAAAAATAGGGCAGGCGGATAAAGGCAAGTACCAAGTGATTTCACTCATGAGTGGAGTATAACAACAAAGAAAAACTGAAGTAAAAAAACAGCAGCAGACTCACAGAACCCGAGGGTTGACTAAAAGTAACCAAAGGAAAAAGGACTGGGCAGGGTGAGTCTGAAGGGAGGGATAAGTGTGGGGAGAAAGAATGGGGGCATTAAGTTTAGCATGTATAATGCGCGGGGTCGGGTGTGCATGGGGAGTACTGTACAACACAGAGAAGACTAGTAGAAATCATATAGCATCTTACTACTCACTGATGGACAGTGACTGTAACGGGGACTTTTGGGGGGGACATGGTGAAGGGGTCTACAGCATCCAAATACGCTGATCGACAGTGACTGAAGAGGTTTTTCGGGGGGACTTGGTGAAGGGGGGAGCATAGTAAACATAATGTTCTTCACGTGATTGTAGATTAATGATAAAAAATATTCTTTAAGTGCAATAAGTGCACAGCTCTGAATCATCAGAATAAAAGGTCAGGCACTGAGTGTTGCAAAGAAAAGACACAGGGATAAAAGAAGGGATGAAAACTCAAGACACCTACGTGCTTACTTACAGGAGACACACTTGAGATCCAAGGACACAGACAAACTACAAGCCGAAGGTGTGTGGACAAGTACCCTACACGAGTGAAACGGAAAATCAAACAATCAAGCAAATGGATTCTGTTTGAGTCCCCAGAGACAGTCAGCAGAAAATAGCCCTATCTGGCCACCGTGAATTCTTTGTGTTTGGTTTCAACAGTTCCCAGCCATAGATTTAGTGGTGCAGCAACATACTTCTCATTTTCTCTCACCTCAACAACTGAGTTGCTGTAATAATAAGCATCTGGGCCTTTGAAATCAGTGGATTTTATGATGTTCACGAATGTGAAAATCTAATAACCAACTAAAGAGGGAAGTTTGGACACTCAAATAAACACGTCACTCCTCAATACACTGTTAGCTCCCAACTGCTCCTGTCTAGAAATTGGTGTTCCTTTTTATTTGACCCTCCATCCTATCGGCGGTGATCACGCTGATGTCTTTCAAACATGGTGGTGAGCGAAGCAACAAGTTGACTTTTCTGTCGACAACAGGCCCAGAGGAATGATACTTGAGATCTTCAGGGAGCCCTTAGTCAATGAATGTGGCTAAATACAGACAGCAAGTTAGAAGGAGATGAAAGAGGACAGAGGATAGAGACACGGGTTCAAGTCCCAGCACAACCGTTCCCTGGTTTTGTAGGTACACGCGGCCGACTCGAACTGCAAGTGTCTCGGTGAACCCAGTGCTCCCTCTGCAGCCTAGATACTTTGCAGGATTTTTGGGAGCATAGTGTAGGAAAGTGATATAGGGTATATGGTTAACTGTTCTGCACACATGGACAGATGGACAGACAAAAGGATGATTGATTGAGTGATTGATACATAGATAGACAGATAGATAGATAGATATAGGTACATATCGACTAGCACAAAGCTACTGCTCATAACAAGGAGAGCAATGGTGAAAGCATTTTGCAAAACTACAAACAAAAAATAAGAATGAAATCCAGTTTAAAACGTGCAGTAAGCAGCCATAAGAAGAAAACGAATCCTATCATTTGCAATAACGTGGATGGAGCTAGAGGGTATTATGCTCAGTCAAATAGGCCAGGCGGAGAAATACATCTACCAAATGATTTCACTCATGTGTGGAGTATGATAACAAGAAAAACTGAAGGAAAAGACAGCAGCAGACTCACAGAACCCGAGAGTGGACCTACAGTTACCAAAGAGAAAGGGACTGGGTAGGGTTTGTGGGAAGGGAGTAATAAGTGCGGGGAAAAAGAATGGGGGCATTAGGATTAGCATGTATAATGTATAGGTTGGGGTGTCATGGGTAGAGCTGTACAAAACAGAGAAGACATGTAGTGATTCTACAGCATCTTAGTACATGCTGACGGAGAGCGGCTGTAACTGGGATTTGGGGTGACTTGGTGAAGAGGGTAGACAGAATAACATAATTTTCTGCATGTGATTGTATATTAATGAGAACAAAAAGAATTTCAAAGTGCAGTAAGAGCACAACTCTCAAATATCAGAATAAAAGTACACCCTTTGAGTGCTCCAAACAAAAGACACAGGGTTAGAAGAACTGATGAAAACTCAAGACCACCTACGTGCTCCAATACTGGAGACTCACTTGAGATCCAAGGACACAGACAAACTACATGCTGAAGGGGCGGGGACAGGTACCCTACACAAGTGAAACTGAGAAACAAAGAAAGAAATGGATTCTGTTTTGGACCCCAGAGAGATTCAGTAGAAAATAGCCCTATCTAGCCACCGTGAATTATTTTGTTTGGTTTCAGCAGTGCTCAGGCATAGATTTAGTGGTGCAGCAACTTCCTTCTCATTTCCTCTCACCTCAACAAATGAATTGCTGTAATAATATGCGTCTGGGCATTTATAATCATTGCTTTTTATGATGTTCACGAATGTAAAGAAGTAATAACCACCTAAAGAGGGAAGTATGGACATTCAAATAAACACTTCACTCCACAACACACTCTTTGTTCTCAACTGCTCCTGTCCAGAAATAGGTGTTAATTCATATTTGTCCCTCCACCTATCAGCAGTGATCACGCCAATGTCCCTCAAACATGGTGGTGTGCAAAGGGCCAAGTACACTTTTCTGTCGACAACAGGCCCACATGAAGGACACTTGTGGTCTTCAGGGATCACTTACTCACTGAATGTGGCTAAATAAAGTCAACAAGCGAGCAGGAAGTATAAGAGGACAGAGGACAAAGATACGGGTTCAAGTCCTTTCACCTCCATTTACTGGTTTTGTAAGCACACTCTGCTGACTCTACCTGAAAGCGTATCGGTGAACACAGTGCTCTCCTTATGGCTTAGTTACCTTGCAAGATTTCTGGAAGCATAATGTAGGGAAGAGACATAGGCTATGTTGTTAACTGTTCTGTACATAAGGATAGATGGACAGACAAAAAGATGATTGTTTCATAGATAGATAGGTAGACAGACGACAGGTGAAAGAGAGATAGATATGTACATAGATAAATAGATGATAGACATCATAGATAGATGATAGGAAGATAGATAGATACATAGATAGATACATAGATACATAGATATATACATACATAGATATATAGATAGACAGACAGACCTTTAGATAGATAGATACAGATACATGTCGATTGACACAAAGCTATTGTTCATAACCAGGAGTTGAATGGTGAATAACATAGCTAAACTACAAACAAAAAGGAAGAAAGAAATCCAGTTTAAAAAGTGCAGTAAGCAGCCTTAAGAAGAAAACAAATACTACCATTTGCAATGACGTGGATGGAGCAAGACGGTAGTATGTTCAGAAAAATAGGGCAGGCGGATAAAGGCAAGTACCAAGTGATTTCACTCATGAGTGGAGTATAACAACAAAGAAAAACTGAAGTAAAAAAACAGCAGCAGACTCACAGAACCCGAGGGTTGACTAAAAGTAACCAAAGGAAAAAGGACTGGGCAGGGTGAGTCTGAAGGGAGGGATAAGTGTGGGGAGAAAGAATGGGGGCATTAAGTTTAGCATGTATAATGCGCGGGGTCGGGTGTGCATGGGGAGTACTGTACAACACAGAGAAGACTAGTAGAAATCATATAGCATCTTACTACTCACTGATGGACAGTGACTGTAACGGGGACTTTTGGGGGGGACATGGTGAAGGGGTCTACAGCATCCAAATACGCTGATCGACAGTGACTGAAGAGGTTTTTCGGGGGGACTTGGTGAAGGGGGGAGCATAGTAAACATAATGTTCTTCACGTGATTGTAGATTAGTGAAAAAAATATTCTTTAAGTGCAATAAGTGCACAGCTCTGAATCATCAGAATAAAAGGTCAGGCACTGAGTGTTGCAAACAAAAGACACAGGGATAAAAGAAGGGATGAAAACTCAAGACACCTACGTGCTTACTTACAGGAGACACACTTGAGATCCAAGGACACAGACAAACTACAAGCCGAAGGTGTGTGGACAAGTACCCTACACGAGTGAAACGGAAAATCAAACAATCAAGCAAATGGATTCTGTTTGAGTCCCCAGAGACAGTCAGCAGAAAATAGCCCTATCTGGCCACCGTGAATTCTTTGTGTTTGGTTTCAACAGTTCCCAGCCATAGATTTAGTGGTGCAGCAACATACTTCTCATTTTCTCTCACCTCAACAACTGAGTTGCTGTAATAATAAGCATCTGGGCCTTTGAAATCAGTGGATTTTATGATGTTCACGAATGTGAAAATCTAATAACCAACTAAAGAGGGAAGTTTGGACACTCAAATAAACACGTCACTCCTCAATACACTGTTAGCTCCCAACTGCTCCTGTCTAGAAATTGGTGTTCCTTTTTATTTGACCCTCCATCCTATCGGCGGTGATCACGCTGATGTCTTTCAAACATGGTGGTGAGCGAAGCAACAAGTTGACTTTTCTGTCGACAACAGGCCCAGAGGAATGATACTTGAGATCTTCAGGGAGCCCTTAGTCAATGAATGTGGCTAAATACAGACAGCAAGTTAGAAGGAGATGAAAGAGGACAGAGGATAGAGACACGGGTTCAAGTCCCAGCACAACCGTTCCCTGGTTTTGTAGGTACACGCGGCCGACTCGAACTGCAAGTGTCTCGGTGAACCCAGTGCTCCCTCTGCAGCCTAGATACTTTGCAGGATTTTTGGGAGCATAGTGTAGGAAAGTGATATAGGGTATATGGTTAACTGTTCTGCACACATGGACAGATGGACAGACAAAAGGATGATTGATTGAGTGATTGATACATAGATAGACAGATAGATAGATAGATATAGGTACATATCGATTAGCACAAAGCTACTGCTCATAACAAGGAGAGCAATGGTGAAAGCATTTTGCAAAACTACAAACAAAAAATAAGAATGAAATCCAGTTTAAAAAGTGCAGTAAGCAGCCATAAGAAGAAAACAAATCCTATCATTTGCAATAACGTGGATGGAGCTAGAGGGTATTATGCTCAGTCAAATAGGCCAGGCGGAGAAATACATGTACCAAATGATTTCACTCATGTGTGGAGTATGATAACAAGAAAAACTGAAGGAAAAGACAGCAGCAGACTCACAGAACCCGAGAGTGGACCTACAGTTACCAAAGAGAAACGGACTGGGTAGGGTTTGTGGGATGGGAGTAACAAGTGGGGGGAAAACGAATGGGGGCATTAAGATTAGCATGTATAATGTGTAGGGTGAGTTGTCATGGGTAGTGCTGTACAACACAGAGAAGACATGTAGTGATTCTACAGCATCTTAGTACATGCTGACGGAGAGCGGCTGTAACTGGGATTTGGGGTGACTTGGTGAAGAGGGTAGACAGAATAACATAATTTTCTGCATGTGATTGTATATTAATGAGAACAAAAAGAATTTCAAAGTGCAGTAAGAGCACAGCTCTCAAATATCAGAATAAAAGTACAGCCTTTGAGTGCTCCAATCAAAAGACACAGGGTTAGAAGAACTGATGAAAACACAAGACCACCTACGTGCTCCCTTACTGGAGACTCACTTGAGATCCAAGGACACAGACAAACTACAAGCTGAAGGACGGGGACAGGTACCCTACAAAAGTGAAACTGAGAAACAAAGAAAGAAATGGATTCTGTTTTGGACCCCAGAGAGAGTCAGTAGAAAATAGCCCTATCTAGCCACCGTGAATTATTTTGCTTGGTTTCAGCAGTGCTCAGGCATAGATTTAGTGGTGGAGCAACTTCCTTCTCATTTCCTCTCACCTCAACAAATGAATTGCCGTAATAATATGCGTCTGGGCATTTATAATCATTGCTTTTTATGATGTTCACGAATGTAAAGAAGTAATAACCACCTAAAGAGGGAAGTTTGGACATTCACATAAACACTTCACTCCACAACACACTCTTTGTTCTCAACTGCTCCTGTCCAGAAATAGGTGTTAATTCATATTTGTCCCTCCACTTATCAGCAGTGATCACGCCAATGTATCTCAAACATGGTGGTGTGCAAAGGGCCAAGTACACTTTTCTGTCGAAAACAGGCCCACACGAAGGACACTTGTGGTCTTTAGGGATCACTTACTCACTGAATGTTGCTAAATAAAGTCAACAAGCGAGCAGGAAGTATAAGAGGACAGAGGACAAAGATACGGGTTCAAGTCCTTTCACCTCCATTTACTGGTTTTGTAAGCACACTCTGCTGACTCTACCTGAAAGCGTATCGGTGAACACGGTGCTCTCCTTATGGCTTAGTTACCTTGCAAGATTTCTGGAAGCATAATGTAGGGAAGAGACATAGGCTATGCTGTTAACTGTTCTGTACATAAGGATAGATGGACAGACAAAAAGATGATTGTTTCATAGATAGATAGGTAGACAGACGACAGGTGAAAGATAGATAGATAGGTACATAGATTAATAGAAGACAGACATCATAGATAGATGATAAGAAGATAGGTAGATACATACATATAAAGATACATAGATACATAGATATATACATACATAGATATATAGATAGACAGACAGACCTTTAGATAGATAGATACAGATACATGTCGATTGACACAAAGCTATTGTTCATAACCAGGAGTTGAATGCTGAATAACATAGCTAAACTACAAACAAAAAGGAAGAATGAAATCCAGTTTAAAAAGTGCAGTAAGCAGCCTTAAGATGAAAACAAATACTACCATTTGCAATGACGTGGATGGAGCAAGACGGTAGTATGTTCAGAAAAATAGGGCAGGCGGATAAAGGCAAGTACCAAGTGATTTCACTCATGTGTGGAGTATAACAACAAAGAAAAACTGAAGTAAAAAAATAGCAGCAGACTCACAGAACCCGAGAGTTGACTAAAAGTAACCAAAGGAAAAAGGACTGGGCAGGGTGAGTCTGAAGGGAGGGATAAGTGTGGGGAGAAAGAATGGGGGCATTAAGTTTAGCATGTAAAATGCGCGGGGTCGGGTGTGCATGGGGAGCACTGTACAACACAGAGAAGACTAGTAGAGATCATATAGCATCTTACTACTGACTGATGGACAGTGACTGTAACGGGGACATTTGGGGGGTCATGGTGAAGGGGTCTACAGCATCCAACTACGCTGATCGACAGTGACTGAAGAGCTTTTTCGGGGGGACTTGGTGAAGGGGGGAGCATAGTAAACATAATGTTCTTCACGTGATTGTAGATTAATGATAAAAAATATTCTTTAAGTGCAATAAGTGCACAGCTCTGAATCATCAGAATAAAATTTCAGGCACTGAGTGCTGCAAACAAAAGACACAGGGATAAAGAAGGGATGAAAACACAAGACACCTTAGTGCTTACTTACCGGAGACTCACTTGAGATCCAAGGACACAGACAAACTACAAGCAGAAGGTGTGTGGACAAGTACCCTACACGAGTGAAACGGAAAATCAAACAATCAAGCAAATGGATTCTGTTTGAGTCCCCAGAGACAGTCAGCAGAAAATAGCCCTATCTGGCCACCGTGAATTCTTTGTGTTTGGTTTCAACAGTTCCCAGCCGTAGATTTAGTGGTGCAGCAACATACTTCTCATTTTCTCTCACCTCAACAACTGAGTTGCTGTAATAATAACATCTGGGCCTTTGAAATCAGTGGATTTTATGATGTTCACGAATGTGAAAATCTAATAACCACGTAAAGAGGGAAGTTTGGACACTCAAATAAACACTTCACTCCACAATACACTGTTAGCTCCCAACTGCTCCTGTCTAGAAATTGGTGTTCCTTTTTATTTGACCCTCCGTGCTATTGGCGGTGATCACGCTGATGTCCTTCAAACATGGTGTTGAGCGAAGCAACAAGTTGACTTTTCTGTCGACAACAAGCCCAGAGGAATGATACTTGAGATCTTCAGGGAGCCCTTAGTCAATGAATGTGGCTAAATACAGACAGCAAGTTAGAAGGAGATGAAAGAGGACAGAGGATAGAGACACGGGTTCAAGTCCCAGCACAACCATTTCCTGGTTTTGTAGGTACACGCGGCCGACTCAAACTGCAAGTGTCTCGGTGAACCCAGTGCTCCCTCTGCAGCCTAGATACTTTGCAGGATTTTTGGGAGCATAGTGTAGGAAAGTGATATAGGGTATATGTTTAACTGTTCTGCACACATGGGCAGATGGACAGACAAAAGGATGATTGATTGAGTGATTGATAAATAGATAGACAGAGAGATAGATAGATATAGGTACATATCGATTAGCACAAAGCTACTGCTCATAACAAGGAGAGCAATGGTGAAAGCACATTGCAAAATTACAAACAAAAAAGGAGAATGAAATCCAGTTTAAAAAGTGCAGTAAGCAGCCATAAGAAGGAAACAAATCCTATCATTTGCAATAACGTGGATGGAGCTAGAGGGTATTATGCTCAGTCAAATAGGCCAGGCGGAGAAATACATGTACCAAATGATTTCACTCATGTGTGAAGTATGATAACAAAGAGAAACTGAATTAAAAGACAGCAGCAGACTCACAGAACCCGAGAGTGGACCTACAGTTACCAAAGAGAAAGGGACTGGGTAGGGTTTGTGGGAAGGGAGTAATAAGTGCGGGGAAAAAGAATGGGGGCATTAGGATTAGCATGTATAATGTATAGGGTGGGGTGTCATGGGTAGAGCTGTACAACACAGAGAAGACATGTAGTGATTCTACAGCATCTTAGTACATGCTGACGGAGAGCGGCTGTAACTGGGATTTGGGGTGACTTGGTGAAGAGGGTAGACAGAATAACATAATTTTCTGCATGTGATTGTATATTAATGAGAACAAAAAGAATTTCAAAGTGCAGTAAGAGCACAGCTCTCAAATATCAGAATAAAAGTACAGCCTTTGAGTGCTCCAATCAAAAGACACAGGGTTAGAAGAACTGATGAAAACTCAAGACCACCTACGTGCTCCCTTACTGGAGACTCACTTGAGATCCAAGGACACAGACAAACTACAAGCTGAAGGGGCGGGGACAGGTACCCTACACAAGTGAACCTGAGAAACAAAGAAAGAAATGGATTCTGTTTTGGACCCCAGAGAGAGTCAGTAGAAAATAGCCCTATCTAGCCAACGTGAATTCTTTTTGTTTGGTTTCAGCAGTGCTCAGGCATAGATTTAGTGGTGCAGCAACTTCCTTCTCATTTCCTCTCACCTCAACAAATGAATTGCTCTAATAATATGCGTCTGGGCATTTATAATCATTGCTTTTTATGATGTTCACGAATGTAAAGAAGTAGTAAACACCTAAAGAGGGAACTTTGGACACTCAAATAAACACTTCACTCCACAACACACTCTTTGTTCCCAACTGCTCCTGTCCAGAAATAGGTGTTAATTCATATTTGTCGCTCCACCTATCAGCAGTGATCACGCCAATGTCCCTCAAACATGGTGGTGTGCAAATGGCCAAGTACACTTTTCTGTCGAAAACAGGCCCAGACGAAGGATACTTGTGGTCTTCAGGGATCACTTACTCACTGAATGTGGCTAAATAAAGTCAACAAGCGAGCAGTAAGTATGAGTGGACAGAGGACAAAGATACGGGTTCAAGTCCTTTCAACTCCATTTACTGGTTTTGTAAGCACACTCTGCTGAATCTACCTGAAAGCGTATCGGTGAACAAAGTGCTCTCCTTATGGCTTAGTTACCTTGCGAGATTTCTGGAAGCATAATGTAGGGAAGAGACATATTCTATGTTGTTAACTGTTCTGTCCATAAGGATAGATGGGCAGACAAAAAATGATTGTTTCATAGATAGATAGGTAGACAGACGACAGGTGAAAGAGAGATAGATAGGTACATAGATTAATAGATGATAGACATCATAGATAGATGATAGTAAGATAGATAGATAGATACATATATAGATACATAGATACATAGATATATACATACATAGATACATAGATAGACAGACAGACCTTTAAATAGATAGATACAGATACATGTCGATTGACACAAAGCTACTGTTCATAACCAGGAGTTGAATGCTGAATAACATAGCTAAACTACAAACAAAAAGGAAGAAGGAAAACCAGTTTAAAAAGTGCAGTAATCAGCCTTAAGAAGAAAACAAATACTACCATTTGCAATGACGTGGATGGAGCAAGACGGTAGTATGTTCAGAAAAATAGGGCAGGCGGATAAAGGCAAGTACCAAGTGATTTCACTCATGTGTGGAGTATAACAACAAAGAAAAACTGAAGTAAAAAAACAGCAGCAGACTCACAGAATCCGAGAGTTGACTAAAATTAACCAAAGGAAAAAGGACTGGGCAGGGTGAGTCTGAAGGGAGGGATAAGTGTGGGGAGAAAGAATGGGGGCATTAAGTTTAGCATGTAAAATGCGCGGGGTCGGGTGTGCATGGGGAGTACTGTACAACACAGAGAAGACTAGTAGAGATCATATAGCATCTTACTACTCACTGATGGACAGTGACTGTAACGGGGACATTTGGGGGGGACATTGTGAAGGGGTCTACAGCATCCAACTACGCTGATCGACAGTGACTGAAGAGGTTTCTCGGGGGGACTTGGTGAAGGGGGGAGCATAGTAAACATAATGTTCTTCACGTGATTGTAGATTAATGATAAAAAATATTCTTTAAGTGCAATAAGTGCACAGCTCTGAATCATCAGAATAAAATTTCAGGCACTGAGTGCTGCAAACAAAAGACACAGGGATAAAAGAAGGGATGAAAACTCAAGACACCTACGTGCTTACTTACAGGAGACTCACTTGAGATCCAAGGACACAGACAAACTACAAGCCGAAGGTGTGTGGACAAGTACCTTACACGAGTGAAAAGGAAAATCACACAATCAAGCAAATGGATTCTGTTTGAGTCCCCAGAGACAGTCAGCAGAAAATAGCCCTATCTGGCCACCGTGAATTCTTTTTGTTTGGTTTCAACAGTTCCCAGCCATAGATTTAGTGGTGCAGCAACATACTTCTCATTTTCTCTCACCTCAACAACCGAGTTGCTGTAATAATAAGCATCTGGGCCTTTGAAATCAGTGGATTTTATGATGTTCACGAATGTGAAAATCTAATAACCAACTAAAGAGGGAAGTTTGGACACTCAAATAAACACGTCACTCCTCAATACACTGTTAGCTCCCAACTGCTCCTGTCTAGAAATTGGTGTTCCTTTTTATTTGACCCTCCATCCTATCGGCGGTGATCACGCTGATGTCTTTCAAACATGGTGGTGAGCGAAGCAACAAGTTGACTTTTCTGTCGACAACAGGCCCAGAGGAATGATACTTGAGATCTTCAGGGAGCCCTTAGTCAATGAATGTGGCTAAATACAGACAACAAGTTAGATGGAGATGAAAGAGGACAGAGGATAGAGACACGGGTTCAAGTCCCAGCACAACCGTTCCCTGGTTTTGTAGGTACACGCGGCCGACTCGAACTGCAAGTGTCTCGGTGAACCCAGTGCTCCCTCTGCAGCCTAGATACTTTGCAGGATTTTTCGGAGCATAGTGTAGGAAAGTGATATAGGGTATATGGTTAACTGTTCTGCACACATGGACAGATGGACAGACAAAAGGATGATTGATTGAGTGATTGATACATAGATAGACAGATAGATAGATAGATATAGGTACATATCGATTAGCACAAAGCTACTGCTCATAACAAGGAGAGCAATGGTGAAAGCATTTTGCAAAACTACAAACAAAAAATAAGAATGAAATCCAGTTTAAAAAGTGCAGTAAGCAGCCATAAGAAGAAAACAAATCCTATCATTTGCAATAACGTGGATGGAGCTAGAGGGTATTATGCTCAGTCAAATAGGCCAGGCGGAGAAATACATCTACCAAATGATTTCACTCATGTGTGGAGTATGATAACAAGAAAAACTGAAGGAAAAGACAGCAGCAGACTCACAGAACCCGAGAGTGGACCTACAGTTACCAAAGAGAAACGGACTGGGTAGGGTTTGTGGGAAGGGAGTAACAAGTGGGGGGAAAACGAATGGGGGCATTAAGATTAGCATGTATAATGTGTAGGGTGAGTTGTCATGGGTAGTGCTGTACAACACAGAGAAGACATGTAGTGATTCTACAGCATCTTAGTACATGCTGACGGAGAGCGGCTGTAACTGGGATTTGGGGTGACTTGGTGAAGAGGGTAGACAGAATAACATAATTTTCTGCATGTGATTGTATATTAATGAGAACAAAAAGAATTTCAAAGTGCAGTAAGAGCACAGCTCTCAAATATCAGAATAAAAGTACAGCCTTTGAGTGCTCCAATCAAAAGACACAGGGTTAGAAGAACTGATGAAAACACAAGACCACCTACGTGCTCCCTTACTGGAGACTCACTTGAGATCCAAGGACACAGACAAACTACAAGCTGAAGGACGGGGACAGGTACCCTACAAAAGTGAAACTGAGAAACAAAGAAAGAAATGGATTCTGTTTTGGACCCCAGAGAGAGTCAGTAGAAAATAGCCCTATCTAGCCACCGTGAATTATTTTGCTTGGTTTCAGCAGTGCTCAGGCATAGATTTAGTGGTGGAGCAACTTCCTTCTCATTTCCTCTCACCTCAACAAATGAATTGCCGTAATAATATGCGTCTGGGCATTTATAATCATTGCTTTTTATGATGTTCACGAATGTAAAGAAGTAATAACCACCTAAAGAGGGAAGTTTGGACATTCACATAAACACTTCACTCCACAACACACTCTTTGTTCTCAACTGCTCCTGTCCAGAAATAGGTGTTAATTCATATTTGTCCCTCCACTTATCAGCAGTGATCACGCCAATGTATCTCAAACATGGTGGTGTGCAAAGGGCCAAGTACACTTTTCTGTCGAAAACAGGCCCACACGAAGGACACTTGTGGTCTTTAGGGATCACTTACTCACTGAATGTTGCTAAATAAAGTCAACAAGCGAGCAGGAAGTATAAGAGGACAGAGGACAAAGATACGGTTTCAAGTCCTTTCACCTCCATTTACTGGTTTTGTAAGCACACTCTGCTGACTCTACCTGAAAGCGTATCGGTGAACACGGTGCTCTCCTTATGGCTTAGTTACCTTGCAAGATTTCTGGAAGCATAATGTAGGGAAGAGACATAGGCTATGCTGTTAACTGTTCTGTACATAAGGATAGATGGACAGACAAAAAGATGATTGTTTCATAGATAGATAGGTAGACAGACGACAGGTGAAAGATAGATAGATAGGTACATAGATTAATAGAAGACAGACATCATAGATAGATGATAAGAAGATAGGTAGATACATACATATAAAGATACATAGATACATAGATATATACATACATAGATATATAGATAGACAGACAGACCTTTAGATAGATAGATACAGATACATGTCGATTGACACAAAGCTATTGTTCATAACCAGGAGTTGAATGCTGAATAACATAGCTAAACTACAAACAAAAAGGAAGAATGAAATCCAGTTTAAAAAGTGCAGTAAGCAGCCTTAAGATGAAAACAAATACTACCATTTGCAATGACGTGGATGGAGCAAGACGGTAGTATGTTCAGAAAAATAGGGCAGGCGGATAAAGGCAAGTACCAAGTGATTTCACTCATGTGTGGAGTATAACAACAAAGAAAAACTGAAGTAAAAAAATAGCAGCAGACTCACAGAACCCGAGAGTTGACTAAAAGTAACCAAAGGAAAAAGGACTGGGCAGGGTGAGTCTGAAGGGAGGGATAAGTGTGGGGAGAAAGAATGGGGGCATTAAGTTTAGCATGTAAAATGCGCGGGGTCGGGTGTGCATGGGGAGCACTGTACAACACAGAGAAGACTAGTAGAGATCATATAGCATCTTACTACTGACTGATGGACAGTGACTGTAACGGGGACATTTGGGGGGTCATGGTGAAGGGGTCTACAGCATCCAACTACGCTGATCGACAGTGACTGAAGAGCTTTTTCGGGGGGACTTGGTGAAGGGGGGAGCATAGTAAACATAATGTTCTTCACGTGATTGTAGATTAATGATAAAAAATATTCTTTAAGTGCAATAAGTGCACAGCTCTGAATCATCAGAATAAAATTTCAGGCACTGAGTGCTGCAAACAAAAGACACAGGGATAAAGAAGGGATGAAAACACAAGACACCTTAGTGCTTACTTACCGGAGACTCACTTGAGATCCAAGGACACAGACAAACTACAAGCAGAAGGTGTGTGGACAAGTACCCTACACGAGTGAAACGGAAAATCAAACAATCAAGCAAATGGATTCTGTTTGAGTCCCCAGAGACAGTCAGCAGAAAATAGCCCTATCTGGCCACCGTGAATTCTTTGTGTTTGGTTTCAACAGTTCCCAGCCGTAGATTTAGTGGTGCAGCAACATACTTCTCATTTTCTCTCACCTCAACAACTGAGTTGCTGTAATAATAACATCTGGGCCTTTGAAATCAGTGGATTTTATGATGTTCACGAATGTGAAAATCTAATAACCACGTAAAGAGGGAAGTTTGGACACTCAAATAAACACTTCACTCCACAATACACTGTTAGCTCCCAACTGCTCCTGTCTAGAAATTGGTGTTCCTTTTTATTTGACCCTCCGTGCTATTGGCGGTGATCACGCTGATGTCCTTCAAACATGGTGTTGAGCGAAGCAACAAGTTGACTTTTCTGTCGACAACAGGCCCAGAGGAATGATACTTGAGATCTTCAGGGAGCCCTTAGTCAATGAATGTGGCTAAATACAGACAGCAAGTTAGAAGGAGATGAAAGAGGACAGAGGATAGAGACACGGGTTCAAGTCCCAGCACAACCATTTCCTGGTTTTGTAGGTACACGCGGCCGACTCAAACTGCAAGTGTCTCGGTGAACCCAGTGCTCCCTCTGCAGCCTAGATACTTTGCAGGATTTTTGGGAGCATAGTGTAGGAAAGTGATATAGGGTATATGTTTAACTGTTCTGCACACATGGGCAGATGGACAGACAAAAGGATGATTGATTGAGTGATTGATAAATAGATAGACAGAGAGATAGATAGATATAGGTACATATCGATTAGCACAAAGCTACTGCTCATAACAAGGAGAGCAATGGTGAAAGCACATTGCAAAATTACAAACAAAAAAGGAGAATGAAATCCAGTTTAAAAAGTGCAGTAAGCAGCCATAAGAAGGAAACAAATCCTATCATTTGCAATAACGTGGATGGAGCTAGAGGGTATTATGCTCAGTCAAATAGGCCAGGCGGAGAAATACATGTACCAAATGATTTCACTCATGTGTGAAGTATGATAACAAAGAGAAACTGAATTAAAAGACAGCAGCAGACTCACAGAACCCGAGAGTGGACCTACAGTTACCAAAGAGAAAGGGACTGGGTAGGGTTTGTGGGAAGGGAGTAATAAGTGCGGGGAAAAAGAATGGGGGCATTAGGATTAGCATGTATAATGTATAGGGTGGGGTGTCATGGGTAGAGCTGTACAACACAGAGAAGACATGTAGTGATTCTACAGCATCTTAGTACATGCTGACGGAGAGCGGCTGTAACTGGGATTTGGGGTGACTTGGTGAAGAGGGTAGACAGAATAACATAATTTTCTGCATGTGATTGTATATTAATGAGAACAAAAAGAATTTCAAAGTGCAGTAAGAGCACAGCTCTCAAATATCAGAATAAAAGTACAGCCTTTGAGTGCTCCAATCAAAAGACACAGGGTTAGAAGAACTGATGAAAACTCAAGACCACCTACGTGCTCCCTTACTGGAGACTCACTTGAGATCCAAGGACACAGACAAACTACAAGCTGAAGGGGCGGGGACAGGTACCCTACACAAGTGAACCTGAGAAACAAAGAAAGAAATGGATTCTGTTTTGGACCCCAGAGAGAGTCAGTAGAAAATAGCCCTATCTAGCCAACGTGAATTCTTTTTGTTTGGTTTCAGCAGTGCTCAGGCATAGATTTAGTGGTGCAGCAACTTCCTTCTCATTTCCTCTCACCTCAACAAATGAATTGCTCTAATAATATGCGTCTGGGCATTTATAATCATTGCTTTTTATGATGTTCACGAATGTAAAGAAGTAGTAAACACCTAAAGAGGGAACTTTGGACACTCAAATAAACACTTCACTCCACAACACACTCTTTGTTCCCAACTGCTCCTGTCCAGAAATAGGTGTTAATTCATATTTGTCGCTCCACCTATCAGCAGTGATCACGCCAATGTCCCTCAAACATGGTGGTGTGCAAATGGCCAAGTACACTTTTCTGTCGAAAACAGGCCCAGACGAAGGATACTTGTGGTCTTCAGGGATCACTTACTCACTGAATGTGGCTAAATAAAGTCAACAAGCGAGCAGTAAGTATGAGTGGACAGAGGACAAAGATACGGGTTCAAGTCCTTTCAACTCCATTTACTGGTTTTGTAAGCACACTCTGCTGAATCTACCTGAAAGCGTATCGGTGAACAAAGTGCTCTCCTTATGGCTTAGTTACCTTGCGAGATTTCTGGAAGCATAATGTAGGGAAGAGACATATTCTATGTTGTTAACTGTTCTGTCCATAAGGATAGATGGGCAGACAAAAAATGATTGTTTCATAGATAGATAGGTAGACAGACGACAGGTGAAAGAGAGATAGATAGGTACATAGATTAATAGATGATAGACATCATAGATAGATGATAGTAAGATAGATAGATAGATACATATATAGATACATAGATACATAGATATATACATACATAGATACATAGATAGACAGACAGACCTTTAAATAGATAGATACAGATACATGTCGATTGACACAAAGCTACTGTTCATAACCAGGAGTTGAATGCTGAATAACATAGCTAAACTACAAACAAAAAGGAAGAAGGAAAACCAGTTTAAAAAGTGCAGTAATCAGCCTTAAGAAGAAAACAAATACTACCATTTGCAATGACGTGGATGGAGCAAGACGGTAGTATGTTCAGAAAAATAGGGCAGGCGGATAAAGGCAAGTACCAAGTGATTTCACTCATGTGTGGAGTATAACAACAAAGAAAAACTGAAGTAAAAAAACAGCAGCAGACTCACAGAATCCGAGAGTTGACTAAAATTAACCAAAGGAAAAAGGACTGGGCAGGGTGAGTCTGAAGGGAGGGATAAGTGTGGGGAGAAAGAATGGGGGCATTAAGTTTAGCATGTAAAATGCGCGGGGTCGGGTGTGCATGGGGAGTACTGTACAACACAGAGAAGACTAGTAGAGATCATATAGCATCTTACTACTCACTGATGGACAGTGACTGTAACGGGGACATTTGGGGGGGACATTGTGAAGGGGTCTACAGCATCCAACTACGCTGATCGACAGTGACTGAAGAGGTTTCTCGGGGGGACTTGGTGAAGGGGGGAGCATAGTAAACATAATGTTCTTCACGTGATTGTAGATTAATGATAAAAAATATTCTTTAAGTGCAATAAGTGCACAGCTCTGAATCATCAGAATAAAATTTCAGGCACTGAGTGCTGCAAACAAAAGACACAGGGATAAAGAAGGGATGAAAACACAAGACACCTTAGTGCTTACTTACCGGAGACTCACTTGAGATCCAAGGACACAGACAAACTACAAGCAGAAGGTGTGTGGACAAGTACCCTACACGAGTGAAACGGAAAATCAAACAATCAAGCAAATGGATTCTGTTTGAGTCCCCAGAGACAGTCAGCAGAAAATAGCCCTATCTGGCCACCGTGAATTCTTTGTGTTTGGTTTCAACAGTTCCCAGCCGTAGATTTAGTGGTGCAGCAACATACTTCTCATTTTCTCTCACCTCAACAACTGAGTTGCTGTAATAATAACATCTGGGCCTTTGAAATCAGTGGATTTTATGATGTTCACGAATGTGAAAATCTAATAACCACGTAAAGAGGGAAGTTTGGACACTCAAATAAACACTTCACTCCACAATACACTGTTAGCTCCCAACTGCTCCTGTCTAGAAATTGGTGTTCCTTTTTATTTGACCCTCCGTGCTATTGGCGGTGATCACGCTGATGTCCTTCAAACATGGTGTTGAGCGAAGCAACAAGTTGACTTTTCTGTCGACAACAGGCCCAGAGGAATGATACTTGAGATCTTCAGGGAGCCCTTAGTCAATGAATGTGGCTAAATACAGACAGCAAGTTAGAAGGAGATGAAAGAGGACAGAGGATAGAGACACGGGTTCAAGTCCCAGCACAACCATTTCCTGGTTTTGTAGGTACACGCGGCCGACTCAAACTGCAAGTGTCTCGGTGAACCCAGTGCTCCCTCTGCAGCCTAGATACTTTGCAGGATTTTTGGGAGCATAGTGTAGGAAAGTGATATAGGGTATATGTTTAACTGTTCTGCACACATGGGCAGATGGACAGACAAAAGGATGATTGATTGAGTGATTGATAAATAGATAGACAGAGAGATAGATAGATATAGGTACATATCGATTAGCACAAAGCTACTGCTCATAACAAGGAGAGCAATGGTGAAAGCACATTGCAAAATTACAAACAAAAAAGGAGAATGAAATCCAGTTTAAAAAGTGCAGTAAGCAGCCATAAGAAGGAAACAAATCCTATCATTTGCAATAACGTGGATGGAGCTAGAGGGTATTATGCTCAGTCAAATAGGCCAGGCGGAGAAATACATGTACCAAATGATTTCACTCATGTGTGAAGTATGATAACAAAGAGAAACTGAATTAAAAGACAGCAGCAGACTCACAGAACCCGAGAGTGGACCTACAGTTACCAAAGAGAAAGGGACTGGGTAGGGTTTGTGGGAAGGGAGTAATAAGTGCGGGGAAAAAGAATGGGGGCATTAGGATTAGCATGTATAATGTATAGGGTGGGGTGTCATGGGTAGAGCTGTACAACACAGAGAAGACATGTAGTGATTCTACAGCATCTTAGTACATGCTGACGGAGAGCGGCTGTAACTGGGATTTGGGGTGACTTGGTGAAGAGGGTAGACAGAATAACATAATTTTCTGCATGTGATTGTATATTAATGAGAACAAAAAGAATTTCAAAGTGCAGTAAGAGCACAGCTCTCAAATATCAGAATAAAAGTACAGCCTTTGAGTGCTCCAATCAAAAGACACAGGGTTAGAAGAACTGATGAAAACTCAAGACCACCTACGTGCTCCCTTACTGGAGACTCACTTGAGATCCAAGGACACAGACAAACTACAAGCTGAAGGGGCGGGGACAGGTACCCTACACAAGTGAACCTGAGAAACAAAGAAAGAAATGGATTCTGTTTTGGACCCCAGAGAGAGTCAGTAGAAAATAGCCCTATCTAGCCAACGTGAATTCTTTTTGTTTGGTTTCAGCAGTGCTCAGGCATAGATTTAGTGGTGCAGCAACTTCCTTCTCATTTCCTCTCACCTCAACAAATGAATTGCTCTAATAATATGCGTCTGGGCATTTATAATCATTGCTTTTTATGATGTTCACGAATGTAAAGAAGTAGTAAACACCTAAAGAGGGAACTTTGGACACTCAAATAAACACTTCACTCCACAACACACTCTTTGTTCCCAACTGCTCCTGTCCAGAAATAGGTGTTAATTCATATTTGTCGCTCCACCTATCAGCAGTGATCACGCCAATGTCCCTCAAACATGGTGGTGTGCAAATGGCCAAGTACACTTTTCTGTCGAAAACAGGCCCAGACGAAGGATACTTGTGGTCTTCAGGGATCACTTACTCACTGAATGTGGCTAAATAAAGTCAACAAGCGAGCAGTAAGTATGAGTGGACAGAGGACAAAGATACGGGTTCAAGTCCTTTCAACTCCATTTACTGGTTTTGTAAGCACACTCTGCTGAATCTACCTGAAAGCGTATCGGTGAACAAAGTGCTCTCCTTATGGCTTAGTTACCTTGCGAGATTTCTGGAAGCATAATGTAGGGAAGAGACATATTCTATGTTGTTAACTGTTCTGTCCATAAGGATAGATGGGCAGACAAAAAATGATTGTTTCATAGATAGATAGGTAGACAGACGACAGGTGAAAGAGAGATAGATAGGTACATAGATTAATAGATGATAGACATCATAGATAGATGATAGTAAGATAGATAGATAGATACATATATAGATACATAGATACATAGATATATACATACATAGATACATAGATAGACAGACAGACCTTTAAATAGATAGATACAGATACATGTCGATTGACACAAAGCTACTGTTCATAACCAGGAGTTGAATGCTGAATAACATAGCTAAACTACAAACAAAAAGGAAGAAGGAAAACCAGTTTAAAAAGTGCAGTAATCAGCCTTAAGAAGAAAACAAATACTACCATTTGCAATGACGTGGATGGAGCAAGACGGTAGTATGTTCAGAAAAATAGGGCAGGCGGATAAAGGCAAGTACCAAGTGATTTCACTCATGTGTGGAGTATAACAACAAAGAAAAACTGAAGTAAAAAAACAGCAGCAGACTCACAGAATCCGAGAGTTGACTAAAATTAACCAAAGGAAAAAGGACTGGGCAGGGTGAGTCTGAAGGGAGGGATAAGTGTGGGGAGAAAGAATGGGGGCATTAAGTTTAGCATGTAAAATGCGCGGGGTCGGGTGTGCATGGGGAGTACTGTACAACACAGAGAAGACTAGTAGAGATCATATAGCATCTTACTACTCACTGATGGACAGTGACTGTAACGGGGACATTTGGGGGGGACATTGTGAAGGGGTCTACAGCATCCAACTACGCTGATCGACAGTGACTGAAGAGGTTTCTCGGGGGGACTTGGTGAAGGGGGGAGCATAGTAAACATAATGTTCTTCACGTGATTGTAGATTAATGATAAAAAATATTCTTTAAGTGCAATAAGTGCACAGCTCTGAATCATCAGAATAAAATTTCAGGCACTGAGTGCTGCAAACAAAAGACACAGGGATAAAGAAGGGATGAAAACACAAGACACCTTAGTGCTTACTTACCGGAGACTCACTTGAGATCCAAGGACACAGACAAACTACAAGCAGAAGGTGTGTGGACAAGTACCCTACACGAGTGAAACGGAAAATCAAACAATCAAGCAAATGGATTCTGTTTGAGTCCCCAGAGACAGTCAGCAGAAAATAGCCCTATCTGGCCACCGTGAATTCTTTGTGTTTGGTTTCAACAGTTCCCAGCCGTAGATTTAGTGGTGCAGCAACATACTTCTCATTTTCTCTCACCTCAACAACTGAGTTGCTGTAATAATAACATCTGGGCCTTTGAAATCAGTGGATTTTATGATGTTCACGAATGTGAAAATCTAATAACCACGTAAAGAGGGAAGTTTGGACACTCAAATAAACACTTCACTCCACAATACACTGTTAGCTCCCAACTGCTCCTGTCTAGAAATTGGTGTTCCTTTTTATTTGACCCTCCGTGCTATTGGCGGTGATCACGCTGATGTCCTTCAAACATGGTGTTGAGCGAAGCAACAAGTTGACTTTTCTGTCGACAACAGGCCCAGAGGAATGATACTTGAGATCTTCAGGGAGCCCTTAGTCAATGAATGTGGCTAAATACAGACAGCAAGTTAGAAGGAGATGAAAGAGGACAGAGGATAGAGACACGGGTTCAAGTCCCAGCACAACCATTTCCTGGTTTTGTAGGTACACGCGGCCGACTCAAACTGCAAGTGTCTCGGTGAACCCAGTGCTCCCTCTGCAGCCTAGATACTTTGCAGGATTTTTGGGAGCATAGTGTAGGAAAGTGATATAGGGTATATGTTTAACTGTTCTGCACACATGGGCAGATGGACAGACAAAAGGATGATTGATTGAGTGATTGATAAATAGATAGACAGAGAGATAGATAGATATAGGTACATATCGATTAGCACAAAGCTACTGCTCATAACAAGGAGAGCAATGGTGAAAGCACATTGCAAAATTACAAACAAAAAAGGAGAATGAAATCCAGTTTAAAAAGTGCAGTAAGCAGCCATAAGAAGGAAACAAATCCTATCATTTGCAATAACGTGGATGGAGCTAGAGGGTATTATGCTCAGTCAAATAGGCCAGGCGGAGAAATACATGTACCAAATGATTTCACTCATGTGTGAAGTATGATAACAAAGAGAAACTGAATTAAAAGACAGCAGCAGACTCACAGAACCCGAGAGTGGACCTACAGTTACCAAAGAGAAAGGGACTGGGTAGGGTTTGTGGGAAGGGAGTAATAAGTGCGGGGAAAAAGAATGGGGGCATTAGGATTAGCATGTATAATGTATAGGGTGGGGTGTCATGGGTAGAGCTGTACAACACAGAGAAGACATGTAGTGATTCTACAGCATCTTAGTACATGCTGACGGAGAGCGGCTGTAACTGGGATTTGGGGTGACTTGGTGAAGAGGGTAGACAGAATAACATAATTTTCTGCATGTGATTGTATATTAATGAGAACAAAAAGAATTTCAAAGTGCAGTAAGAGCACAGCTCTCAAATATCAGAATAAAAGTACAGCCTTTGAGTGCTCCAATCAAAAGACACAGGGTTAGAAGAACTGATGAAAACTCAAGACCACCTACGTGCTCCCTTACTGGAGACTCACTTGAGATCCAAGGACACAGACAAACTACAAGCTGAAGGGGCGGGGACAGGTACCCTACACAAGTGAACCTGAGAAACAAAGAAAGAAATGGATTCTGTTTTGGACCCCAGAGAGAGTCAGTAGAAAATAGCCCTATCTAGCCAACGTGAATTCTTTTTGTTTGGTTTCAGCAGTGCTCAGGCATAGATTTAGTGGTGCAGCAACTTCCTTCTCATTTCCTCTCACCTCAACAAATGAATTGCTCTAATAATATGCGTCTGGGCATTTATAATCATTGCTTTTTATGATGTTCACGAATGTAAAGAAGTAGTAAACACCTAAAGAGGGAACTTTGGACACTCAAATAAACACTTCACTCCACAACACACTCTTTGTTCCCAACTGCTCCTGTCCAGAAATAGGTGTTAATTCATATTTGTCGCTCCACCTATCAGCAGTGATCACGCCAATGTCCCTCAAACATGGTGGTGTGCAAATGGCCAAGTACACTTTTCTGTCGAAAACAGGCCCAGACGAAGGATACTTGTGGTCTTCAGGGATCACTTACTCACTGAATGTGGCTAAATAAAGTCAACAAGCGAGCAGTAAGTATGAGTGGACAGAGGACAAAGATACGGGTTCAAGTCCTTTCAACTCCATTTACTGGTTTTGTAAGCACACTCTGCTGAATCTACCTGAAAGCGTATCGGTGAACAAAGTGCTCTCCTTATGGCTTAGTTACCTTGCGAGATTTCTGGAAGCATAATGTAGGGAAGAGACATATTCTATGTTGTTAACTGTTCTGTCCATAAGGATAGATGGGCAGACAAAAAATGATTGTTTCATAGATAGATAGGTAGACAGACGACAGGTGAAAGAGAGATAGATAGGTACATAGATTAATAGATGATAGACATCATAGATAGATGATAGTAAGATAGATAGATAGATACATATATAGATACATAGATACATAGATATATACATACATAGATACATAGATAGACAGACAGACCTTTAAATAGATAGATACAGATACATGTCGATTGACACAAAGCTACTGTTCATAACCAGGAGTTGAATGCTGAATAACATAGCTAAACTACAAACAAAAAGGAAGAAGGAAAACCAGTTTAAAAAGTGCAGTAATCAGCCTTAAGAAGAAAACAAATACTACCATTTGCAATGACGTGGATGGAGCAAGACGGTAGTATGTTCAGAAAAATAGGGCAGGCGGATAAAGGCAAGTACCAAGTGATTTCACTCATGTGTGGAGTATAACAACAAAGAAAAACTGAAGTAAAAAAACAGCAGCAGACTCACAGAATCCGAGAGTTGACTAAAATTAACCAAAGGAAAAAGGACTGGGCAGGGTGAGTCTGAAGGGAGGGATAAGTGTGGGGAGAAAGAATGGGGGCATTAAGTTTAGCATGTAAAATGCGCGGGGTCGGGTGTGCATGGGGAGTACTGTACAACACAGAGAAGACTAGTAGAGATCATATAGCATCTTACTACTCACTGATGGACAGTGACTGTAACGGGGACATTTGGGGGGGACATTGTGAAGGGGTCTACAGCATCCAACTACGCTGATCGACAGTGACTGAAGAGGTTTCTCGGGGGGACTTGGTGAAGGGGGGAGCATAGTAAACATAATGTTCTTCACGTGATTGTAGATTAATGATAAAAAATATTCTTTAAGTGCAATAAGTGCACAGCTCTGAATCATCAGAATAAAATTTCAGGCACTGAGTGCTGCAAACAAAAGACACAGGGATAAAGAAGGGATGAAAACACAAGACACCTTAGTGCTTACTTACCGGAGACTCACTTGAGATCCAAGGACACAGACAAACTACAAGCAGAAGGTGTGTGGACAAGTACCCTACACGAGTGAAACGGAAAATCAAACAATCAAGCAAATGGATTCTGTTTGAGTCCCCAGAGACAGTCAGCAGAAAATAGCCCTATCTGGCCACCGTGAATTCTTTGTGTTTGGTTTCAACAGTTCCCAGCCGTAGATTTAGTGGTGCAGCAACATACTTCTCATTTTCTCTCACCTCAACAACTGAGTTGCTGTAATAATAACATCTGGGCCTTTGAAATCAGTGGATTTTATGATGTTCACGAATGTGAAAATCTAATAACCACGTAAAGAGGGAAGTTTGGACACTCAAATAAACACTTCACTCCACAATACACTGTTAGCTCCCAACTGCTCCTGTCTAGAAATTGGTGTTCCTTTTTATTTGACCCTCCGTGCTATTGGCGGTGATCACGCTGATGTCCTTCAAACATGGTGTTGAGCGAAGCAACAAGTTGACTTTTCTGTCGACAACAGGCCCAGAGGAATGATACTTGAGATCTTCAGGGAGCCCTTAGTCAATGAATGTGGCTAAATACAGACAGCAAGTTAGAAGGAGATGAAAGAGGACAGAGGATAGAGACACGGGTTCAAGTCCCAGCACAACCATTTCCTGGTTTTGTAGGTACACGCGGCCGACTCAAACTGCAAGTGTCTCGGTGAACCCAGTGCTCCCTCTGCAGCCTAGATACTTTGCAGGATTTTTGGGAGCATAGTGTAGGAAAGTGATATAGGGTATATGTTTAACTGTTCTGCACACATGGGCAGATGGACAGACAAAAGGATGATTGATTGAGTGATTGATAAATAGATAGACAGAGAGATAGATAGATATAGGTACATATCGATTAGCACAAAGCTACTGCTCATAACAAGGAGAGCAATGGTGAAAGCACATTGCAAAATTACAAACAAAAAAGGAGAATGAAATCCAGTTTAAAAAGTGCAGTAAGCAGCCATAAGAAGGAAACAAATCCTATCATTTGCAATAACGTGGATGGAGCTAGAGGGTATTATGCTCAGTCAAATAGGCCAGGCGGAGAAATACATGTACCAAATGATTTCACTCATGTGTGAAGTATGATAACAAAGAGAAACTGAATTAAAAGACAGCAGCAGACTCACAGAACCCGAGAGTGGACCTACAGTTACCAAAGAGAAAGGGACTGGGTAGGGTTTGTGGGAAGGGAGTAATAAGTGCGGGGAAAAAGAATGGGGGCATTAGGATTAGCATGTATAATGTATAGGGTGGGGTGTCATGGGTAGAGCTGTACAACACAGAGAAGACATGTAGTGATTCTACAGCATCTTAGTACATGCTGACGGAGAGCGGCTGTAACTGGGATTTGGGGTGACTTGGTGAAGAGGGTAGACAGAATAACATAATTTTCTGCATGTGATTGTATATTAATGAGAACAAAAAGAATTTCAAAGTGCAGTAAGAGCACAGCTCTCAAATATCAGAATAAAAGTACAGCCTTTGAGTGCTCCAATCAAAAGACACAGGGTTAGAAGAACTGATGAAAACTCAAGACCACCTACGTGCTCCCTTACTGGAGACTCACTTGAGATCCAAGGACACAGACAAACTACAAGCTGAAGGGGCGGGGACAGGTACCCTACACAAGTGAACCTGAGAAACAAAGAAAGAAATGGATTCTGTTTTGGACCCCAGAGAGAGTCAGTAGAAAATAGCCCTATCTAGCCAACGTGAATTCTTTTTGTTTGGTTTCAGCAGTGCTCAGGCATAGATTTAGTGGTGCAGCAACTTCCTTCTCATTTCCTCTCACCTCAACAAATGAATTGCTCTAATAATATGCGTCTGGGCATTTATAATCATTGCTTTTTATGATGTTCACGAATGTAAAGAAGTAGTAAACACCTAAAGAGGGAACTTTGGACACTCAAATAAACACTTCACTCCACAACACACTCTTTGTTCCCAACTGCTCCTGTCCAGAAATAGGTGTTAATTCATATTTGTCGCTCCACCTATCAGCAGTGATCACGCCAATGTCCCTCAAACATGGTGGTGTGCAAATGGCCAAGTACACTTTTCTGTCGAAAACAGGCCCAGACGAAGGATACTTGTGGTCTTCAGGGATCACTTACTCACTGAATGTGGCTAAATAAAGTCAACAAGCGAGCAGTAAGTATGAGTGGACAGAGGACAAAGATACGGGTTCAAGTCCTTTCAACTCCATTTACTGGTTTTGTAAGCACACTCTGCTGAATCTACCTGAAAGCGTATCGGTGAACAAAGTGCTCTCCTTATGGCTTAGTTACCTTGCGAGATTTCTGGAAGCATAATGTAGGGAAGAGACATATTCTATGTTGTTAACTGTTCTGTCCATAAGGATAGATGGGCAGACAAAAAATGATTGTTTCATAGATAGATAGGTAGACAGACGACAGGTGAAAGAGAGATAGATAGGTACATAGATTAATAGATGATAGACATCATAGATAGATGATAGTAAGATAGATAGATAGATACATATATAGATACATAGATACATAGATATATACATACATAGATACATAGATAGACAGACAGACCTTTAAATAGATAGATACAGATACATGTCGATTGACACAAAGCTACTGTTCATAACCAGGAGTTGAATGCTGAATAACATAGCTAAACTACAAACAAAAAGGAAGAAGGAAAACCAGTTTAAAAAGTGCAGTAATCAGCCTTAAGAAGAAAACAAATACTACCATTTGCAATGACGTGGATGGAGCAAGACGGTAGTATGTTCAGAAAAATAGGGCAGGCGGATAAAGGCAAGTACCAAGTGATTTCACTCATGTGTGGAGTATAACAACAAAGAAAAACTGAAGTAAAAAAACAGCAGCAGACTCACAGAATCCGAGAGTTGACTAAAATTAACCAAAGGAAAAAGGACTGGGCAGGGTGAGTCTGAAGGGAGGGATAAGTGTGGGGAGAAAGAATGGGGGCATTAAGTTTAGCATGTAAAATGCGCGGGGTCGGGTGTGCATGGGGAGTACTGTACAACACAGAGAAGACTAGTAGAGATCATATAGCATCTTACTACTCACTGATGGACAGTGACTGTAACGGGGACATTTGGGGGGGACATTGTGAAGGGGTCTACAGCATCCAACTACGCTGATCGACAGTGACTGAAGAGGTTTCTCGGGGGGACTTGGTGAAGGGGGGAGCATAGTAAACATAATGTTCTTCACGTGATTGTAGATTAATGATAAAAAATATTCTTTAAGTGCAATAAGTGCACAGCTCTGAATCATCAGAATAAAATTTCAGGCACTGAGTGCTGCAAACAAAAGACACAGGGATAAAGAAGGGATGAAAACACAAGACACCTTAGTGCTTACTTACCGGAGACTCACTTGAGATCCAAGGACACAGACAAACTACAAGCAGAAGGTGTGTGGACAAGTACCCTACACGAGTGAAACGGAAAATCAAACAATCAAGCAAATGGATTCTGTTTGAGTCCCCAGAGACAGTCAGCAGAAAATAGCCCTATCTGGCCACCGTGAATTCTTTGTGTTTGGTTTCAACAGTTCCCAGCCGTAGATTTAGTGGTGCAGCAACATACTTCTCATTTTCTCTCACCTCAACAACTGAGTTGCTGTAATAATAACATCTGGGCCTTTGAAATCAGTGGATTTTATGATGTTCACGAATGTGAAAATCTAATAACCACGTAAAGAGGGAAGTTTGGACACTCAAATAAACACTTCACTCCACAATACACTGTTAGCTCCCAACTGCTCCTGTCTAGAAATTGGTGTTCCTTTTTATTTGACCCTCCGTGCTATTGGCGGTGATCACGCTGATGTCCTTCAAACATGGTGTTGAGCGAAGCAACAAGTTGACTTTTCTGTCGACAACAGGCCCAGAGGAATGATACTTGAGATCTTCAGGGAGCCCTTAGTCAATGAATGTGGCTAAATACAGACAGCAAGTTAGAAGGAGATGAAAGAGGACAGAGGATAGAGACACGGGTTCAAGTCCCAGCACAACCATTTCCTGGTTTTGTAGGTACACGCGGCCGACTCAAACTGCAAGTGTCTCGGTGAACCCAGTGCTCCCTCTGCAGCCTAGATACTTTGCAGGATTTTTGGGAGCATAGTGTAGGAAAGTGATATAGGGTATATGTTTAACTGTTCTGCACACATGGGCAGATGGACAGACAAAAGGATGATTGATTGAGTGATTGATAAATAGATAGACAGAGAGATAGATAGATATAGGTACATATCGATTAGCACAAAGCTACTGCTCATAACAAGGAGAGCAATGGTGAAAGCACATTGCAAAATTACAAACAAAAAAGGAGAATGAAATCCAGTTTAAAAAGTGCAGTAAGCAGCCATAAGAAGGAAACAAATCCTATCATTTGCAATAACGTGGATGGAGCTAGAGGGTATTATGCTCAGTCAAATAGGCCAGGCGGAGAAATACATGTACCAAATGATTTCACTCATGTGTGAAGTATGATAACAAAGAGAAACTGAATTAAAAGACAGCAGCAGACTCACAGAACCCGAGAGTGGACCTACAGTTACCAAAGAGAAAGGGACTGGGTAGGGTTTGTGGGAAGGGAGTAATAAGTGCGGGGAAAAAGAATGGGGGCATTAGGATTAGCATGTATAATGTATAGGGTGGGGTGTCATGGGTAGAGCTGTACAACACAGAGAAGACATGTAGTGATTCTACAGCATCTTAGTACATGCTGACGGAGAGCGGCTGTAACTGGGATTTGGGGTGACTTGGTGAAGAGGGTAGACAGAATAACATAATTTTCTGCATGTGATTGTATATTAATGAGAACAAAAAGAATTTCAAAGTGCAGTAAGAGCACAGCTCTCAAATATCAGAATAAAAGTACAGCCTTTGAGTGCTCCAATCAAAAGACACAGGGTTAGAAGAACTGATGAAAACTCAAGACCACCTACGTGCTCCCTTACTGGAGACTCACTTGAGATCCAAGGACACAGACAAACTACAAGCTGAAGGGGCGGGGACAGGTACCCTACACAAGTGAACCTGAGAAACAAAGAAAGAAATGGATTCTGTTTTGGACCCCAGAGAGAGTCAGTAGAAAATAGCCCTATCTAGCCAACGTGAATTCTTTTTGTTTGGTTTCAGCAGTGCTCAGGCATAGATTTAGTGGTGCAGCAACTTCCTTCTCATTTCCTCTCACCTCAACAAATGAATTGCTCTAATAATATGCGTCTGGGCATTTATAATCATTGCTTTTTATGATGTTCACGAATGTAAAGAAGTAGTAAACACCTAAAGAGGGAACTTTGGACACTCAAATAAACACTTCACTCCACAACACACTCTTTGTTCCCAACTGCTCCTGTCCAGAAATAGGTGTTAATTCATATTTGTCGCTCCACCTATCAGCAGTGATCACGCCAATGTCCCTCAAACATGGTGGTGTGCAAATGGCCAAGTACACTTTTCTGTCGAAAACAGGCCCAGACGAAGGATACTTGTGGTCTTCAGGGATCACTTACTCACTGAATGTGGCTAAATAAAGTCAACAAGCGAGCAGTAAGTATGAGTGGACAGAGGACAAAGATACGGGTTCAAGTCCTTTCAACTCCATTTACTGGTTTTGTAAGCACACTCTGCTGAATCTACCTGAAAGCGTATCGGTGAACAAAGTGCTCTCCTTATGGCTTAGTTACCTTGCGAGATTTCTGGAAGCATAATGTAGGGAAGAGACATATTCTATGTTGTTAACTGTTCTGTCCATAAGGATAGATGGGCAGACAAAAAATGATTGTTTCATAGATAGATAGGTAGACAGACGACAGGTGAAAGAGAGATAGATAGGTACATAGATTAATAGATGATAGACATCATAGATAGATGATAGTAAGATAGATAGATAGATACATATATAGATACATAGATACATAGATATATACATACATAGATACATAGATAGACAGACAGACCTTTAAATAGATAGATACAGATACATGTCGATTGACACAAAGCTACTGTTCATAACCAGGAGTTGAATGCTGAATAACATAGCTAAACTACAAACAAAAAGGAAGAAGGAAAACCAGTTTAAAAAGTGCAGTAATCAGCCTTAAGAAGAAAACAAATACTACCATTTGCAATGACGTGGATGGAGCAAGACGGTAGTATGTTCAGAAAAATAGGGCAGGCGGATAAAGGCAAGTACCAAGTGATTTCACTCATGTGTGGAGTATAACAACAAAGAAAAACTGAAGTAAAAAAACAGCAGCAGACTCACAGAATCCGAGAGTTGACTAAAATTAACCAAAGGAAAAAGGACTGGGCAGGGTGAGTCTGAAGGGAGGGATAAGTGTGGGGAGAAAGAATGGGGGCATTAAGTTTAGCATGTAAAATGCGCGGGGTCGGGTGTGCATGGGGAGTACTGTACAACACAGAGAAGACTAGTAGAGATCATATAGCATCTTACTACTCACTGATGGACAGTGACTGTAACGGGGACATTTGGGGGGGACATTGTGAAGGGGTCTACAGCATCCAACTACGCTGATCGACAGTGACTGAAGAGGTTTCTCGGGGGGACTTGGTGAAGGGGGGAGCATAGTAAACATAATGTTCTTCACGTGATTGTAGATTAATGATAAAAAATATTCTTTAAGTGCAATAAGTGCACAGCTCTGAATCATCAGAATAAAATTTCAGGCACTGAGTGCTGCAAACAAAAGACACAGGGATAAAGAAGGGATGAAAACACAAGACACCTTAGTGCTTACTTACCGGAGACTCACTTGAGATCCAAGGACACAGACAAACTACAAGCAGAAGGTGTGTGGACAAGTACCCTACACGAGTGAAACGGAAAATCAAACAATCAAGCAAATGGATTCTGTTTGAGTCCCCAGAGACAGTCAGCAGAAAATAGCCCTATCTGGCCACCGTGAATTCTTTGTGTTTGGTTTCAACAGTTCCCAGCCGTAGATTTAGTGGTGCAGCAACATACTTCTCATTTTCTCTCACCTCAACAACTGAGTTGCTGTAATAATAACATCTGGGCCTTTGAAATCAGTGGATTTTATGATGTTCACGAATGTGAAAATCTAATAACCACGTAAAGAGGGAAGTTTGGACACTCAAATAAACACTTCACTCCACAATACACTGTTAGCTCCCAACTGCTCCTGTCTAGAAATTGGTGTTCCTTTTTATTTGACCCTCCGTGCTATTGGCGGTGATCACGCTGATGTCCTTCAAACATGGTGTTGAGCGAAGCAACAAGTTGACTTTTCTGTCGACAACAGGCCCAGAGGAATGATACTTGAGATCTTCAGGGAGCCCTTAGTCAATGAATGTGGCTAAATACAGACAGCAAGTTAGAAGGAGATGAAAGAGGACAGAGGATAGAGACACGGGTTCAAGTCCCAGCACAACCATTTCCTGGTTTTGTAGGTACACGCGGCCGACTCAAACTGCAAGTGTCTCGGTGAACCCAGTGCTCCCTCTGCAGCCTAGATACTTTGCAGGATTTTTGGGAGCATAGTGTAGGAAAGTGATATAGGGTATATGTTTAACTGTTCTGCACACATGGGCAGATGGACAGACAAAAGGATGATTGATTGAGTGATTGATAAATAGATAGACAGAGAGATAGATAGATATAGGTACATATCGATTAGCACAAAGCTACTGCTCATAACAAGGAGAGCAATGGTGAAAGCACATTGCAAAATTACAAACAAAAAAGGAGAATGAAATCCAGTTTAAAAAGTGCAGTAAGCAGCCATAAGAAGGAAACAAATCCTATCATTTGCAATAACGTGGATGGAGCTAGAGGGTATTATGCTCAGTCAAATAGGCCAGGCGGAGAAATACATGTACCAAATGATTTCACTCATGTGTGAAGTATGATAACAAAGAGAAACTGAATTAAAAGACAGCAGCAGACTCACAGAACCCGAGAGTGGACCTACAGTTACCAAAGAGAAAGGGACTGGGTAGGGTTTGTGGGAAGGGAGTAATAAGTGCGGGGAAAAAGAATGGGGGCATTAGGATTAGCATGTATAATGTATAGGGTGGGGTGTCATGGGTAGAGCTGTACAACACAGAGAAGACATGTAGTGATTCTACAGCATCTTAGTACATGCTGACGGAGAGCGGCTGTAACTGGGATTTGGGGTGACTTGGTGAAGAGGGTAGACAGAATAACATAATTTTCTGCATGTGATTGTATATTAATGAGAACAAAAAGAATTTCAAAGTGCAGTAAGAGCACAGCTCTCAAATATCAGAATAAAAGTACAGCCTTTGAGTGCTCCAATCAAAAGACACAGGGTTAGAAGAACTGATGAAAACTCAAGACCACCTACGTGCTCCCTTACTGGAGACTCACTTGAGATCCAAGGACACAGACAAACTACAAGCTGAAGGGGCGGGGACAGGTACCCTACACAAGTGAACCTGAGAAACAAAGAAAGAAATGGATTCTGTTTTGGACCCCAGAGAGAGTCAGTAGAAAATAGCCCTATCTAGCCAACGTGAATTCTTTTTGTTTGGTTTCAGCAGTGCTCAGGCATAGATTTAGTGGTGCAGCAACTTCCTTCTCATTTCCTCTCACCTCAACAAATGAATTGCTCTAATAATATGCGTCTGGGCATTTATAATCATTGCTTTTTATGATGTTCACGAATGTAAAGAAGTAGTAAACACCTAAAGAGGGAACTTTGGACACTCAAATAAACACTTCACTCCACAACACACTCTTTGTTCCCAACTGCTCCTGTCCAGAAATAGGTGTTAATTCATATTTGTCGCTCCACCTATCAGCAGTGATCACGCCAATGTCCCTCAAACATGGTGGTGTGCAAATGGCCAAGTACACTTTTCTGTCGAAAACAGGCCCAGACGAAGGATACTTGTGGTCTTCAGGGATCACTTACTCACTGAATGTGGCTAAATAAAGTCAACAAGCGAGCAGTAAGTATGAGTGGACAGAGGACAAAGATACGGGTTCAAGTCCTTTCAACTCCATTTACTGGTTTTGTAAGCACACTCTGCTGAATCTACCTGAAAGCGTATCGGTGAACAAAGTGCTCTCCTTATGGCTTAGTTACCTTGCGAGATTTCTGGAAGCATAATGTAGGGAAGAGACATATTCTATGTTGTTAACTGTTCTGTCCATAAGGATAGATGGGCAGACAAAAAATGATTGTTTCATAGATAGATAGGTAGACAGACGACAGGTGAAAGAGAGATAGATAGGTACATAGATTAATAGATGATAGACATCATAGATAGATGATAGTAAGATAGATAGATAGATACATATATAGATACATAGATACATAGATATATACATACATAGATACATAGATAGACAGACAGACCTTTAAATAGATAGATACAGATACATGTCGATTGACACAAAGCTACTGTTCATAACCAGGAGTTGAATGCTGAATAACATAGCTAAACTACAAACAAAAAGGAAGAAGGAAAACCAGTTTAAAAAGTGCAGTAATCAGCCTTAAGAAGAAAACAAATACTACCATTTGCAATGACGTGGATGGAGCAAGACGGTAGTATGTTCAGAAAAATAGGGCAGGCGGATAAAGGCAAGTACCAAGTGATTTCACTCATGTGTGGAGTATAACAACAAAGAAAAACTGAAGTAAAAAAACAGCAGCAGACTCACAGAATCCGAGAGTTGACTAAAATTAACCAAAGGAAAAAGGACTGGGCAGGGTGAGTCTGAAGGGAGGGATAAGTGTGGGGAGAAAGAATGGGGGCATTAAGTTTAGCATGTAAAATGCGCGGGGTCGGGTGTGCATGGGGAGTACTGTACAACACAGAGAAGACTAGTAGAGATCATATAGCATCTTACTACTCACTGATGGACAGTGACTGTAACGGGGACATTTGGGGGGGACATTGTGAAGGGGTCTACAGCATCCAACTACGCTGATCGACAGTGACTGAAGAGGTTTCTCGGGGGGACTTGGTGAAGGGGGGAGCATAGTAAACATAATGTTCTTCACGTGATTGTAGATTAATGATAAAAAATATTCTTTAAGTGCAATAAGTGCACAGCTCTGAATCATCAGAATAAAATTTCAGGCACTGAGTGCTGCAAACAAAAGACACAGGGATAAAGAAGGGATGAAAACACAAGACACCTTAGTGCTTACTTACCGGAGACTCACTTGAGATCCAAGGACACAGACAAACTACAAGCAGAAGGTGTGTGGACAAGTACCCTACACGAGTGAAACGGAAAATCAAACAATCAAGCAAATGGATTCTGTTTGAGTCCCCAGAGACAGTCAGCAGAAAATAGCCCTATCTGGCCACCGTGAATTCTTTGTGTTTGGTTTCAACAGTTCCCAGCCGTAGATTTAGTGGTGCAGCAACATACTTCTCATTTTCTCTCACCTCAACAACTGAGTTGCTGTAATAATAACATCTGGGCCTTTGAAATCAGTGGATTTTATGATGTTCACGAATGTGAAAATCTAATAACCACGTAAAGAGGGAAGTTTGGACACTCAAATAAACACTTCACTCCACAATACACTGTTAGCTCCCAACTGCTCCTGTCTAGAAATTGGTGTTCCTTTTTATTTGACCCTCCGTGCTATTGGCGGTGATCACGCTGATGTCCTTCAAACATGGTGTTGAGCGAAGCAACAAGTTGACTTTTCTGTCGACAACAGGCCCAGAGGAAGTGATACTTGAGATCTTCAGGAGCCCTTAGTCAATGAATGTGGCTAAATACAGACAGCAAGTTAGAAGGAGATGAAAGAGGACAGAGGATAGAGACACGGGTTCAAGTCCCAGCACAACCATTTCCTGGTTTTGTAGGTACACGCGGCCGACTCAAACTGCAAGTGTCTCGGTGAACCCAGTGCTCCCTCTGCAGCCTAGATACTTTGCAGGATTTTTGGGAGCATAGTGTAGGAAAGTGATATAGGGTATATGTTTAACTGTTCTGCACACATGGGCAGATGGACAGACAAAAGGATGATTGATTGAGTGATTGATAAATAGATAGACAGAGAGATAGATAGATATAGGTACATATCGATTAGCACAAAGCTACTGCTCATAACAAGGAGAGCAATGGTGAAAGCACATTGCAAAATTACAAACAAAAAAGGAGAATGAATCCAGTTTAAAAAGTGCAGTAAGCAGCCATAAGAAGGAAACAAATCCTATCATTTGCAATAACGTGGATGGAGCTAGAGGGTATTATGCTCAGTCAAATAGGCCAGGCGAGAAATACATGTACCAAATGATTTCACTCATGTGTGAAGTATGATAACAAAGAGAAACTGAATTAAAAGACAGCAGCAGACTCACAGAACCCGAGAGTGGACCTACAGTTACCAAAGAGAAAGGGACTGGGTAGGGTTTGTGGGAAGGGGAGTAATAAGTGCGGGGAAAAAGAATGGGGGCATTAGGATTAGCATGTATAATGTATAGGGTGGGGTGTCATGGTAGAGCTGTACAACACAGAGAAGACATGTAGTGATTCTACAGCATCTTAGTACATGCTGACGGAGAGCGGCTGTAACTGGGATTTGGGGTGACTTGGTGAAGAGGGTAGACAGAATAACATAATTTTCTGCATGTGATTGTATATTAATGAGAACAAAAAGAATTTCAAAGTGCAGTAAGAGCACAGCTCTCAAATATCAGAATAAAAAGTACAGCCTTTGAGTGCTCCAATCAAAAGACACAGGGTTAGAAGAACTGATGAAAACTCAAGACCACCTACGTGCTCCCTTACTGGAGACTCACTTGAGATCCAAGGACACAGACAAACTACAAGCTGAAGGGGCGGGGACAGGTACCCTACACAAGTGAACCTGAGAAACAAGAAAGAAATGGATTCTGTTTTGGACCCCAGAGAGAGTCAGTAGAAAATAGCCCTATCTAGCCAACGTGAATTCTTTTTGTTTGGTTTCAGCAGTGCTCAGGCATAGATTTAGTGGTGCAGCAACTTCCTTCTCATTTCCTCTCACCTCAACAAATGAATTGCTCTAATAATATGCGTCTGGGCATTTATAATCATTGCTTTTTATGATGTTCACGAATGTAAAGAAGTAGTAAACACCTAAAGAGGGAACTTTGGACACTCAAATAAACACTTCACTCCACAACACACTCTTTGTTCCCAACTGCTCCTGTCCAGAAATAGGTGTTAATTCATATTTGTCGCTCCACCTATCAGCAGTGATCACGCCAATGTCCCTCAAACATGGTGGTGTGCAAATGGCCAAGTACACTTTTCTGTCGAAAACAGGCCCAGACGAAGGATACTTGTGGTCTTCAGGGATCACTTACTCACTGAATGTGGCTAAATAAAGTCAACAAGCGAGCAGTAAGTATGAGTGGACAGAGGACAAAGATACGGGTTCAAGTCCTTTCAACTCCATTTACTGGTTTTGTAAGCACACTCTGCTGAATCTACCTGAAAGCGTATCGGTGAACAAAGTGCTCTCCTTATGGCTTAGTTACCTTGCGAGATTTCTGGAAGCATAATGTAGGGAAGAGACATATTCTATGTTGTTAACTGTTCTGTCCATAAGGATAGATGGGCAGACAAAAAATGATTGTTTCATAGATAGATAGGTAGACAGACGACAGGGTGAAAGAGAGATAGATAGGTACATAGATTAATAGATGATAGACATCATAGATAGATGATAGTAAGATAGATAGATAGATACATATATAGATACATAGATACATAGATATATACATACATAGATACATAGATAGACAGACAGACCTTTAAATAGATAGATACAGATAAATGTCGATTGACACAAAGCTACTGTTCATAACCAGGAGTTGAATGCTGAATAACATAGCTAAACTACAAACAAAAGGAAGAAGGAAAACCAGTTTAAAAAGTGCAGTATCAGCCTTAAGAAGAAAACAAATACTACCATTTGCAATGACGTGGATGGAGCAAGACGGTAGTATGTTCAGAAAAATAGGGCAGGCGGATAAAGGCAAGTACCAAGTGATTTCACTCATGTGTGGAGTATAACAACAAAGAAAACTGAAGTAAAAAAACAGCAGCAGACTCACAGAATCCGAGAGTTGACTAAAATTAACCAAAGGAAAAAGGACTGGGCAGGGTGAGTCTGAAGGAGGGATAAGTGTGGGGAGAAAGAATGGGGGCATTAAGTTTAGCATGTAAAATGCGCGGGGTCGGGTGTGCATGGGGAGTACTGTACAACACAGAGAAGACTAGTAGAGATCATATAGCATCTTACTACTCCACTGATGGACAGTGACTGTAACGGGGACATTGGGGGGGACATTGTGAAGGGGTCTACAGCATCCAACTACGCTGATCGACAGTGACTGAAGAGGTTTCTCGGGGGGACTTGGTGAAGGGGGGAGCATAGTAAACATAATGTTCTTCACGTGATTGTAGATTAATGATAAAAAATATTCTTTAAGTGCAATAAGTGCACAGCTCTGAATCATCAGAATAAAATTTCAGGCACTGAGTCTGCAAACAAAAGACACAGGGATAAAGAAGGGATGAAAACACAAGACACCTTAGTGCTTACTTACCGGAGACTCACTTGAGATCCAAGGACACAGACAAACTACAAGCAGAAGGTGTGTGGACAAGTACCCTACACGAGTGAAACGGAAAATCAAACAATCAAGCAAATGGATTCTGTTTGAGTCCCCAGAGACAGTCAGCAGAAAATAGCCCTATCTGGCCACCGTGAATTCTTTGTGTTTGTTTCAACAGTTCCCAGCCGTAGATTTAGTGGTGCAGCAACATACTTCTCATTTTCTCTCACCTCAACAACTGAGTTGCTGTAATAATAACATCTGGGCCTTTGAAATCAGTGGATTTTATGATGTTCACGAATGTGAAAATCTAATAACCACGTAAAGAGGGAAGTTTGGACACTCAATAAACACTTCACTCCACAATACACTGTTAGCTCCCAACTGCTCCTGTCTAGAAATTGGTGTTCCTTTTTATTTGACCCTCCGTGCTATTGGCGGTGATCACGCTGATGTCCTTCAAA